>NC_134216.1:26792000-27396000 GCF_965140235.1 Caretta caretta
AAATACATTTTTTAAAGATAAATCAGATTGTAAAAACCTATGCAGTTAAATACCATGCCAGTCAGAAGTATGCTTATGAAAAAACAAGGACCAACAATTTAGACCAGATCCTGCATTGCTGTATATTGGCATAGCTCCATAGATGTCAGTAGTTCTACACCAATTTAGGCCAGCTGGGATCTGGGCCTCTGAGCTGAGATTTTACGTTGCTGATGTAAAGAATGATATCTGAGATTGCGTCTTGCCTGGTCTACAGATATTTTAATTTTGTCAAACTCATGTTATAAGCAAGATATGAAAGTATTTTTCCATGAACACTAGGGGGGTAGTTCTTCACTGCAATAAAAGACCCTGTGGCACAGCCATGACTGGCCCAGGTCAGCAGACTTGGGCTCGGGCTGTGGGATTATGAAATAGCAGTGTCGATGTTCAGGCTCAGGCTGGAGCCTGGGCTCTGAGTTCCCATGAGAGGGAGGGTGTCAGGCTCTGTCTACACTGGAATAAAAAACCCGCGGCTGGCCTGGGTCAGCTGACTCAGGCTCGTGGGGCTTGGGCTCTGGGGCTGAAAAATTGCTGAATATCTACACAGCAGTTTTTAAGCCTTGTGAGACTGAATCAGCTGACCTGGGCTAGGTGCAGCCATGTTGTGGGGCTTTTATCCCCTTGTAGACATACCCTTGGGCCTGGGTTCAGCCCAAGTCTGAATGTCTTCACTGCTATTTTTAGACTTGCAGCCTGAGCGCCCATGAGCCCAAGTCAGCTGACGTGGGGTTTGAGACTCAGTGCCTCAGGTTTTGTTTCACAGTGTAGACATACCCTTATAAGCCGTTTCTAAAACTGATTGCCTGGGGGAACTCATCGTGTAGCTGAATAACATAGCATAACAAAATTACTACCGTACTGATTGTAGAAATGTAGCTGTCCTGTACAAAATGCTAACCAGTAGAAGGCAGCAGCTGCTCAGCTTTGAATTGCTCATAATGTTTAGGAATGTATGCTTACCTACACTAGCAGTCTGGATCCAAGCACTGAACTGTCAAGGTTTCAAATATAGGACTCCAGTGCTTCACATTCTCAGTTCTTTATGGTTCCTCTGTCATAATTGTATGTTTCTTCTCTTCTAGGCACAAGTATTTTAGATTTCCCTGTTCAGTAATAGTCAGCATGCTACTATTCTATCACATGTTGGCATTAGCTTCTCTTCAGATCTTCATCCTCTCAGAGAATTGGGCTCTAGCCAAGAACATCAACTTCTATAATGTGAGACCTCCACTAGACCGTAAGTAGCCAGTTTTGGCTTTCTTGTATTTGAGAATATAGGTTAATATTTCAGCTACCACCTTTTCCATTGTTATCCCTCATTTTCAGGGCTCTCTCTTAAACATAAAGCGTCTATCTCTTAGACATTTGGGATCTCCTCTAGAGTTTAAAACAAAACATTCATTTGGGTGCCTCCTATGGTTGCTCAGTATCATTCCTAACATTTAAGATACAGTCTGAATGAAGTTGAACAGAGAGGGAGAGAAGTGTTTTCTTTGATTTGTACTTTGATAATAAACAGTTTCAGATTTTGGATGCTTTTGCCCTTTTATGTCTCAAAATAACTTTATTTTGTACAATGTAAATGTATGCAATGGACTATCCATTTCTGTTTGTTGTACTGCTTTTGTGTGGGTGGGGTAGGGAGGTACGTGTATTGAACACTTTTAAAGTTAGCACTAAGTGAAAGTATGAAAGTTAGTACAAAGTTAAAACCACTGTCGTAGCTGGGAAATCAGCTGTCAGTAATAGCATCATATGTCTGCTTCTTACCTTGCACTCCGATTACTCTCCCTGTGCACCCAACTGGATAAGAGTATCTGTGATATAAAGGATTAAAGTGGAAAAGTAGTGATGTTTAGCAGTTGGGGTGTTTGATGCCAAACTGCTTTAAAACTCCTGTATGTGTGTATGTAAAATGTTATAAAAACAGAATTTGAAATCAAACGCACTAATCCCTAATTGGCAACTGCTTGTTCAGAGTTGGGGGCAGTGACTTGGAGCTGGTTTCAAAGCAGTATCTGCCACATCTAGGGAAGCAAAAGCTGATTAAATGTAGATTGTGCAACAGTGTACATGTGTGCATATATGCAGAGGAGATATGCGTATCTTGTATGTTATAATACTGTATATGTAATGTGCAATGATACACTCTCCATTTAAACAGCATTTTGATTGTGAGAGAGAATGAAAAGACTGGGAAATGTTTTAAAGTTAAGGCATGATGATGTCAGTACAAGAAGTAAAAGCTTCTATGGTAAGATATGAAATAGTTCTTAATTTACCCAATAGATTGACATGAACTGTATGTGCTATTCTTATAAACATGTGTATAAATGTGTGAATATGTGTAAATATAAACATTAGCATATATATAAGTATTTTTGTCTAATAAATGTAAAAGCAAGCATTTTTTGTTTGACATTTTAATTTTTGATATTTGCAAACTTAACATACTTATTGTATTTTTAAAGCCACTCCATTTCCAAACAGCTTTAAGTGTTTCACCTGTGCAAATGCAGCTGACAATTACAACTGTAACAGATGGGCTGAAGATAAATGGTGCCCTGAAAGTAAGTGTGCCTGTCTTAGGGAGATTCTTTAAGGTATTTAATTTTGTTTTTCCCCTTCTTCAACCGTCTCTCAGACAGCTAGTTATATAGGATTAACATACCATCATACTGATGCCCTGGGGATAGAATTAGTAATCATGAGCCTTATGATTTCTCTTGAAATGGATATTCCAGCCATTTGAATACGCTAAGCAATATTGCAAATCATGTTGAAGACCTTGTATGTTTAGACTTACACTAGAACCTCAGAGTTATGAACACCTGAGGAATGGAGGTTGTTCGTAACTCTGAAATGTTCATAACTCTGAACAAAACATTACGGTTGTTCTTTCAAAAGTTTTACAACTGAACATTGATTTAATACAGCTTTGAAACTTTACTACGCAGAAGAAAAATGCTGCTTTCCCTTTATTTTTTTCATAGTTTACGTTTAACACAGTACTGTATTTGCCTTTTTTTTACTTTTTGTCTCTGCTACTGCTTGATTGCACACTTCCGATTCCAAATGAGGTGTGTGGTTGACCAGTCAGTTTGTAACTCTGGTGTTCGTAACTCTGAGATTCTACTGTAGTACATATTTGAATGAGTATTGTGTAGAGTATCTTTTTATAGAATAAGGAAACTGCTCACTAGAGTATGTATAACTAGAAATTCGTTAATGTAACTCTACCATTTTTATGGGTTGGCAAGCTTGTGCTAAGGATTTTAGAGGAAATTTTGAATACTGTAGTCTTAAAGCATAGTCACATTTCTGGGTGGATGGACGCCTTGTAGTGATGTGTGTGCAGTGAGTGGAGAATATAGGATTTGAGATTAAGTATACAGCTGAATTCAGCCCTGTATACATTCTAGATTCAAAATGAATGATCAAAGCACAGCCCTAGCTGAGACTTCCATTTAATTACTTAAGATAGCTAGTCCAAAGCTGACTGTGAAAAGTTACAAACATATCTCGCTAAACTGGGTGACTGGGTGACACAGCAGCAGATGAATTTCAGTGGTTAATAAGTGCAAAGTGGTACAGACTAGAAAAAACAATCCAACAATACATATGTGCTGAAACTAGGGGAGCTGCTGCCCTGGCTTGAAGTGGTTTCACACAACCCAAAATCAACCTGTAGAACTCGTTGCCAGGGGATGTTGTGAAGGCCAAAAGTATAACTGTATTCAAAAAAGTATTAGGTGAGTTTGTGGAGGATAGGTCCATCAATGTCCATTAGCCAAAATGGTCAGGGACATAACCACATGCCCTGGGTATCCCTAAATGTTTGACTGCCAGAAGCTGTGACCGGTGATGGGATGGATCACTCGATAATTGCCCTGTTCTGTTCATTCCCTCTGAAGTATCTGGCACTGGACACTGTTGGAAGACAAGGTACTGGGCTAGATGGACTATTGGTCTTGACCCAGTATGGCCATTCTTATGTTATCCTCCCTCTTCGTAGTTCTATGCCAGATTAATCTAATATATATCGTAAATCTCTATAAACAGACTCTGGATTCCTGTTTTCCAATCCTTTTTTTCCTATTTTCCTTGTGCTTGTGAAGAAACAAATAGTTTTATTAGGTTGTCTTTATACTTCTAATGTAATATTGGTCTTGTTTGCATTTCCTCTGAACTTAGCGGTTAACTTATCCAACATTGATACATGGTGGGAAAACAATTTGCACTGTCAAATTATATTCCCCTCGCCAAAGCCAGCTATTACTTTAGTACTGTCTCCAAGAGTCAGCTGTTCAAGGGCAAAGACTATTTCTTAATTCAGTCCCGCAGTCAAAGCTAAATGTGCTGCCAAATCTACCATCATTCCTAGTGTCTTTTGCAAAATTAACATAGGAGCTGAAACAATTACTTCTAATATTTAGTGCAGTTTTGTTAATTAGGGATGACTTCATAAAAGACAGGTTTCAGAGTAACAGCCATGTTAGTCTGTATTCGCAAAAAGAAAAGGAGTACTTGTGGCACCTTAGAGACTAACCAATTTATTTGAGCATAAGCTTTCGTGAGCTACCGATAAAGCTGATGAAGTGAGCTGTAGCTCACAAAAGCTTATGCTCAAATAAATTGGTTAGTCTCTAAGGTGCTACAAGTACTCCTTTTCTTTTTATAAAAGACAGCTATATAAAAGGCCTAATGCAAGGTTTATGCTAAACTGTAGGCGTACATCATTGCTGCATGTGATTTCAGATGTGTTGTATGTGAACTCTCAAAATGGAAAGTGTCATGTTAGTGCATCCATTGGTAGTGCAGACACATTTGGCAATAAGGCCTGAAGATCACACTTGGAAGAGAGAATAGCAGGGTCACTGAAACTAGGGAAGGTAACATACCCTGAAGAGAGGGGAAAGGAGGAAAGATGTTGGAAGAAGGGGAGCTGGGGGCTAGGGGAGAGGTAGGGTGGAAGTGGGAAATGAAAAAGGTAAAGAAGTCTAGGTGGAGGGGAAAGGGAATGAGAAGTGAATGCAAGAGGGAAAGGAAGAACCAGGAGAGAAGCCGCTAAAACTAGCTAGCTAGAGATGAAGTGTTAGATAGATAGTACAAATCTCAATGCCCTTTTTCATAAGTTGCAGCCTAGGGGCCGAATGGCACATTTAATTTAAGGTCTACCTAATACATCATGATTGTTAAATGACAATTTTTTGGGAATATAATGCTATTTTACTGCTCTAAACCCCACACAACCTCTAAGTTTTCTAAGTGCAAGCACTTTATTGTAACTTGTCATTTAGTGAAAACTTTTGAAGTATGTGAAAGAACTCACACTGTATGAAAATAAACCTGATTTTGATGTATTTCTTAGATACAAAGTACTGCTTGACAGTTCATCATTTCACAAGCCATGGAAGGAGTACATCTGTGACCAAAAAATGTGCTACCAGGGATGAATGCCGTTTTGTTGGCTGTCACCCACGCAGAGAGACAGGCCGTACAGTAAGCATCAGTTTTTGTAATGGTGAATGTTTTTTTTAAGACATTCTAAATAAGGGTCCTGTTCAGCACTTGTTACTCAAATAACTACTGCTGGAGTGAATAACACCTGCCAAATGAGACTATCTAATGTTTGTCAGGGCTGGGTCATGGGCAGCTGGACCTTGTGGTCAGAGCTGCAGTTCACAGTCAGGAGCCAAGGGTCAGCTGGGTCAAGATACCGGGAGATCAGAGGCAGAAGACAAACTGGAGATCAGAACCACAGGTCAGATGCCATGAGCCAAGCCAGGTCAGGGCACCAGGAAGTCAAGCCAGGTGAGCTGGTGCAGGAGGCACAAGGTATACAGTCCTGAGCATGGTGGATCCCAATTGTTTGGAGAGCGTCCTGTTGCTGGTTTAAGTAGGTTGGCTACCCTGACATGTCAGGGGTGGAGCCTCAAACTGGGGCTAGGCGTCCAGGGTCAGCAGTTGTCAGCAGGCTGCCAAGTGGAAGGCTGAAGTGTGGCTTCTCCTGTAAACCCTGTGGACCATGAAAATGTTTTAGTAATAGAAGTCAAAGTTCTAGAACAGGACTCAGATTAGCACCTCTCCCTATTTTTCTATGAAGAAGTTAAGCTGTAGTTGCGAGGGAGGGTCAAATTTTTGACATTAGCTCTATAACACCATTTGCTATGGTGATTATAACATCAAGCTGCCTTGTAGAGGATCCGAGTTCCAATTCAAACTTGGCCATTCCTTTTCTAGGTGGCAATTGGCTGTCTTGCTCATAAAAGGAGTAGTTTTCCTTTGGAGAGGATGCACCTCTTGTAGCTCTATAGTGACCTGTCTGGCTGGAGGCAGCCATGTTCAGCTTTATTCAGTCAGAAAGATAATTTCCCCAGTGTAAGTCATGGAAACAAAACAACACTAGCTTTAGGCTTGGAACTTGCTATATTTCTTTGGGCAGCAGTGTCGAAAAAGTACTACCACATTAAGGGGCCTGGTCTCAGGTCAGGATTTCCCCCCAAAGGCAAGGGGCTGGTTCTTTTGTCATATTAGCGGGGGAGGGGGGGAGACAGAGAGAGAGAGAATTTAGGGTGTTTTTGCCCCTCATTTTTATAGTTCAGTCACCCTTTGAAATACATTTTCCTGAGGGTTACCCCTAGATAAAGTTCATTGCAGCTGTGAGAACAGAGACATGGAATCTCGTGGTGAAAGAGGTTCCATGTTGTTGTTTGCTAAAATGCAGATCAATCTGTTCCTCGCCCCCTTCACTACCAAAGAATGGCCACTTGACCAGTGATTGCCAATCAACTTTGACATCTGGCTAAAGGCGTCAGCTTGTCGTTTGCCTTTGAGAAACCAGTTTACTCCCTCCCAATACTTGTCCAGTATACAGTATACTTGTCCAGTATACACACTGTAGTCATAATTTCACCTTATGTTCATAACTGTTAATATGCATGTTGTACATAGGTTACACAAGAATATTGATCTGTTTATTAGTTTTTAAATTATATCTTACAAGGCATATTTTGCACAAAGATTAATACAATAATGTGTAGGGTGTGAATAGAGAAGTACTTTTGGTCACAACCATTTGTAAGTGGAGAAAAATGTACTACAACATTTGTTGATATGTTTGATTAACAAGATACCAGACTTTAAAACCATGTCATTCTTATTACTACATTGCTTTTGTCCCATTTCAGTTATGATCTAATTTTAGCATCTGGTAAATTACAAATAGCTAAAATTACAGATTATTACTTTATATAGATGGTATAAACCATTGACTTCTAGTCCAATCCACTGTGAAAATGAATATCTTTATTTTTAAAAATATAGAGTACAGTATAATGTTGAAGAGTTGTGTATTAGTGTGTTATACATACTGACTGACGTAAGCAACCTTTGCTATAACTCTTGCTTCTGAAAAGGAAGTACAGCAAATGTTCCAGGTAAAATGGTTAGAATGTTTTATATCCTATATAATACAGAACTGGAAGGATATTTTTGAAATCAGTGTCATAGTAAAATCTTTTAGCAGGATTTGAATGATCTTAGTGTGTAAGATTTCAGATATCTTGAAGATAGCAGACAATCTGTATGTTAAATATGAAAGGACATGTATATGCTGCCTTTGATCTGAGCACAGACTCCCATTGATGTCAATGAGTGTTGATGGATTGAGGGAAGTATATGGCCTTTAGAAGCTCCAGCCTGTCTTATGCTGCATTTTATCTTGTAAAATATACTAATGTTCCTTTGCATACAGTGCAAACTGCTGTGTGGAAATGGGTACACTCTGCATCTTCACATGCTCCAATAAGGAAATCAGTTTCAATATTTCCCCAAATAAACTACTAGTGAAGAAGATGATGAACATTAACAGTTGTTCTCTAGCACTGGAAATTTGACAGGAGATGCAAATGTAAAGATCAAAATACGAGATAATGCTGCATAAAAGCTTATGAGGGAAATTAAACATGATCATAGTCTATTTTCATTAAAAATGTGTGACAAGAAAACATTCAAAACCATGTTTGTGCTTAATAAATAGGAAGGTGATAATTATGGGATGTTTTCCCTACTTTCTTATATGTTGGGAAATCTGTCAGACATAGTTAACGGTTAACTATCATCAGATCATGGTAACAGGATTCCATTAATTACAATGCATGATAATGAGCCGTGAGAACACTACTGTGCATGGTTTTGCAGATATAACTGATAGTCCAACTCAGCTCACAGGATACCAGACAAAAGATATTAGTATTGCTGGTTGGGAATTTTCTGGCAAAATGTTTTTGTTTTGTTTTATTTTGTTTTTGGCTAAACTTTGATTTTGTGAAAACTGAAACTATTTGTGGGAAAGGGTCAGTTACAACAAATCTGAATTCCTAATTTTTTTTTGGGGGGGTGGGAATTGAAATTGTTGAAAGGACTTTTCATTTCAAAATACTAGTTAATTTATAGTTTTATTTTTAAAAAGGTCAAAATCTAAATGAAACATTTTGATTGATCCCATTCCAAAAATTCTTTTGGATTTTAGGTTCACAAATTTTTTTGAGTTGTTGACTTTTTGTAAGATTCAGGGTGGGGAAAAAATTTCAAAATCTGAAACTCTTGTGGGACAGGAAAATGGTTTCCTGCCCAGCAATAGTGATTAGCTTTTTTTTTTTTTTAGTAATAGCTAGGGCTGTTGATTAATCGTAGTTAACTCATGTGATTAACTCAAAAAAATTAATCATGATTTAAAAAAATAATCACAATTAATCATGGTTTTATTCGCTTTGTTAAGCAATAGAATACCAAATGAAATGTATTAAATATTTTTGGATGTTTTTCTATATTTTCAAATATATTGATTTAAATTACAACACAGAATACAAAGTTTACAGTGTTCCCTTTATATTATTATTTTTGATTACTAATATTTGCACTCTAAAATGATAAAGTATTTTTCAATTCACCTCATACAAGTACTGTAGAGCAATCTCTTTCTTGTGAAAGTGCAACTTACAAATGTAGATTTTTTTTGTTACATAACTGCACTCAAAAACAAAACAGTGTAAAACTTTAGAGCCTACAAGTCCACTCAGTCCTACTTCTTGTTCAGCCAATCGCAAAGACAGACAAGCTTATTTACATTTACGGGACATAATGCTGCCTGCTTATTATTTACAATATCACCTGAAAGTGAGAACATGCATTCGCATTGCACTTTTGTAGCCGGCATTGCAAGGTATTTACATGCCAGATATGCTAAACATTCGTATGCCCCTTCACGCTTCGGTCACCATTCCAGAGGACATGCATCAATGCCGATGACACTCATTAAAAAAATAATGTGTTAATTACATTTGTGACTGAACTCTTTGGGGAGAATTGTATGTCTCCTGCTCTGTTTTACCTGAATTCTGCCATATAGCAGTCTCGGTTGATGACCCAGCACATGTTGTTTGTTTTAAGAATACTTTAACCGCAGATTTGACAAAACGCAAAGAAGGTATCAATGTGAGATTTCTAAAGATAGCTACAGCACTCGACTCAAGGTTTAAGAATTTGAAGTGCCTTCCAAAATCTGAGAGTGATGAAGGTGTGGAGCATGCTTTCAGAAGTCTTAAAAGAGCAACACTCCAATGTGGAAACTACAGACCCTGAACCACCAAAAGAGAAAATGAACCTTCTGCTGGTGGCATCTGACTCAGATGATGAAAATGAACATGTGTCAGTCCACACTGCTTTGGATCATTATCGAGCAGAACCCGTCATCAGCATGGATGCATATCCTATGGAACAGTGGTTGAAGCATGAAGGGACATATGAATCTTTAGGGCATTGGCCTGTAAATACCTTGTGACGCTGGCTACAACAGTTTCATGTGAACGCCTGTTCTCACTTTCAGGTAACATTGTAAACAAGAAGCAGGCAACATTATCTCCTGCAAATGTAAACAAACTTGTTTGTCTGAGCGATTGGCTGAACAAGAAGTAGGACTGAGTGGCCTTGTAGGCTATAAAGTTTTACATTGTTTTATTTTTGAATGCAGGTTTTTTTTACATAATTCTATGTTTGTAAATTCAACTTTCATGATAAAGAGATTACACTGCAGTACTTGAAATGGGGAAATTGAAAAATAATATTTCTTTTGTTTTTACAGTGAAAATATTTATAAACAAAAATAAATATAAACTGAGCACTATACACTTTGTATTCTGTGTTGTAAATGAAATCAATATTTTTGAAAATGTAGAAAACATCCAAAATATTTAAATAAATGCTATTCTATTGTTTAATGGCGTGATTAATCATGATTAATTGCGATTAATTTTTTTAATTGCTTGACAGCCCTAGTAATAACCCTTGCAATTGAAAGCATATACACTATAAACTTCTGTTGCAGCCACTCCTGCCTACCAATCTCCTTTTTATTAACAGGAATGCATTTCTTGCTGTGAAGGGATGATCTGCAATGTAGAAATACCAACCAATCGCACAAATGCAGTATTTTCAGTAATGCATGCTCCGAGGACATCAGATGGCAGCAGGAGGACAATTAGTATTCCAGTACTTGCATCAGTCATAACAATTATGTTGTTATGATGCAGCTTTCCATGTGCCAAATGTGATTCAGAGGGATAAACTTTCTGGGCTCAGCTATAAGAAGAACATTTCAGTTTGAAGAAAGACTCCGGCCCCCTTCAGATGATAGAAGATGGTAGGAAAACATGGACATGCACATCATGAAGTTTGTTGATCATTTATTGAAAATTCTTGGAAAGAGTCTGAAGTATTTAAAAACAAACAAACTGGTGACCAGACACTATAGTAGACTTTAACCAGTTATCTGAATTCTTCATTTGGTGGTGGAAGCGTGTGTACACTCTGCACATTACTTGAACAAGGAAACTGGTTGTCTGTAGGCAGTCAATTTACCAGGTGAGATAAAGGGATACTTCTAGATGCAAAAGCTGTGCCAAGCTTATCTCAAGAGAAGCCACTTTTTTCATAACTTTGAGTATTGACTTGTAGTGTTGTAGTCTCTTGTCTGCCTTATTGATGAGAAAATGTTATGTTTAAGTTCATCCTTTACAGTTCTCCATGAACACCATGTTCATTGAGAACAAGGTGTCTAAGAAATAGACAAAAGTGCTTTTTTTATTCAGTTTTGGTCAGAACTTCGATGTCCTATGGAAAAACTGAAAAATATTTAATTTTTTTTTTCTCTCCTACAAAAACATTGTGACCCCTCCTCAGATTATAAAATGATGAATCCACCAAAAAATAAATAAAATCCTAACAAAAGATGACCAACTGCTTAGGCTCCTATGAGTCTCTATTTAGGCATGTAACTAAAGCAGTCTGAAAGAGTGCTGAGTACCTGTATCTCCCATTGTCTTTGATAGGATTTGTGGGTGATCAGTTCTTCCAGATACCTCACCACTTTTATTTAGGAGCCTAACGTTAGGCACCCAGCTTTGAAAAGTATGGCTTAAGTTTCTAAAAATAATGTTGCCAATCTTACCCTTTTTTCCCACAGTTGTAGTAGATTTTTTTTAAAGCCTGGTTTATTGCATATTTTGACTAATGTTGCACATCTGACCAGTTGGAAAAATTAAAAATGGTAGAATTTAGGTTACTGTTGCATGTTACAAAAAAATCTTTGTTTTCCTTTGTAAGCCTTGCAATGAACAACGTGTGTGTCATATTTATGTGTATTCTCATCCCTCTGGTTCAAGGGCTGGATACTTTCAGATTCACTGTCTCTCTCTTTCACATGAAGAAGTCAATTCTGAAGACTGATAGAGAATGATTTCACTTACTTTGTCAGTATTCGGTCTGATTTACAACATATGCCAATGTTGACTATTTTTGACTATTTTTGTTGTTAATATTTTGGCTCAGATTCTCTGTGCTTGCAAACACCCTGATCCTGTGTACCAGCATACGTCAGCCCTGTCCTGAGCACAACCTCAAGGCTCCCAGGACTCTCTGGGACCTGTGCTGATGGTTATGGATGGAAGGAAGTTTCAACCATGCCTCCTTTTTTGCCCAAGCTTGTGCCCAGAGTCTTTACTTACTGGATCCACCATCCCCTTTGCACTGCAGCATGGTCATGAGTCTGACCCATACAGTTTGAACGGAGCACTGTGTTGCATTTTTTGTTTCAGAATTTTTTTTTTAGTACTTTATTTGTGAATTCACAGATGTAACCACTAATAAGTTAGACTCTTTATTGAAAAGCTAAGATGATGAGAAATCAAAAGTTTTCTGTGTCATCAGAATTGGTTGAAAAATTGAGGGGGGAAAAAGTTGTGAAAATTTTGTCCAAATATTTTTGTAGGATTTGTAATTGAAATTTTCAGTGCAACATAAAGATTTAATCAAAAATTGAATCTCTGAAAAATGTTGAACAACTCTGTAGTTTCAACCTGTGTGTGTCAAATCTTTTTTATTTCTCTCTAACTTGTTTAAGTACACTTAGCTATTTTAATTTTAACTGGCAATTGGAAAAACTTTACTGATGTTTTCAAAATTGATGATGATCTACACCAACATATATCCAGAGAAGTTCTTAGAATGGTGACCCTTTTTCTTCTATTTTTCCTGTATGCAAATATGTGACATGTCTAAAATCTATCGCCACAATCTGATGAAGAGGCACTTACAAAAAATAATTAGAGTTGTAATAAGTTACAAATGGAAAAGATCATTCACTCCCTTCGCTTGCCAGTGCAGGGTTCTTTCCTGTCATCTAAATCTAACTATTTCAAGCAATGGATTTTTGACATCTTCTTATGGAAGACTGACTATTCCAAAGTCCAGTAGATCAAGCTATAAGGAAGAATTTCCTAGTATTGAGCAAAATGTTTCTTTCTTTAAAGGTAATGTCTTTAATGCTTCTTTAATTGTTTTATCAGTCTAGCAGGTAATGACAGCTGTAGCTGAGATCACAGAACACTTTCCATTATTAGTTCCTGGTTTTAGGTTTCTGCAACATTCTCTTTTGGGCTGACATTTTCTGGACTTGGTTCTCTGCCCGAAGGTGAATTCTTCAATAAAATTAAAGCAAAATCTTTTCAATGGTTTTCTGAATTATGAAAGCATGTAAAAATACACTTTCCTGACTTCTGCCTCTTCACCTGCATACTCCTACCCCGGCAGCCCTCCAGGCTCGAGGTGCTCCCTCAAATTCTGTTCCTTGGAATGATTTGTGCAGTTGAAAATGACAATATAAAGCTTAACAAGGCTTGTGGCCTTAGATGAGTTTACTGTAAATAGTTTAAAAAGATCTAAAACTTTAGATTTGTTTATTTTGCAAATAAGATTCCAAACTACACAACTTGGGAGCAGAGCTAGGATCTTGAAGTACTGGCCAGAAGGTAGGCCATGCTGATGCTACTTTAAGATTTTCTTGAACTGATGAGATTATCTCCTGTGCATGCACAGGTGAGGAATGCAATTGACAATAATAAGAGGCAGTAGTTCCTCATTGGCAGTCTGGTGCTTCTTAAATCGGCACATTTGCAGGCTGCTAATGACATTGATAGGCTCTAGTTGGCCTTGGTTAATTGGTGCCTGTTAGTTATAGAACTGTTTGGTTTTTTTCCCTATTAAGAAACTCTAGGAAATAAATGCAAAAAAATGTCAATTCAACATGAGGGTTGCACAATTAAGCACTCGGCTCAGAAGATGTGAAAGTTAAGATTGATTGTGCATCATTGCCTTTGCCGTTTTGCACATACATAAAACCTCTATATTTGTGATTGTATTTTATCTTGGACGTACTTGTGAATCTAAGTTCATAGAAAAAGACTGTGTTCTAGTGTGTTAGAGAAATAGGATGTGATTACATAATTTAAGACTGCATCACGATGGGATATAGGGGTTTCATATTAAAGCTTAGCTTTCACATTTTTTGACTTTATAAGGCTTGCATGTGGAATCATGTTATATTAATGTAACATTTTTACATTTAAGAAATAGGTTAAAATATGGGCTACGTTCTACCCGCAGTTATCAATGTGCAAGTCCTGTTAATTTCAGTGGGAGCATCTGGGGGCACCATTTGACTCTAGGAGTATGATTTTCAGTAGCTAGGCATTGCATGTACTTAAACACACATGAATGTTCTCCTACCAAACAGGCATTAAATGTTATTGCACTGCCATCTGTGATGGGCTAAATGTCTTTGGATGCAGCAAGCAATCATTAAAATCAATGGGAGCCATACTCAAGTGCATCCCAGGACAGAATGATCCCTTTGTATTCTGCTTTGAAATAAAATTAAATATATGTTGTGAAATCCAATCCATGGAGTTATACCAGCGTTGAATTTGGCCCTTGACTGCTATGAAGATTAAGATATCATGACCACAAAATGGTTATTCCAAGATTATAACAAATAGGACCCAAAAAGGGTATTGCTCTTGTCTTTGAAGTAATTTGTACAGTTGAGTGGCAAACAGCTTTATTTAAATATTGCATTTTTACATTGTACTAGGGACAGTCTAGAGTCGATTGTTTTTTCCAAAGTTTGAATGTATTTGTAACAAAACATCTTCAGCTATTCAATGTTTGTGTCTGTATCAGTGTTTCTTATCTCTCAGTGTTCCTGTTTTAAGTCTCCTTTGAAAAACTGGCACTTTTGATTAAAGGTATTAAAATATTAGTTGGTGGAGAATATTTATATATTGAAATAGCCTAGAAGAAAGAACTGAATTTTGCTACTTAAAAAAAATTAAATAGTGTGGGCCAGAGACTGTCACTCTTCCTAGCACTTTGACTCCAGGAGGAGTCATTCCAGTCCGTTGATTCCAGTGCACTTATGTATTACTCAATTTGGTAAGTAAGAGTGGCAGATTTTGGTATTGTGGGGTTTATTGATCTAGAATTTGAGGTTAGATGTAATGCTTATACTCTTCTTGTTTATTGCTGTTACCCCTTCTTCCGATGGCAATGCCCAGCTTCTGACACTACTATTGTCCCTCTGCTGATTGGTAGCAGAGTTCTTGGCTTTGAAGGTCAGCGTCTCAGTGGAGGAAAAGTCTCCAGTTGGGCACAAAGAAAAACCGCGGAACATGCAAATAGTGATCACCTGTGAAAAGTTTGACTTTCCCAGCATCACAAAGGAAATCTGTGGCTGAGGCAGGGATAGAATCCAGTCTAGCATTCAACTGTTTTACACACAAGACTATCCTTTCTTTTTCTGCAATCCCCTATCTCAGTTGCATAGCTTCCAGCTTCTGTAACTAATGAGACAGGGTCCTATGGACAGCAGCCTCCTTCACAATACAACTCTGTGCCCTGAATGAGACAGGGATCCTGTGGAAGGAATAGTATTTTGTCATGTATTCAAAGACTGCATGCTTTTAATGAGGAGACTGAATAAGGGCTGCTTATATCTGGCATTTCCTAATTTTTGAGTGCTTGATTTTGCAATCTTAATATTCTTTTAATTCAATTATTATTAATAATATAACTTGCTATTTAAAAAAAACCCTGACAAAACCAGACGTTGAATCATATGGAACCATATTGACTCCTCAACTGGTGGCCAACAAGGTTGCAATTCATCTGGTCAAACTTTTGTGACAGAAATTTTACGTCAGAAAATGCTGAATTCAATGAAATCTAAACATTCTATGCGGACGTGTCTATTCCATCAAAACTTTTAACAGAATACAGGCAGGTTGGTCTGGCTTCCTGCCATCCCTCCTGGCTCCCTGGCAGCCTACCTGCTAGGCTGCCTAGCACCCCAGCATCCTGCCTGATGGGTTGCCTGGCTCCACATCCGGCTGCCTGCCCAGGTACCTGGGATACTGGGTCCCTGGCTTCCGAGGATGCCTGGCTTGCAAGTTCCCTGGGCTGGTGAGCTTCTTAGGCTGTCCAGTTGCCTGCATGCCAGGCTGCCTGGCCAGTATGCAGGGAGCTGGCAGCCTGCCTACCAGGTGGAGAGCCAGGCTGTGCCTGCCTGTCTCCTAGGCAGGCAGCTGGTGCTTGGCAAGCCCAGGCAACCAAGGTGCTGGCAAGTCCAGGCAGCTGGTGAGCTGGGCAGTCACACCCACCTGCCAGGGGGACAGCTGGAGAGCCAGCAAGCCCAGGCAGCAGGAACATTTTAGTCCCATGAAAAATTTTGAGGTTTTGAATTATTGTCGCAGTTCAGGCCAATTTTTTTCTCCCCCAGAACTCGCTGTTTTTTTAGTGGTATGGAGATTTTGTTTCCTGGCCAGCTCTAGTTGAGCCTTTAAGATCCACAGTGTTGACCACTACCAAACCGTGCTGCCTGTAATGAAAAGAAAAGTTGTATGTGTTTAGATTTTCAGGGGAATATCTCCATTCATTTTGGGCTTTCTCATATGGGCTGAGCAGTTCCTGCAGTATTTTGAGCACCCTTAGCTCACACGAACTGCCAGTGGTAGGAATTGACCCTCCGCTCCCGGCAGCCATTAGGTGTATGTGTAGTGCCTTTTCAAGCATATTATGAAACTGACAAAAGGAGGTTTATGACATGAATTGTCACATGCTCTGGTGTTGTGACCTGGGGGCACCAACCATGCACAACAATGTTTTCTGGCCCCACACTCCAACCCCAATCCCAGCCTGGTGCAGAGGGCAGGCCCTGGCGGGGGTGAAAACAGAGCAAGCTGTGGGCTATGTTGCAGTACCACTCCAATTTGGTCCAACTGCCCCTCCACTATGATGGAGAGGCAGCCAGGCCTCTCCATGCACAAGGTCTCCATACCCAGAAAAGGGAGCTGGGCCCAGCACCGCGGAACAAGAGTCGCTGCTACTGGGAGAGTGTGGGACAGGTTTGCCCTCCCCCACCCACTCCAGAGCTTCCCCTTTGCATCAGGCTAGGATTAGGATTGTGGTGCTGGGGCAGAGGGTGCTGCTATGGATGGTCAGTGCACCCTCATCAGAAGGAGGAGGATTGCATCTAGGGCTTACATTCTTATAGAGTATTTCCTGGAGTGCCCCCCTCCCCTATCCCCTGCAGTGTGCTATACAAACTCCTCCAGAGGTTTTGAAAATAGCTTGGCTGAATTTAAGCCCTGATTGAATCCATTGAATATGGAGGCTACATCCACCACTGCTTAGCAAGTCTGTGTTAGTTTTAGTGGTTATAATACACAGGCATGACAACGTGTGAAATTAGCAAGCCAATAGGTATAATTGAAAGTAGCACCACCAATGACCCATTGCCCCTCCTGGTTGCAAAACCTGGTTTTGCAACTGCAGAAGTGGACCAAGATGAAGTTGTTTTCGGGAGTGGGCTTGCTTTTCTAAGTGGAAAAAAGAATAAGACCATTTCCCTGACCCTCCATGTACCATAATAGATGCTTTGTGGGGTGTGCTTACTATACTAACTTAGCACCAGTGGAAACGTAGGGTGGAATCCTGGTCCCAGTGAAGTCAGTGGGGGTTTTGCCATCTCAGACTGTGGTCATCATTCCTTGTAAGTAAGTTTGGGCCTGGTGAATATGTGGGTGGAGGATGGAAAGGGGAATGAACATACTTATTGTATGTATACTCATTGTCCTGGACTGCTGAACTTCCATTACAATTTGGCATGGTTGCTTTAAAATTTAGTATCAGTGGAAAGTATTCTGTTAGAAAGCTCCAATTATCAAAAGTAGGAAAACACTCTGAAGATGTTCAGTGTTTTGAATGATGGAATATATTTGTGCAAGGATAAAAGCTACGGTACTGCAGGAAAAGGTTTAAAGGTCACATCACAGTGTTCCTTTGTTTTCCTTTGCTTTGGCCTTTTACTGCTGCTTATTAGTTTTTAAACCACCTCCCCTTATGTTGTGCCACTATAAACAGAAGAAAGAGTGATGTGATGCTATTCTGAAGTGACAATCCTATGGTAGAGTTGAATGTATTTACTTTGGAATGAGGTACAAATTAGGAGGTGGGGATAGAACCACTCATTTCAGTAATATGAAAACAAAATGAATATAGTGTTTGGTTAGTACAGTGTAGCAGTTCTGAAACTTCCATTTGAACTAAACAAAAGTTCTGTTTGGCTTTTGTAAACACATTATTCTTGCATTTGTTTTTCCTCTTTTAGTTTCCATTGTACAGGTTGTGTTGTCTGACCTGTCCCACTGTGTTCCTACAGAAGTGTTACACTTGACTACATTATACCAATGTTTGTGTTTAACGTGATTTTTCATCCTCTATTTCTCATCCCTATTGAGCTTTCCTTTATTATTGTTTGTTTTTACTGTTGTGGCACCCGGAGGCCCTGTTCAGGATGGCAGCCCCACCAAGTGCTGTTTGTACACAGAATAAAGGACAGTCCCTGCGCCAAAGAGCTAACAGACTAATTTGTGACAAGGTGCTAAAATGGGATGTAAAGTCAGAAGGAATTAGGGAAGGAGGATGAAGGGAATAACAACAACTTACGTTTACTCAGGTTAACTATAATCAAGTCAATTAGCCAAGTTTAGAAAGGTATTTTTTCTTTACAATACTCTGTGGCCGAATATACTTTGTGTTTAGGAAAATATTTCCTAGTATCTGTTTTAAATGTGTTTCTCTTCTCATTCATTCCATCTTGTTCTTGTATCACACTTGGTAAGTAGGAGTAGCTGATTGACCTTTCTGTGACATTGATTTTGGATTCCAGGGAGAAAAAGAACTACTCAGAGAATAAACGAGAGAGAGAGTGAGAATGTGTGTGTGTGTGTATACACACACACACACAGATATACATTGTAACCCCCACCAGCTATACCACAGGCAACATATATACCAAAAAATAAACAAACAGCCCTCTGTTCCATGCTTGAATAATGTTGTGTCTATGACAGAAATATCTGAGGGCCTCACAGACATTATTAATGAATTTAGGCTCCTGAGTATGGTGGGGAAATAATATCCTCACTTTACAGAGGAATTGGTATACAAGAGACCCCTTTTCTCCTAGGGGTGCATCCAGTGCTTTAACCACAACACCACTCATCCTCTCGATCTGCAATTCTTGATTCATGTTCCAGCTTCCAAGAATTGTGTTAGCATTTTGAAATCACTTAGCTTCTCTTTCTTTCTCCTTAAAATTATCAGCTACATTGTCTACATTGTCAGCTGGACACACACAAGCGAATATGACTTATATTATGGCTATTTTCTTGTAGTGAGGTACCTCTTCAATCTATGTTTAATGATGCTTATATGCTTCTTCCAGGTAGAACTCAGAACACTACTGAGTCTATCATCAGATATATTTTGGAATTCCATTCACGGCTTTGACAAACAAGACTGTGTCCCCAAACCAACTCTATGCAAGGTTCTTATACTATTCTTTCTTCTACGTTGTTTAACTTTGAAAAGAATATACGGCTGAAGAACAGTATGATACGCTAAAGGAAACATGGGATGTGTGTTTTGAAAAGCAATGTTTAAATGATCAGTGTAAGTTTTGAATACAATAGGTGAAATCCTTGCTTGATTGAAGTCAATGGGAATTTTGCCATTGACTTTATTTGGGCAAGGATTTCACCCAATATATGTGGTGGTTACATGCACAATTCCTTATTTTAAAACAAAATGAGAGTAGTACAAATGGCAGGCAAAAATCTGTCAGCCTACAGTCCATTAAGCCATTATTGTGATAATACGAATGAATTACTGTGATAAGGTTATTCTGGGTAGATCCTACTAATTTAAATAAGGCTGGCTAAAGTGATTTGTATATGATGAATCATATGAAGAATACTGAATTGTTTCTCCTAGCACTTGAAAATTTGTTTGTGTGTATAAACAATATTTGAGTTGACAGCCAAAGTGGCAAAGCTCATTGACCTGAGGCAATAAATATCCAAAGCCTTACCTTCTTATTGTGATTGTTAAATGAACTATGCAGTACAGAATTGATGGAAGAACTGATGTTAGCTGGGAGAAATAATCTAAAGAAATAGAATGAAATAGAATGTTACTGTCACCATCTGAAAGAACAGTAATAATACTTAGCTTTTTATATAGCACTTTTCGTCAGTAGCTCACAAAGTGCTTTACAATGGAGGAGAGCATCATTATCCCCATTTTACAGTGGAGAAATTCAGGCACAAGGAGGTGAAGTGCCTTGCCCAAGGTCTCCCTGTAGGCCAATGGCAGAGCCAGGAAGAGAACCCACATCTCACATTAATCATCATCCCCTGATTTATAACTTTTAAATTTGGTGCCAGCAGGCACACTGTGTATCACCCTGGGACAAAAACATGATGAAGATGGGTCTTTACATGCAATGAGAGTTGCAAGAATCACACTTATGAGGAGACACAATTGTCAATATATTTTAATTAAGGGACATGGGATATTTCCCATGGTACAAAGACTGTTGGGTACTCAGCTCACACTGAAAGCCAGTGGGAGTTCGATGCTTAACTCACACGTGTGCCTTTGAAAATCTGCTCCTTAATCTGAATCTTCCTCCAAAGGTTCTCCGTGTATTGTCTTTTATTCATTTTTATTCTCCCCCAAATCAAATAAAGACAAAGTGCATCCAAATAAAGGCAACCAGTATCCAATTTTCTGGAACTTGAAACATGATTTTAAGGGCCAGCTTGTGGTAGCATTAGTCATATTGGGTAGTACCTCACCCCATGTATAGTCCCAATGAAGTGAATGAGGCTATGGGTTGACTAAGTTTTACCCAATGTGACACAATCTGCCCTAAATTTACATTGCTTATCACAGGAAACTTGGGAATCTGAAGTCATCCTCTTCACCTGATTCCCCACTGCTATTCAGTATCTTAGCCAGTGTTATGGCCATGAGTTCCTGAAATATTTAAGGTTACTGAACTCAGCTTACTTTACAGAAAACACATTGGTAACATGATGATGCTTGGTAAAAGGAGCTCCAGCTGTGGGGCCATTCCTAATCATTCAGTTATTTTATGAAAGGAGATGAATGAAGGGTCATGAGAGAGAGAAACAAAAAAGCTTCCAAATAGGACTATTTTTTGCAGATCATAGGTCAAGTTTGACAGTGTCACTTTAAGAAATAACCTTGTGTGTCTGGCATAAAGGGCTTAGAAAATTATGGTGATAGGCACCATAGAAAATGCTAAGATAAACAGGCATCGTAAAAGTGTGCAAAACCTAGTCATCTGAAAGAAAGAAAATTGAGTAATTTAAAATCAGCAAAGTGAAAGCAGAGACGGATGGGAACTCTGACCAGAGGTACATATAGTTACCCTTGCAGGTTAATTTGAAGCTCCTCTTTACAATGTCTTGCTTGTAGTTTCCATGACAATGCACATTATGGTTCTGACCCTTAAAAAGGGGCCTCTTCCAGGTAACATGCAATGTCATTAGTTATTGTTTTGACTAATTTCTCACTGGCTCTGTCACCATTGTGACACCAAGGAGGTCTTTCTAAAAAGTAGGTTCTCTGAGTGTGTTACTCATAGATCAGTCTTCTGGAGGTTGAACTTGATTAATGAGCATTTTAATTTCCATAGAGCCTGGAGAAAGTGGGAGCATATGGTGCCTCCTCTCAATTTCTTCACATTTATTTGAACACCACTGCTTTTGGAATTTCACTTATACATTATGAGAAGCCCTGAAGTCCTCTCCCTGACCCTTTCTTTTTCAGTTTGGTGTACCTAGAGGAAAATCTAGAATAAGAGTAGTTTGTTTTTCATTTTACTTTACAGTAACAGCCACTGCTGAAAACCAGCAGGTACCCCTGCCAGTCTAAGCCAGTTTAGGGAGATAGAATGGCTAATGTAAACAGCCTGGACGTTTGAAAGACATGGAAAACACAATGTCTCTGTAGAAAGGAATAGACTATACCCTTTACAAGGGTTTTGGGTTTACAGAAGTTTTCATTAAGGCTTGATGTGCCCCTGGGAGGTGCTGTACAGATCAGCTGAGGTTACATTATTGAGCGGGTAGGTTCACTGAATGGAAAACGATGAGCTCTTGAATGAAGTGTTAATGGATATTTGAGACCAAAAATACACAAGATTTATTTTAGAAAAAGTCCCCCTCCTGTTTCAAAGTTTATATTCAGATGTGGGGCAAGGCAGAACTGGCAGGTGGAGGGTGTAAAACAACTGTGTTTTCGTGGTTTAAACATTATCCTGCATGGCACTGAGTCACCACAAATGCTATAAACTCATGAAACAGCCTTAGGTTTGTGTTCTCCAGAAACCTTGGAAAAATGCATTTGGGTTCTCAAATTTCAGAGCCTATGCATCTAGCTATTATCCTACAAAAATGGGTGATTTTATACTAAAAGTTGTCTAGGTGACATTTCTTTTTTGAATAATGTATTTGACTAGTTATTTATTTCAGAAGGGTTGTATAAGGGCTTGTCTACAAATGGAGTTATTCAGGGATAACTCCACATGTGGACACTCTTATTCTGGAATGAGGATGCTTTGTTCTTGTTTAGCTTAACATACTTTGAAAGTGGAGTCAAGTAAATAGGAGCAAGGCAGTCTTATTCCACAATACATGTATCCACACATGGACTTATTCCAGAATAGCTATTCCTGAATAACTCCATATGTAAACAAACCATTAGTAGTTTAAAGTGTCAGGTGTGAAATGCCTAGGTTCCCTGAAATCATGGGTTTGAACCATGGCCCCATTACCTCAGCCCTTCTGTGTTAGATAATGTGAGATTCATGCAGTGTAATGGGCATGTGACTTAGGCTCTCTCTGCTCATTATGAAAATTAAATATCCCATGGCGCTTTTCATAAGAGCAAGGGTTTCTCTCAAAACCATTGGCCAACTGCTGCCTTCCTCTCCCTACCACCAGGAGTGGTTACATGGTTCCCGTAAGAATAAATTGCCTGATCCTGAGCACCCGCAGTTATTGAAGTCAGTGGAATTGCACATGCTCAACCCCTCTCAAGATCAGGCTTAGAGTATGCAAATCCACCATCCACCAGGACGAAATTTGCTATATGTAAAATTATCATTTCTTACAAGCTGCCCTAGAGCAGCTTAATCATTCCTGTGTGTGAGGCTTGTTAATTGGAAAAAAAAATCAAACCTAGTGTTGGATAGAGCATGCAGACCCTTCCTCATGTGAGTAGCCCTTCTTGATGTTCTCAGTTTCAATAGGTAGAGTTCAGAGTAAGGGTGTCCAGGACTGAGCCCAAAGTCTTTGTAATTCCGTTTTTGCGATTCAAGTCCTGTCCATGTTTTATCCTTCTAACTCATTTAACCCTTTCCTGGCAATCTGCCTTCTCACAGTGGAAAGAACCAGATATTTTCAGCATTTTGAAGAGAGATTGTTATGATAATGTAATAATTTATGAGCATTTGAGTGATTACAACAGTTTCTTGTAACTACCTCTAAGCCACTCTGCATTTACATCTGAAAGAAAGGGAGAGATAGAGAGATTGCTTAGAGGAATGTACTACTATATTTTAATTCCTTCGCTGCCTATTTTCCCCTCAGGTTGCTCACATACTGTAATGCCGGTTAGCCTCATTGGAAATTATACCCATGTACCCAAGGAAGCATACGTTCCCTGTAGTGGTATTTTTTGGAAAAAATATTTATGAAAATGGGTTGCTATAAGGATGTTCATTGTAGTTTGGGGCTCTTTTCTCATTAGCATTACACCCTTATTACTTTTTTCATTAAAATATTTTATTCAGAATATTTTTACATAAATAATGTAAACTAACTAAATAAATAATGAAGACCAGCAGAATGTGGTCTCTTTCTCTCCTCTTTGTTTTATTCTTCTGTAAAACTGCACTATTGTATATTCTGTGAATGCATATGTTAAAAAGACAGGACAGCACACTGTGAAAGCTCCGTGTACAGATTTTGGACAATATGTTGACTATTCATTTTATGAATATCTCTGTTTTATACAGAGATGGGCCAAAGCAAAACCAGAGAACCAGAGTCCCCATATTTTGTTAAAAATCCAGAACTGAAATTAGCAACTGTTCTTTTCTCTTTAATAGGCTGGTGAAAAACATTGGAGCCAAATATCTTTTGTGTGTTTGAAATCTGATTCAAATATTGCACCTTGCATCTACTTGTAATGTTTTGTATTCAGAGGTGGAGTCACTAGCACTAGTCAACCATTTTTGAATTTTGTGTATTCACTGTGCCTGATGATATCTTCTGATGAGGGGAGTTCATAGCCATTGTAGGATCCTTCATTATTAAGCTCAGCACTGGAGACCCTATGGAAGAGTTATTGAAACTCTGCACAGTTTTTATCTTCCTGAGTGCCAGCAGATTTACAATAAACAGGAAACTTGCCTTTTGCTGTCTCATATTTGATCCAGACATTTGTAATGAAAGAGGTCAAGGGACCCAAGCAATTTTTTTACTTTCATAATTGACACAGCAAGCCCAGAGATGCCAGGGCTCAGCCCCAGCAAGCCCTGGCACAAATTAAGCACTGGATCCAGAAAGTGCAAAGTAAAGATCTTGTTCACTTAGCAGAACCAAAATTCAGTCCCGGGCACTGGGAAGTAGACACTTTGCCACAATAATTAATTATGGCTTGTGCTGAATACAATACAGTAATTTGGTTCGAGAGGGCAGTTGTCATGTTCATATTGGCACTGTTCATATTGGCACTAACTCAAGTTCGTTAAAATACTTTTAATGGAAAACATATTTTACTAATGAGCTTTTTCCATTGGGACATCGTTCTCTATTGTGTGAAAAATTGTCCAGAAAACTAGTCAACAAGGGACCGCAATTGCACTTACATTTTCCTCCCTCCCTGTTCTTGCTACAGAGCATGACTGGTCCATTTAATGTGTGAACTTTAGAAAACAAAAATTATCTTGCTTTAATGCAATATCTCTGAATTGCAGAAGGCTGGAGTAATTACTGCAATGCCTGCTTATGTTCTGAATTTCCTTTCATTTTGCTAAAATTAACTGAGATTTGTATAGGGAGAGATGGCAGTGGGATGAATACAAACTGTCTTTTGCTAAATCAAATGTATGTGCACAAATTACTTTAAAATATTTTTAAATTAAATGTGAAACTAGAAGGAGACAAGTCACATCATGTTCCCCATGTGTTGAATTCTCCCCATCATGATGGCCAGCAGGAGGTCTATGCAGTGCTAAATTCATGTCCTCAAAATAGGGTTAAAATGGATCTTGGTGCATTAGGCCTTTTGCTATCTCTCAGTGCATGGATGATTTTTACCTTATGTGATCTGAAATTGAGACACAAATGGCAAAAGAACTGTTTCTGGATTGTTGGGACAATGTGCATGCTAATACATAAAACCCAGTTGCTGAAGATCATCAGTTGGTTCAAGAGTACAGTTATCATTCTTAGTTAGTCTGTCAATATTGGCAGTAGATCAAGTTTGTAAAAACGAGTTTCATGGAAAACCTATTTTAGTAATGAGAATCTGCCATTGGGACATCATTCTCTGTTGTTGATGATCAGCTTTTCTTTAATCTTTAATCTTAAAAGAATAAACCATCTCAGGAGATACCACCATTAATAATACAATAATGGAGGTGTTCTTGCTAAATATTTAGCATTCTGGAATCATTTCTGGATCTAAATAAGTGATCCCTTAGAACACCATTAGCACAAAGGAAAAAGTGATGGGATGAACATGGCATTGAACCTTGGCACCAGATCTTCCTACTTCAGGTCAGAGTTCACAGCTCAAGCCAATCTCTGCTCAGCTTTAACTATCATAGTGCTAACATCTCACTATAGCAAGCAGAATCAAGACACCCAGCAAATTCACTTCAGGATTTCATTTCAGGAGTGTTTAAGTCCAGAGTTTAGGTGATGGAGTTACTTCGAAGAACAGCAGACTTTTGTTTGTTTAAAAAAAAATGTGTATGCTACAGCGGCTTATTATCGCCTAGGCCGGCAAATTTGCAGGGACGGCAAATTTATAATAGCAGCATTTTTGTAATCTTGGCATCAGTGACGCCGTGATTCTGCCAATCACAGCACGTATTGAAACCACCAATGATGGTGCGACACCATTTAGTAAACATACTCACGAGAATCCCAAACGTTAATAATATGACCGGAAGGAAGAAATTAAGCAGTTCTCAGTTAAAAAACAAACAAACAAACAAAAAAAATTCTATACAAAAGAAAGAAAGGGAAAATGAAATGATAGCAAAAATGCGCAAATAGATTCCTTTGTTATATCAGTTAGTGCTGACAGTGAGACAGAAAAAATAGTTGAAAGTAGTAGTGAAGTAAAAAGTGAAAATATTGGTGTTGATATTGAAAATATTGATGTGATTAAAGTACATATTGAAACTAACTAAGAAATTTCGGCTGCGGTTAGTGTTGAAGAAAATACTCCAAATACTAGCATATCAGAGACTACCAGGAATCATGCTGATCTGGATATCTTTGACAATACTGCAGAGATTTGCGAATCACATCAATCAGAAATTCAATCTGACACTGAAATATCTACCATAAGTGACGACCCGGCCCAACGGATATTGAATGATGCTACAATTGAGTATTTATCAAAGCATGGTATTAAACAAAATATCGATAGTGATTTTACTAACTCAGAAAGACAATATACTGATAAAATGTGTGTTCTAACAAAAAATGTGTTTGAACGACATCTTTTAAACAGTGAAGTAAAGCCACGGCAATATCTTCTATATTAGGAGAACAAAGGAACCATGTTTTGTGCCCCATGTCGATTATTCGGAGGGATCTCTAGTCTGGTGACGAGTGGATACCATGATTGGAAACACATATCAGCTCGACTACGTGAACATGAAAATTCGACTGAACATAAAACATGTGTACTGACAATGGTGAGGAGAGGCGAGATATCTGGAAGAATTTATACGAATTTAAAATTTCAAATGGAAGAAGATATTATTTATTGGAGAAATGTGTTGAAGAGGATTGTAGCAGTGGTAAAGAAACTTTCAAGCAGAGGACTTGCATTTAGAGGTAAGGTAGAAAAATGTGGATCACCTTATAATGGCAATTACATGATGGCCCTTGAGCTTGTCACAGAATTCGATCCATTTTTAGCAAATCACATTGCACGTTACGGAAATGAAGGTTGAGGTAACATATCTTATCTTTCATCCTATACATGTAATGAATTTATAGAACTGATGGCTTCAAATGTGATCTCAAATATTATTAAAGAAGTAAAGAGGCCAAATATTTCTCGATAAGCATTGAGTCAACTCCCGACATATCTCATGTTGATCAATTGGCTTTTATACTGTGATATGTAAATGATGATGGCATACCAGTAGAGAGGTTTCTTTGTTTTTTACCAAATACTGGCCACAAATCAGAACAGTTAGCTGATGCTCTACTTTCAACTTTTGAATTGTTATGGATTAGATATCGCAAACTGCTGTGGCCAGTCGTACGACAATGCCACTAACATGTCTGGTGTATATCGCGGGTTGTAAGCAAGAATAAAGAATATAAATCCTTATGCTGTGTTTGTGCCTTGCTCTGCGCATTCTTTAAACCTGGTTGGAGTATGTGCAGCAGAAAGTTGTCAAGAAGCACGTTCATTTTTCTTAACTGTCCAACATCTTTATTTTTTTCTTTTCATTTTTTTCTGCCTCTACTCACCAGTGGGAGATTTTACTATCTGATTTGAAGCCAGGCAGTAAAATAACAAAAAGACTTTCTGAGACTCGATGGTCGTCTCGAGTGGAAGCTTGTCATAATTTGAGTGAAAACTGGAATGCTATAATTAAAGCCTTAAATACAATAAAGGAAGATGCTACTGAGAAACCTGTTACATGTAATGAAGCTGCAGGCCTGCAGCGAAAACTCGATCGACTTAAGGCAGCTTTTATGGCTGTATTTTGGAGCTCTCTCTTGGATTGATTTCATATAACTAGCCAAAAACTGCAAAATGTTAATATTGATATACAGACAGTTGTAGAACTCTACAACTCACTAATAGGATACATTAACTCTGTACAGGGCTTGTTTGATATGTACAAAGAGAAAGCCAAAGAAAAATCTGAAACTGATACGAATTTGACACAAGGCAAAAAGAAAGCGTAAACTTCAATCTGATGACACGCAAAGGTGAAGTGGAAATGTGTGGTAGAGATAAATTTAAAGTAGATACCTTTTAAACAATACTAGACCTTGTATGCTCTGAATTAAAATGCAGAAATAATGCGTATCAAGAAATTTATGGCAGATTTCAGTTTCTCTCTAACATTCCCAATACTTCAACAACAGATATAACAGTTCACGCTAAAAAATTACAGCTATGCTACCAAGGAGATTTAGAAGAATCATTCATGAATGAGTGTCTTCCTTTTTTATCGTATTTGGAAGGTGTTGAAATTCCTGAAAAGTGAAAAGAAGTCAATTTTAAGATATTGCAGCCTTCTTCGAAATCAAAACATTCATTCAGTATATCCAAATATTGATATTGCCTTCCGAATGTTTGCACACCTGCTACAAACTGTTCAGTAGAACGATCATTTTCGGCATTAAAAAGGGTGAAAAACTATTTGAGGGCTAATCTCAGTGAAGAAAAATTAAACTCCCTTTCTCTCCTGACAATTGAAAAGGATCTAACAACTTCTCCGGATTATACAGAATTAATTAATAAATTTTCCGCTCAAAGGTGTAGGCGAAAACAAATGTAACTACTTACTACTCACATACTTTTATAGTATCTACATAAAATAAAAAATAAACGTTTGATATACACTGTACCGCAGCTTGAATGTGGGGTTTTGGATCCATGCGCGGTCCCGCACTATAAGCAAAATCATGCTATACAGACGCATGTTCAAGTGAGGGTCTGCTGTACTTGTAATTTTATTTATAATAAAACTTGTAAATGTTCAATTATTTTAATGATATTTAGATTCATTTTAGTTCAAACAAATTTGTAAAAAAGCTAAAACTAGTTCATATGGGGCCAGGGGCAAAAATTATTTCAGGGCCTAGGGGCGGGAAAATCATTAATCCGCCACTGGTATGCTATATTTACAGATGTTAAGGAGCCTTCTCCTTTTGCTATACCGCTGCATCCTGGGGAATTTCTCATTAGGCTGTTTAGCCAAAGATTCTGACGAACTAATAAGCACCAGCAATAATCATACTATGGGAAGTCTATTGATTTCTTTTCCTTTTTATTAATTCCTCATAGACAGTTGTTTAATGCTGTAATTTGTGCACTTAAAGGGGAATTTTAGTGGTTCAATGTCAATTTAATTATCTCACTCATTCACTGAATAGTAATTTTGTGTTAGCTTGACCATAGCTTCCTTTAAGCTGCTGCATTTGGAAATATAATCAGATCTTTCTGTGCCTGTGCTCCCCAGATAACTCTCATAAACATACACATATGCAATTTTTTTCCGCCAGGCCTCCACACAGCTTTAAGGGCTTGTTTATTTTGGCATCTGATTCAACACCAAATCCTGCTAGACTTACACAGTTAGTCTGTAAGGTGAGCAGGATGTGGGCATAGATCTTGGCACTAGAGATGTAGATATTAATCTGCATGAAGCAAATAAGCAATGAGTGACCTCACTTTCCAGAACCCATCATGTCATCTGCTGATTTATATGTCTGAGTATGGACAGGATTAAGAAGCTTTCACATGGTGTGGATCTAATTCATATATTTACAAACAGTTTTTAAGCTGTCAAATCTCTGCTTTAAAATATTTATGCAGCTGACTGTAGATTGTTGGATTTAGGACATACTGTGTTTTCTTTCCTCTGTCCAACACATCAGATTATCTGAGTTAATACATATCTCATTAGGGCAATGAGAAGGGCTACAGTGAATTCTGATTCCTCCTAGGGGGAGGTTCATGTCTTAACCATGTTTGCCACAATAATCTATTAGCTTCAAAACATTGCTCCAAACAGGGTCAATAACTATAGATCAACCTGTTCCCTATAGGAGGCAGGAATTTTTATAAATTTGGATTCAGTAACACTGATGTAGTCATTATGAATTTATGCATTGAGTCCTTGCAGGGTTGGGAGGAAATAATGTCTCTGAGAGTGTCTGTCCCCCCCCCCTATCAGTAGAACCCATTTTCATAGCGCCAAGGGAAAAAGAAAGCATGCCATGCAATTCACTACCTTCGCATAAGTCTGGATGGAAAATAGTGCGGCTTTTAAAACTGCAGCTTTCAGTGGAAGGCCTGGTCTGAACTCCAAGTCTTGGTTTGTTGTGTTCTCTCTGGACGTTCTCAGCCCTTAGAGCCTTAGAAAGGGAGTCCTTTGCAGCATTCCAGAGGGAACTTTCCAGTCAATTAAAGAGCAGTAGGAGAGGCCCCAAAGAGAGTTCTGTCTAGTCCTTCCTGAAAGACGATGAGATGACTAGAGCTGGTTGAACATTTTTTTGACAGAACATTTTTCCATTGGAAAGTGCAGTTTCATCAAAATCTAAATGTCAGTTTAGGAACATGTCAATTTTGGTGACATTTTCTACTGGAAAACTTCAGAACAATTTGTTTCAACTTTCTTGTTGTATTTTGATAATGTTGAAATGTTTCATGTCAGCTTTATTACTTTGTTTAATTTTATTTTGACTTTTATATTATATGTAACATTAATGTTATATTTATGTATTATATTTTACATTTATATTAAATGTTTTCATATTATCTATATGAACCAATTTGATGCTTCAAAATCTAAATCTTTTTGGAATTTGCATTTCATGGAAAATGTAAAAATTCTGACTTTTCATCCTAATTTGGGACTTTTTTTTCCCCAAAGTATTGTAATTTCTTGCTGGATGAAAATTGTACTTTTTCATCAGCTGTGATAGTGACCATTGCATGAGGTCTCACGGGTGGGGAAGAAATGGGGAGATCCTCAGTGGCACAGCAGCCATTCAGAAATGGCTACTCTCCCAGGATACAAAATCTTGGTGATTTCTCAGTCACGTTATTATTGAGGTAGCTGGTGAGATTTTTGGCTTAGGGAGGTGTGAAAGGTGAAGTGCAATTCATAATAAAAGGCCTCATGCTGAAAGTTCCCAAACTTTACTGGGTTTATTTGAGCCTAGTAAAAAGTATAGCCGGTCTGTATCGCTGCCAATGGCTTGGAGCTAGTTTCCTTCTGAGAAAGAAGTAGAAAAGAAGAGCTGAGAAAGAATGAGTTGGAGAAATGGTAAAAACTTCCCAGAAATATACATTTGTGCTGAAAGGCCTCTGAATACTCAGCTACCCTTTGGCAATGTGCTGCAAGACAAAACAGAATGAATGGGGCTCAGTTTTTCTCTTGCCATCTTTACTTTGGCAGAGAACACTGCAGAAGATAGTAAATTGCTTCTTGATTTGATTTGAAAAAATCGGATACTTTACACCAGCAATTAGTTTCTCATTATTGTAGTCCTACTTAACATCTAGATTTCAGAGATTTCTATATACAGCATCCTTTATTTTAGAAACTGGGAGATAACAGGGGTATCTATTACAGTTGAATAATTTTTTTTAAAGTTAGACTAAAGTTCATATATTTGCCTGGGATTTAAGATCTCGGCATTTGAAATGAATCAGGAATATCTGGTCTTGTTAAAACCTAACCACATTTTTTTGTGAATTTTAATGAAACACACCTTACAACTGGTTACTTATTTGTAAAAGATGCAAGCCATATTTCTTTAAAAATTATTTTCACAGTCCAGTCCACAGTCCACAGCTGCAAATGCTCCTCTACCATGTTACCGATATTTTCACTTTAATTGATTAGTGCTGCAGTGTTTGAATTTCACACTCTTCAAGGGGGATGTTTATTTACAAACAGATATTTTTCATTTGCAATCTTTTAAAATGTAGAAACATTTCTCTTGGTGATACCCTGTATAAATGCTTCTTTTTATTAAACTTTAGTTTGGACCAAATTTAAATTGACAATATTGTTTTAAGTCCATAAAAAACCTTTAGTCCACCAGTCCACAAAATGATCAATAATAAGAATGATTTTCAACCACAGTTCTTAAAAACAATTGCTCTTTAAACATTCAGGTAGCATCTGTATGTGAACTGCATGGATTGCAAATGAAATTTACCTGTAGTAATTAAAATAAGGTTTTATAATTAGTTCCTTTTAAATTATTCCAAGTGAAATTAAATAGAGCTACCTTGTAAAATAGTGTCTGTCCTAAATGGTTTTTGAGCACAAATGCATTCCCTCCCTTATTTCATAGCAGTCGTTAAATTATTACAAGATCTGTGGGATATTTTCCATTAAGGTTTCGTAGGAAGTATAGAATGCAGCTTTTTTCTATCTTTTTTTCCTTCTTGTAAAAAAGATAGAGAAGATCTTTCAGCACTGCGTGTCTGTAGGAGGTCTGCATCCAGGCCTTACTAAGGCCATCAGCTTTTGTCTTTCACAGAACAGGAGACAGTTTTCTGTCTTCACTATCTGACAAAATTACAGACATCTTCCTCGGGGGGCGGGCAGGGGCGGAGGGAGAAGAGAATCACGTCCACAAACACAAACTGTAAAGATCCTCTTTTCATGTTGTTGTTGTTGTCCACGTTGTCATTAATTACAACACAAAGCTTCTGATTGGGGGAATGTTATATCAGAGATGCCAAACGGTCAGCAGAACACTAAACTCTGCAAAATGATATGCCTCATGAATTTATTGCTGGGCAAAGATGCTGTCGTGAGAGCCTTGGAGATTGAAGTCCCTGTTTTATCCACACAAAAGGCTTATCACCAGCAGAAAGAACGCGGAAAATGTGCCTTCACCTCTGCGAGAGAACACGACCACTTTGACAGGAGAGAGTGGTTCAGTCTCCAGGCCTATTTATCCCTTCTCCTCTCTGCTGACTTCCAACCAGAGTGAAATTAGTGCCCGGAACCATGGTACTTTTTGTGATAGGGACCAATCCACTAGGAACCGGACTAGGGCTACCAAATCCATTTTCCACAGGTCACCAAACAGCCATCAGATTGTAAATGATATTCCAGAAAAGATACTTGCTTTTAATGTTCACTCTTAAATTGTTAAGCTTTTTAGGATAAGGACCATCTTTTTTGTTCAGTGTTTGCACAGTGCCTGGAACAATGGGGTCCTGATCCAGGACTGGGTCTCCCAAGTGCTACCACAATACAAATACAATACAAATAATTCAGTTAACCTTTTATGATGTTAATGTCAAATGAACATAGACCAGATCTAAAATATTTTAAACCTAAAGTCAAACGACAGTGTTTATTTGTTGCCACAGTTCATTTGATCTTATATAAAACCAAAACTCCCACTGGGATTTTTTTTTTTTAACAAATCAGTGTAAAAGTTTCAATTATTTTAATAAATCTGGGCAGGGCTGCTTGAATATTTCATCATTGGGATTGGTAGGAGTGAAAGAGGGAGGAAAAGAAACTAAGTGAATAAATTCTGCTTCCTCTTTTCTTCTCCTTGGCCAAATCTAGTTTTTAACGTGCTTTTAAGTTTTTCCTATTGTCATTGCCAGGCTGGCTGAGTTAGCTCTTCTGAAAACTGTGCTCTTCCCGACAGAAGAATCTGAGCCTAATTCACCCCTGAAATAACAGCACTGAAGTCAAAGGAGTTACACTAAAGATGAATTTGGCCCAGTGTTTCCAAAATGTCCATTCAGCTCAGTATGGGAACAGCAGAGGTAGGAAGCCATTAAAATCTGGTGTTACTACAGTGCATGATTGTTATTAATCACTTATATGGTGGTAGAGTTTAGAAGCCTCAGCTCAGTTGGGCCCCCTTTATGTTACACTCTCTTCAGATACAGTATGTGACAGTCCCTGCCCCAAAGAGCTTGCAGTCTAAAAAACTAAGGGAATCAGAATGGACAGAAAATAGTCATTTATCTTCTTAAAATTTGAGATGTTAATATCAGAGGGGTCCAGGGATGCTCCTGGAAGGCATGACAAGTTTGAGTCTTCAACGGTTTTTTTTTATTGGGGTGCACGGCTCCTCTGTGTTTTCATCACTTCATAAGTTCTTTCACCCATCATGTTTGTTAGCTCTTCTGTTACTTGAAGTCTTTACTTCTCACTCCCTATGTGCAGATATCACATCCCCAAGGGATGCTCATTAGAGAAAACATTTTCTTTAGCTGATGCCTCTTTTCAAGCTGTCAAAGTACATGCAAATGAAATAAATCAGATAGCTTCCAGGGGATGGTAATGTATCAACCTTCAAAAGACAGAGAAGATCAACCAGGAAGTTGTACACCCATTAAATTGTCTTTTATATAATGTGCAGGAAATGAACAGTAAAATTAGAAGGAAGATGATACTGTAAAGGACAGGTAACCAGTTACCATCAATAAACAGAAGATGCTGCTGTGATGTGATATGACTTTTCCTTGCAGTTAAGGCACAGATTGGAGTTTTTGCCTCTGGACGGTACCAGTTCATGTTACATTTGAGGCACCTGGAGAAAAGATGGTCCCTTCTACTGGAAGAGAAATGACGCTCCGAAGTTGGGAAGCACTTCCACAAGTTGTTTTCAGGCCCTCCTCTGCCTCCACTGGAGCATTGGCCTTGAGCCACTGCGGCCTTCCATTGCAGGCCAGGGAGCAGTGCCCAAAGTCAATGTCCAGATCATCCAGTGTTTGCTTTTAAAAATGCATTTTCAATATAAATACTAAAGAATACATGTCATATTTAGTAATTATTATTATATTAGCATTCATGAAGCACCCATCACTGTAATGTCTGGGTACTATTTAACATTTAGGCTTAATAGCAAATTACATTTCCTAAACGTGAGAAGGTGCACTCTGTGATCCGCTGTGGCCACAAACAACTGGTATTTAATTTTAGAGATGGAAAAGCCTAAAAATACTTATTAATCAAAAATGTTTATAAAATGCAAGGGGGATACAAATGCATTCTTTCATGAAACTCCTTGGAACCCTCCTTCAAGGTTTTGCTTGTTTCTAAGTGGTGGTGCACTAAATAATTTTGTCCCATTTAATAACAGTCCATAAAAAATCATTTTTCTTCTCTCTGCTTTGCCAGTTAAAGCCTCACTTGAACTCCAACAATGTGGCTTTTTCTACAGTCAGCTTCCACCATGATGGAAGACACATAAGAACAGAGACAGATAGATTAGATAGAAACTGCAATCTAAGGGCCTGATCCGATTCCTGCTGAAGTCCATGGACAGCCTTCAACTGACTTCATTGGACAGCTGACTGATGCCTAAAAGAAATGTAACTTTTCGAGCACACATATGCATAATTTTGCATGTTAAAATTGATTAATGGCAGCTTTCTCCAAAATGTGAGATAATGTTCTTGGGTGAAAATGATCTGTCCCTCACATTCTTGTGCAATAGTGAACAACAGCAGTCACTTGTGGAGTTATAAATTAGTGCAAGAAAATAGGTATACAATTGTTACTTTTGAAAATCTTGCCCTGTGGTACTTTACACCACATTCTGTACATTTTACAGAGAGTGGAGTTAAAACTGTTTTCAACCTCCAGCTAGAAAGAGTTTCATAACTACTCAAGTCAGAAAACTGAAGGCAGTCAACAGATGTGTACAGTTTCCATGAGTGCATATCATGCTAGAATGTGTATGTCCGTGTTTGTACACATTAAATTACCACTCCTAAGTGAAAGTAATGACACTCTTCTGTCTTGATTTTCCTCCCACATTTCAGACATTTAGAGAAAGAAATGTCATTGTCAAATGTACATTGAGCAATAGGAATGGTCTGGGAAAGCAGTAGCATGCCAGTGAATTTCTCTTGTCTTGTTTGCTCTTCTATAAAACAGAAATTGCAATGACAGTCTTTCATACTATATACCCATGTGACTTTCTATACAGTAATATTTATCACCCAGCTTGATCAAAATCTTTTAAGAATACCGTTGAAAAAACGGATCCTTTCTTCATATTATTTTAAGTTGAAGGCGAATCTGTCAATTGTTTTTGTTGTCAAAGTAGAGAACACCAAAGTGGTTTTAAATAGCAAATCAAAGCCGTGGTGTGAGTCTAATGCAGTGGTTTTCAAACTTTTTTTCTGGCGACTCAGTTGAAGAAAATTGTTGATGCCCACGACCCAACAGAGCTGGGGATGAGGGATTTCGGGCGTAGGAGGGGCTCAGGGCTAGGGCAGAGGGTTGGGCTGCAGGGGTCAGGGCTGTGGGATGGAGCCGGGAATGAGGGGTTCAGGGTGTGGGAGGGGGGTCAGGCCTGGGGCAGGGGGTTGGGGTGTGGAGGGGGTCAGGGCTCTGGGCTGGGGTGCAGGCTCTGTGGTGGGACCAGGGATGAGGGGTTTGGGGTGCAGGAGGGGCTCCGGGTTGCGGGGGGGCTCATGGCTGGGGCAGGGGATTGGGGTGCAGGTTTTGGGCGTGGGCTTACCTTGGACGGCTCCTGGTCAGCGGCACAGAGGGGGGACTAAGCCAGGCTTCCTGCTTGTCCTGGCACCGCAGACTGCGCTCCCCGCAGGAAGCAACCGGCAGCAGGTCTGGCTCCTAAGCAGAAGTGGCTCTGCGCGGCTCTTGCCTGCAGGCACTGCCCCCCGCCCCCAGCCAGCTCCCATTGGCTGGGTGCTCGGGGACAGTGGCAGCGTGTGGAGCCCCGTGTTCCACCGCCTAGGAGCCGGACCCGCTGCTGGCTGCTTCCAGGGTGCAGCGCTGTCAGATCAGGTAGGAACTAGCCTGTCTTAGCCGGGCAGCACCGCTGACAGGACTTTTAACAACCCGGTTGGCGGTGCTGACCACAGCCACCGTGACCCAGTGCCTTACGTTCTGCGACCCAGTACTGGGTCTCAACCCACAGTTTGAGAACCATTGGTTTAATGTACGTCCGTAACAGATTTCAGCTGGTAGTAGCTTGAGCCTTTAAGCTGTTTGATTTTGTTTTGTTACATAGCCCTAGGAGTGAGCTCTGTCTTCTCCAGCCTTCAGACTTTCTCCTCTGTCATTGTTCACTTAGAAAACCCTTTGATTAATTTGGCTTTATGACAAATTTGTCTTTTAACGAATAATGCAATTAAAATCAAATACAGTTGCTACCCTAACCATCAAAAATCTGCAGCTTTGCAGGATTTAATTGAATGATATTTGATTTGCTATTTATTTCCTCCTGTTTATGGGTTTTTATCTAGAGCTAGATTTTTCTGTCATTGCAGCCATTCCAAAGTATTTCATTCGCATACAGAAGATGTGCTGAAAAATCCTGGAATTGGTCTAGATAAACACATATTCTCACTTTATGCTTTAAATTTCATCACATATCATCTTGATAGTTTATTAAAAACGAGAAGGCTCTAAATCACTTTTCAGCTCCCTTCAGCCTGGGGCTGCAAGCCACTGAAATGGCCCTCAGGATAACGTAGAACAACGTAAAGCCAGTCCAAGGTTTGCCAGAGAGCTGTGTGCTCTGGTCCTGGCTCTTCCTGCCTTCGCATGTTCCCCACACATATATCTTAATTATTTGTTGGCAACTTCTGCATAATATAACAATGCTTAAGATTTAATCCCTACTTAGCACTTTGGTATGCCCCACTTAAGCCCCTTGGCATTAGCCAAATGCATCCCCATTAAGTGGAATTTTTGCTAATATTGGCAGTAAGGTATTTTTGCTAATATTGCTAAAAGTCAGGATATCTGGGTTCCATTCTTGATTCTTCCAATGGCTCTCTGTATCTCAGTTTCCCGATCTGAAAATAGGCTAATATTTTATCCACTTTGTAAAGACCTCTCAGATCTCTGGGGGGGAAATGCTATTAAGTGCTATGTCATTTATTATTATGAAAACTCTGTGAGTTCACCTACATGATCGTTGTCAAATTCACCTGTGATATTTAAGAAATTATTTAAGTAGCATCTTTACCTGCAACAATATCACCATGTGTTCTGATTCAGTTCAATATCAAATTTAAGCAGGCTTAAGACTGGATGGTACTTGAAAAAAAGCCTCCAGGAGCAATAGTGCTGGTGAGTGTCTAGGTAATAGGGCTATCTGAGTAACTGAATATTTGCATCAGGTGCAGGTCTGAAAAAAAAAATTTCTGGTTGAACCAAAGCAAAAATGTTTCAAATTTTTCAACAAAACAAATTAAAAAAAATTAATTTGGACTTCAAGGATTATTACATTAAAAAATTAGGAGAAATTCCAAAATGAAACCTTTTTCCAAAACAAAAGTTAAAACATATCATTTTAGAAATGCCAAAATGAGCCATTTTGACATTTTTTTTTTTTTTTTTTTTACAAAAATTGTCCCAAATTCATGTTGCTTTGCTTGATCTGAATCCGCATTTTGGGGGAGGGAAGGGGAGAGGTTCTGCATGAGCAATTTCACCCAGCTCTACTAGGTAACTCTTTCTCACCCAAGTCAGTACCGAACTAATGTCCCAGCGTGGCGTGACAAGGGACTATGATGCCAGATGAAATCTTTTGGATGAATTACAAAACAAGGGTCTGAATGCTCGAGTTTAGAACTCCATAGTACTCTCCATAAAAGTAGAGGTGTAAACACTGGTATGCTAGCCAAATTCTAACTCAGGTAATTGTAGACTGCCTACCTCGATTTCCCCTGCAGTTGTAATTGGATAACGGATACTTCCTTACTCCCTGTCCTAAAATATTTTGTAAACCAGCAGTTGGGCTCTATCTTCAGGTTGGAGTATTTTAGCAGTCAGCCTTGGTGACTCCTGCTTATCCCATACTTACCTTCTAAGGCTTAATTATTTGTAAAGTGCTTCAAGATTCTCAGATGACAGATGCTCTAGAAGTGACATTGTGCAGCTTTTGTTTTGGTAAGCTGAAGAATCACTAATTTCTGTGGTCTGAGAGGCTGTTTTTAAAATCTATATTCAGTTGCTTGAAAATTCTCTAATATGTGTCACATTCCTTTTCAAGCAAATATTTTCACTGGCTTCCTTTAAGATTTTGGATAAAATCTGATAACACTACTAATTACTTATTTTGCTCTGTTGAAAGAGATTACTATTAACTTACTCTTTCTTTAGAAACTGAGAGGTGCTATAATTTCTCTGCTTAAGAAGCTGTCATTTAATACATTCATCATTTCTATCTTTCTCATGTTCCTGTCTTAGATGGTTTCCAATTAATACCCTGGAGGATGAAATTCCTGCTTATCATAGTCTTGTTATCTTTACATGCCTCTCTCATATCATCATATCACATTTAATGCTGTCATTTATATCCTGGGTATTTAGAAGGCATGTTAGTTTAAAATACTAAAAGACATGAGCTCAGAGGAAAATGAAGTTAGAAAATTTTTTGGTGAACATACGCAAATGGCAAGCAGAGGCCATTGAGAAGACTCCAGAAAATAAGTTTTGATCTTAAAAGCCAAAGTTGAATTAAACTAGCAACAATAATTTGTTGTGCCAAACATCTTCTATTAGATGCTTAGGGTGAGGATTTAGGGATATGAATATTAATATATTTCTAAAATATTCTTTGGTTGATCAAGATGATTTTTTACTGCATCTTGAATAGGGGATGAATTTACAGACATATGGTCAACTGAAGTGTACTGGTAAAAAAAAAAATCAACATTAATACTTCCCCTCATGTATTTATTGATTCGTACTGGTGGGCATCAATATGAGGAAACCAAGCAGGAAAATCTTGAATTTTAACAAATGTTTGGTGAGATAGGTAGTGTTTGTGTAGGATCATAGAGTAGTCAACAAATATCCAAGAGAATGTGACAGAAAATCCTGATTATGGTGGTGGAAGAGTTTTATTGATACGACCATCTTTTTAATAAGAAAATCTTAGATTTAATGGAAAAGGCTAAGGCGGGGGAGGGGGGCAGACAGAATAAATTTGGAGATCTCAGTGGAGTACAGTATGTGGCTGTGTGTGAGGAAGGAATGAGAAGGAAGTGAGGAATTTCAGTTGTTACTGACTGGGTGACCAACAGCAGGGAAGGTTGGATAGCCTGGTCATCTTGGAAGCAAGAAGGTTAGGTGTTGAGGAAAGGGAAACCTAAATGTGGGGTAGAAAAGTCAAATAGTATTAGTAATATGGGGAAGCATGGCTCATGGGAAGCAACTCTTGGAGGGAGGAGGATAGAATACTTATGGTCTGGGTGGGATGACCAGAAAATTTGTGGTGCTGCAGCAGCTGTGGAGCAGAGCTCAGTAGTTCCACATCACAGTTACAGAGAACAATTTGAAATGAAACTTTAAATTCAGCTGAGCTGAAGCAGGATGTAAAACTTGTGTTGCAATGATGATTAAACTGAAGTTGCCTTTTAACTCAGATGAACTGAAGCTGCAGGTGTCATAGAGGTACTGAATGACATGGATAAGGAGAATGATTAAGCTTTCCATACAAACACATTGGTGTTATACATCTTAGGTTTACGGACTCCTGATAAATGACTTATAAATGGTTCTAAGTGTTAAACATCCTTGTATGTTAACTATGAATGATTTGTACTGAAAACACAAATAATTGGGAGAATTCTGCATGCAGAACAACTTGAACCATTTAATGCTTAATCGTATATCTCTGTCTGTCATGAGTATATGCAAAGCAGTCATTGTGCCTGTGGTCTAGTGAAGCTGCTTTGAAATTCACTGTCCTAAGGCAAGGAATCTCTGAGCTTCCTTAACTAACCTCCAACCCTTCCTGCCATTCTGTCCTATAAATCTTTCTTGTATGAATCTGGCAAAGTCGACACATTTAGAGAGGGTGTAAAGACAGCTGAATTACAGGTTGTCTAAAATGAGCTGAGAGAGCAGGCCGACAGTTAATCATACAGCTGGAGCAACAATTTGATAGCTTTAAAGTGTAAGTATCAATGTGTTATATTTGACAGATAAGATTATAATTAACTCTTTCAGGTCTTAGTATGTGAGCCATTTGGGCTAAAGCAACTGATTAAACCAAAACAGAATCAAAATAAAGCTTTGAAATTTTTAACCTGCTTTCTACAGATTAATGAACCCTGTGCTTTCCTGGGCATTTGGAAGAGAATTTCATGTATTATGTAATATACAGAAGACTAGGTAGGCTTGTGATTAGGCACTGGACTGGGACCCAGGAGATCTCTGTTCAATTCCTGGCTCTGTCACAGACTTCCAGCGTGATCTTGGACAAGCGCTTTGGCTACATCTATTTTACGAGCTGGGGTGTGATTTCTAGTGCTCATAGCATACTGGTGCTAGTTATCACCTGAGCTAGCATGCTAAAATTAATAGTGCATCAGCAGCATGGGCTAGATGCCCCAAGTACAAACCCCCCTGCACTCCATGGGGACATACTCTGGGTGCTTATTTACCATGGCTACGCTACTATTTTTAGCATGCCAGCTCAATGAGGGGTAGAACAAGAATGTGTACAAGAGCTGGAATCACACCCCTCGCTCATAGCGCTGACGCAGCCTTAATCTCCTTGCTTCTCGGGGTCTATCAGCACTGGAGTTGGAGGGGTAATTTCCAGTTCTAGGAGCCTTCCCCCCACTATCACTGATTGAGCTGGTGCACTAAAAATAGCGTGGTTATGGTGGTGCGTGCAGCGGGATGGGCTAGCTCCCTGTGTATGTACCTTGGGTTTCAGATGGGAGCTGAACACTGGTAATGACAAACTGACACACTTGACTTGCAGGCTGAACAAGCCACTCAGCCATAAAAGAGGGGTTTAATTACTCATTTTTGAAAAACCAACACAACTTCTGATAATGAAATAACCATCCAACATGTATTCACAAGAATTAAAATATAATTAGGGGAATTTTCCTGCACAACTCCCATTAACATTATTTTCAATGGGGTTAGTCTGTCCCAGTGGTTCCCTTTCCTTCACTCTGTGGCTGACAAGGAAATCCAGGTATCTTTAGCCCAAGGCCTCTTTAAAATTCATGACTGGCTGACTGACATTCATCCAACGGGGAAGAAACTTTTCGGGCACACTCAGTTCAGAGTGTTCCCCAGCCTCTTTGTCAAGCATGCAAGCACCACACGTGGCAGCTGGGCCAAGGGTTAGAGAAGCTGAGTTGTCTTTAAATGCAGTGTTGTACTAAGTTTTCTGGGAGGTGCCAATTAGATGCCAGGTAAAAGGGCCCAATGCTTCCCTCGAGTTGCACTGGCAGGGAAGAGCAGGAGCGAGTATAAATGGGGCAGAAGGCTGCAAGTGAGGAAAAGTGGCTCCTATGCCTCTTCCTTCTATGTCTCTGAGCTCAGTGGGAGCACAAACCCATGTTACACAGACAAGCAGAGTATCACAGAAAGTGGCAACTCCATGTGCATGGGAACATGTCTCCTGCAGAAACCACACTGCCAAGGCCAAAAAGCAGTACAGAAGCTGGGCACTAGTTGTTAGGAAATACCACAGGCATGAGAAGTCACTTGTAATAAACCCAAACTGATTGTTTAGTGAACAAGAGTTTAGTATGTGGAATGCAATGCAGCTTCCATTTAAGCCAATGAAGTTTGGCCAATACCTTTCAAATACCTTTCAAATTCTGGCCCTAAGTGGCTAAGTCACTTCTGAAAATGGGATGTAGGCTCCTTAGTCACTAAGGCCAGATCCTCAAAGGTATTCAGGCCCCTAATTCCCATTAAACTCCATGGAAGTTAGGCTCCTAAATACCTTTGATGATCTGGGCCTTAGGCACATGCAAATTTTACCCATGATGGATAAACTCACAGTTGTATACATCGCTACTGAACCCCAGTGCTTTAATTTAAGACGCTCCCAATAACAGGGATACAACATTACAAGTCATGTTGTGGAGCACTCACCCACTGTTGTGAGCACTTACTCATGGGAGTTGTCCTATTGATGTCAATGGGTCAACTTGCATGAACAAATGCTTATCAACCTAAGAACTCCACAGTTTGTCCCTAAGCAAAATGCAGATTCACTATGGCTCTGTATTCCTCCCTCTACTATGCTGGCTGTTTAGCTATAATACAATACACCACATAGAGCTCTGTCTTATCATAATCTAAAGGCACAGTGAAACTTATTAGTAAGGATCACTCAATGGACTGGTGTTTGTCTGGCCATTGCAACAGGAGGCCAAATAATGCTGTGCAATTAATGTGAGGGGACTGAGATTTAACTGGCCACTAAGTCAGATGACTGCAGGTGACCATTAGCACAGGTTTTCACAGCACTTCTGTTTCATGTTTTGTAAAGTAACTAAACTTGAAATGCTGTTTCCTCTGGAACTTTTAAGTGCACAGCAATTACATGAAATTTACTTGACTCTTTCATGTATCCTTTGAAATTTAAGTGAAGAAGAATGTAGCATTAGACGATAAGATTGATAGAATCCTCGATACGCTATGGAAGCTCAATAGCTCTGTGTTTCCTCTTTGGATTTTTCAATATTCCCATTGTTACTTTAAATTTGATAAATGTAGTGAGAGAAACAAAAAAATCCAGCCTTCCATTTGCATTATCTGAAAGAAAGATATTGTTTTACATCTTGACAGCTAAACCAAAGCTCTAATTTTGATTCATGAATAAAAGCTGAAGAGTGCTACATTTAACTGCAAATAATATTTAGTTGGTATATGACTGTATTTTAAAAACTAAAATATTATTTGTATGGCAGTGGTAGTACTTTAGTAATTTATTACCAGATATAAATGAAATCCTAGTCTTGAGCATTGGTATGGAACAATGGGTCTTATTCATACTGGTCTTTAAGGACTGAAAATGAGTGAGTAAATAGATTGTCCTTTGCTGTTAGAGAAAAATGAGGACTATTCTTCCCTTCTGTATATAGAAAGAGATATTACAAAAATGAAGTTGTGGGAACATTATTTTGCAACTACAGAAATAAAAGTCACATCTACCACTGGGGGTGAACCAAAACTGTGAATGTTGGGGGTTCTCAAAATCTGGTTCCAGAGCTGAATTTTGCAAATAGGACATATCTAATAATGGGCTGAAACAAATTATTGTCTGCCTGATCCATCAAACCGATTTATCAGGCAAATCTATTGTATTTATAAGTAGCCTATTGCCGTACTATCTGAGGGCTTGATCCTATGCTTGAAGTGAATGGTAAATTTGCCATTGGTTTAATGGTGCAGGATCAGGGCCTAAATTCCAAGATACCACAACATTCAAACATCCCCAACTTCAGGGCTCTTTGAAATGCAGACCCAAATTTGAATTTTGGTATCTGCTCCTGTCTATTTACCAAAAAATCAACAGAGAAGGACAATATGATCAATCCAAATCACTCTAATCAGAATACAAGAACTCTGAATTTTCAGGAGAGGAATAATCTGGTGGTTGTGACAATACGCGGAGGAGGTAGCCAAGATACTTCCCACTACAAATTCAACAAAAGGCCTCAAGAATAGCTAGACTAGTGGCTCTGAATTCAAATATTATTCAACTTTGGGGAATTAGAGATCTGGTTTTGGATCTGAACTTCAGATGAAATTTTCAAATGCACTTGAGTGACTTTGGAGCCAAATCCCATTGAAAGCCATGGGATATAGGGTCCGAAGTCACTTCAAGCACGTTTAGCTCGGGTGAGTCCCTACAGTGTTTTGCTGTTGTTCAGTTTGGAATTGTCCTGCAGTATGCTCATTATGCCCTTAAACTGTAATCTCCTTTTGTGTGGGGGGCTACAGCTGTATTATTTTTTCAATACAGTGTATACTGGCCCAGAATGAATGAATAACCCAATCCAATGATAGTTTTGATATTTCTCCAGTAAAACTCATAGTTTCCATCTCATTTGTGTCGCTAAAATACAGCCATACTAACATGCCAATGTAGGCACCACCCCCTGCTGACAGTGTTCTGCTTCTGCTAACACTTTGTGCTTTTATAGATAGATAAAATATAGTATTATGAATCAATTGAGGGGCCTAATGAACTTTAAAAACTTTAATATTTAAAATAATTATCTGTGGTAGCCAAGTATTATTCCCATTTTACAGATGGGGAAAATGAGGCACTGAATTGTTCAGTGGCTGGCCTAATGTCACTCAGAGAGCTAAGAACAGAAGCTAGAAATTCTCTGTAGTGCTATTTCATTATTATTATTTATTAATTTGTTTGTTTTATTTGTTACTATAGAGCCTTAAGGTTCCTACCAGCTTTGAGGCTCCCTCCTGCTAAGCAACTTATGTGCACGTAGTAAGAGAGAGCCTTGCCCGAAGTGCTTACAATTTAAATAAGCAAGACAGAAACAGTCTGAGAGCAGGCCAGTGGCAGAGCTGAGAATAAACTCCTAGTCTCTTGATTCTGGTGGTCTATCCACTAGACCATGCTGCATCTCACACTGAGCCAGTCCTGCCCTGACTGACGTCAATGGAGTCGGGGCATTGATTTCATAGGAAGCAGGATTGAGCCACTAGTGGCTGTTAAAAGCTGAATGATGGATTCACAGTTAAACATGGACATCTGCTAATAGTCCAATGGTCAGTCATAATTGTGTTCTGATTTCTAAAGTATGTCTGATAATGTCCAAATTCCTAATTGCTGGACAGGGGTGCTGGAACAATTTGTATAGTGGGGGCGCTGAGAGCCATTGAACCAAACTAAACCCTGTATAAAATGGGAACCACTTCAAGTCAGGGGGTGCGGCAGAACCCCCAGCACCATTCGTTCCAGCACCTGCGTTGCTAGACATTCCCAGCAGACGCGGTGGAAGGGATTACATTCTTCGCATACTCTCCAGTGTCTATCGGACCCTGACCAACATATACCACACAGCGTGACAAGATGAGATAGGTGTGACAGACGTGGAGTTGCTCTGTAATAATATATGAATGCTGTTTGCTGACCTGGTTATTGGGATGTTTACTGTATGGACAGATTGGTTTAATTTAACAGAATACTGTAAGGAATCAAGCTAGAAAGACAGAGTGGCTCAGGACGGCTCTAGAGAGGGAACGGAGTGCAGCTTGCCTAGTAGTGGTGACAGTACTCCTTGTATGGCACTCAGTTACTACAGCAATGCGGGGCATCTAAGTGCCTGGGTAGGTAGATATGAATTTATGACTGTACTGTCTGTTTCAATAAGGAAGCCTAGGCAATCTTGGTGCTGATCTGACCCAACGCCACTTGATTAATAGGTTTGTTTCTAACTATTCAGCCTGAGTTATCTTAAGTGTTGACAAACTTTACGAGATAAATGTTTAGAATGTAGTGCTTTTTGGCCAGATCCTTAGCTGGTGCAAATCTGTGGAGCTAAACTGACTTACACCAGATGTAAATCTGGCCCGTTATTTGTATATGAGCTAGGAAATTAGCTTATATGGAGGGATGACTTGGGGTCAAAGTGAAGTGTTAGCAGCACCAGTGAACTCATTTGACAAAGGCTACGTGAGACTCTCTAGCCAAACACTTGTCTTGCGGGCTCAACAATTTGTTTCTGCTTCCATTGAAGTTCATGGCAAAACTCCCATTGACTCCAACGTGAGCAGGAGCAGACCCTTTAATTATGAAAATTTGAAGCTACTTTTTGATTAATAAATTTCACAGTTAGTACAATTTCTTCACTATTGTCAATTATATTATGCTGGTAAAATATGCTTGCAAAGTGCAGAAAACTTGCTTCACACACTTTTAAAAAAAATCCCTGCCATTAAGCCTATTGGCAGTTAAAGTATATGCATCTTTTTAGACTAACATGATAAAATATTCTTGGGTGAGTTAGAAAAGCAATTTAGCACTTTTTTTCAAACATAAAGAGGACAGTGACCAACTGTTCTCCGTGTCCACTAAGGGTATGACAAGAAGTAATTGGCTTAGTTTGCAGCAAGAGAGATTTAGGTTAAATGTTAGGAAAAACTTTCTAACTATAGGGATAGTTAAGCACTGGAACAGGCTTCCCAGATTGGTTGTGGACAGTCCCCATCATTGGAGATATTTAAAAACAGGTTGGACAAAACCTCCCAGGGATGGTCTAGGTTTACTTGGTCCTGCCTCAGCATAGGAGGATAGACTAGGTGATCCGTTGAGATCCCTTCCAAACCATTATTTGTATGATTCTATACTTTGGATTGTCTGACTCCTCTCAGGGACTTTTCATAGCTTGATTGTCATAAAGCCCAATGATGCCCAAGAGCACTATTGTACCATTAGTTTTTCTGATTCCTTCCTTTGCGGATCTCTCGGCTCTCATTTGCTTCCACACAAAATGTCTCACAAAATGTGAGGTTTGGGGGTTCAACCCAGCCAGTAAGGGGTTTTGTCACCAGCTGCCCTGCAACTCTGGGTGCCTTAAATGTTATGCTGCTGTGGCTCACAGCCCGGACACCAACAGCGAGCAGACAGCATGCAAGTCACATCCTGGCTTCCACCACCCAGTTACTGTTTGCAGAGTGACCCCAACATCCGCCAGTCCTGAATTCCCCCCAAAATGTCTCCTTGCAGTGTCCAGCCCTTTCCTGGAACACTTATGGAAGTTATTAATATTGCTGTTCCTTTAAAGAGACAGAAACAGCAGCTAGTTATCTTGACTGTAGTTAACAGTCACTTCAATTCAATCAAAGCAGTGGGATGGTTTAGATGAAAAGTAAACTGAATTTATTTTATCAAAAAGTGAGAGGTTTTAAGTGAGTTCAAGTCTAAGGTATAGAGATAGAAAGGATTACAAAGGAACAGAAGTAAAAATACACTTTTTAATGGCGAAGACCTAACATTATAAGCTACAGTCTTTGGTCAAGGTAGTTTCCTCACCAATCTTCCATGTCTATCAACAACTGACTGGTTCTTAGTCAGGATCCCCACAGAGTCCATGGCACTGGTTTTCCTTGTCTCCTCAGATAAAGGATAAACCAGAAAGTCTCTGCCCCTCTCTTTATAGACCAGTAAAACTTTGAAAAGTATCTCTCTCGAAGTTCATTGACCCTGCTTCAAGAGGCAGGAAGGCTTCCTAGGGAGTGCAGTCTCCATCCCTTGTTGAGATTGTTAAGTGATCACTTTTTTCCCCACCGGCTCTCCTGATGGTTTTGTTTGCCTGGCATGCAAATGTGCTTTTCTTTGTCTTTGGTCATACCTTGCTCAATTTACATGGGAGACACATTCAAGGAGCAAAACCGCATTTCTTTGTCTGGAAAAAAAATCCTGTTTATCAATTCCCCCTGACTTGCCTGGTTTAAACATGTTTCAGCCATAATTTCAGCATATCTATATAATCCTTTATGGGTTGCCCATACATACATCATGCAAGAATATTAATGATCAGTGAGTTATTAGTTTTCCAGTGACCTATTAAATGACACCTTTCAGATATAGATTATAATAATAGTGAGTTGGGGTACAGCCAGCTGAAACTCAGTCCTAGTTACCAGGAAGCCCCTTGACTTCCGGCACAGTGATGCTTTTAGGGTCACAGTGCCAAAGGACATTTACCTTCCAGTTACCTTTATAGTTTTCTATGGTGCCCACAGCAACACAGTCTAAGTTGTGGTAGTCTGAAATACCCATGAATGTTACATATCTTCCTTCCATCCACTTCAAGCTGCCACCTGTCCAGGTTTGACAGGGATAGTCCTGTTTAAAAGACCATTGTCCTATAGCACCTAGCCAGTTGAACACAAAATATCCAGTTTAATCCCTAAGAACAAGAGCATCGAGGAGTGGAGCAACAAAGCTGAGGCAATGTGTCTTTGGCAGGTTGATATGGTATTAGCAATCAATGATAGAGCCAAAGAGGAGAATTAAGCTGATTGTGTCCTGCCAGCTTTATAAGATCCTCAAACCAGTGTTTGGCAACTGATGTGAAAAGAGTGTCAGGGATGCAGGAACAAAGTCCCTGCCTCAGCACTTTTCTTATTTATAGCAAGGCAAAACATCATTCCTCAGGATTATTTTGTGCCCTCACCTAAAACAGGGAAGCATGTGGTATTGATGCTTCCTGCAGAAGAGCTGCCACTCGCAATGGTGCCCATTGAGAGCCTACACTGCCTGCCACCTATTTGCTGGGGCAAAGTTATAACTAGCTAGTTAGTGAGTATCCCATTATCCTAAAAATGGAAACATTTCTGGCAGGCAAGATAGTATTCATTCTGCATTCACTCTTCGTATGAATGTGAAGAACAAGATTTCCAGTTCAAACATCCTTCTACCCGCTGTTCAGTTATGGTTGGGGAGCTGCCCCATGGTTTATAGAATAGCAATCTGAATCAGATGTGGGGGCAGCAGGGTTAGGACAGGGTGCAGATTAAAACAAGTCCTTATCCACTTTTGTGTCTCTGCAACAGGTCCCTGGGAAACAACTCAAAATAAGTCTCTATATCTTGGCTGCCTTTTGGCAGAAAAGTTCTAGTGGCAGATGTTACCAGGCACTGGCTCCTTCTGAGTCTGAACCAGATGCTTAGTTTACATTGATTTTTTTGATAGATTCATACTGATTGTGGTGGTATTAGGGTTCCCATATGGTTACAAAACTCTATACAACAAACAGCTACGCACTAGTCTGATAGGGAGAGGGCCTTTGGGAGGGACAGAACCACCCTCAGTTGGTGCAGGGTAGGTTGTATAGCTCAGGGTGGAGTTTTTGTGTGCTCTTGTTATGTAAAATCATTTTACTTTGCTTCTCTTGCAACCCATCACTCTGAATGAAGCCTCAGGAATGAAGCCCTGATGAGAAAAACTCACTGACTAAAGGACTGCTCTTTTTTTGCTGAACTAGCTGATCCACTCTGCCACCTTACACTGCAGTCGTATAATCTGATAAACCAACATGTCTGGAGATCTTCCAGTTGTTAAAATTTCTTAATGACCTAAATATGCTGAAGGCTGGTGGGAAGGGGAACCTTTGTAAAACAAGCAAAGAGAATTTGAGAATGGACAGCAAGGAGTCAGATAACAGTGCTGGAGGCTGACTTTTTAAAAACACATGCAACTCCTGGGATAGGACAATTATATTAATATCCAGGGTTTGAATTTAAAATGTAGAAATCTAGAAATTCCCCTAACCCATATTATATGGCCCAAGTTATTCTCACAGTGGGTCATGATTCTAATATTCTATCCTCTTTATATGTGCAGAATTCCCCATGGATGCCAACGGAAAATCCACATGCACAGGGAGATCAGAATGTCAGTGTTGTAACCTGGCACTTAGAATGGAGAGAAGAATTTTGCTTTAGATTAAATTCAGCCCAGGTGAAACGCCAAAGATGATAGATTTAGAAATAGCTATGTCATCTACACACACTCATGAAAATAATGTTTACTTAGATTAGATTGTGTTTACATCAAGTAAAAATCAAAGAGACTTGGGGCCAGATTTTCAAAAGAGCTCAATAGCTCCCATGGGAGCTCAAGGGTGCTGAGCCCTTTTGAAAATCAGGCCATTTCATGGAGGCGTCTAAATGGGAGACGAAGTAATCTGTAGAAAGAAATAAAGTGATTATTAGCTGAAGACTGGGGTTTTTCACCTTCCTCTGCAGGACATGAGTGCAGGTAACTTGCAAGGATTATCTGAGCATCTGTTACTTAATCATTTCTCTGCCATTGCAGGGGGTCTCAGGCACTGGTGCACCTCAGTTTGTCCTATTGTCTGCCTGTGGCACACAATAATCTAGTTGCCTGTGGTCTGATTGGACTATAGTGTAATTTCAGTTGTTGGGTTTAGAGGGCAAGTGCAGAGTGGTGTTGGTGGTCTGTGATATACAGTAGGTCAGACTAGATGATCTGATGGTCCCTTCTGGCCCTAAACTCCATGACTATGGTAGAGGTGAATAGGTGGAGAGAATTTCATATTTTAAATTATGTTGCATTGTATTGATCCGAGATTGTTCACTCTTTCGTATTCTCAGTCATCAGTCTGGCTATAGCCACCTCTCAGAGGAAGATGCATCATCAAAGAGTAACAGCCTAACCATCTCATGTAACCCTCTCTTACCTTTCTTTGCACCTAAATTATTGACTTACATGCTGAAGGTCTCACACAGGTGCCTCTCTGATTCCCAGTGTTGGGAATTCCTTCCATTGTAATTGAAAATTTCCCACCCCATTTTAGCAAGAAAACCCAGTATTATCACTTTTAAATAACTTGGAGACACTGTGGTTAAAAAAAAAAACTCACAGCAAGTATGTGGAGCTCATCTTCCTGGGACGGATACTTTTCCTCGTCTGTTCATGGGGTTGCTGCTGTGACCTTTTCTTCTGTGCCTGGAGTGGTCGTGGAGCTAGACAGTTGTGTGTGCCTTTCCTTTTGTAAATCTGTCCTAAGAGAAGCTTGATGCACAAGCTGGTATAGAAGTAGCTCTGTAACAAATGGGCAGACTTTATCTCTTCTCTTCTCTCCTTCATGCTCCCTTTGTGCCTCAGAATCCTCTTTCCTTTGTCCTTTTTGCTCCTTCCTCTTGGCTAGACTTCAGTAATTGGAATAGTCTCCTATGTCCTGCTCCAAAGTCCACTGAAGTCAATGGGGATCTCTCAATTGACTCTGATAAGCTTTTGAACAGACAGTCACTTCTTATCCATGTAAATTTGGTGTCTATGAACTTTTATTGTTGAAAACGGTTTACTTTGAAGTAAAGACTCATTAAACTGAAATTATGGAAAGAGTTGTTTACACTAAAGGGACAAATCCCACAGAATTTAAGTTTCCTGCACAAATCCTTTTTGTGTTCCCCATTTGGGGTCTTTGTCACACATTGTATCTCATGTCTGGGCCGTGGCAGGTGGAGAGCTGGAATTCCAGGTATCCTTTCTGCCTTGTTTTCACCAGTGATTTCCTCACTCTTCCTTATTTACTGGAACTATTGTCCTGGGTCTCATCTTGCCTTTGTTTGTCTTGCCTATCATAGGTGATACTCTTTGGGGCAAGGAATATGCCTTCCTCTGTTTGCAAAGAGCTATGCAAATTTACAGCACTGTAGAAATGACTACTAATAACAGGGCTGCCAACTGACATACATTGGGTGTGACACTCGCACATTTCCCCCCATCCTTCAGTAACACTTGTGTGTAGTCCCACTGAAATATCATGTATCAAGCCAGGATACAGGTAGGCAGTGGGGTTTCCCCTGCACCTTGCCATGCCACTGCGAGCCACTGTAGACAATTAACTGCAGGCAAACCACGCTCTCTCTCCTATTCTGCTCTCGCTGCTCCCCTGCTGTCACCTCCTAACTAGCATAGAGTAGTGGGCACCTCGTGGAGGGATGTGAGGTGGCGGCCATAGTGCCCAGCAGCAAAGACTTGAGAGGTTGAAGTGGGAGACAGACTAGAAAGACAGGAGATTAAGACAAGAGACAGAATGAGGATGTCACAGCATTCTGGGGGTGAAATTCAGACCAGTAAGGGGTCGTGTCCCTGCTTGCCCTGCAACCCTGGGTGCCTTACAATGCTATGCTGTTATAGCGCCCAGCCTGGGATGCTCACAGCCAGCCTACAAGCATGCAGGTCAGACCCTGAGTGTCTGTGCTAGAAAGCCCTGTCACAGCAGCACTGACCCTAGCAGCAAGTTACAGGCTTAGTTCAAGATGGTTTCTCTCACCAATCTTCCTTCTTCCCAGCCATGGCTGACTTTCCCTCAGTCAGGACCTTCTACAGAAGTACAAGAGGCTGGTTTCCCTTGTCTTCCTAGGTGAAAGATCTTTGCCTAAGCAGGTTTCTCACTATATTCAGTTTCCAGAGACTTCAATCCCCCGCCCCCTCGGGTTGAAGGACCCATCTTTCTCAGCTTGCAAGAACTCTGTTCCCTAGTGTCTGTCTGGGGACGGATGCCAAAATGACTTCCTGTCTTTGCTAATATCTTCCAAAGTCTAATGACCTTGTTTCAAGAGGCAGGATGACCTCTTGCTGGTTTTTGCGTTCTATGGGCTTCCCATCCTCCTGCATACAACTGGGGCTTCCATTGCTTTGATGTCACCATGCTTAATTTACATAGGAGACAGGTAAATAGTTGTGGTGTTTTCTCCTGTCTGAGACTGACCTGTTTATCCCTTTGTTTGAACACAGATTGTAAAGCCTAATATCAAGGAGTATCCATAATTCCTTATACAGTATAGTATTTTATGATGATATTAATCACCAGTGTGTCATAGGCTTTCATAAAACATCTCACTTGATGATTAGCTTTAATTATGCAATAATGTTGTATACAGTCAATTGCTTCAAATGCTTATCACTTCGGGTTCAGAACCCCTGTCTTTATAGCCCAGATAAAGTTTCTCTTTCTGGCTGGAAGTTCTCTCCTCCTCCACTTGTTAGTTTGATGACTTTGTTTACCTAATATGTAAATGGACCTTCGTTGTCTCTGCCTGATGACTGGGCTGGTCAGAGATGCAGATAGAGAGACAAGGTGGGTGAGGTAATATTTTTTTGTTGAGCCAACTTCTGTTGGTGAGAGAGAGAAACTTTCAAGCTTACACAGAACTCTTCTTCAGGTCTGAGAAACGTACTGGGAGTGTCACTGTTAAATACAAAGTTAACACATTTCAGGGGACCATTCAAGGTGAAGTGGCCCATTAACAGCCCTCCTGGTCGTGGGTGGGGGAGGCAGCTGGGGTGAGGTTGTTAGTGGGTTATAATCCCCTTCTTTCTCCCCCCCCCACCACGATTGGAGGGGTGCTAACTTCACCTTGAATGGTCCCTTGAAATGTGTGTTAACTATTTAACTGCAACAAGCTTCTCCCCGATAATTCCCTAAGCTCCAGGCTTTATCACAACAAGCCCTACTTTTCCTTTTAATGTGCCAGCCAGCTTGGTAGCAGTACTTGGCTTTGGAGGAAAAAAAGAGGTGATTGCTCCACTCTGGGCCTAGAAATGGGTTTTAAGCCCTATATGCATGCCCTCTGCTGGCTGGTAAACACAGTCAATAAGCCTGGCTGTGGAGGGGGAGTGCCATAACGGGGAAAAAACTAGGGAAGAAGAGAGTTGGAAAATGTTGGTTTGGGAACTTCATCGCTCCCAGAATGACAAGGTGACTTTGGGAAGAAGAAACACCAGCACAAAACACCCCCAGACCCTGAAAAAACAAACCTCCATGAGATTAATGCTACATCATTTTATTTTGTTACAGTGTTTTGATATAAAAAGCCTTACAGGATTTTGGATAATAAGGGGGATTAGAGAGTAACGTTCCCACAATACTGCCCACAGAAGCAAGGCTGCTTATTACAGTTGTTTGTTTTATAGATCAGTATCTCTAACGTGGAAAACATGTTTGTTTTCTTTAACACATGCTAGCACCGTTTGAAACTGTGGTGCAGTTTTTGCAAATGCAGCAGTCTATGGAATTCAGGATGTACTGGAGAGTGAGCAAATCCACTGTAAAACAGCAACATTTCAACAATGATGCTTTACAGTATATAGCACCTTTCATCTGAGGATTTCAAAGCTCTTTACACACACTAAGTCTCACAAAACCCCAATTATACCCTTTTTACAGATTGGTGAGCTTAGGCATTCAAATTATTTTTGCAAGGTCACATAGTGAATAGAGGTGGGCCTAAGCCAAAAACCTAGATACAACCATCCCCAGCTTAGGAAGCTTGAGAATCTTGATCAAATCTTTGAGGCTTGGGCTCATGTTTAATAGCAAGTCAATCGCAATCAAGAATAGAGACCAGAGTCTTGACTCTCAGGATCTGCTTTGACCATTAGAAAACTCTGCCTCATTCTATATTTGTAAGTTATAAATTTTTGCCCAGACTGTCAGACTCAGTGCAACTATGCCAGTTTGCACCAGCTGAGGATCTGATCTTTGCCTTTCAAGGTATAATTTTGTAATTTTTTTGTAGTCTATTTAACTCTTATTTTATTAGAAACAAGAATATAGTAGACAAGTTGCCTTATATCTCATTGTATCTGCAAGCAACTATACCATGATCCTTCTTGATGAACCCCCCCAGTGGACCTCACTAGCCTGGTGTTGATACTACAGTATATTTTGTTTCTTTCATTACTATATTGTTTAAAGTCATGTATTTAGCACAGTACTTGTGTATCTTCTGTTCGCAATTGTGGCTTTTGTTTTATATTTACATTTTTCATTAGGAAATGTCAGCATGAAAAAGGAGGTGTGCACATTGTTGTTCTCTAGGATGTGGTTGTTGTCATCTCTGTTGTGGTTGCTGATATTCCAACCTTCTGACCTTTCAGGGTGAGTACACAACTTCTGGCCTCAATCCTGTATTCTTTCTGTAACCCACATTTCCTCAATGAGAGTTTGTATCTCCCTCTAGTTGCTGGTCCACATAACCTATTAATGAGTCTGCTACAGCTGCTAGAGAAGGGCTCTGGTTCCCAATCCAGAAAAGTACTTAAGCACGTGTGTAAATTTAAACATGTGAGCAGTGCCATTGACTTTGATCCATTTTCTCTAGCGTGAGCATAGAAACAGGGACAAAGACCTTTGTGGCATTGTGTATATCAGGGGTCGGCAACCTTTCAGACGTGGTGTGCCGAGTCTTCATTTATTCACTTTAATTTAAGGCTTCGTGTGCCAGTAATACATTTTAATGTTTTTTTAGAAGGTCTCTCTCTATAAGTCTATATATTATATAACTAAACTATTGTCGTATGTAAAGTAAACAAGGTTTTCAAAATGTTTAAGAAGCTTCATTTAAAATTAAATTAACATGCTGATCTTACGCCACCGGCCCGCTCAGCCCGCTGCCAGCCTGGGGTTCCATTCACCTAGGCCAGCAGCTGGCTGAGCGGGGCCTGTGGCTGGGACCCTGGCTGGCAAGGGGCTGGTAGCCAGAAGCCCAGACCGACAGCGGGCTGAGTGGGGCTGGTGGCTGGGACCCCAGACCAGCAGTGGGCTGAGTGGCTTAGTCCGCTGCCACTTAGCCCGCTGCTGGTCTGGGGTTCTGTCTGCCGGCTCCTGCCAGCCAAAGTCCCGGCTACCAGCCCCGCTCAGCCTGCTGCCAGTCTGGGATCCCGGCCCTGCCCACATAGAGTGGGTACCTACCTTCTCCCTGGTTCTAGCCCATTCTCTTCCTCTCTCTCTGCACTGAGCTGAGGGTGGGAGTGCACTGAGCACAGGGCTGGGGGTGAAGGAGCAGGCTGGGGGTTGGAGTGTAGGGTCTGGCCAGGAGCTAGAATGAGGGAGGGGGCTCAGGGTTGGGGTTTGGGTGTGGAGTGTGGAGTGCTTACCTGGGCAGCTCCCATTTGGTGTGAGGGGTGCAGGAGCTCCCGTTTGGTGCTAAGAGTGAGGGTGGGAATGGGAATGTGGGGGGTGCAAGAGTCAGTACACATGGTGTGAAGGGGCTGGATATGTGTGGGGGGTGCAGGAGTCAGGACAGGGGGCTGAGGGCATGTGAGGGGGGTGCAGGAGTCAGGGCATGGTGTGTGTGGGGGGCTGGGTATGTGTGTGGGGTACTGGAGTCAGGACTGGTGTCGTGGGAGGATGCAGGGGTCAGGGCAGAGGGCTGGGTGTGTGTGAGCGGGGTGCAGGGGTCAGGGCAGGGGGCTGGGGTCGTAGGGGGGGTGTAGGGGTCAGGGCAGAGGGCTGGGAGTGTGGGCTAGGGTCGTGGGGGTGGTCCCAGCCCGCTGCCCAGAGCGGCTCACAGCAGGGGGCTGGAGGGGGTATGCCCTGATTCCACCCCAAGGCCCTGCCCCCACCTCTTCTCCGTCTCCTCCCCAGAGCAGTGAGCGCGCTGCGGGTCTGCTTCTCCCCCTCCTCGCAAGGGCCATCAGCTGATGGGCGGCAGGGAGGGAGAGGAGGAGGGGCAGGAACCCAGTGCGCTGGGGGAAGAAGCAGGGGAGAGGGGACCTTGCCTGCCCTGCAGCAGGAGCCAGCAGGACCAAGCTTCTTCACCCTTCCTGGGGGAGGCGGACAAGAGCGGGCCAGGGCGGGCAGGATTTTTAATGGCACGCTGCTGCCTGCCAAGGTCCCGGCCTGGGTTTGGCAGCGGGCTGAGCAGGGCCAGCATCTGGGACCCGGCAGGCAGCAGCGTGCCATTAAAAATCGGCTCACATGCCGTCTTTGGCACGCGTGCCATAGGTTGCCGACCCACGGTGTATATGAATAGTGCACGGTATGTGGATGAGTAGAGCCCATCCTTGTTAATCTATGTTCTAGTTTAATGTGCCAGCCTTTCCCAATGTCATGAGCTAATTCTGAATTTAGCATTCATGTTTCTTAAATATGGAGTTTGTATTTCATTATATTGTGCGTGGGAGTAAACAGCAATTTCAAGTTTCAGAATAGAAAGATGCTGAAAATAAAATCTAACACAGCCAGCTGCCAATATATTATACTGAGAGCAGGGCCATTTCTGGTGGTGGTAAATTACCTAAAGGTTTCACAAAGTCTGGAAAAGAATATGAAATGCGCTCTAGTGCTGGTTTCTCTTGCACTGAAGTAATAAATCTTTTCAAACATTTCTGAGGTGAGATGAGATTTATACCAGAGATTATTAGAAGGTTACCTGTAATTTCTTCCTGAAGCACTGACAACCAGAAGGATATTAATACCTAGCACTTTTAATAATGCCATTCGTTCAAGGAGTGGACAGCATTCCACATAAAATAATTAGCAAATGAATCACCAACATTTTGCACAGGTACGTGTAATGGATGAGATTCCCCTACAGCTACTTTGTGCCACTGGCTGAGGATTCACTCAGGTGGTAAACAGTAGCTCTGAGGCCATGCCGGAAAGAAAGTGACACGGCCAGTATGTTTCACACATTTGCACTCTCCAGTTGCCAGAATGCCCTCATGGGACACAGACAGCTGGGGATCAAGCCCCTCTGACTTGCACAGAGAACTGGACCAGTCCACAGTTGGCCCCACAGTGCACGGTGTAAAGCCACTTTTGCCACACTAGGCTGCACTGAGAACAGCTTGGAGGTACCCCAAGATCAGGGCCATAATGTTTGATCCAGCAGTCTTAGCAGAACCAAAATTCCCATTGAAGAGAGGGTTTTGTTTGTGAAAGGACTACAGGGTCATGTCCTATGTGTTCTAAAAATAAAACAAACATTTGTATTATTGCTTATTTAATTATTGACATGTTTCTGTAGTATCTGGCTGATGAATCTTGCCCATATGCTCAGGGTTTATTTGATTGCCATATTTGGGGTCGGGAAGGAATCTTTAAGGCTTCGTGTGCCTGTTTGGAAGGGCAGATTGGAAGAGGCCCTGGAGGTTTTTCGCCTTCCTCTGTAGCATGGGGCACGGGTCACTTGCTGGAGGATTCTCTGCTCCTTGAAGTCTTTAAACTACAATTTGAGGACTTCAATAGCACAGATATAGTTGTGAGGTTTTTTGCAGGAGTGGTGGGTGAAATTCTGTGGCCTGCGTTGTGCAGGAGGTCAGACTAGATGATCATAATGGTCCCTTCTGACCTAAATATCTATGAATCTATGTCAATAGCACCAAAGATCTTTTTCTGTCATTTAGGTGCATTACACACATTTTGAAGTACTGCTTATAAACCCGAGAATGAGTCTTAGGGTATGCTGTTTTGTCAGGTACACTATATAAATTATTTAAAAAATCCTGGATCATTACATATTTACCAGGCAATTGGATTAGTTACTGAATAATGAATATACAGTATATATTTTATAACCTCTCAGGTCAAATTATATTCCGCTGTTATGATATTTATAAGTAGGAAATTGATTCCTATTAAATCACTGGAGCTTCTCTGACTACTTGTGCTATTTTATTATTAAAAGCAGGATGACACTTGCTCATGTTTCCTGTGTGGCTTTCTAATTTATGTACTTAAAAGGGGTATGGAGTTTGGAAGAGTATATGTTCATTATGCTGTGTAAAGTTTTGTTTCTGTTGAACTGAAGCAAAGACTCATTGCAGACATTTTCCTGTTGCAATTAAACTCTCACTTGAGATTATCAGAGGAAAAGGATTGCTTCCATATGTTTCCTTCACATACTCTTATGCATCTTGAAAGCTAAAACTTGTGATTGATTTCAGTGGCTTGATATTACTTTATTCAATCTATATGAAATCACTGTTCTGATAACAATTCAATATCTTTAATGCAAACTGTTGATTGGCAAACTGATTAAAATATTATGCATTTTTACTTTTCAGAAAAGGGCTGGTTCAGTCTCATTGCTTTGAATTTTTTAGGTAGGTTCATAACTGAATTCCTAAATCTAAACCTAGCTTTCTAGCTGTAGTGCTCAGTTGGCACCAGAACTGGTATGGACCTATTTTCCTGTTCTGGTTCAGATATAGCCAAAACCTCATAAGGACACAAGATGCTCAAAATGGCAAATATTTTATCAGAACAGCTTATCTTCTGAGATGCCCTGTGTCTGTGGGCCAAAATGTAGGACCACTAAACCAGCTGCTCAGAGGTTCTAGATAATAGGACATATCCTGTTTAGCTGCCTGAGCAAAATGTCAGCACCCAATAAATAATAATGATGATGAATAGTAATACATTAATATTTTATTATGGAGAATTATTCTGAATATGAAATGGTGTGATGCTCCTAAGAAGGGATGGATTATTAGGGCACAATCCAGTGCTCACTGAAGTCAATGGAAGGACCACACTGACCCAAGCACATGGGTAAACACATGAAGTCGTGTATTTGCAAATGGATACTTACACATAGAAAAGTGAATATGGCAGATTTCAACAATAACCAAGTTTTGTCTTTCACTGTTCACTCCTGACTCTTGTTCATTCTTGTCCCCTTGCTGTTCTATGTTCATGAACATTCATGTGAATGGGATTTTGTTTGTATGATTGTTTGGGAATGGCTGTCCTTCATAGGAGTATCCTGATTCACAGGAGAATATGCCTGAACAAGAATATTCTCCCAGAGCTAATTGTAATTTATTGTTCTGCTATTTAAATATTTCTAGTCATCCAGCTGGGGATTAGAAACAGCAATACCATGTGACATAGTTGACCAGTCATGCACTATGAATAGCAAATAATCACTGTGAACATTTTGAAAATAACCCACAGACTGAAAATTGTTATTTTAAAGTGTCTGGTGAATAGTTTGAAGTAATGACTATATTTTCAGAAATTAGGAGAGGTTAGCAGATGATTCACAAGTAGAAAAAAAGGGACTAAATGCCTAACAAATAGTATTCAAAATCTCACCAGCTCTATCCCCAGACCACTCGTGCCACAAAAAGATTCCAGCACTGTGAAAGAAAGATGCAGATTTGTTTATATAATTGTATGCCTACTGTATCTCTTCGATATGGACTGGTAGGCCTATTCTGTTCCAACCTGCTATATTAGCATAATAACTGGCTTAAATCTGGACTATTCAGCTTTAAAATATGAATCCCTGAAGTCTACCCCATTCTCTCTTATGGAGTAAAAGTTCTCTTTAGCTAGTTTAAGACCCATTTAAAGAAGAAATGAAGAAAACAAAGATGCAATCTTGGAGTGACATCTCGTAATGAGACCTCCTGAGCCTTTCCAAAGTTTCTCATTAACTTGCACCAAATGCAGATTTTAGAATTACAAAAGGATTTTCTCCCATAGCTCATAATGGTCTCTGCTTAGAATATACGACATTGTCTCATTCTTTTTGGCATGTTCCCAAAGCAGCTTCTTTTGGTAAGCTACAATCACTGGGAGGAGATATTGTAGGAAGAACAAAGTACAATTTTTCCAGAGGAAATAATGATCCTCTATGGGATTTCAAAGAAAACCTACACAATCAGCAAATAATGTTTAAGAAGCTAGGAAAACCAGAGATGTTATTTTGGAGTGTTTAATGTCTAAACTTTAAAGATGGTGAAAAGTGTTTTGAAGTGTTTTGTTCTTTGTTTTTCCTCTTATTTTATTAAATTCAAAGCCTTTCATCCCCTACACTAAATATATGGCAACATGACATCAGAGCCCAGCAAAACTGTAATGTTCACTAGCATGAACAATGACTGTAGGTCCACTACAGATGCATTTTTGTCATGCCACCGTTCCAGGTCTTCAGATTTTTTTCTCTCACATGATAATGTAGTTTAGAAAAGAGAACGTGAAAAAGAAACTTACTGTTAAAAGCAAAGGTAACTAACTTTTTGACAGAGGTTTTGGTATTCTAAATGGAAGTATAATAAAAGTATGACCCAAAAGCAGGAGAGACACAAAAGAAGAGCAGGGATTTTCTTTATAATTAAATCCCATGCACCAAAGGTGACCAAAGGGTATGTAAGCTCTGATGAATAGGAAAGTTTACACCTGTTTTAGGACCCGAACCAACATCCACAGAAGTTAGTGGGAGTTTTTACATTGATTTCAATGGACATTGGATCTAACCCTTAATAATACTTCATGTCTAGCTACAAATCAAACAAGGGCCCTATGGTTTCCTTCACTCTGGAGCACAGAGCAGAACAAATGGTAGTAAAAAGGGGTGAAAGTATCTCAAAATTAGTGGTGGTTGTATGTATGTGTTGGAGAGGAGGGCTGTTTGTGATCTGTTTGCCCCCTTCCCAGGAGCCTACAAAGCCTCTTTGTGCTCAAACGGCATGGCTAGGGCTCTGTGGGATTTGGAAGGAATTGTGTTTGGGATAGGCAGGAGGCAGAGGCATTTACAGAACACACACTCCTCAACCAGTGACAGCTTTCCAAACAAATCCCTGTTCTAGTTTAGTGATGCTCTTTAGAGACGAGGGGAGCACACAGATTTGGCAGGGGCAGAAGGGAAAAGGGATAGAGCCAATGGCAACATGGCTTTGTCCAGAGAAAGGGAACCCATGACTCTGAGACTGGAGCCTGATTTCCCTGAGGACCTAGAGCTTTGTGGGATTGCAGGCTGCATCCCTTGTCTAGCTCATCTGCATTGCCTGATACCCCTCTCCAAAGAAGGGAGGCTGTTACTTGAAAGCCATGTCAATTTCAGACTACTACTTCTTTGGGGGCGGAGGGAGGGGAAGGAAAGGTTGGCATTAGACTCAAGACTGTGTTGCAGACTTTTCTTTGTATGTGTATTTCCATAGTACTGAATTAAGCACCCATCTCTGACTACTTGAAGAGTCATTATAATATATATATTTATAACAAATTGCCAGAGAATTTCCTGAAAAATCTCTTATTTAAGAAACCAAAGTGTCATCTATAAACACAGCAGGCATCAGAACAAGGTATGGGCATTTTTCACCCCAATTACTTTGGTGTAAAGATTAGAGATAGGCAAAATAATGGATACCAATTACCTAACTTTATCCAAAGACATTGTAATGGTCAAATACTTGCTATCAATGGCAATTACTTGTTTCTGTCTGTTGCTCGGGGGGGGGAAAGCATATTTTAAGGGATGAGGCTACCTTGTGCAAATGCCGGATTAAGTCATATGACATGACGCAACCTGGATGTTTTCCAGTTGCAGGGAATATTTATCTAACTGGTGGTAATCAATGGAATGCTCAGCAACAATGCCCAGTGCATTTTTTAAGGTGGAGGAAGAAAAACGTGTGGCTTCTTTGTTTGTTTTAATACTGGCATAAATCATTTTTTATTCTTCATATTTAGATCCCTACTTCTGTTTACTTGGGGCCTGCAACAACAATCAGAATAGCAGAGCCACTGGAGACCACACGTGTGTGTGTGTGTGTGTGTGTGTGTGTGTGTGTGTGTGTGTGTGTGTGTGTGAGAGAGAGAGCGAGCGAGAGCGCGAGCCTGGACTGGTATAGAAGTTTTAGCTCCATGTGAAAGGAATGGCCTTGTTATTCACAAAGGGCAAAGCCCATAGTGTGTTATGCAAGGCATCTCAAACCATAGAAACTTTGCATATCTCACCACCTTGCATTTTGTTTAGGCCACCTAATTTGCAGAAAAAAATAGTTTCAAAATTTTTGCTCGAGAATTTTCAATTTGTATTGGTAGTTGTGCCCCTCCACCTGTACAATCAGAGTGTTGCTGTTCCCGGGACCCTTACCATACGACAGTTGTATTAACGCTGATGTCCTCGCTCAATTCCAACAAATGACATTTTGCTTCCTAAATCTACCCCACTGTAGTTTCAGCTGTTGTGAAGTGTTTCTGTACACTGTCAAACAGCTGAAGTGTCCCATAGGTAGCTGCATGTGTGTGGTAGGTGAAATGATCCCTCTATATCCTGTACCCACCGCTCAGCGGTGTTGGGAGGCTTAATTAGTTACAGTTTGTAAAGTGCTTTGACAGTCTCTGATCAAAGGCACAACAGAAGTGCAACATATTATTATTATTACTTTGTCTGCAAACTAATTTTAATGTTGTAACACCACAACACTAGACTTAAAGAGCAAATATGGGAGGAAGGCTTCTATCACCAGGCTTAAAGCTGTCAAAAAACCCCAAACAACCCCATTAGGAACTCTCTGATCATTACAAGTGAATACAGCTCTGTGTGTTTGCATTTGCACACAGACTCTAGAGAAAGAGCTACAAGAGTAAAGAACTATCAGGTGCATTTCCAGTTTTCCACCAGACTGTAATGGAATGCCACAATGCCTCCAACTGGACCTCTCATTAGTAGTCTTATTAGTTTTCACTCTAGTAAACAAACTAATGGTGCTACTAGCAGTTAATAATAGGCAATCAGGGTTTCTTTCATGGCTGTCACTTTTCCCTCTGCTCTATGGAAGGAACCAGTGTGTGGAAAAAAATGTCGAAAACCCCTCTTTTTATCCCACTAAATCTTCTTTTAAATACTTTACTTCATGGTCAGAATGCTTTTATGGCTGTCATTGATCCAGAAATGAACTTTCTGTGAAGCATACTTCATCCTTAAGAAAGGTTCTCTGGCCTGTTTTTTTTTTCTTCTTGTAAGGCTGATATATGCCTGCAGCATGTTCTTACTGAAATGGAGGTGTCTAGTGGCAAAATCTGTCTGATGAGTAAAATGCTTTTAAGTAGTTTGCTTACATACTGCCTCTGAGTGCGTGTAGAGTACACGTTAAATCAACTCCTGTCAGTACAGAAAGTTCCACCTTGTAAAACAAGCAACATATTATTAAAACATGCCATATGCAAATGTCTTAAATAGATGTGGGATGACTAACCTCAACAAAGGAAAGTGGAATCATAGCTATGAATGTATGTAGTCTAGTGGTTAAAGCACTGTGTTCTAGTCCTGGCTCTATTATGTGACCTTGGCTATGCCACTTAATGTCTGTGTGCCTCAGTTTACCCCCTCTGTAATACTGAGATAATACTTACCTCTATAACAGTGTGTGTTGTGAGGTGTAACTAATAAATGCTTTTGAAATGCTCATTATATGATTGTTATAAGTGCACACCATTACTAGATTTTTTTTATTAGTAATATTTATATTATGAGCCTCTTAGAGGAGCCCAATACAGACCCAGGGACGGAGAAGGTTGTAAAAGAAACTGGCAGCTGAAATCAGAGGTGAGGGTGAGAGCTGGATACTGAGGACCTCTCTGACTGTTCCCTGCTTTACCAGGCTCTGAGTGAGCACTTTTTTGAGAGAACAGGGCTGAGAAAGAGAAAAAAAAACCCGTGTTTTTAATGGAAAAGAGAGAAGTGGTCCCGTTCTTCCCCCACCCCTATTGTCCATATTGGTCCTTGTTAAATTTAAGTTGAAAAGGCTTTGGCTTAAAAACTTCCCCATTTTCTATTCATCAAAAGAAAAACCAAGTGACGATTTAAAAATCTGTTAAATAAGATGATGTCTAGACTGGAACTTCAGCACTGCCAAAATAGCCTCCCCTGCAGGTGGTGTATTTATATGTACATGCACTTAACACACTTACCCACAAGCCCTAATTTCAATTTTCAAATTTTCAGAAGTTCCCTAAGTGACTTAGGGCAGGCCCACCCTTAAAACGCTGCCTCGGCACAGCTGCACTAAAGCTGTACCGCTTTAATGAAGATGCCCTGTGCTGACGGGAGAGAGCTCTCTCGTTGGCGTAGTGAAACCACCTCTGTGAGAGGCGATAACTGTGTCAGCAGGAGAAGCTCTCCTGTCGACATAGCTTTGTCTACACCGGGGGGGAAGGTGGGAGGTAGGTCAGTATAACTACATCACTCCGGGTAATTCTGTAGTGTGGACCAGGGCTTACTCTCCTAAACAGTTTACTTTTTCTAAAATGAATTTTTTTGGAATTTCCTTTTCCACAGGAAATGTCAACATTTCTACATTTTGTTCTGAATTAGAAAGAAAACTTTTTCAAAATTTTGGGATTTCCCTTGGAACAGAAATTTGAGTTTTGCCCAGCTTTCCCCCGTAGTTCAAAAATCCCACACCCAAGGCCTCGGCTTCAGCTAGGGCTAGGGCCTCTTGATAGGTGTGGAGTGGCAGCAGCACTTAGCCTGCTTTGAAAATGCCGGCTGGTGGCAATGTAGGGATCATAGGGAATCAGGCAGTATGGGGAATTAGATGGCACCTGAGCTGTGGCTTTGAAAATGTCAGTGGCACCTACATGGTGGATTTAGGTTCCTATCTACCTGTTTAGGCACCTAAAGCCCTTTACAACTGTCGATTGGTGCCTAACCTGCTTTGGCACTTTTGAAAATCCCACAAGTTTCCTAGTTGTATCTTTAGGTGCCTAAATACTTTTGTAAATTTGGCTGTAAAGACTTAGAGTGCGTTTGAAAATGTTACCCCTTATCTCTAACATAGCACAGCTCAAAGCAAGGGAAAAATTAGTCTCTCAGACTGACTTGTTTGCTTTTTGTGATTTTTTTTTTCTTTCTGTAATTTAGTTCAGATAAATTTTCCTTGGTCTCCCAGTATGCTTCTCAGGGCAGAGACTTTTATTTTTTTGTCTCAGGCAGTGCCAAGAACACTATTTTCCAATAACATAATAAATAATAAGGGGTTTATGTGGTCATCCTTGTTCATTTTTGGATTGCTTTGAATTTCCACTATTGTTTCTTACAAGATGCTTTTGGAACTATCACATCAAGAAAATATTTAACATAACACAGAGCAAATGTAATAAATTTAAAACTAGTAATAATAAAAAAAGGCTGAAAGTACAGCAGATCCCTCACAAGTACTGCCAATTTCCTCTTTTTCCAATATCCAGAGGGAAAACATGCCAGAGGAACAGCAGCCCATTTGAGATCTGGGGCCCTCCCAATCATCTTACCATACAGCTCCCTCCATCTTTTTTCACACTCCTTATTTTGTTCCAACTGTCACTCTACCCCTTATCCTTGGAATGGTCTCTCCTGCAGCACTGTATCTGTTCTCTTTCAAACCTTGCCTTAAAACTCCTTCTTCCTAGAATTCTCACCAGTAATTTCTCCTCACTGTATCTTCCCTGAGGTGGTGTTCTGTATCTTGCCTTGTGCATGTTTATCTATCTTAGGCCACCACTGTGAAAAGAGATCCACAAGAGTGTATCCTTATCCCTGTGTCAAGACCCATTGAAGCTGATGGAATGCTGAATAGTATAAGGGTCTGGAGATCCCTTTGCAGGATTGGGGTCTTAGAATCAAAGCATTTAGATCAGAGAAAGGGCCTGATTTTGAATTCTCACCAACGTGTAAATCAGAAAACTGTATGGTATGACATCAGTGGACTAACATGTGTAAACCTGGTAAGAGACAAGAGTATGACCCAATGTGACTTACTTACTATGTCCATAAAACACTGTGAGCTGATACTGTGCTATACCTATGGTTTTTAAGAATAATAATCTGTATCATTCTTTGACTGCATAACATGTTCTGTTGTAAGCTGTTATCTCTGCCATCTGGGACACACCAGAGTTTTATCTCTGGACGCTCAGTAGATCTTCAGCACCTTACAAGGAAGTGCTATTGCTCACGGAAAAAATCACTATCTTGCCAAAATCATGGAGAAATACCATCTGGAGTGCTCATTCAGTTTTCTGGCCCAGAATATCTGTGAAAGTGTTAATTAATTGTTGCCAAATGTTATTAGTTATGTTAATAACTCCATTTAAAGTCAATAAAAGTTTGGGGTATGCAAGGAATATGGGAGTAGATTCTATGTTTATATTATGACTATAAAGTATGACTAACACTTTCATACCCTAGAATTCATCTCCAAACAATTTACCTGGAATTTTTCATTGAAATCTTAAGATGGAGTCCCAACTAAACCTGCATAAAATTTTGACCTGTGCCAGTTTCAATCCTTTTTTCTCTGGAAGATTGATTGGAGAATTTAATAACCTTTCCAACTGATATTCTTAAATTCTCTCCTGTTATACTTACATTTTTTTAAAAAGATTTGTAAGAAAAGATTTCTTAATTTAGCACATATGGATGGAATCAGGCGTTACCTACTATTTAAAGTATATTACACGTACTTCTCTGTGTCTGATCTACAGAGGATGGGTTTACTACAGCTTCCAGCTAAAGACCTCAAGGTGAAAGACTGGCCCCCCTGAAGTCAATGGTAGTTTTGCCATTAACTTCAATGGGGTGAGGATTTCACCCCCATTCCTTTAACTCAAGTCAGAGAAGTTTATTCTCTTAGCTCTGGAGGTCCCAAGGTTCAATCCCTGGTGACAAGCCAGATGATGGTCATTACACATTCAAAGATACCTTCAAACACCTTAAATCTACCCTCACATCTCCCCCCACTCTTTACTCCAAATCATGACTCAACTGTACAATCAGAATTTTGAGGCCCGTCCTCAACTCTGCCAAACCTGAGGTCCAAATACTCCCAAAAAGATAGTGTGTTTCAAAATCTGAATTTTGAGGCTTTAGCACCTATCTAATTGTAAGGGGCGTGTACTTTATAAGGTCTACATTGACACTTTTGTGTAGAGTTTATCTCCTTTGTCTGACTGGCAATGAATTAATCGGGGGGGGGGGGAATTACAAATGTAACCTTTGAGTATAACCTGGTTTTGCAATAATCCAGTCATTTTTTGCAGATCCCCAAAAAGCTGGTCAGACTCTCAGGCTGCAACATAAATGCCACTGACTCACAGTTGATGAACGTTTGCAGAAAACTTGGAAGGAGCAGATAGTTTCACTTAATTAGACAAGCAAATTAGAGTGGATGTTGGAAGACAGAGAACTGTTTAAAAAAAAAAAGTATTGTATACTCTAGCTACTATATCTGTGATCTGGGTACAGTGAAAAGATTAGCCTTTGGACTAAAATGTGCTTTTACTACATTTTATTCAACATTTCAATGTGTGCTAGACACAGCAAACCTCAACATGACATAAAGGAAAAGAATCCCATTGACAGCTGGTGTTCTTGGGGGATTCTGAGAATGAGACGCAGCTGTGGTAAGAGCCAAGAGATATACACAACTAACGATTTATATAAACCATACCCAGCCAAAGAAATCTCTATCAAGCATTCTTAAAGCTACAATACCCACCTGCTGAAGTGAAAAAACAGATTGACAGAGCCAGAAGAGTACCCAGAAGTCACCTACTACAGGACAGGCCCAACAAAGAAAATAACAGAACACCACTAGCTGTCACCTTCAGCCCCCAACTAAAACCTCTCCCGCGCATCATCAAAGATTTAAAACCTATCCTGAAAAATGATCCCTCACTCTCACAGATCTTGGGAGACAGACCAGTCCTCGCTTACAGACAGCCCCGCAACCTGAAGCAAATACTCTCCAGCAACCACACAACAAAAACACTAACCCAGGAACCTATTCTTGCAACAAAGTCCGATGCCAACTCTGTCCACATATTTATTCAAGTGACACCATTATAGGACCTAATCACATTAGCCACGCCATCAGGGGCTAGTTCACCTGCACATCTAGCACTGTATTATATGCCATCATGTGCCAGCAATACCCCTCTGCCATGTACATTGGCCAAACTGGACAGTCTCTACGCAAAAGAATAAATGGACACAAATCTGACATCAGGAACCATAACATTCAAAAACCGGTAGGAGAACACTTCAACCTCTCTGGCCACTCAGTAAAAGATTTAAGGGTGGCAATTTTGCAACAGAAAAGCTTCAAAAACAGACTCCAATGAGAAACTGCTGAGCTTGAATTAATATTCAAACTAGATACCATTAACTTGGGTTTGAATAGAGACTGGGAGTGGTTGGGTCATTACACATATTGAATCTATTTCCTTAAGTTAAGTATCCTCATACCTTCTTGTCAACTGTCTAAATGGGCCATCTTGCTTATCACTACAAAAGTTTTTTTCTCCTGCTGATAATAGCTCATCTTAACTAATTAGCCTCTCACAGTTTGTATGGTAACTTCCAACTTATCGGTATGGGTGTGTGTGTGTGTGTGTGTATATATATATATATATATATCGTCTTACTATATGTTCCATTCAATGCATCCGATGAAGTGGGCTGTAGCCCATGAAAGCCTATGCTCTAATAAATTTGTTTTTCTCTAAGGTACCACAAATACTCCTGTTCTTTTCACAACTAGAAAGTGAATATTCATGAGCAAGAAGGAAGTAAGGATGAGGTAGGTAGCAAATGAGATGAACAAAATGCTTTGAAGTTGAGCATTGAAATAATGGGCAGTGCTGGAAAGGACTTTGAATGGTAGCATGTATTGCACAGAAGCAAATAGAAAATGTCTGTGAAGCCATTTTAAGAACTTCAGATGAAGTTTCTGTTTTTATATAGAGTTCAGTGGGGAACAATTTTTTGGATCATAAAAACATTCAAACCTTTGGTTCTTTTACTGTGTGATATTTTAGAATTATTAGCAACACCTTCTTCAGCTGCTGTTTGTTCCTTACAGCCAGGCATCACTGCTCCTGTACCCCCAGGGCAGAATCTAGCCCCCTGGGACTTTTGGTTAACTATTTCCTTTCCTTCTCAAGGGAGTATCTTCTAATCTTTTTTTCACTTCTCTAGTGACATCTAAATGGGCTTTTTCAAAATTTCAGTTTTCTAATGCACATACAAATAGCCACTGTTCTTAACCTTTCACTTACATGAGCTTTAAAACATAACGATGATGATAATTAATAAGCAAATGTACTAGTGATTCAAGGAACTTTTTAAGACAAAAGGAATAGTAAATATTGTCTGGGCTTTTACTTTCCTTATTTGACTTCACCATCTGTTGTAGTTATCTATTATTATTGGTTAGTAATTTCCCTTCAATTTCCCTTTATCATTGTCATAAAAATAAAGGGAAGGTTAACCACCTTTAAATCCCTCCTGGCCAGAGGAAAAACCCTTTCACCTGTAAAGGGTTAAAAAGCTAAGATAACCTCGCTGGCACCTGACCAAAATGACCAATGAGGAGACAAGCTGGAAGGGGAAAAAACAAAGGGTTCTCTTTGTCTGTGTTGCTTTTGCTGGGACCAGAGCAGGAATACAGGTCAGAACTCCTGTAAAGGATTAATAAGCAATCTAGTTAAATATGCGTTAGATTCTGGTTTATTTAAATGGCTGATAAAATAAGTTGTGCTGAATGGGATGTATATTCCTATTTTTGTGTCATTTTGTAACTTAGAAATCCCCCTAGAGGGATTCTCTATGTTTTGAATCTGATTACCCTATAAGGTATTTACCATCCTGATTTTACAGAGGTGATTTTTTTACTATTTCTTCAATTAAAATTGTTCTTTTAAGAACCTGATTGCTTTTCCTTGTTCTTAAAATCCAAGGGTTTAGGTCTGTGTTCACCTATGCAAATTGGTGAGGATTTTTATCAAGCCTTCCCAAGGAAAGGGGGTGTAGGGCTTGGGGGGATTTTGAGGGGAAAGACGTTTCCAAGTGGGCTCTTTCCCGGTTATATTTGTTAGATGCTTGGAGGTGGCAGCAATAAAGTCCAGGGACAAAAGGTAAAATAGTTGGGGAAGTTTTAACCTAAGCTGGTAAAAATAAGCTTAGGGGGTTTTTCATTCAGGTCCCCACATCTGTACCCTAGAGTTCAGAGTGGGGAAGGAACCTTGACGATCATTATAAAACTTTAACTCTGAAGGAGATAGAAAGTATATACAGCATTTGCCTGGAGTATTCAATATAATAGCCTTGAATAGTTATTGAATCAATAATACATTTTTTGTTATAATGTATTATTATTTATTTGTTAAGTCCCAAAATTGTGGCTGGCACATAACAATTACTGCTTTACAATTTTACAGTTATTTCAACTGTAATTTAATATATAATACTGCCAGATTAAATTTGGAACAATTTCATACTGTATTACAAAAACCCACATATACTGAAGGCTCCCCTGCTAAGTTTACCAGAAAGAAACAAACCAACAGGAGTGATGTGGGTATAGACTGATCCCCATAAAATTTCTTTCAGTCATACATTTGTACCGCAGTATGCCTCTTAACAATGCCTAAAGTTCTCCTAGCCTCTGTGTGGCTCGTGGCTTTTATGATTTCAGTGGAATTTCATCTAGGGTGACTAGATAGCAAGTGTGAAAAATTGGGACGGGATGGGGGGTAATAGGAGCCCATTTTAAAAAAAAGCCCCAAATATTGGGATTATCCCTATAAAATCGAAACATCTGGTCACCCTAATTCCATCCCTGAAGATGTCCACTGGATGTTCTTTGGTTAGCTGTACTCAAAATCTATTCAAGCACTCAGGTGTCTTCATTAACTCTAACTAAGACGTTATTTTTCTTTTTACCCATTTGTTCTTGGTGGCAAGGAGGGCTGCTATATCTGAGTTATTCAGATGGGATTATTTTAATTATTGCTTTGTTCTGTACAGTGGCCTAGATGGTTTTGCAATGGTCATTCAATGAAATATGGAAATCAAATTAACAGTGTCATAGGGTGAAATCCTGGTCCCATGGAAGTCAATAGGAGTTTTACTACTAAATTCAACGGGGCCAGGATTTCACCCATAGCTCTTAGTGATGGAAAGGAACTATTTGATCACTAAATCTATTTCCTCTGCAAGGCAGGATACAGTACCCTAAAGGGGAAAGAATTGTTCGGGGCTATTTCAAAACCCTTTTATTTTTCAACAACTAGAATACATTGAAATGTAAGAAGCTATAAATATTTTTGGGACAAATTATGACATGGATAAAAGGGTTTCAGTTCAATTTAAAAAACCAGGATAACAGTCAGTAGAAATGTACATTAGCATCACTTACAATATTGTGTATTGCTTACTACATAATATTTTTTTTGCAAACTAGAAACTTAGATTTATTCATTTATATTATCAAAACACCTAGGAATCCAGTCAAGGAGCAGGGCCCCATTGTACTAAGCGCTGTACAGACAAGTAACAAACAAGTAACTTAAAAAGTTTCAGTAATTCCTATGCATGTGAGTAAACTCCATGGTTACATCAATGGGTCTATTAAAGTGAAGACCAAAAGCATAGAATCAGATGAATTCGATGACTATTAGCCAAGATGGTCAGGGCCTCAGCCCCAAGCTCAAGGTGTCTATAAACTTCCAACTGCTAGATGTTCAGACTGGATGATGGGATGGATTACTTGAAATTGCCCTGTTTTGTTCATTCCCTCTGAAGCATTTTGCACTGACCACTGTCAGAAGACAGGCTACTGAGGTAGATGGACCATTGGTTTGACCCAGTATGGCCATTTTTATGTTCATGTAAATAAGATTTATTCACATGAATGGGGGTGGCAGGATTTGTAAGCCAGAGAACTAAAATATCTTTGACAATCTCATACAAATATTTAAGGTAGCTTGTATTCCACTGATTATATTTAGGCTTGGAAGTAATTGATTTTTATCAGTAAATGTTGGTAAAAATCAATTGAACTGTACACACACAAACAATGAAAAAATATTTCCATTGGTTGAAGTTTACAGATAGGCACTGTAAGAAAAATGCTTCTTGAAAACTTTTTAGCATTTGATTTAAGGATATTTACTTTGGATATTTTGAGATGTGATGCTGACAAATTCTATTTTAACAGTTATAAATCTTTAACTTTTTGAATCTCAACATCTACTGTTTTAAAATAACTGTTTGCTCGCCCATTATCTGACCATCCCCAATTTCCCACAATTGTGAAAATTTAAACTGATAATTAAAAATGCTTAAAACTCATAATTTTGTGCAACTGTGAAATTTAAATAGATAAAAATAAAAAAGTTTAAAAATAAACATTAATATTATCCATCAAAATATTTAAAAAAATAAAAATTGAATTCTGCCAAGCCAAATTATATTTGTAAGATCATTAAAAAAAAAGAAAGAAAGAAAGAAACAGGCTGATTATGATAACTCTAACATTGGTGTGCAGCAATAGCTCCATTGAAATCAATGGACCTCAACAAATGTAAAACCAGTGTAAGTTCAGAATCAGAGCCAGATTTTATAACTTCCCACATCAGAAAGAAAATTCCTGTGCTTATTAACTATAACCATGAGCCAATGCAGATTTAATACTAATGCTTTTTTGATGAATTGTTTCGTATTCTGTTGTGAATACTTTCCGCATGACTACATAACGTAATAAAATAAAATCTGTCGTTAAATTCTACAGATATGAACAAAGCACACAACTGTGTTTTCTAGTCTTAAGTATTCAATATTTTATCTTGTAACATTCGCAAGACCAGGACGCCGCTTTGCTAGCGCAGAACCATTTAACTCTGATGGAGTGTAGTGTGTAAATTATAAAAATGATCCCCAAGGTACACTTAGGGAGTCATGTTTAGGTCTGTTGAGGAGTGGGTTTAACTATAGTGAGATGGACATAACTATGTTCCTACAACAATAACAACACTCACTTGACATCGACAAGAGGTGCAAACCCAGGGTCTCATGCAGGACTCCTTACTCAGGCAAGATTCCAACTAAAGTCTCCATATGTCTCCAATATAGAAGGATAGCATGGTTTATACCAAGGTAGATACTCTGTTGATGAGAAAGCAGTTAAGAATCATTTGGATATTGACCCCATTTAGATATGACATCAGAGCTTTCATCAGATAAAACCAGCGGGATGAGACAATCACTTAGCAGTAGATATTTACAATATACATTTTAGTTATTCTAGTTACAGCTACAAAATTAGTTACAATATTATATGGTAAAGTGTGGGGGTGAATGGGAGAAGGGGCATTGTATCCATGTTGATTCAAGTGCAGTGGCTGGAAATTCTAACATAAATGTGCGGAGGCCCATTAGCTCCTGCTGTAGCCCATTCACTAGTGTAATTGCCTGAAAGGCTGTATTTTAGGCTCCTACCTTTACTTAGTTCCTTAGTAAACAAGGTGTTTACCTAGGCTTTGAACTTGTGACTTTCACACATCATGAATTAAAAACATTAAATATCAAAACCAGGAATATAACATCCTAAGTGTTAAAACTCAAAAAGAGTTGGTTTGTGGCTAAGATTCATTTTGCAGTCCAAAATTTGTTTATTGAACTAACTTAGTTTTTCATTTAGATTCCTCTTGGACATTTAAAATATTTTTCATGGGCATGAAATTCTAAGGGTAAAATGGGAATTTCATGTACAGAAAAAGAGAAGGATATGCGAGATGGACCTGCAGTGTGGATCAGAGAGGAGGATTTTTCCCTAAAGGATGATTTCTAAAGTTACAGTAGAAAGTTTAGAAAACAAAATCCTTATTTTTTAAAAATGAATAATGAGTTTCAAAGAAAATAATTTCAGCAGTTGTTAGTACAGATGGCCACAAACTGGAATTCCCATTCTGCAGAAAATTCCAAAACTACCCATCCTCCTCCCAGTCCCTGAAATTTTGAAATTTCTGGCAGAATGGAAATTCTTAAAGATAGTTTAGGAAAAGTCAAAACATCATTTTGTTATGATCTTTTTCTAAATTATGCTGAGGCTCCCTGAGCTGCCCAAAGCCCCAGCAGCCAAACAGGAAGGAACTGGACTGCTCAGAGAGATTAGGAGACGGTGCTCCTGGGCTGCGGAGAAGCCCTAGGAGACCCAGCTTTGGGACAGTGAATGAGCCCACAGCCTGGAAACCCTGTGAGCCTTCTCCCTGGTGCAGTCTGCCAGAGCTGGGGAGTCGGGTAACTCCAGCTCTGAGACAGTTTACCCATTGGCTGCCCTGGAGCTGGGGAGCCTGGAAGCTTGAGCTCCCCACCAGACCACCAGGAAGGCTATTGAGTGGGGAGGGGAAAAGAGACAGAGCTGGGAATGATTTTCTGATGGAAAATTGAAAATTTTCAGGCAAACCCACAGACCCATTTTGATTACATAAAAAGTGAATTTTCCTCAGAAAATTATTCTGATCAAAAATTCCCACTTCTTCTAGTAATTAGTTATTAATATTCTTCTTAACATCCAGTCTTATTAGCAATTATTTATTTCAGATTGTAGCTTTTACATACTGTAATGAAGGGGATGTACTCAATCATGTTTGCTTTAAGCTGCCTTTTTCCTATTTCTTGATTTTCATATGATATAGGTGTCATTTTAATTGTTGGTTGAGCTTACAAGGCCTAACAGTACACTGATTGTCTATCTCTTTCCTGATAGCTTTTGAATGCCACATCCAATCTATTCCAAAATTTCAGGGAATGTTTCAGAAAGAGGAAATGGAAGATACCCATCTCAACTCTGCTGAGACTCCCAATACAGGTAAAAAAGATGTTGAACCCTGAATGACTTACATCCCTGACAGAAAGAAAAGAAATAAGGGCAGTGGAGGGGAAGGGAAAAATGTGGGAGGTACATAGAGACCCTGACAGAAAATGGGGACCCTGATATAGGGAGAAAGGGGAATAAGGGCATGAGAGGAAGAGAAAAATAGGGGCATGGGGGAAAGGTGGAATGGGGGCACATAGATACCCTAGAATGGGAGGGGAAATGGGGGACAATGGTATATGGAGGCATTACATGGCAGATAAACAGAACCCTTAGCACTGGGCATGGAGTGTAGGGGGAACACACAGAGCCCCTGATGCAGAGAAAAGGGAGGATGGTGGGCATGGATAGAAGGGAAATGAGGGGGTACAGAGATCCTGGCATGGGTAGGAAAGGGAAATGGTGACACACAGGGCCCTACATGGTAACCCACATCACTCACCTGTAATGCCAGCCCTACTGCCTCTGAAAAAGTGACAACCCCTCCCTCCATACCATGCGACCCTCACCAGCCCAACCAGCAGCTGCCCTCTAGCCACCCAGCTCTGAAGGCAGCAGTGCAGAACGGTGGCAAAACCGTGATCCCCCCTACAATAGCCTTGTGACCCCCTGATCACGACCCCCTTTTGGGTCAGGAACCCCATGGTTACAACACCATGAAATTTCAGATTTAAGTATCTGAAACCATGAAATTAATGATTTAAAAAATCCTATGACGGTGAAATTGACCAAAATGGACCTTGAATTTGGTAGGACCCTATTTATAGCCCTGATTTCCCCAAGGACCCTCTAGAAATATTTGTGATTAAGGCCATTCCCCCACATCTTCTAGTTCAGCCAATAATCTCTGCCTCTGAGATAGGATAATGAGTTGAGTTCTCCATGGTTTTGCATTTGTGTTGCATCACATACATGTTTTCCCCATGATACAAGGAAAAAGGGGCCTGGGATGAGAATGCAGATGTTGATATTTTTGTATTTGGGATACACTAGCATCTAGTTTTTAAATGAACTACAAAAGAAAAACATTTAGATAAAATTCTATGCTCAGTTAAGAAAGATTCTAATCCCTGTGTTGATTTCCAAAGAACACACCGTATAAAAGCCTTCAGTAGATGTGTTTGTTACTGGAAAGAAAACAAAATGTATTTCTGTGAAAGCACCTCCTGCTGGACTGGAGAAATGAATTTACTCTGTTTTAACCTTGAGCTTCTCCATGCTGAAACTGACAAATTCGAGCCCAAAGAGTTAGGAGAGAGACCCTTTTAAATGAGGAACTGGATGAACGCAAGGGACATAATATTCCATGAGATGTACTAATCTGTAAGATCTCCTAAATTTGAAGGACATGCTTCATAATTAACACATTGTGAATAGTAAAGCAGAAAATATGGAGTGCATATAAAAATAATTATTTTGTGTATTACAATAAAATGGTCAGAGCAGCTTATTTTTCAAAGACTCCTTGTTTCCAAGGGCAAGGGTCAGTTAAAATGAAGCAGTTTTAGAGAAGCAAACACCTCATTTATATTTTTCAAACTTAACACAGTAATATTTTGAGCAACAAATGTATATATTAACAGTCACATTTTAAAGTGATAAAACAAAACCCTGTCCACCCTTAGGTCTGAATACAAAGCTGCATCCTATAATTGACTATGCCTTGTATTTTGTCAGAAAAAAGAGCACACAGTAATTTTTATCTCAGCTAAAATATTTCACATATGTAAAAAGGCAAATTATATAAAAAACATAGGATGTGAAGTCTCTTTCAACTGCTTTGTTAAAAGTGTCAGTGAAACACTGGAACAAAAAGGAATTAGGATTAATTTTGGTACAAACCCACATAAGGGACATCTGAATTAGAGGACTGGGAGCAAGTTAGTCTTAATTGTTTTATTTAACTCGATCATTAAAAAGCTGCCCCTTTCCTAACATGGCATAGTTATCCCTTCTTTATATGGCTCAGCTGTTTTTCTTTTCTCTAACTTATCTTTGTACATGTGATTTTTTTTAATCTGGTATAATTTCCCCCATTGTTTTTGCAGTTAGACTAGATGTAAAAGATAATTTAGAATAACATCGATGGGGGGGGGGGGGAGGGGAGAGTAATAGATATTTTAGGAGAGGTACCAACCTAACAGGATTTAAACCACAAAATTTCTGAAAAACTGTCAGACTCTTTAGCCACCAGACTACAACGTATTTGATTAGCACCATGAGGACTGAAATGGGTCCCAGAAAACTTCCAATATAATAAATGTTTCCTGGAAGGGCTATAAAGTTAAGGGAGAGATATGTGTCCTTTAGTTCATACCACAATCACAGGAAAACCAGCTTTAATTGAAAGGGGGAAGTGAGAAGAAAAGGAAAACGGTGAACAAGATCCCCCCCACCCCCTTTAGCTGCCTAATCCTGCAAATGGTCTCGGTGTCGGTGGTTTCGTTTCAGAGAAAGCCCAGGTCAGTCTTTCCCCAGCTTGCAATGTTCAGTCGCTTCCCTTGGCAAGGAGAGCCCTTCCCCTTTCTCTAAAAGAAAAGGAGTACTTGTGGTTGCTGTGGCTTGCATGATACTCCGCATACGACAGGTTAGCTCGGTCCGCAGCCGGCCGGGAGACCTTTGTGCGGCTCACTGTCCCAGGCTCCCCCTCCACCGAGGTGCAGAGCGGACAGCAATGGCCGGCAGCGCTCTCCGCTCACTGCAGTAGGGGGCAGACCGCGCCGCTTGTGTGCACACGGCGCTGCCGGTTCCCTCTGAGTGTAGCCCGCGTCCTCGGCTGTTAACACCGGAGTGCTCTGGGAGCGAGCCGGGCTCTGTCAAGCCACCGCTGCCCCTGGGCTCGCCTCACGGCTCTCAGGTAAGGGCGAAGCGGGGGTGAAGACACCAGGGGCAGCGGGGTGAAGGTGGCTGGCAGGGGGAATGGAGCGGGCGTGAGAAGACAGCGCAGAAGCTGATGAAACAGGAGGTGTGAGAGGAGACAATGGGTGAAAAAACTCGGCTGCAGCAAGCACGGTGGGGCAGCGGGTGGAAGGGGGCGCCGCTGGGCTGGCTGGGCGTGGGGGACAGGTGGGGAACTGGGGCCCCGGTCCCAGGGGATCAGAGAGAACTGTGGTTCCTGGGGGCATCGGGGCACAGCTAGCGGGGGCTGGGGGGAGTCTGCCAACTTGCCGCGGTGGGTTTGTTGGGCAGGGGCAGGCGGAGGGCTCCGGACACTTGGTGCAGGCTGGGGTGGGAAGATCTGGTCCAGGGCACTTGACAGGTGACCCGGTAAAGGTTTTTGGCAGTGAGGGGCTTGATGGCACTTTTTGTTGCCCTGGTGGGCGTGGGAGGGTCTTTGGCAGCTTGAGGGGAAAGTTCAGAGCTCCTCTCCCCTGGGATGTGAGAGCGCTTGGGCAGCTGGGGTAGGGAGGTTCTGGGAAGGTTTTTTCAGCTGCGAATTAGGGTTGCCTCCCGTTGCGGGGCCTGGGAGGGTTTTGGTACCCGGCGTTCAGGGATGAGTGTCAGAGGGGCGGGAGGCCAGGGTGTTGCTGGTTGGATTTTCCTTGCCTGTTAGAGAAGGGAAAACTCAGGCCCCACCAGAGTCGCGGAAAGTGGGTTTCCCCAAACGACTGAGGGTCGTTTGAGGGGAATCGCAGTTTCAAGAGCGGTCCTACCCCAGGAACACAGCCAGCTCCTGGAGCTGAGCCGGATAGCCTTGGCACCAGGTAGGTCCCTCCAAAACGACTGATTCCCTGCAAGATTGACTGTCTCTCCGAGCCCCTCCTGCCTGCATAGGCAAATGACAGGCTGCCAGGCTGGCCGAGCGACTCTATTTCACAGCTGATCCGGCAGCCACGCTAATTGACTAGCCAATTAAAAAGCACACTTTCAACGTAGCCTTGGCCCCGGCCTTCTGATTGGCTGAAGGTGCGGAGAGGCTGGGCCCCTGGCCGGCCGAGCGTTCCGGAGCAGGACTGTTGCGTTGCGTTGCGCTGCGCGCTGTCTGTGTAGCTGCGTTGTGCATTCTTGGGATGGGGCGGCTGGCTGGAGGGTGGAGTTGGTGCATTGCCTTGGTGAGTAAAGCTTCTTCCCAGTACTTAACTGAGCACAAAGGAAAGGAAGTTCAAGTGCAGAGGATGGTGCACATGCAGCAGTCTCAGAGGGCCCTGGGGGCATGTTGCGTCCCAGATAGTTTCCAAAGCAGCAACAAATAAAAGGCTTGAGTAATTTATTATAATTTTCAAGTTTATCTCAGGAGCTGTATTTTCCCTCGTGTCTGCTTTTCACACCACACTTCAGTAGTGCCATTGTCGTTTAATAGCCCAAGGGATGGGAAATAGACGCTTAACGGGTTGGAAATGTACAGTTTTTCTTCTCTTGGGAACTTCAATGTCTCTAATAGTTGCTAAAATACAAATTAGTTTAGCTTATGAACTTCAGAGCCAAAGAAAATAAGTTAATTCCGGCCGAGTAGGGATTGCGCTGCAACGTTGTCAGTTGTTTTAGAGGTGTGTGCGGGGGGGAGGTTTGGTATTTTTGCTGCTAGCAGAAAACATACTGCAGCCAAATGCGTTGTTAATCAACTACAGAAACTATGTTTAAATGTGAATTTACGAAGATCATTACAAAGATGAGAGTAAAAATCCTTCCTATCTTTAATTCATGTTGCTGTGCAAATTGAACAAAACAAAGTGAAATCACCTGAATTGATTATCAATCACTTTGTGTTTTGTAAATAGAGATTATAGTGAGCATTTGGTAGAGAAAGCTATAATGATGAAAAAAACAGTTTCAGTTGTAACCTGTTTTCACAGGGTCAACTCTCTAGAAAGCTTATCTTTTTGATTCAAATTGTTCATATTAGTCTCTGGTCAAAGATGGTTTGTTTGTTAAATTTGAATAAAGCTTTTCAGACCTTGATTCTTTCCCTCCCCCCCCCCCCGAAATGAAAACATACACATAGATATCAAATAACTGGCAAAAAGTGCAGGTTGTATAAAATCTGTACATTTCTCCACCTCCTTTAAAAAAATAACCATCATCTTTTGTTCCACACAGCTAACTTAAAAATAGCTAAACTTTGAAATTTTGAATGTAATTGATCCTTAGTGAAGAGTATCTCCACAACAAATTTGAAAAAATGGGTTGGCTATTGATAAAGTTTGAATGATTGAAAACTAAGTATTGTACATGTGTAATGTAACATTTCACTTAGTCTGAAGGTGAAATCCTGGCTCTGTTGATGTCTATAGAACTTTTACCATTGACTTCAGTGGAATCAGGATTTCTCCCTCATGAGTGTTTTCACTTCAGAAGAGATGCAGTGTGTGTGTGTTCTTTCAGAAATTGCATTTGTCAATATATGTCATAGAGATATAAACTTATGCTTGTTTAAAGACTTGAGAATTAGGCGCCTAGGTGCTTTTGAAAATCCCTCTGTGTGCCTGTTTGCATCTTTATGTTCCCCAAAGTCTTTAAATATCTGTCCCTTTGAGGGCCTATGTTACCTTAAGGTAGCAAAGAGGCATCTTTTCTTTTTTCTAAAAAATAAACACATGGAAATTAAATGCAGAAAACTTCATTAATCCAACATTATGATTGCACAGTTAAAAAAAATTGGAAATGAGTACACTCAAGGAACCTTAACTGTTTGTTTCCTGACTTTCCCTAATATATTAATTGTACATTGCATTAATTCAAGAAGTTATTTGTATTTAATATATTCCAGGTATGCTTTCTAATGTAAATACAATTTTTAAACATCTCCATTATATTTATTTAGTACTATGTAATTAAACAGTTTTCTAGTTGAAATAATAATTTACTCCATATCCCTGTTACACTAGAAATATGTAATTACATATCTTTTAAAATAAATTAAATTTACTGTATAGTACTAATGAAGTCTTGTAGAATTTGTGTCAGGACCTATTTAGAAATGTCTTAGAAGTAATTAATCTGATGAGGTCCTATTCAATAAAGAATACTATGATTTTGGAAACTTGCATTAGGTTATGGAATCCCTTCAAAGTATGATGATGTGGATGAATTCTTGCAGCTTTGTTGGCAGTGTTTACTTTATTGAATGTGTGAGCTTCAGCCCATAATGGTCCCTCTGATCTATTATGATCTGTACAGTCATTGTGGATACAGTTGAGTGAATATATTACAATGATTTTTTCGGTCTTAATGGGTGTGTTGTGCCAAGACTTATTTAGCAACTCATTCATCCAATATATTAGATAGACTATGAATCAGATTCTTGCAGGTGCATACTTGTGGAGCATGGAAAGATCTCTAAAAATGCTCACAGTGCTTTCCATTTGATTTAATGAACATTAACTTATTTATAAAACAAGACATCTTAACACCTGATTTTGCTTCCATTTAAATCAATGGCAGTTTTGCCACTGCCGTTAAAGAGAGCAAGAATTAGCTCTTAGTGATTTGGGACCTGATGTACAAAATTAAACATATGCAATTATGCTCAAAAAATGCATGACTAATTTGTCTATGCATTTACTGCAATTAAGTGTGCAGATTGGTAATTGAATGTGTAACTGGACATTTCCACATTCAACTGACACTTTATTATTGAATTCACATACACAATTACATTGTGCATGTGTATTAGGCAGGTAACTGTGCATGTAATTGTGTGTCTAATTATGAAAATCAAGTCCTTTACGTTTTATTTTCAAAATAGCAAAAGGAATGGATTTATGGCCTTCAAATTGTCATATTGAAATGGAGGCCTTTCTGGAATTACAGCACTGCTGAAAAAATATTCTGAACCTATATATTTTTGATTGATGGCTTTTTTTACTTAAAAATAGCCAAATAATTTTTAGTGCTTGAATATATATAAAATTAAATTCCTTTCTGAGATGAGATTTTGTATTCTAAACTGAAGGCACTTTAAATTTTATTTTTACTGCTAAATTATATTTTCTCTGAAACAGAAATAGTTTAGAACAGAAAATTGACCGTCTCAATTATAATAATGTAAATATTGCTACTATAATGAATGACATATAGAACAAAAATAAATTCAACACCTTGCCTTTATAATTAACAAAATACTCTGTAATGCATTAATTTTACTTCTTTTCATGTGTCTTTTTCTAGATAGCAAATGCTTAATAAAGTATATTGACAATTTTGCAATCCTTATACATTCAAGTAGTCTGTCAATGGGACTACTTATAAGAATATAAGTTTTCAGGAATAGGACCTATATGCCAACGTCACTATATATATGTTAACATCACAGTATCTTAGGCCCCAGTCTTGCAAAGAGATTATATGACCAAATTTTTATGCACACATGGATCTCTCTGCATGATCAAGGTCTTAGTCTGATTTTTATTCTCTACAGAGTGAACGCACCCAGTGGGCAGGGTTGGTTCCAACCTTTGTATACTTACAAAAATCATGATAATACAACTCCATATCACTTTCTCCTGTTGAAATTAATGGCAAATTTTAATATGAACATCATGAGGGTCTCATAAGTTATCACTACAGTTTCTTCACAACTGTATTTCATTCTTAATTTTTCAATTTTATTGATGTAGAAATTACATTTGGCACCTAGATCCTACTGGTTGGATTGCATTAGAAATAAATATGGATGGGCACATATATATAATAAGGCCTGCTTCACAACTGTGTTACTCCAGTTTTACATCAGTGTAACTCCATTGATTTTAGGCCTCTAAAATACATTGATTTTTCATCATTTCTAGCATAGAAATTTAATGTTATTTATCCTTGTCCAAGACCTAAAAAGCATGTTTAAGACAGAACAACTGGAATGTTCATGCAGATATTCCTGCCTATCAATTGGTACACAGCACTCATTAGCATTTTAAAAAACACAGGGGAGTGAGCTGATTAGAAATCATTTGTCCATGTAATATTTCTTGTCAATAGTGTTTGTAAGTTATGTGTAAGTCCGTGAAATATATCGTTAACAAGTACCTAATAATCTGACACTACTACTGTGGATTGAAAGAAGTATGGCATAAGTGTTTCTTATGTCTGTGGGTTAAGATTTATTCATTAATAAACAGGAACAACATATCTCAGATAAAATGGTGTACTCAAACATCCTGAAACAATTTCCAAACACACTTGTCATCCAATCAAACCCTAAGTGGGGTTTTATGAGGCAGAAATCATGGCTGAATTTGGCCCCTTGATTTCTGGTTTTTTTTTTTTTTTAAACCTGTATTTACACGGAGTGCATGAGGGTTGCTCTCCCCTTTTGCTCTGTTAAAGCAGAGGACATGTTCTTATATGAAATGTGTGAAACTTTAGTTATCAATTAAGATGATCAATCAATTAACTAATGTTCATATGATGGCTCTTGACTCTGATATTCTGCTCCTTCTGTGTGTGCAGCGTTCTACTTTGATATCAAAGAACATTCCATGCAGTCAGGGAGAGTAGAAAGTTGGAGCTGAAATCAGCCACCTTGATCTGAGAGCAGAATTTTGCCATAAAAATAGATATCTTTCAATTTTATTTGCTGGCAATAGTACAAGTGAATTGGAATGGGCAAGAAAGATATTCTGTACTGAGCCTAACTTTATTTAATTTTCTTCAAGTTCAGAAGCATCATCAACAACAAAATGAAAACTGGTTTGATCAAACAGTGAATTAAGAATAAGTTTAATGCATGAAAAATAATCATCACACTTGATGTAATAGAATTGGATTATATTTTCATGAAAGACTCTATGGGGGCAGAGCCACTACTGAGCTGACCCCCGGCTCTTGTTTGTTGGCTTTGAACCGTAGTTACCACTAAAACATTGTATTTGGTTAGTGCAATGCACCATATATAAGTAACAAAAATTCCTTAAACATGATACTATCAGGTTGTTTTGCTCATATGAATAGTCAGTGGGATGAGTTCTGTGAGTAAAGTGATATGAGAGCAGGATCTGGCCTACAGTGAACTGCTTCGAGAAGATCCAAAGAATGAATTACCATACCTTATATTTTGGTTCTGTATTACTCATTAAAATATAGTGCATTTTTAGGATACTGTAAGATATATTTAATTAACATGAAATCCACCACCTCATTGACCAACACTTTGGCGAATCTTAGGGGTGGTTGATATCGGTCAAGACTATTGTTTTATACAATGGCCATCTGTAATAGTCACAGATTGGTTCTCATTATGTAAACATGATTACAAAGTGGAAAGCCAAGCCTATACTGTAAGCAAAGCAGAGTAACAGCACTATAGCATATTAACACAAAGTATTTTGTACTTGTTTTATTGGTGTTTTTGTCTCCACAGTTCAACACTTTTCTTTTAGTTTGAATGTCATTTTTCTATATGATGTGTTGGAGAACTCACATTTTCATATTTATACTACTTACTGATTTTTCCTTTTAGAGTCGTAGTAGAGCTCATATGAACTCTTCCTTAGAATTTTCTCTATCTCATTTACTATGGAAAGTTTGGTGTGCTTCTCAAATGGGTAGAAATAACTTGATTCTTAACATTAAAAACGCCCTATTTTCATCATAGGAGATGTTTATTTTCAGATGTCCTAGGTAAGTAACCTTATTCATTTTATTATGTGTTTACTTTGTTGTATCTAATACATTATTTCTTATGATTAATATGGAAGAGCTGAGGTTTTCATTTGTATGCAGCAGATATACAAATAAGTAAATGGTGTTATTTCATTATGAGCCACGTAGCACCACGAGCCTTGTAAATACTTTGCTGTGTCTACATGCTGGAGGAACATACAGTGAACTGTCTTTTTGTTCAGTGATTGTACAGTGCTTAGCACAATGGGGTACTGGTCCGTGACTAGGGCTCCTAGGTGCTACAGTTACACAACTAATAACAACAATAGCCCTCAATCTTGTACTGAAGTCACCATTTCCCATTGAAGAACTTCACAATAAGCAAAGGTTCCTTATAACTGGTGTTGCAATTTGTGCTTTGTAGGGCTTTGAAACTTTACAAGATTAACATCCTGCTTCACTATGAGTATCTGAATTCACTGAAATAGCATTTTTGGTATTAATATTTATTTCTATTACAATACAGCTCAGATGCCTCAGTAAGAGTTTACAATCTGCTGAATTGTAATACTCGAAATATTAAGCAGTAGCCTTGGATTTATCTAAGGTATGGATATAAACTTTCTAGCTTACTGCTCCATCAGCAGCATTTCAAAATAAACACAAGTCAACTCCCATTAAATTAAATGATCCCATTAAATTAAATGGGACTTTGCACTGAAGTAATTGGAAGGGATATAGGTCAATTATAAATAAATGTCATATTTTCACTTTTCCTCTTTCATATGCATCCAAGCTTCACAGAAACCATTCTGCATTATATTTAAATTCCAGGGATCAAATTCTGCCCTCTCCTATACCCTCCTCAACCTGCTGTCTTGAATAGATTTAGATGAAGGGTAAGTCTTGTCAGAATTTGGTGACAGGCATTTAATTAGTCTGTCTACTACTACTCTTTTATTATTATTCATATACTAGCTAACAGTAGTACAAAGGAAAAATGTCATAAAGAACAGTTGTATGGCATGCATTTTACCGATTGGCTGCCGTGGATGTTGGATGGGCCCTCCTATTCTGAATTTATTTGATTGGGAAAATGCTGGCAGCATAAAGGTGAAGTATTTCCAAAGCAGACAATTTTATAAAATTACATGGGTTTTGTTCTGACAATGGCATTTCTGAACTAAGATGTGTAATTAATCACTGTGCAAAAGAAGAGAAATATGTGAACTGATTAACAAATGGAAAGTTTCAAATCTGGAAACCTTCTTTACTGCACTGAAGTGAAAAGTAAGATTCTTGAAATCTAAGGGTCATGTAAACTCTGAATTTTCCTGGCTTTTTGCATTCAGAGGAAAACAAGGCTGGATTCCCACAATCTTTCCTACTTTGTTTGCTAGGTTTGGTTATTGGTGCTTGCAGTACTGTAAGGACAGTTTAAAATTTTTCCTTTTCTAATTAAACTAAACTTGCACGCTCCAGTCTTGTTGTTCAGCCTATGAATTAGAACTTGTAAAATATGCCCCTTGGTCATGTTAAAATATTTATGATGTTTTTTTCTTGGATACTAGCATATTGATAACTTTTTAGTGCTTGTTCTCTTCCAGCATTACATATTCCTCATTTACTGCTTCAAAGCAGTTCATTGGAAATTGTTGCAATGACATACCACAATTTGAATGTCTTATTTTCCAATAATAAATAGTTCATACTGTAATTCTGGCTCAAACTCTGTGTGGTTTGTGTCTTGCCCAGTGGAGGATAAGGTGAAGTCTGTGAGGCTCGGGTCAGTAAATAAACATCCAGTTACAACGTTAGGGTCTTTATTTGGAAATACTGCGTCTTTGCATTTGACTTTTGGAACTTTGGATAATGGCCTCCATAGAGCTTTCAGTCACCTGAAAATGAGCTTGTGTGGGGGGAAAAAATGAAATACTTTTTGTATAAATCCAAATTTTGACACTTTTCTTCCTAAAATTATATCAGATTTATGCCTGAATTAAAGGAATTAATTTCAATTTAAACCCAGTTATTGGAAGTATTACAAGTGGAATTGCACCCGTATACTATTTTACTGTAGATCAGATATTTGTGTTTTCTTCGTTTTGGCAAATTTTAAATATAAGAATGTGTACAATTTGCATCCTAAAATAGCACTCACATGAACAGAAGTGACCAGCTTGGGTCTTTAAAACTTTTGAAATCTTTGTAATTTTAATTTTACAGTATGTCAGCACATTTGGTAGACCACCTGGCTCCATTGAAGTTAATGCCAAAACTCCTATTGACTTCAGTGGATATGGGATTTCACCCTATAATCCCAAACAGTTTGGACCAGTGGTCCTCAACGCGGTGCCCGCAGGTGCCATGGCGCCTGCCAGGGCATTTATGTGCGCCCACTGTCAGGGCCGGCACCAAGGAACGAAGAAGAGAGGAGTGCAGCGCATCCGCCTCAGAATGTGATACAACATAATTATATTTTCGACGTGGGGCAATTATGAATGAAACAATGCAGCTATTTGACACACCTGATGATATGGTATTTTAAAATTTGCTTAAGTGCTTCGAGCTTCTGATAGTTCTATAAATCTAAATAAACAAGTAAAACTAAAATAATTGTATGTTTCTGTTTTTCTTAAATAATACAAATGAGGAGGGGAAGGTGGTTTTGACATAAGAATGAATGGAATTTCAGGTCTAGCTATTACTAAAATCCACACATCTCTATCATGCTATGCCTCGTTATATATTGTAATTTAAAACTGATATGTGGTGAATATTTAAATACATGTGCTGTCAAAAGAGATGTTTAACAGACTTCATAATCTGTGGAGGTTCCATAAGGCAGCAAAAACATGCTTTATATTACCTGTTTTGATTCGTTTCTTAATTTTATGGTGAGTTCTGAAGTAGTTATGATATGAGGGGAAAATTTCAAAAGCATTAATAAATGTTTGTGGCCTTAAATATTTAGTAAAGAGAAGATATTTTCCTTAGATGATTTTTTTTTGTTAACATAGCCTTCAGAATTAAACAATGGCCAGTGAACCAAAGAATTAATGTAAAAAGTAGCTTGCCTATTTAAAGTCTTTATTTATTGTCAGCATGTATGACTTATTTCATAGAAATCTCTTTGTTTTTATTATTTATTTAGCACAATAAGTGTTCATAGTGTTTTCCAGACCACTAAAAAACTTGGGCCAAATTCAGTGCTGGGGTAAACTGGTGCCAGTCTAAATCCATACATGAATTTAGAGTACCTTAGAGACTAACCAATTTATTTGAGCATGAGCTTTCGTGAGCTACAGCTCACTTCATCGGATGCATCCGATGCTCACGAAAGCTCATGCTCAAATAAATTGGTTAGTCTCTAAGGTGCCACAAGTACTCCTTTTCTTTTTGCGAATACAGACTAACACGGCTGTTACTCTGAAACCTGAATTTAGAGTGGCATAATAAGCTTGCACCACTGGTGAATTTGGCTATGCTCGCCATCCCAAGGAGTTTACAGTTATCGGTGGGATTATTCTTGGTTGTAAACAATGTATTATGTCTTTGCAGGACTAGTGGTCTAAAAGTTAAATCAAAGGCACAACAGAATTGACACTGGACAATGTTGGGTGAGGAGAAGCAAAGCCGAGTGCTATGGAGAGCTTAGTTCTCCTGTGCAGGCTAGATTGTAAATGTTATTTAAATCCCATATTTCATGCTGGTTACTTTTGAATTGCTTTATATATATATAAACTAAATAACATTATTCGGTGGATAATCATTGCAATGCTTCACAGGGAAAGTACACAGGGATTTGAATGGGAAGAGGGTGGATGTTTTGAAAAAAAGAAAACTACAGTGTGTTTTGAGGAAGGCTATGCTTTATGTCAGCTTCATTTTAATTATATCGGGCTCTGTTCAATGATACGTAAGAATTTGTTTGGGTTTTTTTTCCATTCTTTTTTCAATCGACTGGCCTTTATAGCTTTTAAAATTCTTTAAAAGTAGCTTTGTCAACATTAGAAAAGCTGCAGTGTAATTATGGCAGCTTTCCTTGCCGTTAAATTCTTTTTAATTACATGTTTAGCCTGCCTATGCCAAACTGCTTAATCCTGTCAAATATACTGTAGTGCATATTTGTTTATACTGTTTTTAAGATGCCAGTTTTAGATTTTCTTACTCCTGACTGGGTCTTTCCCAAAAAATAAGAGGTTTGTAATGTCATCCTTAGCCTGCCAATGTCTGTTGTATAATGGCCATCAGTAATTATAGATGTTGAACTTCTTCTCAGGGCTAGTCTACACCAATGCAGCTGCACCACTGTAGCACGTTTGGTGAAGACACGCTATGCTGACAGGAGAGCGTCTCTCACCAACATAGCACGGTGCGGACACTGCTTTAAGTTGATGTAACTTGCGTCGCTCATGGGGGTAGCTTTTTCACACCCCCGAGCGACGTAAGTTACATTGACTTAAGTGGAAGTGCAGACGTGATTGCACAAGAATCTCAGTTTTTATAAAAAGAACAGGAATGCTTGTGGCACCTTAGAGACTAACAAATTTATTAGAGCATGAGCTTTCGTGGGCTACAGCCCACTTCATCGGATGCATAGAATGGAACATATAGTAAGAAGATATATATATACACACAGAGAAGGTGGAAGTTGCCATATGAACTGTAAGAGGCTAATTAATTAAGTTTTTCTATATGATTGTCTAGCCCTCTGTGAAGAAAAGCTTGAAAATGTCCATCATAAAGGACAAAAGCCTGAAGGCAAATAAAAAATAATCCAAAATTTTGCACTGTTTAAAACCTCATGATTTTGTGGGACCTGACTTATGGGTTCTGAATGCGTGTGGCTTGCAATACTGCTGTTCTTTTCAATGTTGATATTTTTGTTTACTTGCTCTTTGTTGTGAGGTTTTATTTGGTGAAGTTTATTATTTATCACGGAGGCCTTCGTTGGTATGTACCTTATATAGAAAAATACAGTGAATCCTGTTTCAAAGACCACCTGCCTTGAGACCACCCCAAGTGTACTGCAGCATTTTACCAAGCTAATTTAACTATTAAGTGACTATATTTCCGATGTCACCAGAGACAACCTAGAATTGGTCATAGATATAGAAGAATCCTATTTAGTAGACGCGGGTAGTCAATTATTTTTTGTCAAGGTCCAAATTTTTTGGTCAAGGTCCAGACTCCAGAGAAACATTTTTCAAACCACAATAGCAATAATGATAATAATAAGTAAATAAAAAGATTTCATGGTCTGGAGTTGACTCGTGATCTCCCTGAAGTAGACCATCTGAACTCTTTGGACTTTGGTGTCCATAAGACTCACGCTGTATTTGCATTCAATTTGTGCCTGGTTTTATGTTGAAAAACCAGGCAACAGTTAAACACAATGTGTCTGTTTAGATAGTTAGTTAGTTTTTTCATTAGTTTGAGACTGTGACTTGAGTCTAAATATGACATTGCAAATCTTGAACTTCTTGAGGAGCAACAAGAGACCCAATATATTCTCTATTCTTATCCCATACAGCTATATGTTACAGGCCGCAGTCAGTCCTTGTTCCAATGGGAATTTTATTCAATGACCAAGAAGCCAATATGGCTCAATAATAACTTAGGCTCAGATTCTGATACTTTTACTTACTATGTGTAGCAACTTACTCCCATTTACTTCAGGGGAATTATTCATCACTATTTTTATTTTATTGAGCTGGCTGGAAAATGCAACATTTTGTGAGGAAAAAGTCCTTCAAAATTTTTTGACTGAAAACCGCTGAAAACAGGGGGAACAAGTTGGAAAATATACTTTACTTTTTTTTTCCGGTTGTAAAACAGCAAATAAGTGTGAAAAGTGTTCTTTTCTCCTTTCAGACACTTCTTTTCCACTGTGGGTAAAAAGGGGAAGAAGGAAGGACAAAATGGAGAGAATGGAAAATGATATTTTTGATCCAAAAACTGAAAAGAAATGACAGTTTAAGTTGAAATGAGCATCTTATTTTGATATGAAATCTTTATTTCAAATTTTCCAGTTGGAAAAACTGAACATTTTTGTTGAAATCAACGTTTTCTCACAGAAAAAATTGATTTCAATGAAAGCATATTTTTTTTTATGGGAAAGGGTTTTTCTTTTTTCTTTTTGGTCAAAATGTTTTGACCAATTCTATTTTATTGCTAATTATTATGTATTAGTACTTATATTAATAATATATTCATGTTGAATATTTCAGTCTATAAAGTTTAACCATATTTTATAAACATACAAAGAGGTGAGATCCTGCCTTCTTCATTTAACCAAGATATTTATTGACTTCCATGGCAGATTGTTGAGAAAGAACTGCAGGCCCTAGTTTGCAATGTGAGTGCTGATAATGATTTAAACTTTGAGTGCCTGTATCAAATCTTGATCCATTTGTATTCATAATTGACATTGTTATTTGAGCACTTAATTGTTGCCTGCTTAGAATGGTGGAGAGTTTTGGCTTTTGTAGTTCCAAGACACAATTTTCTAAGGTTTATCTCAGACCTCCTATTTCTGTGTGACAGTAAAATCACCACACACATTCTTTTTCATTGCTGCTTGCTGTGGTGATCATATTTCCTTGGAGCTGTTTCTTTGAACACTTGTTGATTTATGCTGCCATAAATATGCTTATGGAGGGTGAAAGTGTGATTGTTTTAGCAAAAATAAAACCTTCCAGTGTGTTAGCATTTAAACCAGGGACCATGTGGTATGTACAAAAGTCACACTTCAAACGTTTCTACTGCTTTGAAAGGTTTTGTCAGGTGAAGAGATACTACCTATTCATGGAATGGGGAATTTCTGGAACTGGGTTAAAATAATAATAAAAAGAACTGCTTTAAGTGTGACCTGTCTGTACACTTTAAAATGGTAATAAAGATAACTATATGGCCATGTGCAATTTAAAAAAAAGTGATTAAAAGAACTAAGATTAACAGAATGGGTGAATAAAACTCTGAGATTCCATCAGGCTTCCTCTCTGGCATGTTTACATCCGTGGCCATTAAAACCTTATGGGCTTTAATAGAAGCAAGTCTGTAATGGTATACCTGCCATTCTTCATTACCATGGTGTGCCACTGGGTGATACGGTAATCCAGGCATTTTATTTATGGCTTCTGATTTACAGCACTTCTCTAGTACAGCAATATGTAGTTGTCCTGCACTTCTGAAGCTGTGTTTATTGCAAACCGTTTGTGACAGGGTCAACAACCCTATTTAGATGTACAAAAACTCCACGTTTTTTAATGGCAAGGCTGCTGGTGGCTGAGACCACAGCCTATCATGCAGCCCAATATTATCCCATTGTTTTCTTGTATTCCACTGTTGGTCTGTCTGTTGTCTCTTGTCTTACATTTGTACTGTAAGATCTTTGGAGCGGGAACTATCTTTTTGTTCTGTGTTTGTTCTGCACTTAGCACAATGGGGTCCTGGTCCACAACTGGGGTTCCTAGCGCTATAATAGTATAAATTATAATAGTGTTATTTTAAGAACAAACAGATAATTTCATTACAGTGGTTCAGAATTAGGAACAGCTTACAATAAAACTCACAAGGACCTTTGGATAATATTGGCTAGATAATTGAGCAGAGGATGGTGCTGGGCTTGTATCATTTGACCTCTGAGATTTAGATCCCTGTGGCAGAGTGGTTGGTTTGGGGGAGGGGATGGGGGAGAAGAGCAGAAATGGAGTGATCTTACAGTACTGGAAGTGATATGCTTTTTTACTGAAGTGAGTACTTTCTTCTAACAACGAGAGAGAGAAGATTAAGAGGCTAACCCGTTCGTGATACCACTTGTGGTGCAAGACAGGATATGTGACTGGAAAGCCTCACCCTTGGTGTTTAGAAGTTTAAATGAAAGAAGAGGTAAACAACACAAGTTCTTTCCCCCACCCGGAGGAATTTGGTATCGGAGGGCAACAAAAATGATTAGGGGGCTGGGGCATATGACTTATGAGGAGAGGCTGAGGGAACTGGGCTTATTTAGTCTGCAGAAGAGAAGAGTGAGGGGGGATTTGAAAGCAGCCTTCAACTGCCTGAAGGGGGGGTTCCAAAGAGGATGGAGTTAGGCTGTTCTCAGTGGTAGCAGATGACAGAACAAGGAACAATGGTCTCAAGTTGCAGTGGGGGAGGTCTAGGTTGGATATTAGGAAAAACTTTTTCACTAGGAGGGTGGTGAAGCACTGGAATGGGTTCCCTAGGGAGGTGGTGGAATCTCTATCCTTAGAGGTTTTTAAGACCCAGCTTGACAAAGCCCTGACAGGGATGATTTAGTTGGGGTTGGTCCTGCTTTGAGCAGGGGGTTGGACTAGATGACCTCCTGAGGTCTCTTCGAACCCTAATCTTTGATGATTCTATGATTAATTTTTTTACCATTTCTAATAATGCAATATGTGTGTGAATATATTTTCTAGCTAGTTTTGAAAATGTCTTTTACTGTATTAATTGGGATTGCATGGACTAAGCAGGAATAGGGCTTGATCAGAACTGCAGTGCCTGGCAAATGCCCAGAGCTTTGTAAATTAATGAGCTCAAGATGATTACTACAGGTTTTGGTACTTGGTACTTTATGCACCAAATTGCTTTAATTGCAGGGGATATAGTGGTATTTGCTATCGTCTTTTATTCATACACTATGAAGCATATGAATATGAGACTTTAAGAACTGTACCTGGCAGTCAAAAGAAACCTTAATTATCAAGAATCCAAGGGCAGGACCCAATCCAGTCACTAATTTCAATGAATGGGAATTTTACCATTGATTTAAATGACAGCTGGATCAGCATTATAATTTTTCTATTAATAATGTGCTCCTACCATTGGGGGAATCTCAGTTCTGGTGCTGAATATAGTTTTGCTTACATTTAGCAAGTTTTCATGTATGATATGTTTTGATCTGCTAAGTTATTAGAAGACATTCTGTATTCATGTGAAAGCATTTTAGGCTTACATGTGCTTTTATTTTTAATGGAAAATAAGCATCTGTCTAGAGTAGGAATGGCAGATCGTACAAACCTATTTGTACATGTATGTACTGTAGGGTGGATGTTTAGAATAATGGCACCACACAAGTGGTCAGAAATAGCACCATTCTGTGTGTCCAGCGAATCTTGTCAAATCACAAAATTCTAATGCTTTTCAAAGCAGCTATTAGCCTCCAAGAAAAAGATACATTTTACCCCAAAATTATCTGTAAAGTGATCAAAATAACATGAGCATTTAAAAAAAGGTGATGCTCAAAAATTCTAATTAATAGAGCCCTGCGTAGATACAAAAGTTATATCTGCATCCGATCTGTGATCTGCAAAAATAGTCCGTGGATATAAAGTGGATATCCACAGATTTGCAGGGCTGTACTTATTAACTTCCCCTCGTTTCCCACATTCTGAAAGAACTCCACTAGCTCCATATTCATTCCATTTGGTGGTTCTTGTTTTTAGTACCCTCCGTGGACTGTCTCCAACCTACCACATGTATCCTTTTCTTACTCAGTCTCTCCTCCCTTCCCTGCTCCCTCTGCTATCACTAGCTTCCACACAATTTTCCCACACTTGGTAGGAGCATTCACCTCTATGGCTCCTTCCATCTGGACCCCAGTCTTTATGTAGCTCTCTACCTCATTGACATCCCATTACATTTTCAGCTAATTATTGAAACCGTTAACTTGTCACCCTTTTAGTTTCTCTCCTTTCTTTTTGATTGTCTCTTTGTAACTGTCTTTAGCATTATAAAACATTTTTGGACGCAGCTTGTCTGAAAGATGCTATACAAAATGAAGCTGCATCTTATTATTATCTTATTATAATGACATTTTACCTGGTGAGGGGCAAGGTAAGGAATAAGAATACTGTTACAGCCATTCTGATTATAGAAACCTTCTTGCTTCTTTTGACTGACAACAATCTGTTGAGGCTATTTCAGAAAATAGGGATAAATAATACCTAGCTCTGATTGTAGCGCTTTTCATCAGTAGAGCTCAAATGCCTTTACAAAGAAGGTCAGTATCATCACCCCTGTTTTACAGATGGGGAAACTGAGGCATGGAGGTGAAATTACTTGCCCAAGGTCACCAGCACCAGTGGTAGATACTGGAATAGTACTCGGGTCTCATGAGTCCCAAGTCCAAGCTATCCACCAGGACACACTGTCTCCCAACTACAATACAGTTTGTTTCTATTAAGATCAAGCATAACATTTAGATAGGCCTCAGTCCAGCTAAGAAATTTAACACTTGTACATTGTCCCACTGTGGTTAAGCATATGCTTAAATATTTGTTGGATCAGGGATTTACTGTATCACTCCTTTGTCAGTAGAAAGGATGGTCTCTTGGGTAAGGCCCAGAGCTGGTAGCCAGGAAATCTGAGACTTATTCCCACCCGTGAATTACAGTTATTGTTTTTGTGTGTGTGTGTGGCCTGTAGTGAGTTCAGCATTGCTGTCCATATACCGTAATTTGAGAATACTTTGCATATCACAGGGTTGAGCTCTGGGGACATCAGGGCAGACTGGTAGTGGGAGTAGATAATAACTTAAATAATTTCTCCTCATTTAAAAAGGGTAACACTGACATTCTGCTAGCTTTTTTCATTGGGGTTGCAGTTTACAGTATGTCTTCAAAGACTATGTAATGTGATCTGAATTTCAAAAATGATCCATTAGGCAAAAAAAACCCCAAATTCGAGTGGGCAGAATCTCATTATTCCGAGGTCTGTCTGTGTCTGTCTGTGTCTGTCTTCATCCAGTATAATAATGTAATGATATGCAGTGTCCTGCATTAGATTTGTGTGCTATGTCAGTACAGTGTGAAAGTTGCTAGTATGATAAGATAGTAATTTTGTTTTAGATTAGACACTTGTAAATTTCTATTGCTCTCGAGGGCCAACTTTTAAATAAACTGCTCTTTTGTTTCCAATTTAGAGCAGGAAGCGCATTATGCCTTCATTTAATATTGCAGCTCAAACTGGCAGAGTATTAGAACTTTAACTTCAGTTGATAGATGATGTCCTATCTGGCATAGCAACATGACTTGAGGCTTTATAGAAACCAAATCTTCCAAATAATTCATTTAAAATTAAATATAAATATCTAATTAATTTTAGGGAATATTAACATTTATTTAAAATTGTTAGTATCAGATCATGAGTCTTAATACAAAATGGTTAATAGGTCACATTTTTCCTTTGGTCTTTTCCATCTATAGATCAAGGATAAAATTTTCAAATGTGTCTAAGTGACATAGGAGCCTAAGGCTTTGTCTACATTTAACAGCTTTGCCAGTTTAACTGTACCGGTATAGATAAACTGGGAAACCCCTACTTGTGTAGATGCCGTTATATCAGTGATTTATAATGATATAGTTTATACTGGTTTGGGGAACTGGCATAAGTTATACTGGTAAGTACTTCAATACCAGTGTAATTGCATCTGCATTAGGGCTTTTACTGGAATAGCTCTGTTGGTGAAAATCACACCCTTAACCAACATGGCTATGCTGTGAAAAGTTTTAAGTGTAGACCAAGCCTAAGTCTCATTTTCAGAAGTGACTTAGGCATTGAGCCACAAAGGGATATAGGCACCTACACCCAAAATTTAGATCCTCAAAACCCCTATTCAGCTGTCACTGGTTAAACCTATAGGTGCCCAGGTTTCTGACAGTGTGCAGGCACAAAGCCACCTAGGTCCTGACGCTGGCAAGCTCCTCTGCATCTAAGCCCTGGCAGGAATCCCAAAGTAGGCATTTCCCTGCCTATCGCTCACTTGTGGGCCCTGTCTGGTAGGTATGTCCCACCCCACTCCTCAGCATTCCCTATTAGCTAGTTTAGATAGCTCCTTGCTCAGCCTGCTGGCTTCTGTGAATCATATTCTTAGGCAATGGAGGGTTTGTCTACACTACAGAAAGCCCACCCCCCGCAGTAGTGAGTCTCAGAGTCCAGCTCTCCCAGTGCATTGTATAGAGACTCTCAGCACTTAACTCAGGGCTGCGGATTCCCCTTTGTGGATCTAGCTCATAGTCTCCTATGTACTGAAGTCATTTTTTAAAATTGGGACTCAGGCTCCTATGGCACTTAAGTGCTTTTGAAAATTTTCTCCTTTAAGCACTTTTGAAAATTATACTTCACCTGTTTCCTTCTTTATGGTCGTTTTTTTGCCTGTGTGTGCTCTAGTGGGCAATGCTCTGTCATGGATCATGGGACTTGTTACAATATCTAAATCTGATGTTTACACATTTCCCTGGAGAGTTTGTGTGTTTTTGTTTTTTTTAATAAATAAATGGCAAGGTGAGAGGCAGGAAAATGTTGCACTGGTAGGTCAGAAAACATGCAGACATAGCCTGAGTTACAGCTGCTGCTCTTCTGTCATAAAGTTGCCCCTTTTTGTTCCAAAAACAGAAAGAAATGGGGTTAGAGACCCCGCTAGAAATTTCTCAAATGAAGAGTTTTCTTGAATGGTAAAGGGAATGTAAAGTTTTGATTTTTACAGTGGGTTAATCTGGACAGAAACCCGCAGTTCAGAGGTCAGACATGTACTGCTTCTCTGATTCATTCCTTTTATTACCTGAAGAAAATAAAGGAAAGCTCAGATTTGTATACCAGTGGTGCATAAGGGTGTTAAATCTTCCTCCATTTGAGATGATACATGCAAACCTTGGGCTAGATTCTGCACACTGGGACCTTTCCTGCCCTTTTAATATTCTGCCTAATTTCTCACACATCTGTTTTTATCCTGAGCAACCATTTGCAATTCTTATTCTCTTTTACTTTTTTTCATTTCTTTGAGCAAAAGACATTAAAGAGAGTGCCTGGTAAATGCCTATTCTCGATGAACCAGTTTAGGTGTGTGTTTTTTCCATCCTCTTTCTTGTAAATAGCGCAATAGGAGGAAATGCAGGCATGTGATCAATCACTTAAACAGCTGCACTGAAACTTGCCCGCTAATTAATTGCTGAAACTTTTAACACTGCTGCCTAACTTAGTAAGGAGTTCAAAAAGATAAGGTTCCTCTCACTCTCAAACACTGTAACTACATATCTTAACCTACCACATATTTGCAGCTATATTTTTCTTTAGGTTAAATTGAAGAGAACTCCAGATCCAGACATGCTGTGTGTACTCTGTGGGTGAAATTACCCATGTAGAAGGACTGAACAAGGCCCTATGCACTTCTTAAGCTGCACTTAAAGTGTGGTTTTTCTCTGAAAAGTGACTGTGTAAAAAGGCCACCTTTTTATTCAACACATCTTCTCCCTATGTATAGTTTGATTCTTGATTGATTATACTGATTTTTAGTGATTTCCATCCCCCTTCCTGTTAGCACTGCACAGCCAACACGATGCTGACAGAATGAGCTAAGTTCTGTTCAGGCTAATGCATCATCAACAGAACAGAATCTTAAAACTGACTTTATCTTTTCTAAATGTGATAGTGTTCTGTATGTTCCATTCAATGCATCTGATGAAGTGAGCTGTAGCTCACAACAGCTTATGCTCTTATAAATTTGTTAGTCTCTAAGGTGCCACAGGTACTCCTGGTTTTTTTTGCGGATACAGACTAACACAGCTGCTACTCTGAAACCTGTCATTATGTTTATGTAAGGGAAAGACAGGGTCATAAGAATCCATTCAGAAATTACATGTAAATTGAGAGGAGTCTAAAAAAAAGCTAAGCTCCATAAATATGAATTTACATGGTAAGCTACCATAAATATTGGGGTAAGAATTCTGTGTGCAAATCTCTTGGACACTAGGTATTCTGAAACTCCAGCATCCCTTGTAAGGAGAATCACACTGTGGTTCACTTCATTACTCAATCTTTGTAGGAAGAAATGCTGCTGCTCTGCAGTGGAGGAACACAGTTAGGGCCTTTATTGTACTTTATATGTAGCCGGTAAAGCACCAGAATGTAAGGTAGAACAGGAGGAGTGGAATCTACAAGCAGCATCTTCTCCTGGGTCATTCTGGAGGTTTTTTGTGTGTGTGTGTGTTTTAGAGGTAAACAAGACGTTTACATGGGACCAAACCCTGCAAAGACTGCCCTTGTGAAATCTGCCAAATGTTTTTCCTGTTAGTGAATATTGATTAAAGTTTCATGGCTGCTGTATTTTCTTTAGATGGCATACTTAATTTTGTTAACGCTGTGTATCAAATGCATATTCAAGAAGGCAGTATGTCAGTTACTATACATATTCAAAAGTTCTCGAGTCACGTGACAATGTACATTTTTGCAAAGTGGTTCATGGATTCATAGGTTTGTAAAGCTAGAAGAGACCATATAATCAGGGAGTCTGACCTCCTGCATAGGACCAGAGACTCCTGCATCAAACCCATAACTTCTGGTTGAGCAAAAGCATATCTTTTAGAAAGACAGCCAATCTTGATGTAAAGATTAGGAGAATGGGAGCATGTACAAAGATAGGTGTACGCCTACACCTTTTAAGTACATCTTGTTGGCCCTGCGTAATAAGTAGCACTGATGCTAGCTTTATTTGTGATTCAGTATTGTAAATTGAACCAACCAATGGAGAAAGGTCAGAGTGAAAGAATCGTAGGACTGGAAGGGACCTCGAGAGGTCATCTAGTCCAGTGCCCCGCACTCATGGCAGCACTAAGTATTATTTAGAGCCCCCCCCCCCCCCCGAGAGGTGTTTGTCTAACCTGCTCTGAAAAACCTCCAAAGATGGAGATTCCACAACCTCCTAGGCAATTTATTCCAGTGCTTAACCAGCCTGACAATTAGGAAGCTTTTCCTAATGTCCAACCTAAACTGGCCTTGCTGCAATTTAAGTCTATTGCTTCTTGTCCTATCCTCAGAGGTTAAGGAGAACAATTTTTCTCCTTCCTCCTTATAACAACCTTTTATGTCCTTGAACACTGTTATCATGTTCCCTCTTTATCTTCTTTTCTCCAGACTAAACAAACTTCATTTTTTCAATCTTCCCTCAGAGATCATGTTTTCTAGACCTTTTGTTGTTCTTCTCTGGACTTTCTCCAAATTGTCCATATCTTTCCTGAAATGTGGCACCCAGACCTGGACACAATACTGTATTGAGGCCTACTCAGCGTGGAGTAGTGCAGAAGAATTATTTCTTGTGTCTTGCTTACAACACTCCTGCTAATAGATCCCAGAATGATGTTTGGTTTTTTTGTAACAGCGTTACACTGTTGACTAATATTTAGCCAGCGATCCACTATGATACCCAGATCCCTTTCCATAGTACTCTTTCCTAAGCAGTCCTTTCCCATTTTATATATGTGCAAATGATTGTTCCTTCCTAAGTGGAGTATTTTGCTTTTGTGCCTTATTGAATTTCATCCTGTTTACTTCAGACCATTTCTCCAGTTTGTCCAGATCATTTTGAATTTTAATTCTGTCGTCCAAAGCACTTGCAACCCAGGTTGGTATTATCCACAAACTTTATAAGTGTACTCTCTATGCCATTATCAAAATCATTGGTAAAGATATTGAACAGACCCAGACCCAGAACTGGCCCCTGCGGGACCCCACTCGATATGCCCTTCCAGCTTGCCTGTGAACCACTGATAACTACTGTCTGTGAACGTTTTTCAACCCATTTATGCACCCACCTTATAGTAGCTCCATCTAGGCTGAATTTCCCTAGTTTGTTTATGACAAGGTCATATGAGACAAAAGCCTTACTAAAATCAAGATATACCACATCTACTGCTTTCCCCACTATCCACAAGGCTTGTTATCCTGTCAAAGAAAGCTATTAGGTTGGTTTGACATGATTTATTCTTGAGAAATCCATGCTGATTGTTACTTATCACCTTATTATCTTCTGGGTGTTTGCAAATTGATTGCTTAATTATTTTCTCCATTATCTTTCCGGATATTGAAGCTCACATTGTTGAGGTAGGTTCCCTAAATAAAAAATAAAAGAAAAATTACAATATTAAATAATGTAATATAATATTAAAAGAAAAACCTCACAAATCATGTGGAAAACCTGGATAATAAAGGACGAGTTTCTACCCTCACTCTAATTTAAATCTGGAGTAACTCCAGAGAAGCCAATTGAATTGGAATTACAGCAGCATAAGCTAGGGCAGATTTTTGTTCCCATGGTAATAAAAGGACCCTGACAATATTCTCAGTTAAGTTATACAAGAAAATCTATTTGAAAAGCCTGTTGGAATGCTCTAAGGAGAGCAATCCATGTTCAATTCAGTTCAAGCCAACTGAAAAAAACAGACAATAACAAAACTTTCACTGTACTTTAACCAAGGTTTGTACTTGGGATCAGTGCTGATGTCTGCACTGCAGAGCATGAACAGAGTGTGAACAAACACAGCACTGGGATTCAAAAACAGAACATAATTCTTTTACGCTGTACGCTGGGAATGGCTTCAGTACTCAACAGTCTGGGATGTGACACTGAGCCACATAGAGTGGAGTCACTTTCAGCCTATTTCAGAATATTGTGTCTTTCAATATTGTAAATGGTAAATAATGATATAAAATGTATTTATTGTGTTACATGCCAATATTTCCCATGCCAATATTTCCCCCAAACTAGTCTCTTCCATTCCTCTCTGTTGCTGCTTTCATCTGCTTTATGGTGAGACTGTTTTGCCCTCCCTGCTAAGGGTTCGTCTTAAGGTTTCTCTTTGACTCCCCCTTTCCTCACACCAAATATATACATATATAAATATATAAAATATTACAGGTCAAATCCTAGGAGATACTGAGCACTCAGAATTCTGACTGACTTTAAGGGTAGTTGCAAGTGCTTTCACTTCTTATTTCCCCAATTACAGCGCAGAATTAATTGTTCAGCAGTGTTTTATATTTGAATGTTCTTTTCACTGCATATGGGAAAAGATACCTACTTTGGATTCAATGGTCAGACAAGAAGTATGCAGATGATTTCTCAAGGGTCAAGCACAGAGCTCATTTGGTTGTTGGCAACAAATAGATTTAATGCAAGGTTACTGCCCATTTCTGAGGGTGAGACCTAGTAAGTTGAAAAAGTCTTGTGGTCTTTGTTGCTTCTACTAGTATGTGATGGGATGTACTCATCCCACACTGGACAGGGAAGGATTAATCCCACATTGTGGGCTGAGGAAGCCACGCCCCCTTACCCCTTCTCGGCAGGCTCCAACTGGAGCACCAGTATAAAAGGGAGCAGCTCAGCTCAGTCATGGCTGACAGCCGAGGAGAGAGGACACACGTTCTTGGCTCCTGTGCGGGAGCTGCTGAAGCTCCTGATTGCAGAAGCCAGACCCACCGAGATGCAGGCTGATACCCGGCTACCTGAGAGTGCTTGTGGGAGAGGGGAGCCGCAGAGAACTGCACAGGCTGAGGAACCTGGAGACCACGGAGATGCCTGGGCCTCCGCATCGGGAGACAGAGTAGGAAGTAGCCCAGGGGGACTATGCATTGATCCGGTTGTAGAACTGAGCGATATGTCCGCATGTTTCAATAGGATCCCTGACTACTCAGTGACGTGTAGACTCACTGCTGACAGGGTCCTCGGTGGGACCTGGTGGAGTAGGGAGGGCCCACGTCCTCCTACCCCAGCCACCATCCCCTCCTGGTGGTGGTCTATCGCCCCTACAGCCATCAAACCTCATCTATGTTGACTCTGGCCAGTAGGTCGCATGGCCCTGCAAGAGAAGACATCTATATTGGCTCTGACTGTTAAGCCATGCAGCCCTGCATGAAAGTGCAACCATACTGATTCTGGCAACTAGACCACGTAGCCCTGCGAGAGATGGGAGCCATATTGACTCAGACCGGTAGGTCAGACTGCCCTGAGGCCAAGGGCAGGCAGGTGGACTTAGCCACAGGGCTGTGATGCCCTTGTCCAGCCCCAAGATGGGGTTGGTGTGTACTCCCCCTGTGACACAATACTTAATTCATTTCTTCTTCAAAGCACTTTGTAGACATTAAATGAGGAATCATGATCCTCATTTTGCAGATGGGGAGCTAATGACATGCACAAAGGCGCTTATGTGCTAGAATCAGGACTAGAATTCAGGAGTTCCTAGCTCTTAGTCAGTGCCCAGACTGCGCCTCTCTCTGCATAACAGTTGGCTATGCTGTGCCCTGGTCTCTAGCCTAGCTCATACTTTTATGCATGTCAGGGTCAGAACGCAGAGCCTGACTTACACTCCAGTTTTACACTGGTGTAACAGATAAATCAGACCCAAATTCTTCAGTTGGGCCTCAGCAGAGCACCCTGATCTCCTTATAAACATTTGGCAGAGATCCTAAACTACCCGCACAGGAAAAGTCTTAGAGTTTTATTGGCTTATTTAATTCTACATAATAAAGTGCATTATATCAAAATTGAATTATTTCTGCCAGTCTTAGCACAGGGATGCTGTACAGTTGCTGACTCAAAGCTGTATGATTATTTCTCAGTTATGGAAATCCCTGAACTCTGACTAAATGAAGGTGCCTGATTTGCATAATGGCGGTATGATTATTTATCTGACTACAAATCACTCTGCTCTGACTCCTGCCCTTACAACTCCCGAACTCCAGGATCTTCTGCAAAAAATAAGTAACTTTTAAAAAAGATTTAATTATGCATATATTTGAAGCTCCCCATCCTTCTCCTTCCTCAGCTTTCAGTGCTCGTGGGTGGGAGTCAAGTACTGCTTCCCCTGATCCCTTCAGCTTTTAAGTAATTGAATAAAAAATGACTCTGTTGGCAATTGCTGGGGGTGTGTGTGTGTGTGTGTGCGCGCATATGTATTTAGCAGGGGAAGGAAGGAAAGATAGATCAAGTGGAAAGAAGAGGAAGTGGAGCTTTAAAAATTCTTCTTATAAATAAGGCACATAGATGGCATGATGTGTTTTGCTGAATGAATGAAGATGGATTCTAGAAGAGCTTCCAATTTAAGGTCCTTATCTAGAGTAGTGAAGATTGCAGAACCAGGCACTTGTTAAAATGAAAACAATGGGTGGAGATAATGCATGGAGGGAACCAGGGAAGGGTAGAAAAAGAATGCAGACATCACGATCACACTGTCATTTTGCACCTAAATCTAGCAAGTTTTAATGTTTAGTGTCAGCTCTTTGTTCCAAATAGTTCTCATTTTCCATAGCCCCATATTGTGCTGTGAGTTTCTAAGCAGAATTCCTCACTGGGATAACTAAAACCTGGTAGCACAATATGGCTCATCCTCTGGAACTAGTTTATTCAGCTACTAATGCAGCATGGCATTTTCTTTGGCTCAGAATTTCTGAACAGAATGTTACTTGTGACAGTTCTGGGCCATTCTTCCAATTGGTTGTTTGAATGGTATTCCTGAATTCTGAATACACCAAGTGTTGACTTCTTTTATTACGTTGACTTCAGTGGGAGATCTCTTTCTGGGGAGTTTGCAGAAATAGGCCCCAACATTATATTGTAAATTTCTTGAAATGTTTCCCCGAGTATGGCAGTCACATCTTGAAATAAATGATCTATTTGTTATATTTTCTAGTATCCAGTGTTACCAAATAATTCTTTTCGCTATCTGTTTTTGGTTTGCTCCATAATGTGTCTCCCCTTCCGCTCAGGGTTTAAACAGCTGTTAAATTTTAAGCTGTTTTTTACATGATCTTTTGTATTGTATAGTATGTTTGAGATTATAGTGTTTTACTCTGTGCTAATGAAAGAGGGATCAAACATTCCTTCCAGCATTTTGATTCAATTAGTACCAAAGATGAAGTAATAATTAAGTGTGTAGCCTGTTTGGTAGTAAATAAATGGTGATAGAATTTCAGGTTTGTGAAATTAAATTAATCTTTATAAATAGGAATGTGTAGGTTTGCTAAAGGCTGATCTGGCTACTATTCAATCCCCCCCCCCCCCCCCCAAAAAAAGTTTTTGTTATACTGTATTGTTAATCTTAAAATAATAATTATTTTTTTCAGTTCAATAATCATGTCTTTATTATATTTAATATTCTTGGAGACACGTTCATTTTCAGTAAGCTTGCAGTAGTCCTTAGGCTGTTTTAACTGTCCACATCTTCTTGGATATGATGTAATTGTGCGGAAGGTCATCTTAAATTATTTTTCGAATTCGTTAGCTAGACTGAGATCCAGAACAGTCCTTTGGGAAGCCATTTAAAATTCCTCTTATTAAAATATGGTCTGAAGCATCCTTCTGAGGTTGTTAGGATTTCTGTTTCTTTTAGTTCACTAGGTAGTGTAGAAATTGTACTAAATTTGCTAAATTTTAATAAGTTTAGAATATTTTTGTCTAGGCTGATAAATCTTGCTTTTAGGTCAGGGATTCTGTGATGGGGCATACAAACCCAGCACTGGGTCAGAAGGTGTTAAAGGCCAGTATTGGGCCCAGGTAGTCCTGCCTCTCCCACCCCGCACAGCATGCCCCAACTGGAGAAGGGGTTGAAAAGGGAGCAACACAGCTCAGAAGGGAGACGGCTGGGGAGGAGGACAGACCTACCCTGAAGGCTCTGGGCAAGGGTGCCGGAGAAGCATCCCTGAGGGAAGTGAGACAGTTTGGTTACCTTTCCTTTTTCTTTTTATCTTATCTGGGATTGAAAGCGGGGAAAGAAAAGCAATTACTGTGCCTGGTTCCTGATCATGTAAAATTATATAGTTCTGTCCGGAGTCACCGGATGGCACTGTCGCACATAGTCACACAAGTTTTTCTTAGTTGCAATCACGGAGTGTGATTGCAACTCACGTAGGCACATCTGAGTTAGGTGGCTCAGGTACCAGAGTGGTGAAGCTGCAGCAGCGTGCAAGTAATGACCCAGGCTTCCGGGCGCAGTCCTGCTGAAACCCATGCTGCTTCAGAGCCTGCACTAGCTAGAATAAAGCTCGCGTGGGTATGTCTACATGAGCTGCAGTCACATACATGACTGTAGATGAGACGTATCCCAAGTGTGAGCAACGTACAGTCATTGAAGAAATGCTGTTAGTTTTGTGATGGAGTTTCTCATGAGGAAGCTGTGCCAAACAGCAAGAGTTTACTCTCTCCCTTAATCTCCATCATAAGAGTCAATTCTTGGGGCAGCGTTGCTTTCTGGGAACTTGGCATTGTTGTTTGGGCTGAGATCCCTGAAAGAAGGGATTGTGTGCATACCATTTGTGGTCAATTCTGATCAAGGACTGGGTGTATGCAATGTAAATAAAATAAGTTACACTGCAGGCTTGTCTGCACCAGAGGTTTAATCCATAGTAACTCGAGTTAGGTTGGTGTGAAAATGCCTGCGTACGCACCACATTTGTTAATTAGAGCACAGTAACTCCACATTTACTATGACCTCTGGAGTCCCTTGCAAAGTGTATTATGTTTGATGCCTATTGAGTTAGTGCAGAGTATTGTTCGGGTGCTGCCACATGTTATTTTGGCGGTCCTCCAAATGCTCTCCTACACTACTTTGTGGGTGTCTGTTACTGATCTGTTTTGTTTACCTGAGAACCTTACGCTGCTCTGGTGTCAGGTTGACCTGACGTTCCCTTCCCCATTTAAAAACTGCCCCTGGATTCAGATATATTGACGTTGCTGCGATATTGCTCCAGAAGCCCTACAGCATGCCTCGAGCAACCAGTTAGAACCGTGCGTGCTGAGATCCTGGATCTCCTTGCCATCTGCGGAGTGAAGAATTGATCTGAATCCAAATCCGTCCTGAAGTTTGATGCGAGTCAGTTTAATGGTTTTTTTCCCCTATCAGTTCACTCTGCTGTAACTCAACTATCCTCTGTGCAATCTGAATTCAGAAGAGCCAAAAGATTCTGGTGTGGCAGGAGTTATAGCAAGGATGACTTTGATGCTGTGTTTTGATTATGCTTGGTGTACTAGACAATAAGCAGCCTGTACATAATGCACTTAATGTTTATTCATTGCCTATTCATTATAAATGGTATAATTCCCCAAAACAATCACTTTCCAATATCTGGCAACAGCATGTCCAGCAGCTTGGACTATGGAGTGCATTGATTAAAATACAGTTGAGCATCAGAACTCCTGTTGGTAGCTGGAGACAGGTCCTCAGGCTTTCTCATTCAATTTGTCATCATGGATTGTGGCCAGTATACAGAAGCATAAGTCAGCAAGTGACATGCGAAGAGATACCTGGGGCACTACATCCTCTGCTTCTGGGTTCTGCCTCGATCTGCCTTGGTCTTTACGCAGTTAAAGAGAGATTTCCTTGGGGAATACTGGTCTTTGCAGTATGCAAGCTCATAGCTTGACCCAGTCTGTAAAGTGTATATTTTTACTTTCTCAAAGCAAGCTTTCCATTTCCAAGAGCTTATTCTGCAGTATATATTAGTAATGAATATATCCGCTATGGACATCACAGCAAAATGATCAGGTGATAACTATTGCAGAGAGGTTTTGTGCAATAATGATAGTCTGGTTTTAGTAGGAAGCTCTGACCGTGTAGCTTTCCGTTTTGCTCAATAGCATATGCTTGGGTGCCGTGTAAAATACTCACTCACAGCAGTGATCTAGCTTAAAGGAATGTCAGCTGAAGCACATTCTCTTATGCTTCCAGCGTAAACACTTCGGAATGAAGAACAACTCATCAAATCTTGCTAAAGATGGCTAGTTGTGAGGAGGTTGTTTCATAGCTTTCCATTACAGTGATTATAATTTTTTTCCCATAGCCCCAGGGCTGTATTAGTGAAAATGAATGATTCTTGGGGCATGTCTGTACTACATCTGGGAGCGAGCCTCCTACAGGGTTATGCTGGCAGGGCTCATGCTAGTGCTCTAAAAACAGCTCTGTAGATGCGGTGGCTCAGGCTGGGACTTGAGCTCACGAGCCCACTCCCCCCATCTCAGGCTTTACAGCCTGAGCTGCAACATGTGCACACCTATTTTTAGTGTGCTAGCACAAGTCTGCGGACCTGGGCTGGGAGGCTGGCCCCCCCGCCCCAATGCAGTACAGGTGTACCCTTGAGTTGTTTTTTCAGGAAAGAAAGGTGCCAAGTCATCAGATAGGAAATTGAGCTTCGTGAGGAAACTGTTCAGCGAAAATTGAAATTCTGGATAAGACAGTTTTTTTTTATGTTTTATTCCTGAAAAGCTGTTGAAATTATAAGTGCACTAACTAGTGATGTTTACTCATTCCATTAACTGGACACCTGAAACACTACTGACAGTCAGTTATCATTTGGGCTGTCTTCGATCATTTAAATATTAAGAATATAGCTCTTCTAATGTTTCGAGATTTTAATTTAATAAAAGACTTTAAAATCTGATGGCGAGACAGCATTAGGACAATACATTTTATACAGAGCTCTATTGGAGACGTATTTGGATTTGAACTTTCAAGAGCATATAACAGATATACTATATTACATTAGATGAAGCCTCCACCCTTAAGATAATATGGCTAATTATGGAAAATATTAAAAACAGGTTTCTTCCCAGGGTCTATTAATGCTTTGAAATGCAAAGAAAAGAGTGTTAATGGTTAAGCATTTTAAGGGAAAGGTCTAAATTTACTTTTACCAGCTCTGAGGCTGATAGGTGGGTGCCCGAATGACAGGGCTCTGGGCTGTTCCCATGTGGGTTTTTCTCAGTCTCTCCTGTTGAATCTGCATTGGGCCAAAGAAAAGTGAGAATGATGCTACCCAGTGGTTAGGGCACTCACCTGAGAGTATGTTTAAATTCCTTCTCTGCATCAGGCAGGGGGAACTGGACCAGCATCTCCCACATCCTGCGTGAGTGCTGTAACCACTGGGCTAAGGTTATAATGGAATTCTCCCCCACACTCCATCCATTTTGTATGGCGTTAAATGTTTGCTGCTGCCATTCTTGAAAGAAATGGCTTAGTTGTCTGATTCTAGGAGAGGGTTCCTGGTTTAGGCACCCAACACTTGGGATCTAAACGTCACAAGAGGGGACGCACCCCTGACCTTGACATCTGCTATTGGCTAGCTTAGACTACTCCTTGCCTAGAATGCAGGCTCTGGTGACAGTCTCTCCCTACATGCATAACTCGGAGTGGGGACTCAACAGGGGGCCCAAGTACCTAAAAGTTATGCGTTGCAATTGTGAGTGTTGCGATGCCTATGTCCATTTGTGGATTTGGGTCTGACTCCTTATGTAGACATGGACAAGTCGCATGATCTCTCTTTTCCGAAGTCTTCCTGTCTGCGAAATGGGGATCAGTTACCTACTCCACAAGGCTGTTGTGAGGCTCAATATGTTGTTTGTAAATATTTATGTAGGTGTCTACATTTTTAACTGAAGTTAATAAATTATATTTGCACTCGTATGAATACTTAGCTGCCTGCATCAACGTGTCTTAACCTGAATTACACCAGTATGTCAGTGTCTTTTTGGAAACTACCACATGCAGATACATTTGATGTTCTGTCCCTAATACCGAATATCCCTTCATTTCGCGTCTTGACTGTATTTGTAGAATCGTCAACAACAGGAAATTTATTCAGGAATTGAAAAATATAAATTCACATGAACTTGGAATGAACTAAAGTGAAACTGAGAATTTCCATAGACTGATTTATATGTTGCTGAAGAGTCAGGACAACAATGCCTGGTGTTTCATTAACTACTACATACACATGTTAAACTGCCGTGGAAAAACACGGGACAGTGTTGCATGTATTGGAAAAGCATGTGAATTCATTGATATCTTTACTGGCACAAACAAATAATCGTAGTAATAGAATTAGGCCATTAAAAGTCAATGGCAAAACACAGATTGCTTTCAGCTGGAGTAGGATCAAGCCTAACCTGAATTTATGTGACCAGCACCAACTGGAATCACAAGCCCATATTTTCAGGGGATTATATCATAGCTTTTTCAAAAAGTTGCTTTGGGCTGAAATGTATCTGGAAAGGTACTTTAATTACTCTTTATCTAGCATTTCAGGTGTACATGGTGCTGTACCAGTGGATGTAACAGTGAATATTACTCACAGTGGGTACCATTGGCAGCAGTGAGGAGGAGCAGCAGCACTGCTGGCTGCCCCACTGCACACTCAGGTCTAATCCTGACAGTCTTCCATCATGACAAAACATGGGGGCCAAATCTGAATGAGTGGCATTGCACCCTGGTGCACAGGGGTCACAGAGCCAAACCTGAAGGACTTCCAGTCTAAAGGCACAAACAGTACTATATGGAACAGAACGAAGACAGACCCATGTATGGTCATGATAGTCAGAACACTTCTTTTTAAATAGCTTTGTTACACTCGTGGACGGACACCCGAGGTTATCTTGTATGTAACGGATAACTCCAGTTGCAGTCGTGGTCCTATTGAGGTCACACACTGTTTTTCACAAGTCAGTTTCGTTACTGTTTGTCAGATTATTTTGAGATTTCTTTTGTACTCCTTTTTGTAACACAAAAAATAACTTGCTTGAATGTTGAACCTTGAATCTTGTATAGCTCATGCAATATCCACTTGAGCTGAAAAGAAAACTAAAATGTTGCATGACACTTATCCATAAAACTAGTACTGTATCTTGGAGAGATTTTCTGGGAAGAAAAAAAGTTTTATTTAGCAAATCAGATGCTACTGGTACAAAAGCTGTATTCAAACATTCCATGAAAATTTCCAGGCATTGATACATTAGATCTTTTGAGCAACCATGAGTGTAATTACAACAACATATTTCTATAGCACCTTTTGTAAACCTTGCCACTCTTTACAAAATTACAGTCTATGTATAATAGGATAGGGACCATTTTGTCCTTTAGTGAAATGCAGGGTCCTCTGGGATGAAATCAGGCAGCTGTTTCATAGGTGCTGGAACTAAGGGTGTGGGGGTACTGCCACATGCCCTGGCTTGAGGTGGTTTCCATCATGTACAGGGTTTACAGTTTGGTTCAATGGCTCTCAGCACCCTCATTGTACAAATTGTTCGAGCACCCCTGAGCTGTTTAACAGTGTACAACATGCTTACACAACAATTGTAGGATAGGAAGGGCTGTCGGGAGTTAAGTAGGCATCATGTGCTTACTGGGGTTAGAATATAGCCAGGACAACATAGTTAACACACTGTCTATTGCACAAAGTGCCATGAGATTTCACTAATTACATATGCTCTGGACCTTGGTTTCACGTTTCCTTTGAAAGTCAGCCCCACACTGCCTGCTATCACTAACCAGGGGAATTAGTTCAGTACTGTTTCACAAAGATAGCTACATTCATCAAATTACAAGAAACACTTTTTATAGAACCTAGGTGTTTCCTGTAGGTCTCCATCTAAGAGCTGAATAATCAGTCTGACTCTTCATAGGCCTGACTCTTTACTCTGATCTGAGAGAGCAGACCGCTGCACCCATGGGGCACTCCAGTGACTTTAATGAGTCTCTGTGTGGGTTTAAGGATCTGCCCACATTGATCAGATTACAAAGTTGGGGTCTGTTGGTTTGTGACAGAAAACAGAACCATATCAAAAAGCGTTATGACTGAAGTAGCAAGGATACTATGAAGTGTTCACTGACATTGAGCAACTCTAGTTTGTCTATTCATAGACCAGCTTTTCAAAGTTTGTACCTAAGAAGACTTACCTGTAGATTTTTAAACTGCTTTGATCATTTACCTAACACCTATTTTTAAAAGGACTCCAAGGGCCATACACAACCCATAATCCACAAAAAGAATCCCCCTGCCCACCGAGGAGAGTTCTACCTGTGAAAGAGGAGCAGTTATAATGGCCCCAAACAAACATATGCATGTATATAGCGGAGAACCCCGCCCTCACCTCTGCAACTGTAGAGGGCCCTAAATGCAATGGACCTGATGTGATTTTTGCTTCCTCCAGGCAGTAAAAATCACAGGATTTCCAGCGCCCATTCAGGGTTTTCTTGTCCTCTGTATCATGTGGGGCCTGACTGTCTGAGAGCTGGGTGTGGATTGAGGTCATGTCAACTGCAATGGCATTTGGGGCGGGGCCAGAGGAGGAGCGGGAGACTGGACTGGTATAACCACTGCTACAATGACCACGTAGAGTAAGGAATCTGGCTCCAGTTCCCCCAAACTCATGAACTTCCAGGTTTAGGTTGAACGCTGAGCTTATGCACTCTATTGAGGTGTATTGTCAGTGTGCGATGTCGATAAGCACCTAACTAAATTCACATGCACTTGAGACATTTTTCTGTCCTCCCATTTCAATCCTAATATAACTGTCTAACAGCTAGAATATAAAAATAATATACTGATGTACAGCCCAATGATAGAAGTATGTTTGTTTAAGCTTTCTTCTTCTATGTTTTTCTTAAGCAATACTAGCATTCAAGGAATCAGTTTGATTTTTTTTTTAAATGTTGACAAAACACCTAGGGCCTAGGATAGATGCTTTTGTACAAATCTAAAAAAATAAAATGAAATTAGAGATTGTTGAAATCATTCAGAAGATATAAGAAGCTCATGTTTTAGGCATTGGGTTAAAAATATCCTTTGTAATGCATCCTATTAAAGTAATGATTACATAGTGCGAGAGAAGAGTTTATTGTACATTTTTTTCAAAGATGTAGGCTTTTAGTTCAATGAACAGCTTTGTAATTAGCAGCAAGGAGACTAGATGGTCCACATTTAGGAGAGTAATTTGTACGCTAATTGTGTTTGACTGTTTAATTACACTTGCTTACTGTAATTGAGGCCGGATGGTGACCCCTTAACAATAGCTGCTATAGGGCCTGTTGATGACTAAGTGTGGTACAGTGTCATAAAGCTCACACAACTCTCAAGAGGCTAGAATATTTTTAACTATTCCCAAAGCTAAGAGAAGAAATCTAGAAGGAGAAAGGAGGATTGATTTGAAGGGAAGAGAAACGGAACAAATACAGGCTGCTATTAAAGCCTTTACTGGCCAGTGGTAAGTTGAAGGGAGAGAGGAAAAAACGGGAGGATCAGCAGAAAACATGACAAAAACAAAGAAGTAAAGAAAATCCAGGAGGACACAGGCAGAAGGAAAGGAACAAAAATGTAGGACTTTCAAGTGGCTCAAAGGAGAGAGTCCTACAAAGTAACAGGATAGAAAAGATATCTGCTAGCGGGTGGAGAATGGGAGACCATCGTAGCAGAAACACGAAGAGATAAAGGGTGGGAGGCTGAGAGTAATAGAAATGTGCCCCAGTTTGTTTTTTTTAAATATATGGTTATAGCAATGTAGCGGCCAGCTGCATACAATTCTGGTGGAGTACTATGAAGTTGCACAACATTGTGTGAGGTTGTAAGGTATGTCAATACAGTATGCACCTCTATGCTGTCTGGAGGCAAGACATGCCTGTTTGTACTATGCATCTTTTTACACCATTCATAATAATAAGAAAAATGCTTTCCAAATACAAGTGACAAGAAAAACCCAGCACTGTGAGTCAGCCCCTTGTGACAGCTGTTATGCGACTTTAGTGAGTTCTCAGATCAAGTGGATTATAGTACAGTTTGTAATGAGGAATGGTCTCTGAAGGGTGGAAATAGGTGAAATATTGTCAGGGGCAGAGAGGAATCTTAAGCATTATCTCAGTGACATGGAAGTGAGAACCTGTAGTGAACAGACATGATCTGACTGCACTATTAGTCATTTGTATTACAGCAGCCTCTAGAAGCCTCGTCCGAGATCAGGGTGCTGCTGTGCTAGGTGCTGTACAAATACAGAGACAGTCCCCTGCCCCAAAGAGTTTTAATTCTAACTAGTCAAGACAGACAAAGGGTGGGAAGAAAAAGAGAAGCAGGGAGAGATGAAGGTCACATGGAAGGTCAGTGAAAGAGAACAGATAGAATCCAGGTTACCTGAGTCCCAGGCACATGCCCTAATGAACCATACTGACTCCTGCTGTAGTAACTGGGCCTGCAAATTTACCCTATTTGTAAGCTAAATGAGAAACAGTAACTAAAAGTTCATAACATGTCACAATACCTTTAATAATAAATATTACTAGGGAAAGGTGCAAAAGATGAGGGGAAAAAAACCAACTAAACTAGTCCAAACCAAAAAGACCTGCTAATATAACTCAAGGACTGTGTTAACATCATGTCTGGTGTGAGGCTGAAAATCAATGAATCAACATTGGAGTGTTGGAAATTAGGCCTAATTGGTGGAGAAAATAACAGGGGAATGGGCCAAGCCATCCTCACTCTCTTTTGGGTGGCAAATATGGATGGAGGTTACTGCTACACTGGCTGATTGAAAGAAGAGGAAGGAGCAAACTTCACCATCATGGCTGTCATGCCAACTGTCTCCTGAGCACCTGGACCTTCTTTGTCCTGATCCTGAGAGAGGTGCTGACACCTGACTGGGCCAGAGAGAGGGACCCTGATGACATCACCACCTCCACCAGCTGCAGATAAATCCCAAACACCACCTGGGATGTGAGACTTTGTCACACCTCTCCCCAAGAGTCCCTTTTCCTTCCCCATCTTATTTCTTTTCTTTCCTATCCCTCTCCTTTTGCCTTCTGTCTAATAAGAGTCAGGCTCAGCTGGCCAAGACTGAATGTTTTGCAACACTACTGTAAGCCTGTGACCGGAAAAACAGCTAAATCCAGTGCTCTGAACAGCTAATGCTCATACAAGTTCGCCAGATTTCAAAGTGGCTAATAAGACTATGTGCTTGGCCTGGGTTTTCAGCAGTAAGTTTGCAAGCAAAAGTCAATGTCGGAGACAAAAGCTGCATTTTCTATCTTTGTGGTTCTTTTCTCAACCCCTTGTGTATTTGTCTTGATTTGTCTTCTGGGACATGGGATCTGACTCTAACAACAACTACAACAGCACTTACAACAGCTCCAGCCAATGTCAACTAACTGCCCCTCGCACCAAAGAAAATAGTTATTACCATCTAAGAGACTACCATACTGGGTGTTTCTTTCTAAGATCTCCCTGCAGCCTAAGGGAAAGGAAACATAGGATGTTGTTAAAATAAAACCTTACTCAGTTCTTTACATTTCAAGCGTTTTAATTGTTTTCCTTTTTTTCCTGTGCCTTTAATAAAAGGTTACGAAGATTTTTAATGATGTTTGTCATGTTATTAAGCAGACTGAGATCTCTGTATACCAAACTCAAACCTTGTTTAACGCTGTTTGTTGTTGGACAGTAACGGGGTCTTGTTAATACCTTTGACACTTTGGGCCCATTTATTCCATCTAAATTAATACAGCACTCCCCAAGGTCATTGTTACTGGTATTTGCGTCTATCTTCTCTAAATGCACTAATGTTGATTAATAGGTTCTCTCTGTTGTCAGACTCTTACGCTGGATGGGAAATCTTCGTTTTATTATCTTGGGGTAGTGGTGATAAGAAATTTAGATTTTTTTAAAAATTATTATTTTTTTTTTAGACACTGTAAGGATACAAATTTGTGAGCATTTTTGGTAGTTTTAGCAATGGAAAACTCCTACTGAGAGTTTCTGTTTTGGTTAGAAAAGAGGCTGGAGGAAATTGAAAGAACATATGGAGTAGGAAAACACGCACCTGTTTAATTGTAATTTGTTCAAGCTATTGGGAAAACAATTAAAACTGTGACATAATCCATTTTCTACCAGCAGTAATTCATTCAATAATATGTACCACTATTTGAACAGTTTAATAATTTCCAGCAAAGGCCAGCTAGTGTATATATGACTGAGAATTAGAGTCAGGGACAGGACAGACTGAATGGGGAGAACCACTACAATAATCCCCTTCTCCAAGAGGCTTGCAGTTTCTGAAAATTGCATGTTTCATTATTGGCTGTACAAGAAAATGTCTATAACACTATTTCTTTTAAGTACATCTACATTCTGTTGTCTCCAGAGCTGGTGACAGTGGGGACAACAGGTTGCCCCCTTAATCAGATCTGACAGAGCAGTTGGATTGCTGCTTGGTGAATTTCAATAGCTCTGTGTCAGGGCAAAAGGGCAGGGAGGGGATAATCCTGCTGTGTAACTCTAGTGAAGATGTGTTTCTGTATGAAAGGTGCTGTGTAAGGCTGGAAGGATTATGAGTTAGCTAGGATTTCTGTGTCAGTGTCCTAAGCCGTTTTATGAACAGACCAGACCAGACCAGACCATATGATCTAAATACCATAGAACTGTTTCCCCTAACTACTGACCTGAAGAAGAGCTCTGTGTAAGCTTGGAAGCTTGTCTTTCTCACCAACGGAAGTTGGTCCAATAAAAGATATTATCTCACCCCCTTGTTTCTCTTCTCACTACAATCAGATATCAAAATCAGGCTGGTCAGTGCCATTTTCTGTTATATCAGTTTAGATGCGCAAATTTTATTACCCACAAGAGGCTACTGAAACTTGTCAAAGAAGGGAGTTAATTTAAAAGTACAGTACTGTATTCCAAAGAGTAAGACTGTTTTGTTTTAATAGTCTAAACCAATAGTGTCCTCTGTTAACAATAGGAGGCGTTTAGAAAATGTTTCTCTTTTGCACAAAATTATGATGATGTTGACAAACTGTAAACCCGAAAAGTTTTTGGCCAAAAAACTGAAAATTTTGCCTGAAACTTTTTGTTTTTGGGGGGTTTTTTTCAGTGAAAAATCAGTTTTCCCTGGAAAGCAGCATATACTTTCCCCCCCTCAAAAATTGTTTAGTCAAAAACCCAATTTTTCATGAAAAATAGTTTTGATATTAAATTTTCAACCAGTACTATTAAGAATGTATAATATACAGTATGGTTCATACGTTTTCTACATATTTATCTCATTATATATCTATATTATATAAAAATGAGAGCGGGTAGAACAAAGAGCAGGTTGAATAGTGTTTGCTGAATATATTTGATGAATTCCACTGGCTTGTGTTGAATAATTTATTCAAAACACTTTTGCAGTATTTCACCAACTCTATAGCTGATCAGATACAATTCAGCATGATACTTATGAAATTTGTTGAAATTGCCGCCGAAGGCCCGGACGTGCCATCTCTTTGTATTGGCCACCGCAGGCATCTCCTTCTTTCGCTGGTGCCTGGAGCAGACCCTGCCTAGGAGCTGGAGGAACATGATGACACTTCCTGGTAGCTGCCTGAGGTCAGCGCCGCCTGCACCCCAATCCCCAGCTGCAGCCCTGAACTCCCTCCCGTAGCCCACACCCCAAACCCCCTCCCACGCCAAAGCTCCTGCCCCAGCTCCGAGCCCTCTCCTGCACCCCACATACTGGTCATATTGTGCTTCCTGCCCCCCCCCCCCTCATTCTGTTTGGGAATTCTTGCATTTGACTGCTATGGAATACAGAGTTTTCTTTTAACTCCTCTATTGTAACAAAATCCCTCTCAAACACAAGAAATGGAGACAGATGATATTTGCATATATCATTTCAACACATCCATTCTTGCTTCTCATCTACAGATTAAAAGGAATGTTCACAGATAAAAATAATGAATTACAAATAGACAATTGGCCTGGTTTCCAGAACTTGTGTATCCTGGACATTCAGTTGAAATTTATCACAGTCTTGACAGTCACTGAGTTTATGATACTGTCAATCAGTTTTTTACTAGCAGTTAACTGGAGGTCTAAGTATTGGCCTAAAATAAGCAGTTGGTTCTAGAAAATCTGGAGCCATACCTCTTACGGGGAAGATTGGCATGTTAAACCTGGAGACTTTGATTAGTATCAAAAAACTGCAACCCCTTCTTGGATTATTGCTGAAAAAGACCAGCAAGCACCTCACATGCCTGTTTTAGGCTGGTTAAAAATTCCTTTTCTACATCATATTTTTTTCTTTTTACATATCAGGGACATCCCCCATTTTTCTGTTCTTTTACATTGGTTTAACTACAAAGAAAGCATTGTTTATGCATGCCTTTTGTTGAATAGCTAATACTAAATGTTGTATGTAAACTGCGTGTTGAATCATGTATAGCCCTTTTCTTTTTCGAAGTTTTGCTTTTTATTCTGTAAAACCAGTTGCTGCTGATACATGTGAATCAACTATATTTCATTGTATCACAATAACTTCTTAAAACAAACGTGGCTTCATATTTGTAAGAATCTTTTTTCTTGTTGTACCTGTGCAGGTGTTTCTCTTTTTTCTTAAAACTTAAATCTTTAAAAAATGAAGAAAATGATCCATTATTCTAGGAATATGTGTATAGACCAGTCTTCAGATGCAAAAGAATGACTGGAGATGTGTAGGGGATGGTGGAGTGAGTTCAAGGGGCCTAAATAAATGGCTAGCTTTTGTACTGGGGTGTGTATGTAAGTGTACTTGTAAAAAAAACCAAAACACAAATATTCCCCCTATGTAATATAGCTATCACTCCATAGTTAAGGCTGCAACTGAGTGTCCATTATAATTCTGTTTGTACTCGGTATTTGTAGGGTTTGCCTGCCTGAGCGTTGGCTTTGGGCTGTGCTGGGGAGTACACTAGCAAAGCTCGGCCTGAGGATACATTCACTCTGTTTCCTCTCCTTTCCCCTTACATACCTTACATGGTCAGGCTATTTGTCTTTTCTCACTCAGCTTGTATTTTTATGCAATTACAAGTTCTCTTTTATTTGATTTTCCTTTGTTTCAGACCAATACACCAATGCCAGCAGGTAGTCAGTTAGGCTCTGATTCAGCATGATACTTAAGCATGTGAGTAACTTTAAGCATGTGAATAGTCCCAAAGTTATGCATGTGCTTAAGTACCTTACTGAATCAGGGCTTTAAGTGTGCAGGGCAAGGGGCTGTGCTATTTCAGACCACACCAAGTGTAACTGTTTCTCTTCTCCTTCATTTAATTGGGAGTGGGCTCATTTTATTTCCTTTCTGTTTCTAATGGTGACTTTTTTTCTGGATTATACACATTTGTGGAAATAAAATAAATAAATAAATAAAATAAATGGAAATTGGCATTTCCTTCTCAGGGTTACAGCAACAAAGCTTAATGCACCACATAGGCCTGTTATCTGCTTTCCTCACTGTTATGGATTTCATGCCATTTTAATAAAAAAGCTGTTTCCAAATCTGAGCAAATGAAAACGTCAGACCCTCTGATATTCATCTAAATGCTGATCCTGTGCACACCCCTGGTGACTACCACAGTGAGTTTGAGAGAAACAGAGCTAGAAATGAAAGTTAGCTTACACAGTGAGCTCTGGAACATCCTAACTGCAAACAAGGATTTTTGATTATTATTTTATATTAATCTTTATCAAAATTTGTAAATTGCTTGGGGAAAAATATCTGTATGAAGTTTATAAGTGTACTTTTTTGAGCAATACATATTTTTAAAGAGGTTTCATATAGGAATTTGGATCAATTTTTCTTTCTCCTTTTAGAAAAAACAGTCAGTGTGAACCATCTGAACAGTTTATTTAAATGGTAAGTTGGGGGTGCTTCCTGTTAATTAGTTTATTACAGTATCTGGGTTGCTCATAAACTCTGGAACTGATGGTTGAGGATTTGTTAGCACAGAATATGGTTATTGCTAAGTTAAAAGCGGTTATATTGCAATGTGTTGCTCTTGGTCTTCTCACCCTAAACTCTGATTTACCATACTAGGCCTTAGACTGGTTCATCTGTATGCCCACAGCAAACATGGCTCCCTTAGCTCTGCCCCCTCCTCACCCAGCCAGTTCAATCTTCTTAATATTTCCCCTCCTCTGTTTTGCTTTTTGAGGAAGGTTCTCTTTCCTTCACTAAGAGAAATTACCACTGAGTTATTGTACAACCCAGATTCCCACCCCTCTTCTTCAAGCCAATCAGATTGCAGAGAATTGTGAAACTAATCCCGTAAGCTCTTAATTTTAAGAGAGTCTCCTCTTCTTCCTTCACATTTTATTTTGAGTATCTATGTAAAGGAAACATATCAAGCAAAGTGAAACTAAAACAGAGGGTTCCTTTGTCCCTTTGAATGTTAAAGAACAAGTTTTCCCTCTTCACTAGCATTAGGTTTATTATGAATGGTAATAAACACTGTACGGATACAGATCTTGAATTTTTCTGGAGTGTAGGTTACTGAGCAAGGAGACAACTCACAGAAAAATGTTTACATTTGAAGCGTGGATTTAAATATGCCAAAGTACTACTGCATTTGGACAACCTCCTAAATAGCAGAAACAAGTGCTGATAGGGCTGCAGAAATTACTTTCCTTCCTCTAGGGGAACCCCCCCCCCCCCACAGGGGAACTATGCTGTGCTTTTAAATCTAATGTGCAATACAGATATACTTATTACCATAGAATGGAACTAAGGCCTCAGAATGTCCCAGAGAAGAATATTAAATCAACTTTATTGTATCTAAGCATCACCAAACCTGTGGTGACCAAGTTTAGGAGTTGGAAGAAACTTGAATCTAATATTGCTTCAGTCTGCTCCATGCATTCTCTAGGATATGTGCACCACAGGAAAAACAAGGCAGTGGAGAAGGAATCTCAGTACTGAAATGAGTCCTTCGGGACCATAGTTTAGACCAGCTATTGACCAGCTCTTAACACATGCACTGCATTTACTGATGATATGCCATTAGATCAAAATAGCAAATTATTTCATTATGATGTGAAGCCCACAGCAATCTGAATAAATAAACAGCTTCACCCATCCTGTTTCCTACATAAAAGTTAGCTAGGGGAGATAGGGCAATGGAAAACTCAATCGAGTTAAAAGGTGAGAGAAATCTCTTCCACTGTCCATTATATGCAGGATTTTTGACATGAAAATAAATCTGGTGAACCTCTCACTCACACTAGCATAAATCTGGAGTAAAACTGGGGTGGGATGAAAACCAGGCCTTGTTTGTACAGTGTTCTATCCGAGAACTTGCTTATCACATGGACATAATGTTCAAAGACACAACTCAACTAACACTGGTTTGTCATTCAAATGAAATGAAAGGTATTTGGACTGTGTTTAGTAGAATGCCATGACAATTCACAATAAACGTGGTACAGCAAATATGTTGTGATAGTTAAATGTATATAATTTGGACCTAAAACTAAAATCCTGACACTTGTGGATGCATGTGAATAGAAGATCCATGGCTCTTTTCACTAGGATGGTGGTGATAAAATCTGATGTCCTAAAATAAAAAACCCTTAGTTGGTTAACAGTCGTCCGTCCACCTAAATTCCCTCTGTGTTGTGCCAGTGTGCTATAATTGAGTGACCACAAGCCAGAGACTCTGAGCTCTAGTGTTGCCTTTACCACTGTCTTGCTTTGTGACAGTAAATCCAAACCCTGTCTTGCATTTGCCTTCAAACCCAAACCCCGAACCTTAGCCCAAACTCAATCCAGATTCTATTTCGAATGTTGCCCCCAGCCTCTCTGATTAGCATTGCTGTAGTTTGTGTTGGATACAGGCTTTGTGTTAAACTGCTATGTAGTGACTCTTATAGGCTCCATACTCCCCTTCCTTCTGCACCGTGGAGGGGAGCAAAAGAGAAAAGGTCTGCTCAGATCAGAACAAAAGAGTGGAAAGGTATTGAGTGGTGACCACACCATCCGCTCCCCCTTAGAAGCTAACAGAACACTTCCAAGTGGACAATGCTCAGCTGGGATCTGTGGTGAGGCATGTAGGAGTAGAGAGGGGGTGCAGCTGGGGAGCAGCCAGTCTACACAGCATGTTTCCCTAAGGACCCAGCAGATTTAGATCAGCAGTTCCTCCATAACCCGCTGCTGCTGGTCCTCTTCTCTTCGCGCTCGTCCTGTGGCTGGGCTTGAGCTGCGGTGCGTGCCCTGCAGCAAACCACAGTCTGTCGCTCCATCACCGGCACCCAGGAATTAGAGGTATGTATCCCCATCTCTGAGTGCTGGGAATGGGGCTGCACCCCCATCCCCCTCACTGCATCCCTCTCCCGTCTCATCCCACCCTGCCCCCCACACCTACCCATCCTAGCCCTGTACTCCTTACAGTACTCTCCCACCCATCCTCTCCACCACCCAGAGCTGCCACCCCTATGTTCCTCACCCCTGTAAGCCCTGCATCCCATTCACCTCCATACACTGCTGCACTCTCATATGTCCCTGTGCCCCCCACATCCTCATGCACCTGTAGCCTTCTGCCTCCCCCTGCAACCCCATCCATCCCACATACCCACCCGCACCCCTTCCTCTCTCCTTCACTGCCTCCTCTCACCCCACCCTGCTCTCGTCCTTCGCCTCTTTCCCTCCCCATCCTCTCTCCTCACCTCCTCCCCCCATCTTTTCCCCTCCAGCCCACCCTCCTCCCTTCCTGGCTGGGTGTCTCTGTAGGCAAGTGTGTGCATGCATGCACTGTATGTGTGTAAGAGACTGTGTGTGTGTCTTTGTGTAGGGAAGTGCATGTGTTGCCGCATGTGTGTGTACCTGTGTGAATAAAATTTTCAGCCTAACTCTCTGATGTTTATTCCTTTTGCTGGCTTGCGCACAAAAAAATGGATGACATAAAATGTGTGTATTCATTCCATAACAAGTTTTTAAAAGAGAGGGGAACTCTAAAAGAAATGTATTATTTCTTAAAAAGTGAATGTTGTTACAGAAGAGCCAATATATCATACATTTCTCCCTAGCTTTGTCTAGCTACCTTATAAACTCTTTGTTGCAGACTCTGTTTTTATGTGTATGTCCAGCACCTACCACCCTGGAGCTCTGATCTTAATTGGGGTCTCTAGGCACTAAACAACCATTGTAATAATAAATAATGTGAAAGTATGTGTGTTCGTGCATGCTAGATGTGTACACATGAATACATGTGTGTACCAGCATGTAGATGTGGGAGTCAGTTTCTACAGATTTATTTATATAGGTATCTGGACAGGTGTGCATTTCTGTGGTTGTGCTCTATGGATTTGTATTTGGGCTTCAGGAGTGGGCCTTTAATGGACCCATTGCAGCTGTGATAATGTGTGGTCCTAATTTCCACATATAAAATAGTAATAACTTTAATGAACAAAAACCATGGAGCTGGCTACGAAAAATGGGAAGAGGGGAGGGAAAGAATCATGAAAAACTTTGTGAAATTTCTTTTTTAAAAAAATACCCTTTTTGACTACTTTGCTGCCTACACCCATACCATCCTCTCCTCCCTCTTCAAAGAGGGTATTCATGCCAAGGAAAAGGAGAGATGATGATACACTCCCTTTGTCCTGGACAGCTGCTTGGCTCCTATGCTTTTCTGATTCTTAAACCAGTGTCGTATCTGAGTGGTTCCAGGAGACCATGAAATGACGTGACTAACATCTGTCTCATGTACTTCATTCTTTCTCTCATCCTCTCTCCCGGGGGAGAATTGTGCGTGCAGTGTGTTTTTTTTATTCCTTTGGGAGCCACTGTCCATTTCGACAAATTGGAGTAGCTCTGGGTTTGCTCTAACTTGCACTGGGGGCTGGTTTGCCCCCAAACCCTTCAGGATCGGGGAGTGGGAGGTTGTGGAGCAATGATGTAAAACCATGTCCCCTCTGCAGGTTACCAACCGCAGCTCTAGGCACACCTGGGGGTCTAGCCCACTATGTTTTGAATAACAGTGCTACTGGCATAGTTTTAACAAACATGGAAATCTACTTTTAGCTTTTCTGGTGGTTGAATATCAGCAGACTCATATGATCTTTCAATGGTAGCAGATCAACATTGGAAGTGAGACTATTGCCAAAAGAGGCAGAGCTGTTGTCCTGCCTGACAAGGACCTCTTCCGGAGAGACTGCCTGTGCTCCAAAGCTACTGCCTGCAAAGGAGAGGGTGACATAGGGACGGAGGCTTTGCGTCAACAAAGCCCTGAAGCATGTCAAAGGGACCTAAGCACATGTTTAATTGCTCTGCTGAATTGTGGATGGAATCACTGAGAAGCCACTTTTGTGACAAAGATGCTTAGCTCTTCACAGGACTCCATAGGGACAGAAGAAGCAATGACTTGTATGTGTTTTTAGTGAGAGGGTAGGATCTGGGGAAGAGCTGTGTTGTACATAATGGCATATTACCAGCGACTACAACAACTTAATGTCAGTCTCTTTATACTGAGCCGTAAAGCCCTTCTGGTTCCCAAGAACAGGTGTACGAAGAGAAGCTGCTCCAATGTGCCTTAGACCACACACTGCTAACAAGAATCTTCTATTGAATTTCCTCACTGGATTTCTTATTGTCTGAGTCTGGCACTTTTCCAATGGTCTCTAAGATAGAACTAGTTAGATCTCATTATAACTCAGATGCGATAAAAATCACCCTGGGATTTTTCAGGGGACTGCTTCTAATGGGATGACAGTATCCCTGTTTACAAAGTAAAGGTCACATGGAATTTTACCAAGCAATCTAAACTTACCTTGTTGTAGCATTGCAGAAGCCAGAGATTATGACAGCTGTCCTGCTGCTCGCTCAGGGGCAAAACTCTCTCCCATGTGTGCTTTGGAGCTCGCTGACCCCACTAGAATCTATGCCATTGAAGTTCTCAGATCCTGGCTCAAAACTTTGTGCAGTGCAAATAGACTGGTTCCGCTGCAGTCAGGACTCAGCTCCACAGCTGCTTCTAGCAGAGCACAGCTCTGAGGAGGTCCCTGTGCCTCAGCTGAGAGAAGGGCTTGGAGGGCTGGGATGGACGGAAGGAGGGGGCAGAGGTGGTAGATCCACAACTACAGGGGAGGAGGGCTACTGCAGCTGTAGCCTTAGGGTGCAAGTAGAATTCTTTCCTGGCCTCTGCACAACTCCCTAGTGCCCAGCTTGGTTACTTGGGTTGTGTGCTGAGAGGAGGATTGGCCCTTGGATGGGCTGTCGAGACAGTAGCTGTAATATTTTCACTTTTCTTTGTTTTTCTTCTTTGTATCATAGGTGCATTTTTCTTCCAATTATAAAGAAAGCGTGCTCCCAAGAAACCCGTATGAGTGAGGCCCCGCTCTGCAATGGAATCCTGGCCTACCCTGGCCTGGGTTCTGCTACTTAGCCTGATCGCTGACTGTCTGAAAGCAGTTCAACCTAGAGACTTCACAGTGAAAGATATTATCTACCTTCATCCTTCAAGTAAGATTCATTTCACTTGCTTAAAATAGGATGTCACTGTGCCAAGGCTTAAAGAAAAAACCCTGAATTCAGACAGCAGAAACATCGGGTAGTTTGAGCTCAGGAATATGTAGCTTTTTGTAATGTTAGCCTCTGCACTAAAGAAAGTAAGTTATTAAAATAGAAAGGAAGTATGTTTTATATGTGCGTACATACAATATACTTTGTGTCAGAAGAATATTTCTTGGTCAGTTTACATGACAACAAACGATTAAAAGCCAAACTACCTGTGCTATTGAAATGATATAATAAAGCTGACCAGACAGGTATCTTCAGGGATCTTCTAGGTCACCTCGCTCAATGTATACTTAAGGCTTGATCCTTCTGGAGTTCAGATGAAAGCTCTGCGATAGCAGCACTGAACAACTGGTAGGATGGCTGAATCTGATACTTTGTTACTGAGAGTCTAATAAAGTGAAGTAAGCTACCGGGATTGGCATTACAGACTAATGGGATGGCAAAAACACTTTTGGCTAGTACGTGTCATGAGGCACTGAGCAGTTGGCCTTGGGATACTGTTTCCCAGTAAACTTAGGACACATTTTTCTAGCAGCATCTGATCATCATGGCTGTCTCTGCTCTCTGTTTCCTCTAAGTGCAGCTCTTCAGCACACTCAAGTAACTCACTACTTTTGGTAGTGAAAATGGCTGGTACACACATCATTGGCATTCACTGCTCATGTTGTGGTCCCACTCTGTCGGGCTCTGACACACCCATTTTATCGCCTGCTCACCATGTCTCCATTCAGTATGGCAGTGGAGGTTTGCTTACATTGCTGAACATCTCTTGGTATTATAACGAGTACTATGTGGAAGCCTCCCTACCTCAGTGTGGAGTAAATGTGAGTGCCAGGTGCTAGTTCTTGGTTCTCTAGATTTATTTCAGCAGTGCTCAATAGGCTGCAAGGTCTGGGCCATAAGTACCCAGGATTTGGCAAAGGGGATTAATGGGGGCACTTGTTTATAATGTGAAGCTATCCTCAATGCTTACTGAGTATCTCATTCCCCAGTCTAGCATTGCACCTATGTTTCAATTCTACAGACTGTTAGGACAATTATTTTCTTTTACTAATGTGTGTAAATGGCAGACAGCTGAGGTAAGCGTAGTTCACTTTTATAGGCAACTTTTGTCCTATGTGATAGACTCGTGGAAATAAAAACACAACTTACAGCGCTCAGGAAAGGTGCCACATTGATAGCCCTGGAGATTGAAGTCGACTGTTGATCACAGAACAGGTGCACCCCAAGCAACAGCAGTAGACGCCTGTTAATGTGGCCCTGCCTATACAGCTCAACCTTGTGAAGGCTCCGTCCTTCATCAAGGCCTGGGCTAAAACCTATTAAGTCAATGGAAAGACTCAGTGAGTTTGGATTAGGTCCTCAGTCTTTGATTTCTCTACGAAGAGCTCTCTGCCAACAATAGTTATTTATTTTTATTTTTTAATTTTTGGTAGCGTGACCACCTGTCCCTAGGAAATGGTTTAAGATCACTAATTTCCTTCACAGGGGCCAGGGAACAGCTGTCGGATGGCAATGACTTTGTTACCATTGACCAAGCCACACTGAAAGCATTCAGCTAGAGCTGAAAGGATGTTATCCCTGCAATTCCTCAGCCACTAAGTTGTTAATTTTCTGAGCCTCTGGTTTTTTTGATTGATTAAATGAGGTGAAGCTCATAGAGCTTGAGATTTTGTGAACTTCTTTCATGGGTTCTGGCTCTAGTGTGAGGTTGCAGTCCTTATGCCCATATAATTTAAATCCATTTGCCCCAAGGATGAGTCATTAAAAATAATGAGCCAGATCCTCAGGTGGTGTCAATGGGCATAGAGTCAGTGAAGTCAGTGGAGCTGTGCCAATTTACACCAGCTAAAGGTCTGTTCCAATATCTGTTGAGCTAAAGGGAAGCCTATGTATTAGGAGCTAGAGGTGACTGAAAATCCCAACCATTTTCAGGTTTCTTTTAATCAAAAGTTAAATTTTGAACAAAAACTATTATTGACAATTTAAAAAAAAAATTCAACCAGCTCTGTTTAGGGGCAGAAGGGAGCTAGACTGGCACTAGAGGCTGCCCAATTTAGGACTCAGTTATGCAGATCTTACTTATTGTGGTTAGCAATTATTTAATCACTGTGATTATTCATTTAAGTGCTCACCGACATGAGCAAAGGTTGCACAACCACGTCCTTAAGGCATTTCATTTCGATAGCAATATAAGATGCTGCATGTATTTTTCATTAGTTTCTCAGTCTCATTGTATTTTTTTTCATTCTTTTTGCTCTGTGTTCCTTTTTCACCCAACTTTCCCCCCCTCACCCGCACTAATGGAATCTGATGATGATCAACTTTGTGAGTCAAACTTTTGAACCCACACTTGTTCTAGTGGGTTTGAAATTAGGCAAAATGTGTTTGCGCATCCCTAACAAACATCTTTGTTGGAGAAATTTAGCCTTTTTTTTTTTTTTTTAGTGTATGTTGAACAAAGACTAAATCTCCACAGTAGTCTTCCAAAGAAAGCTGGTACAAAGTGAACCACTGCTGACCAAGGGAGTTAATGGATGGATAAAGTTACAGGCAGTTACGGGGCACCGTGAGGTTGGTTTTTTCTTTAGAATCGTCCTTTCCTGAGGGACTGAGGCCTTATGTCCCGAAACACAGTCTATGGAGCTTATTAACTTCTGTGATCAAGAGCCAAATGAGATTCACTCACAGCTGTGGCAACAACTGTTTGAAACTTTATTTTACTCCAGTAGTGCTTTGAAGATAAAGAAAATACCATGCAGCTCAGGAACTTCCACAGTCTCTCCTTTTTGCTCACCTGTTTTATCAGATATAGTATTAGTTAATGGTCTACTACAAGAAGCAGTGTTCACACACATGCGTCTAGCCACACATCTCTGTTGTCTAGAAGCTATTTCCAGAGAACCCTTCCTGCCTTTTGATATCCAGAGGAGCCATTTACTTTTTAAAATAAACCCCCCAATCCCTGGACACTTGTGAGATGAATATGTTTTGGGATGCTGGCCTGAAGACAGCCATAAAGAAGAGTTTGGAGTACTTTTGTGCTCTCATTTGGGTTGCTTGCCAAAACTGAATTAATAATCATTTCATAGGCAGATTTGTATTTTGCATATAGAGGAGAAAATCTATATTTTGTGACAGTCTCTGCTAATACAAATTGGCCTATGTTTTAATTTCAGAAGATTACATCTGGTCAGGTGCCATGTAATGCTTTGTGTCCAACAAAATCAAAGTTTAACACAGCATTTACCTAGACCTTTGCAAATAGGTGAGCTGCAGATTGTCTTAAACCTGCTCCCGGCCAATGGGAGCGCAGAGCCAGTGCTCGGGGTAGGGGCAGCGTGCGGAGCCCTTTGGCCCCCCCACCTAGAAGCCAGACCTGCTGCTGGCCACTTCCAGGGCACAACACGGTGTCAGAACAGGTAGAGACTAGCCTGCCTTAGCTGGGCAGCACCACCAATGGGACTTTTATTGGCCTGGTCGGCGGTGCTGACCAGAGCCGCCGCAACCTAGTGCCTTGCATTCCCCAGTTTGAAAACCACTGCCTTAAATCATATAAGCTCTTTGGGCTTTGGGACAGTCCAGCCTTCAGAGATGCATACCAACTCCATATAGGTTGGTATTCAAAGTACATTTGAGATCCAGGGACTGGCCACGGATTGTTGATTCAAGGGCCCCAAACACCTCTGTATAGGGTGTGCAGTGGTTACTACTCTAGTCTTTGGACTGGAACAGTGACTATAGAGGAGTTGTACTGAATCTTGCATTGGTTGCTTGAAATGAGATGGAGTGAAATTAATTTATACTATCCCCATTTTATTGTCCCACATAATGCCTTGGCTTTGTGCCAATTGTACATTTCACCTATTGTTCTTTGGTTAGTTTCTGGGCATTGTACTGAGAGATGGCAGCATCTGGAAAAATCCATTTACTTGGATTCATTTAGGATATATTGCAGAGGTCTTGCCAAGAGAGCACTTTAAAACTTTGTTTCACATTTGGCGAAATAACTTGTACTCTAGCAGATTACTGATAGCTGGAGGTTCAGCAAATTGATGTTTTCTCCATTTGGGAGATCAGTCGGCATTCAAAAGTGTGAGTGTATTTCCTCTGTGAGACCGATTTCAGAAGTAGTTAGTCCAGCTGACGTTTTGTTAATAGTGATGTTGGAGTAACAGTATTGAATAGTGCTGTGAAATAATATTTGCTACAGAGAATGAGCAAATGCAATTACGGGGCTGGATCCCATACCTCTTATTCAGGTGAAACTCCCCTGGAGGTCAGCTGTGGGCAATTTTCCTGAGTATGACTGTTTTACTGGGCCCTTGTACTTGTTCTTCCAGAATTTTAAAATCCAGAACAATTTATGATGGGGCTGAGGCACACATATCTAGCAGCAAATACATTTTAAAAAAAGAGTATTACCATGGTGCCTTTAAAAAGCATGGTACAGACTGGCTAAATGATCATCAGTTTAAATGAATTTTGTTTACATTTTTCAGCCACACCATATCCTGGTGGATTTAAATGTTTCACCTGTGAAAAGGCGGCAGACAATTATGAATGCAACCGATGGGCTCCAGATATCTATTGTCCAAAAGGTAAATTAGCTCCATGCTATCTGTTTAGATTAAATCTATGTTAAGGAAATGCCTAAGTATTCCCATTCAAGTGATAACATGCACAGGTATCCAACACCCGCCGTTACTGGAGGTTTATAAGAACAGGTTGGACAAACACCTGCCCGGGATGATCTATATATACTTAATCCTGCCTCAGCACAGGGTGATGGACTACCTGACCTCTCGAGGTCCCTTCCAGCCCTACATTTCAATGATCCTATGCTTTTCATTATTCTCCAAAAGTATTTGAATTCAGGTGATGGCTATTCATACCCGTAAGCCTCAATTATTGTAAGTAAGGTTGGTGGATGATACAAATGATGCATCCAACGCTCACACTTCCCTTTGCAGTAGATGGGTTTAGAGCTTTAATCGATCCCCATGTTCTCCCACAGCTGAAACAGAAATTAAGTGTCAGTGGGACGTAGGCTTCCAAGTATGTAAGTCACTTTTAGAAATGGGACTGTGATGAGGTGTTCACCCCACACCAGCCCTGAAGGGGTTATGGTGGTGCAGATGGGGCCAATTAAGCTTATAGGCCACACCTGGTGGAGAGTTTGGCATGATTGGAAATGACTACTGGCTAATAAAGCCCAGCTAGGGGAGAAGATGGATAAGGTATGAAACCAGGAAGTTCCCAGCAGAAAGGGGCTACAGTGTGGAAGCTGTCAGTCACTCTCTGGGGTTGGGAGGAAGGGGAGGAGGAAACCAAGGCTATGTCTACACTACGGACATTACAGCGGCACAGCTGTACCAGTGCATCTGCGCTTCTATAAGGTCTCCTGTGTAACCACTTTATGCCGGCGGGAGAGAGTTCTCCTGCCGGCATAATTAAACCACCCCGAGCAAGTGGTGGTAGGTATGTTGGCAGGAGAGCGTCTCCCACCGACAGCGCTGTCCACATGGGTGCTTTTGGTGGTGAAACTTATGTCGGTGAGGGGCGTGTTTTTCTTCAAATCCCTGACCAATAAAAGTTTTGTCAACAAAAGTGGTAGAGTAGACAAAGCCCTAGGGAGAGAGAGAGAAGCCCTGGGATCCTTGCCTACATCTAGAAAGGTGGAGAAAGCCTGTGGGAGGTGGGATAGTAAGCAACCCAAGGAAGAGCAGCAAGGTTAGAGATTGTGCAGACCGTGGCTGGAACTCGAAGTAGTGGGTGGGCCTGGGTGCCAGGGGAAGTGGCACAGGACCTGGCCTTGGACCGGAAGACTCTCTGGAATGGCATGAAATGTAACAGAATCCTGTTTGGAGAGTGTGGAAAATATTTATTAATTTGCAAATGAGGCTTCTGTATTCTGCTGCGTTCCCTTAGAACACCAGGGAGCAACACTAAAAAAACCCACAAGAACATTGGGAGGGAAAGTTTTTTGTTTCATACAAGGAAAAAGAACCAGTCTTGATTTGTTTGCGGGGGGGCGGGGTTATCATCCACCAGATAGTATATAATGAGAGAGTACTGTGCATAATTCTACTCAAAATGGCAAAACTCCCATAGAAAATCAACTAACATAAATTTGAATCAAACTAAAGCAGCTCAGAACTGGAGACCAGTTTTGGTCAGGTAGTAGAAATGATTTCTAGTTAGAGATAGTTGTGAGAATCTTTGAATCAAAGGTATACTCCACCTTTTGGAAAACTATTTATTTTTTAAAAATCTTGCCTCATTTCTAATTGTTCCCATTGGCCTGACATTGAGCACAGCGCAGAACCACAGATCTGCATACCTCTGAAATTTTGAAGTCTTTGAAATCCTGACAGGGATCCAAATTCTGTGGGTGCCCTTTTCTGCTTTTTATCTTCTCTTCATTCATTTTCTCTTCCGTGCTCTGAATGTCTCTCCTAATTCTCTCAATTAATTGCTTCCTGCTTTCATCTTTCATTTCTTGCCCACGCTGACATCCTTTATATAACATCACCTTCACACTCCATTTGTCTCTCATTGTTGCTCTTCCTCATTTTGTCTTGTGTTTGTGTGTTGGGAGAAATCCTTCTAGCCTTGGTGGGGCCATGTAGTCCCATAGTTAGCCTGCCTAGCATGGGGAGCAGAGAGTGGGCTATGAAGAGATACCAGGGGACTGTGTACTACCTGTGTACTACAGGCAATGCTTCATGGTTAAGGCTACGTTTTCATCATGGGTATTTTTAGTAAAAGTCATGGACAGGTCATGGGCAATAAACAAAAATTCACAGCCTGTGACCTGTCCATGACATCTACTATATACCTCTGACTAAAACTTGGGGACAGGAGGGGCGGCGTGGTGGGTACTAGGGGGGTATGGCCTGGGGGTGTGTGGCAGGTGCTGGGGGAGGAGGGGCACCACAGCCTGAGGGGTGCGGCAGGTGCTCGGGTGGGGGGTTGGCGGGGCTGGGGCAGGTTTCCTGCCCGGCTCCTGGGAAGCAGCGACCTCCAGCTCCTAGCTCCATGTGCTGCCTCCATTCTGCTCTCCCCCAAACCCCGGTTCTGCAGCTCCCATTGGCTGGGAACTGTGGCCAGTGGGAGCTGTGGGGGTGGTGCCTGTGGGCGGAGCTAGGAGCTGAGGGAGGGGAGTTCCTGTAGCCCTTCTGGAGAGGTCCTCCCCCCAGGTAAACACCGCCCCGCAGCCCAATCCCCAGCCCTAAGCTCCCGCCCACCCAAACTCCTGCTGCTGGGGGTGGGCCCAAGACTGCCCCAGCAGCAGCTGGTGGGACTGGCCCAGGGGCTGCCCGAGGTGCTCAGGTGGCTCCCGGGCCAGCTGCCTGGGTCGCTGCAGAAATCACGGAGGTCATGGAAAGTCACGGAATCCGTGACTTCCATGACCTCTGTGACAAGCACAGAGCCTTATTCATGGTGTCTCTCTCCCCAGTGCTATTGAGAGAGGGACAGGCAGGGCCAGGTGATCAACACTACACAGATCCACTGGCCAAGAATATCCTTCCCATATATAGGGGAAGCCCAAGGGTATAAACTGTCATAGTCCAGCCACAGCAAAACAGGTGTGTGAGTATCCTCCACTTTGCTGCTAGATACCCGCACTGGTGTACGTCTTCCTCTAAAACCGGTACAAGTCCCCTTGACTAAGTCCATTTTCTTGAGCCATTCATAGGGGATCCAGATTTGGCCCTGACAGTTACTCATGAAACTGTTCAAAATAAAGGAGCTGCAGAGAGAAGTTTACAATGGTCAAGAAATATTGCTGACTGACCTTTTGCAACTGAATCTACAGAACTGAAGATGTAAGCAGCTGACGTTTTTGGAAAGCAGCCTTCATCTAGCCAGTTCTTTTCAATCGGCACTTAATATATATTTAATAATGTCCTTTAGCTTTCTCATCCAGCATCTTTCTGAATTATGTACCTAGATTTGGTGGTGATTGGCCCATTGCAAATGCCTTCCGTAGTCAGTGCTTTTCATGCATCTCCGAAACCAAAAGACAATAGTCCCAATAGCAAAGACCAGCCATCCTGTGTCCCTAGACTAAACCAAAGAGATGCAGGAAATCCTTCTGAATTTAATTTGTTTTTTTAAGAGTTTAAATTAATGTAACTTCAATAACAATGAAAGATCAGAACAGCTTGTGTCAAATGATGGCAATAGTAGCAGTTCCCACCCTGTTTTGGCAGGAATACACATTATTTTAAATAATTGACAATGATGATAGTGGCTAAAAACAATCTGCAGACTAGTCTATCAGACACAAAAGAATGACTGCAAGGCTTGCTTTCAATAAAAATGTTTCCCAGCTTCAAAGAATCACTGGTTCAGACATTAAAGGGAAGCCAATAGCTAGGCAATGCCAATTGCTTTCTTTTTGGAAATCATGTTTCCAGTGACTCTCTTTATTTCGTTAATCAGGCTCATGCAGACCAGCTTTTGATGGTATGTCTGTGAACTGCTGTTGCCACTCTACCTTGTATTAAAGCTTGTTTGTTTTATCTGCTTTTAAAAATGCTTGGTTTCTCTTACATTTCACCACAGCAGGATCACTACGTATTTACAGAATATGGGATTTTGGAGCCCGGAATCGACCAGGTGGAAATTCAAATCCATCTTTTTATCTTTAGAACAAAGAAGCCCAAATCTTCGTAGAATGGAGTTATCAGATAGCATTTTGCTCACATAGCATGGAGCATTTAGTCCTAAAGCTATCAAGGTACATTGGGAACAGTGTACTTTGTAGCTGGACTTCAGCCTGAACCAAGCTCAGATTCACTATATGCTCTACTTTTTTTTATCTTCAGAGGCTGAGACAATGTCCTTGTGTGCCACCTCCCTATAGTGGCATTCTTTGGAATGAATGGAAAATAATAACCTAGACAGCACGGTGTTACTTTGGTGTTGGGCAGCAATGCATGCAACACACTCCATTTTACAGCTCTGGCTCTTTAAAGTGTTCCTGTCCTGCAGGTGATTTCCACTGCATTCTTGTAAGAAACAGCTCTCCTTTTCTGCAGAACAAGTAGAAAATTTAAAGGGCCAAGGCCAGAGTTGCTCTTTCTTTGGAAGAAGGAAGGAGTAGTTTCCATGAGCTGTTGCTTGCAGAAATGATAAGTATAACGTGCACTGGCATTTTTTATTTATGACCATGGATTTTGGAACAGATGCAAAGGAAAGTCTGAGAGATGGAACAAAGCAGAACAATTCACAGCTGACAAATAAAAAACAAGTGTAGCTTGTCTTGTTTTAGAGTAGCAGCCGTGTTAGTCTGTATTCGCAAAAAGAAAAGGAGTACTTGTGGCACCTTAGAGACTAACCAGTTTATTTGAGCATAAGCTTTCGTGAGCTACAGCTCACTTCACCTTGGTTTTCTCTCCCCCCCACCCCACTCTCCTGCTGGTAATAGCTCATCTTAAGTGATCACTCTCCTTACAATGTGTATGATAAACACCCATTTTTTTCATGGTCTGTGTGTATATAAATCTCCTCACTGTATTTTCCACTTTATGCACCCGATGAAGTGAGCTGTAGCTCACGAAAGCTTATGCTCAAATAAATTGGTTAGTCTCTAAGGTGCCACAAGTCCTCCTTTTCTTTTTGTCTTGTTTTGTTTTTTGTTTTTTGTGTGGGTTTTTTTTTTGAGAGAGAAAGGGGGAGAGAGAAGCATTAATTCTGCTATCACTTAATACTGATTTTAAACTGGTGTAAATCTGTTGGTCCTGATTGTCTTCTAACACTATTGTATTTCAGGAATAACTCCACTGAGTCAGTCGAGTTACACTGGTGTAACTAAATGAATCAGTGCTATTGGCTTACATGAGTCAGAATCAGGCTGAAAACTTTACCAGTTCACATTGTAAGGAAAGTCAGATGTGATCTGTATTTGTTCCTTCTGGATGCAAAATCAGTGTCTGTGTGTGTTTGTTGGTTTTGTTTTTGTTTTTTTTATCTCCAACTTTCCAAGCAAATCATTTCAAAATAAACTAATTTATCAGTTTTTTTAAACAAACTGAAAGAAGAAAAAATAATTTCATGTCACAGTTCTAGTAAACAGGCCTAAAAATTTACCTTATAACTGAAAATTGATCCCCAGGCTAATTGTGAAGACCTGAAGTTATTTACTCATTCCATAGGTTGGTGATTTTATCTCGGGGGGGGGGGGGTTAGAGGAGTAAAGTTGCAGCACCTCCTACTCTGCAGTTATCTGAACCTTTTCTGGACTGCTTGTGTTATGTGATATTGCAAGATAAGAAAATTCTCGGTATTGCATTTAAAAAAATAATAGAAAATTTGTTTTAGTTAAATAGATATTTTAAAAAATTAAGTCACTTTCACAGGAGCTTAAATGCAAGAGTTACCATGGAAAGCACATTTCTGCATAACTAAAGATTAGTGCAGTGTATTATTAAAACATGAACAACCCCTGGAGTGAACATGAATGACTGACAGCAATTGCTAGCGTGCAGAAGAGTGCAGACTCATGCCTTAGCATTGTACATTAGCCTGCCCACTCTTCTGGGTAGGCCCCTCTCAAGCACAGTGTGTTAGTTATCCAGGTCTGTTATGACCCAGCACTAGGAGTATTCCTGATATTCAGTTCCTGAATGGCTACTGAGCAGAGTCTGACAACTGAGGCAAACTGTTAAGTGGATAGGTGCCATCTGAAGCAGCGTCATGGTTATGACTGTCAGATCCTGTATACATATTACATCTAAAAATCCTATGTTAAAAGCATGGTAAAACTGAAAGTCAAGCCCTCTCTGCTCCTATCCAACCTCCTAAAGCTCCTGCTTCCCTTCCCTTCTGCTACTGTCTAACAGACCCAAGCCCCAGCTCCTGTTCCCTCTTCTGCTGTCATCCAACACCACCCCTCCAGTGCCCCACCTCCTGCCCCCTTCACTTCTATGCCTGTTCAACTCCCCTGCACTCTGGCTTTTGTTGCCCTCCCCCACCATATCCCAGCCTCTGCCCCCTCTTCTTCTAGCCCATCCCCACTTAAATCCTGTCCCTCTCTCCCAAGACAGCTCCCTGTGCCCAACACCCCAGCAGCTCTCAGCAGCTGGGAGGAGCAATTGGAAGGAAATGCTTGCTCAGCACTTGAGGCTTCAGGATGCTCAGTCACTCTGTGGGGATAGACATATGCAGTCCAGTTGCTCATAGGAGCTGTGAGGGGATTGAGCATGCTCAGTGGAGATGGAGTCTTTGGAGAACTTGCTACCAAATTCTAACAAATGTCTACTGAGCATGTGCAAACGGAGATTTTCCAGAGGCTATAACTTGATCAAATTTAGGCGAATTTTCATTGTGATGGCAAATGGCACAGCATGGAGGTGCCAGAGCTTGTTGACAGAATGGTTGAAAGAATTTCTCTTAACATGGACAAAACAACAGATTTTCCCCTAATCTTAATTATCTGAAATGACTGAAGCATTTTTGTTGAAACTTAAAAAAAAAAAAAAAATACAGTTCTTTCTGAGGTAGACATCCAGCCTGGGAAATTTTAGCCTGAACTGTTTATAAACTTATAAGTCATTGAAAACGGGGTCGTATAATGGAAAGTGTTGGGCAACCTTAACTATAGGTGGCAGTACGAGCTCCACCTTTAACTGAAGCTGTATTTAAAGAAACATTTTCAACTTCTAAATCATATATTATTTTTTTTAAATTCATTTTTTTGCACAACTTAAAATTTGGGTAAAATTTAACTTGATATGAGATGATCTTATAATTAAGGCAAGTATCTGGGAAACAGGAGAACTCTGTTCTGTTCTTGGTTGTGTCACAGTTCCTACATTGCCTTGGACACCTTAGTGCCAAAGAGATGATGCACAGCTAAAGGACACTGACTCCATTATGTATTCTTCGATTATTTGGTTTAACTTTATGTAGTGGGCAGGCCCATCAGCCCATTTGCTTACCTGTGACCCCATCAGCTTCAGCATACCAAAGCTCTCACCTTCCCAAGGTATTAACTGTAATGTAGATTTATCTATTTCACTTTTACACTCATCTTTGCTCTGGGCTGCCTCTTGTCCTCTATATAAACCCAAGGTATGCCTTCATCTTATCAGCTGTGATCACTGCTCTTACCCTGCACTGGGAAAACAGGCAATATATAACAAAAGGCTAGAAAGCACAAAGAACATTACTTTACTTCAGTCCCTTGAGAGTGTTTTTGTATGCATGTATTTTGAATCCAGGGAAAAAAGACTTTTATTTGGGATGATAAGAGCATCTTCACTGGTGCATGTAGACGGAAGCTGGTAAATGCAAGCATTGCAATGCTTCTCTGTGAGAGCTCAATCTTGCAAGGTACTGAGCATGTCTTGAGAAGTGCCAGGTGTTCTCAGTTGTCACCCAGGCACTCTGGTCCAGATCCTAAAAGGTACGTAGGTACCTGACTGCCATTGATTTTAATAGGTGTTAGGTGCCTTGGATGATCTGACCCTCAGTAATACTTAAACACAGTTTGTTGCTCACTAAGGAGCTGATTCTCCAAGCTGCAGAGCCCCTGAATTCCAACTGACTTCAACAGGATTTCAGGGTGATCCTCACCTTGCAGGAGATGTTCATGACCTAAGAAGTATTTATGAAAGAGAGGAAGGGTAGGTCTCATATGACACACAAATGCACATATCTCACTGGTTATGACCTAGAATATTTTCAAAAAAACGACGTAAAATATTGTTCCTTATCAAACTTTTTCAGCCCAAAGTAAGTCTGTGAATCACAATGAAACCCCTATTAAAGAGAGCCAGTGGGTGCATTATATTGGGGTGTCTTCTAGAAACATGGAATTGTAAATGGGTTTCAGCTGATATGTATAAAGGGTGAACTTCATCCCTGTGCAGAGGGGCAGCACGGGCTCTGTGCAACAGATAAGGTTTATGTGAGGCTAAAGTGGTACATGCATAGGCCTTGTTCTGTTGCTTTATTGGGAATGGATTTTACTCTAGAGGCCCAATCCTGTGAGGTGCTGAGGTATTAAATGGCACCTAACTCCCATTGATTTCAATAAGATTTAGGTGCCTAAATATCTTTGAGGATCTGGGCCTGAGTGCTTTCAAGTCCAGTCACCTTCAGTGGGAGTAGAGAGCGCTCAACATCTGATAAAATTAGGCTCTGACCTCTTAGTAGAATATATATTAAAAGTCTTGCATTTGTAGTGACTGTAGATTTAAGCAAAGGCAGTCTGTTAGATCATCGTCAGAGATCTGAAATGCTCAAGTCTGTTTGTCATGGGTATCACCACTCAAGTTCAGAGCTGGCCAAACTTATGACAAACATCTGGTATTTTTATTGCCCGTGTTAACTAATAACACATTCGTTCAATAATCCTTCTCTTTGTAGTTGATGAATACCTAAAAAGGGAAAAGTTTGAGAGACTCTCTTCCAGTTAAAGATAACAGCTGCACAAGAACATCCACTTTAATTTAATTACACATTTTTTTTCCCCCATGAAAGCAGGCAGGATGTTCATCACTACCTACCAAGCAGGACATAAAAATGAGAAAAAACGTTTCCTATGTTTATATTATTTTGCTATCATCTTACAGAAATAGGAAATCAGAGCCCAGTGGCTTTCTGTTCCCTTTGTAGTTGAAGACAATTATGATTTTTTAAATCACTCACACAATGGTTTACATTTTCAGAGCATTTAAAAAACATTAGCTAGTTCAGCATTTCCAAAAGGGTGGGGTACAGCTTCCTGTGGGGGTGGGAGAAGGGTGCAAAGGACTGGCCAGGGGGAAGGGAAGGCGTAGAAGATGTATAAATTGAGATGTGAAGGAGTTTAACACCCTCGCCCCTAGTGGGAATAGTGGAGGATGTCATTGACTTCATTACAGTTTGGGAAACATAGAGCTAGTTAATCCTCATAAGTTCCCTGTATGGTAGGGAAGTGCATTAATCACCATTTTATAGGTGCAGAAACTGAGGTATGGAGATGCTAAGTGACTTGCCCAAGAGTACACAGCTAGCTGGTGGCAGAGCCAGGATTAGAAGACAGGCATTCCTGTTCAGTCCTCTGTCTAGATTATGGACTATGGGAAGGATGACTCGCATTTGCAGTGATCTCAATCATGAGGAAGGAAAGCATGTACATGAAGTTAGTGGAAGAGAATCTTTAAACCCATATACATTGATGTTAAGGGGCATGAAAGGTCAGCTTTAGGGACAAAACGTGAATGGCGAATTCCTGCAATTGGTGTGAATTTAATACTTTTTTTTTTTTAGCTAGCAGTGCTATAAACTAGGGATGGTCCTGAGCTATTGATTTTTAGACTTGGATCCATATTGAAATGCTCAGAGTCTGGAGGTCTCTTTAGTTCACCCATGATATTTGGATCCATATCTAGGTATGACTAGATGACCTCTCTTCCAACCCTAATCTTCTATGACTCTATGATATGGATCAAAACTTTAAAAGTTTCAGAGATGTTTGAGATCTGAGGAGCTGTATAAGAGCTTACAGCACTAGTGTGTATATATTTACACTTTGATCTAGGATAGGAATTTGGTATATTTCTTCCATTTTTTTTGTCTTTGCCATGACTTTCTTTACTTACTGATTGCATCCATATTTCCAGAATGTGATCACAACTACTCTATGAAGTATGAATTATAAATAGAATTTGTCCAAACCCAAACATGCTTTTCTCTCTCTTTCTAGGGACAAGATATTGCTACACTCAACACATATTGGAAGCTGGTGGAGAAAGTATATCTGTCACTAAGCGCTGTGTGCCACTGGAGGACTGTTTGTCTACTGGATGCATAGATTCAAAACATGAAGGCCACAAGGTTAGGAGCAAAAGCTATCTGCTTTGGTAAAAACTGTGCAGAAATCTTCTGCTCTTAGCCAGAAGTCTGACACATACAACAGGTGGAACAACATCACCAAAATTGTAATGTCTCTATTTTTGACCAGTCCTTTGCTATATTCATGTTGCTTTGTTTCATAGAAAAAAGGGAAGTGATCCTTTTAAGCATTAGGTAAAGAGGATTATGGGCTAACTCCTGCTCCCACTGATGTTAGTGATTTAAGTGAATTTGGTCTGTGTTAAATAATGAGAGCATATAATTTGCATGAACTCTGCAGAGCTAGGCAAAATCTATAAACATTCCCCTTACAAATACAGGAGCGAATCCTGAAATCCTTAGTCAGGTTTTACGCAGTGACAAAATTCCCTTTTCTCAGGCAAAGGAAACTTTGTCTGAGTAAAAATTGGTAATAACTGAGGAAGGATTTGGGCCAGTATGTATATATACAGATTGAAAAGTGTGAAAACATAAACACAGGAAAGAGTAACATCATCCCACTCTCCTTGAGGAATTAAAATGTTGGGTCCACAAGACGAAAGACAGGGACATGGCTAGACGTTTTTGATGGTATGTTAAAGACCCACTGGTACTGCAGGAAAGAGAACCATTCTAATGAATTTTAAAAAAAAACAACATTTTGCTTATACTATTATACTTCCTGATTTTCTCAGACCAGTTAGTTTTAATGAGTGGGGACATTGTCCTGTGAAGTGTTTTTGTACCCTCACCAATGTAGGGCATTGGTGATAGGTGAAAGGGCACTGGCCAATCAGTAATCATGCAGTGACTTATTTATTCCATACAGGAGCTGGATCTTCTAATTTTATCAGGAATGGCTTATTTTAAAAGGCTGTTTTATTGAAAAATAAGTCAAGATTTCAAACTCCTGACACATTTCAAAAATAGGTTCCAGTCAGATATTCCTATGAGTAACCAACCAAGCTCTGTTCCCTGGGGTATTCTAGCAATTTAGGGCCATAGCATTCCCTCCTGCCTGGGCCACATGAAGATCTGTGAAGTTCTCCTACACATTTGAGTCAACAGTGTGCCCTTGTTGCCAAGAAGGCTAATGGCATTTTGGGATGTATAAGTAGGGGCATTGCCAGCAGATCGAGGGACATGATCGTTCCCCTCTATTCGACATTGGTAAGGCCTCATCTGGAGTACTGTGTCCAGTTTTGGTCCCCACACTACAAGAAGGATGTGGAAAAATTGGAAAGAGTCCAGCAGAGGGCAACAAAAATGATTAGGGGACTGGAACACATGACTTATGAGGAGAGGCTGAGGGAACTGGGGATGTTTAGTCTGCAGAAGAGAAGAATGAGGGGGGATTTGATAGCTGGTTTCAACTACCTGAAAGGGGGTTCCAGAGAAGATGGCTCTAGACTGTTCTCAGTGGTAGCAGATGACAGAACAAGGAGTAATGGTCTCAAGTTGCAGTAGGGGAAATTTAGGTTGGATATTAGGAAAAACTTTTTCACTATGAGGGTGGTGAAACACTGGAATGTGTTACCTAGGGAGGTGGTGGAATCTCCTTCCCTAGAAGTTTTTAAGGTCAGGCTTGACAAAGCCCTGGCTGGGATGATTTAGTCGGGGATCGGTCCTACTTTGAACAGGGGGTTGGACTAGTTGACCTCCTGAGGTCCGTTCCAACCCTGATATTCTATGATTATCACTTGATGGTGAGGGACAAAAGAAGCAGGGGTAAACCAGTGACTCCCCCACTGTTCGCAGGGGCCTGTGCCATCTGTGTGAAGGCCATGTTCCTCTTCACCTGTTCCTTCCCCTGCCTCTCTTTTGGCCCATGTCACTACTGTTTCTGCAGGAACTATGCTGACATGGGCTGGTGACCAAAAAACCACTCCTCTAGCCCCCAAAGAGAGGAGGAAATGAGAATGTTAATGTTGACTGGATAAGTTTTCCCAAATGACATTAAATATTGATACATCATGCAGTAGACCCAGGAAGGAATTATTCGCTCCCTCTGCAAGGAGAAGTAACTTACTGTAGCCTTGAAAAGGGTGCAACTTACTTTTACCTGGTGCCTGGCCAGATCAGTGGATGATGCCTGAAAGTGGGGGGAAGCCACTCCCTCACGTCCCCCACACCTGACTCACTTGTTCTTGGTGGCATGCAACTCCTCTGTCCCCTGAGCCAAGTTCCTGACTGGTCCTACATGTCCATGCATAGTCATATGGAACCAAAGCACAATCTTCCCTGAAATGTTCACTTGCAGTAACGCCTGGTGTATCTGGGTATGTGTCAGTCACTGGCACCAACTTTATGCTCCTTTTTTTTAACAGGGGATACTGGACAGGAATCAACACCCCCTGAAATGTTGTGGTGTTTCCACTAGGCGACACTTGTCATGCGGGCCTTGCAGGGTAGTTAAAAATCCCATATGCTCATTTCTATCTATTATCCTATGCTAGCATTCAGTAATTCTAGGACACAACTGAGTGATATACCTTAAAATGCACCCCTTCCCATCTACACTTCCAGCATTCAGGTCAGTTAAGATGCGTGATGTCCAATGTACTTAGTTAATATTTCTGAATGTTGCTCTCAAATGTGACCGGTTGGTAACATTTAAAATCTTTTATCACTAACTGTTGTGGAACCAAACTTCTAATTCTCTCTGCCCTTGAACTCTTAATAACTAAAGAGAGTTGCTCGGGTAATTAAACTCCAAGACAGATTATGGTGGTGATCCTCCAAGACAAAAACACAAGATAAACTTTGTACATGGGATTGGGAGCAGTCCCATTGAAGCTGAATTTACTTTACACACCTTATAAGTCTTCTTTATGCTGCCAGAATGGTGTAAAGGGGCCTTAATGAAACTGAGAATTCAGGCCTTTGAATAGTATTTATTCCCAATAGGCTGTATACGTAGAACATGTATCTTTGTGTATTTAATTCTCCAGTATTATATTAGCCTAGATATCAGGTGATGGGTACCTAGAAAGGCCTAGATAAATTCATGATTAATTTCTGAAAGTTATGCTACATATCGCATCGACTCTGCTGTAAGCATACAGCCAAAATGGGTATTATTTTTTAAATGGCTTACTCTGAAAAAAAGTATATTTGTTTTAAACTGAATGCTACAGCCCTCCCTATAGCAGACATCACTTGTCCAGGCCACGCATCTGTCCTAGACAACTCTCTTGACCACCTGACCGCGTGCCAGACCCCAAATTGCTATTCTTAACACCTTAATATTATCCTAGACAAATTCAGTGTCTCCAGGCCTCTCCAGAATAAGGAGGGGTGACTGTTGTTGTTTGTATTGCAGTAGTCCCTAGGAACCCCCGAAGAGATTGGGACACCATTGTGCCAGTCACTGTACAATCATGGAATAAGAGACCATCTCCACACCTAGAGCTTACAATGTAAATGGAAAGACAGACAAAGAGTTGGGGGCAGGGATATAACATACAAGCAGAATGACCGATGTGATGGTTTGCAAACATCATGATAAATCCACTCGTTAGTCTGAGGTACTGAGGTATCTTCAAAAGTGGAATAACTCTGGTTACTGAACAGTTTTATTTCTTTCAGATCTGCACTTCCTGCTGTGAAGGAAATATCTGTAACTTGCCATTACCCAGAAATGCAACTGATGCAATATTTGCAACGACATCCCCTATAAATCAGACAAAAAGACTTTCCCAACATATATCAATAATAACGTCATGTCTCCTGTTGGTATTTACTTCATAGCGATGTCATATGGTGCCATTTGTATAGTTGGAAAAGCTCAACTGGATGAAAACCTTAGTATCGATATATGACCGTATCTTAATATATGTTCAAAATCTTAGTATTTCAACAACATTCCCAAAATTTTAATTTCTTCTTGATTTTTTTTTGTTAATTTTGGTTAGTACTGCACCTAAATGTTCCTGAAGTGTATTCTCCTGAAGGGGAGAATAATCCAATTGTTTTCACTTAATATTTTGAGTAGAAACACATTTGAAATATTTTCAAAGCTAGTGGGTCGCCCATATACACTGGTACATAGAATATTCTAGAAATTTGTCTTCTCTCTGTGAAGTGGTAATATTTGTTAAAGATATATTATGCAGCTTATTTGAAGCTCTCTCATGAAGAGGTATTTATTTACTGATTCCAACAGAATAATTTGATTCTCATATCAATCTTTGGCACCTTCCTGATTTGTTTGGAAACCTCACAGTAGCTAATCTAACCTTTCAGCTCTCGACGCCTGCCCTGTCATTTTGTTGCACACCACAAACTTCCATTGGATCTGCTGCTTCTTTCACTTACAGTGATGTAAATCAGGAGTAACTCCATTGAGGTCAATGGAGTTACACCAGTATAAAAGTAGTTAGAGGAGAACTGGGTCCAATGGGAGATTGTGAACAGGCTTCAGCTGTTCACAAATGCCTTCTCTAAAGCAGTCCATCAACAGTGAAAATGTGTATTTTCTTCATGAGAACCCAGAGGGGAAAAAGAAACCTTCACGTCCGACTTTTAAAATGTTTGGATGTGGTGCTGAGCATGGTGGTGTTACCTGTTGTAAAAACTCATCTATTCTATAAAGAATGACATCACACAACCTTTTGTAAGTCAAGCCTGAGACCTTAGTTTTTTAAGCTTTATTGATTGAAACATGGGCTCAAATACAACCAGCCAGCTTTAGTCTAAGAGGGGAAAATGTATATTAAAAGCTATTTGAAAGCCTCCTGTGGAATATGATGGTGCATGGCAAGGCAGCACAGCTCATAGTGCTTCACAATTTTATTTCTTTTTACAGGTAGGTGCCCAGTCCTTCAAGGTGCTTAACACTGACTCTAATTTAGCAAAGCGCTTAAGCACATGCTTACCTTTAAGCACGTAAGAAGTCCCATTGAACTCACTGTGTTTTGGAACAACCACATAGACATATTCTGGCCTGAGTCCATGCATGCCAGTCCCAGTGATGTCATTGGGGTATGGACACTAAGAGTGAGAATAAGATAAAGCTTGCCTAAATTCAACTTTTATGACAATATTTTTAAATACTGTTGGAGACAGAATTTAGAATTAAATTACTACTAAATTAAGGACTGATCCAGCAATGTTCCCACTCTCCAAATTCCTGTTGACTTCAGTGAGAATTATACATCCCAAACAACTGCAGGACTATGCCTGAGGTTTTACATTTAAAAGTATATATCAAAATGTATAAAACTGTTTAGCCACATGGCAAGAAACACATTGTAGTGCATGATTGTACTCTGACAAAGAAAGGCTAGTAAAACGTCATTTATTTCTAATGTTTACTCCTGGTATATAGGGTGAAACTTTTAATAGTCTTGGCTATAATTTTGGCACCAACTGTTGTGTATGTCACTTGTAAATCATTTATACAATATTTATTTTTGTATGGTATGATTAGAATCTAATGTATTGTTTTAAAAAAAAAACATTCTTAAGAACAATTTACCCTAATAGGATAGTTGTTTTAAGATTGGGTAAAACTGTAATATATACTATGATAATTTATAATATTTTGCACCAATGTTGAAAAAAGATTAACTTGCTTTACAAGGTCAGTAGTAAATTAAAGTTTCCCTCACTGGTTTAACTTAAAACTAAAGAAAAAACTGGGTGGAATTTTGATAGATTGTACAACCGTGTAATTTTCCATGTAAGTGTTTTTGAGCTATTTTTGGTTAGCAAGAATCAACTGATAACTTGCACTTAATCAAATTACAATACAGGTTTATGCTCCGAGGCTTATGTAGTGAAATGTATTATAAAGAGGGAGGAAATATTGCTGGAATCCAAGTGCTCTGTAAAAAATCTTTGATAAGAAGGTACCTTCTAAAGGGCATAAAAATTGTCCACAAGCACTAATCCGGTAGAGTTTCTTCAAAATATCAATAATCTGTAGACACTACTGAGCCCAGTAAGCAATGCTCTTGTCTTAAGGCTTGTCTACGCTACCGTTCAGATCGACGGGCAGCAGTTGATCCAGCGGGGGTCAATTTATTGCGTCTAGTATAGACGTGATAAATCAACCGCCGATCGCTCTAGCGTGTACTCCACCTCAACAAAAAATGCACAGTGATGACACCGTGGTAAGTAGATCTAAGTACGTCGACTTCAGCTACGTTATTCATATAGCTGAAGTTACATAACTTAGATCGATTCTCCCCCTTGCCCCCATAGTGTAGACCAGCCCTTAGTTGTAATGATCAATGGCTTCTTTTGGGCTACACATCTGTACTATTTAGGATTGTGTGAAAGATTTTTTTTATGGGAAAATTGCAAAACCTCACAATTCATCTGAACCCTTCCTCCCCATGCCCCACATATTTTTGAGGGGTTGGAGAACTTTTACTTGTGTGAAAATTCAGTTATTTTTACACATTTCAGTGTGAAAATTGAGCTTTACCCCTTTTTTTAAAAAAAATAATTAATTTTACTTACAAATAAAACTGCATGAAAGTTGGCCCATTTTCATTCACAAATGGTCATGTTCTTGGTCAAAAACCATGGAATTTCAGTGTTTTCATCGAGTTGCATCATTTTTATGGTATTGCAGTAAAATATGTGGATCTCTAATTTGAGTGACCATCTCAACAATCCCTGGTATTAATTACAAGGGTGGTTGCAATCTACTATTTTTATGCAAGGGAGGCATGTCATTTGGGCTCCTGGTGAGTTAATGGTGTGGCCTGCAGTTGCACAAAGTTTGGCCCCCTCTTGAGTAGACTTTCTTAGGTTATTAAAGCCCAATCCTGTGAGCTGCTCTGCACCCTCAACTCCCATTGGCATTAGGGCTGCATAGGTCAGCCACTGAGATTGCAAGAGTAGTCTCCCTACATGTAAGTTGTATCTCTATATTTAATACTTTTCCTATAGACATTACGTTTTTGATGCTTGATTAACGGGGTGATATTTTTAGGTTACTGCTGAAGCTTCACCAAATGTAACCAACATTTTGATGAGCTAGATGAGTAGAACCATCTTGACTATACTGCGATAGTGTCTATCTTTTTTTACTAGGGAGGGATTATGTTTTATTAGTAGTAAAGCATTTAAAAATGGTTTTGTACCTACCATTTGTACAGTTAAATGACATATGGCCAGATTCTGGGTGTGTCTGTGCAGATGCACTCATAGGCAAGCAGGCCCTGGGAGCCTCTCCCCAGTGGCATATATAGCTCAGTCCCTATGCAGACCTCATATCAAGGGAGTGCTAGACTGAGACATGGCTTGTGAACCCAGTAGTGCTCTCCAGCCATTGAAGGTACAAGGCTGTGTCAAGGCACATACTCACCTTTCCAAAGCAACAGGTACAGCCACTGTAATCATGTTCTCCAGCACCAACCCAAGCTATTCTGATGGTTTCATCATTGCATAGATAGAATGATTCAGGCTACTTCTACTTTGCAGCTCCATCTCCTCTAACCTCATCCCCATCAGTGCATTGCAGGTGTGCAAGGACCTGTCTTGCCCTTAAAAGGGGAAGTTGGAACTGTCAAATGAAGTTGCTACCAGTTCTGTTATATACAGTTACAGGGGGGTTGGTCAACAAATAAGTCAATGTTACTGGGACTGTACAGTGTGGGAGATAATAGTTATAATAGTTTTAAAAAAATTAAATTCTCTGAAAACAATGTTTACGGAGACTCTGTGCATAATTCTCCTCTTTGCCCCAAACTCTTAGTGCACCAGCCAATCTGTGGATGTAGTATGATATTTTAATAGCACACAAATGTTAGATTCTACATATTTATTTTTAGGCTCTGAACAACATATCTTCTTTTTAAATATCTGATTTTTAAATGTTGTAAATTTTGTACATAGTGCAAATAAATGAGGTTTTAAATATAAAGGTTGACCTATTTGTCTGATAATCTGTATGTATTTTAAATTGTTTTGATAATTCCAGCTCTTCCACTAGGTTTTCTACCTCTCTTCCTCCTCCTCTTAGAAAATAATTGCAAACTTTCTTTTGTCCTTCGTTAGCTTCTTTTAGGTCCCATTAGCAAAGGAAGAACCTTTGAAGTCAAGAACTACATTCATTGCTCCCACAGAAAGAAGTGCCCATGAGTCTGATCCATTTCCCACTAAACCTCATGTGAAACTTTTCCTTGATTTCAGTGGGTGCTGGGTTGGATCCTATATATTTATCCTCTGGCACTCGCTAAGAGAAGTCCATGGTAGTTCCATGCACAGAATACCAGCAGGATTGGGACGTAAGTGTTCCAGTGTATGAGTATATTCCGTTGAGGTCAGTAATCTTCCTTCTCATGAAAATAGTTGAAGGATGTAGCCTGTCAGTTATTCCTCCCAGGTAATTTTTGTTACTTGTAGGTTTAGGAGGAACTGCAACCATGCCAGGTTTCCAACAAGAAATCCCATATTAAGCAGTGAGTAGCTTGTGTTCTTACTGCTGTTGACATTAATTAAAATTCAGCATATAATAAAAAAGTGAATATGAGGTAGTATAAAATAGGCTTGGAAGGATTAGATTTTTAATAGTAAATGTCAGTAAACATCAATTTCTCTGCACACACACAAACCAATGAAAAAATATTTCCATCGATGATAACAGAAATTTAGAGATGCCACAGTAAGAAAAATGCTGCTTGAGAACTTATTAGAGTTTGTTTTAAGGATATTTACTTGGTATATTTTGACATGCAATGGTGACAAGTTGTGTTTTAGTGTTTATAAAGTTTTAACTTTTTGAATCTCAACATCTACTGTCTTCAAGTAATTGTTGTCAGATCCTTCAATACCTGAACCCCCTTCAATTTCCCACAGCTGTGAAAATTTAAATTGGTAAAAATGGAAAAAAATGCTTAAAAATAAACATTGATCTTATCAATGGAAATTACAAAGAAAATTGAATTCTGCCAAGCCTAAAATGAGTCTAATTTGTAATTGTTGTGTAGCTATTTCCTGCTTTCTTGATAAATTGTAATTTTCTAAACAGAGGGCCTAATTCTTCTCTCTCACCAGTTTAACACCAGTATACCTTTCTGTTGCTTTCATGTAGTTACTTCCGATTTATATCCTTATGAGCTCTGATTCAATTGAAAAAACGTCAGACACCTAAAGAACTAATTCAGACTTAAACTTCCTGTGAAGCTGATGCACACAGTTTACATCTGTTTGCTCAGAAGATACTGTATATTCTGTGCTTTCTCATTAAAGTTTCAATTTACAGAAGTAATTTTAGCTGATTTTCCTAGATTCATTTTTGTACCATAAAAGAAACATTTTGTTGTAAACTGGAAATACAAGATTTTTCAATAGATTTTTGTTAAGGCTGTGGTGTGACCAGGCAGCCAGTAACTCTGTAGACTATCTTGATAGCGTCCTGAAATTGCTTTGAGAAAGCCCTACTCTCATATGGACATGAAATATAAACAAAATTCCCCAGACATTTATGAGGGTTCTTATCAGCAATGGCATTCCTTAGATGTCCCATAGAAATGTATAGGCCTCTTAAAAAAATTAACTACCTAGTCTATGTAGCTGAAAGTAATCTGAGATACAAAAAAAAAATAAAGACGGTTAATGAAACAGTTTATCGGTCTCTCTTACCCATTTAAACATGTTGTCTCCGGTCTGTAATAACTATTTAGGGTCTGGAGAGAGAAATGCTAAGACTACCCAAAGCTCACTATCAAACCCAAATAAATAAATGTCCTGTTTGCAATACAGTGAGTCTGCTTAAACGTGAAATCCCTGAAGAAAGAGAGTGGTGAGAGTCAACAGGGAATCACTGTTATATAATGCAGAGTTTCCAGACATCCCCTCCAGAGAGTGATCTTATGAAAAATACCAAGTGTTTTATATATGTTTCCTATAAATGGGTTTTAATACAGGGTAGGGGGAGGTTCCCCTTCTTTTCTGGTATAGTTTCCAACAATAATAGGACTCTAGCAGTTCAAGGTTGCTGTTGGCATGGTTTCCAAATGCTATGTGTGTCTCTGTGCTTCTCTCTGCATTCATTATCCCTACTGGACTGAAGGGCAGTTAGTGAACTTGTCAGAAATGGAAAAGAAGCTTGCATAAGTCTGTTGTAGAAAGTTATAATAAAGGTCATTACAGATCACTGAGCACTTTAGCAGTGGGAAAGGCTGATCTGAGGGTCTTCTGGCAGCAGAAGGTGATGCTGTGGCAAACGAAAAAAAGACTAAACAAACTTTACCGAGGAAGGATATAACAAATGCTCAGAGAGCAAAAATGAAAATGGATCCCATTGGAGAGTGTAATTTATGCTAAACGCTTAAAGCATCAGGAAGAGCGTTTGCATTGACAGTATTCTCTCTGTGGAGTAGAAATGTGATAATAGCTTGACTTTGGAGTTCATTAACAATTTATAAACCAATTTTACAGGACCGTTCAGTAGGTTGCTGCTTGCTTGGGAGAAAGAATAATGGCACTGGTCAAGGATTTAGCAGCAATTTCCAATGAAAACACAAAACAGTTCTTTGGATGTTTGTAATGTCAGAGGGCATATCAAGAAAGAATAGGATTCACTATCAACAGTGAAATATTTACCTACAAGGAATATGGTGCTCAGCAGTCACACATAGACTTATCCCCTGCAGAGTTTCAAAATGTACTAGTTAGATCAGCAGAGATTATGCAATTTATACCAATGCTCACCTCCTGTCATTATTATATATTTGTATGCTAGTAGCGTCTACAATGTCCTGTTGGTATCCAGGAGGTGAGCAGGCTTCTGCCCGCCCACTACTAAAGGACCTCCCTTTAGCCTAAGGGGAGGATTCACAAATCCGGGATTCCAAATAGGTGCAGGGGACAACTAATGAGATAATAGGAACGGGAGTGAGATCACCGGGCTAAACAAAGGGAACCTGATGGGGACACTGAGCAGAGAACCCCAGACAGCACCCACTGCTCCTCGAAGGGGTAGTGTCTACAATGTGCTAGGCACTGCCCAACACAAGTGAAAACACGTTCCCTGCCCCTGAAGCTAACCCCCACCAGTCTCTCTCCAATTATTGCCCGAAGCATCCCACACATTCCTACTCTGTATATCAGTCCCTGCCTTCTAGCACGTTGACCTGCATTTCCTCACTCCCACCTCGGTCATAAAATATGCATTGCTCTGAGCCCTCAGAGCTCCTGTACACATGCCTGTTTATAATCATGCCTCATGGTCAAAGACTCATTCATATTTCAACAGGTGCATCCAGCAACACTCAAGGGCAGATTAATTACACTAAACTACAGCCCATCCCAGGGTTACAGAATTTATTTTAGCCCACCTCCTAAAGCAGAGATACTCAAGTGTCTGTGAGCAGATGTTAACATTCACAAATGTTTTACTTCTGGATCTGCAAGGTGTTTAAATTCACTGACAGCCAGACCAATCAAGCTATATCATTTATGATCTAGCTCATCTAGCTGTTTTTTATTTTTAAAATCACCACCACCACCTTTGGTCTTAATCTAAAGGCCATGAGTTTCTTTCTTAAGGATATCAAGTGGCCCATGACACCTTTTTTAAATGAGGGCTTGCCTAACACCATCCACCCTATTAATTACAGTACCAGGACTACCAAATCCTCGATGGATTGTCTCAGTAGCTCCCCGCCTAGCACAGTAGGATGTCGATCACATGCTTAGGCACCTTTCTCTCCCCATTCATTGTACAGGGAGCCTAACTAAGGTTTTGTAGATTGCAATGCAGTTCCTATGATTTTCTAAGTGCCTAAGTCCCTTTGGTGCTGGGTCTGAGTCCTTTTGCAACCTTTCTCAGGTTTTTCTGGGCCTCAGTTTTATCTTCTAACCTTAGGAAACTCCTTGTCCCAAATAAGAAAATTCACAGAACTCTAATCAGCTGTCTGCAAAGTCTCTGCTCCAGGGAGAGAGGGGGGAAAAGAGTGAAAGCTCCTAGCAGTGTCGTGAATCCCACCTACCGGACAACAATGCATTGCCTACAAACCTCTCACGTGGACGTAGACCTGGGAATCATGTTATACTCATCTGAAACATTGGTAGGGGTGTAGCCTGCGGGTGCCAGAAATTCAGGTGCAGCAATAGAAGAGACCAAGCAGCCTGCAAACTTTTGCCTCAGCATGTTTTTCTTATTGCCCTACACGCTTCCCTGCATACTTGATGTTGGAGGGCCGGGGGAGAGGAATCTGATCAGTAAATGGAGTCCGTGGTAATTTTCATTGGAAATTTCTTGGGATGAGGAGGGCTTGGTTTGATTCAGGCTATTTGGCCTTGACCAGTGAGATCACCAGCAGAGCAAGTTGAAGAACTTCTATTTTGTGCAAGCGGACGACAAGATCTGTTGCATTTAAACATATGACACATTGGATTGCTTTCCTGTCACGTGTTCTAATGGTGTAATGCTGGGCAAAGACTTCATAAGCTATAGCTAACTTTGGGGCCAGATGCTCCATTAATCCCTCCCTGTGTAAAGGCTCACTAGAGATATGTCTGTGCAGCTGCGAGGTCCCATTGTGTGTAGACAGACTCGTGCTAGTTCTGCTCAAGGTAGTGTGCTAAAAGTAGCAGTGTAGATGGGGTGGCTCAGGCTAGTTGCCTGAGTTTTCCCCCTAAAAGGTGAGCCGGGGGGTGAGAGGGGGTGTTGGGCAGGCTTGAACTTGGGGAGTTGCAGCTGCTGCCCATGCAGCAGTGTTAGGCTGGCCACTCATCCAGTATTAAACTGGCCAGTCTTGCTTTTCTAGGGTTTCTCCCCTGTCTAGTAGTCAGACAAAACCAGACATGGTACTGGATGGAAGAGCCCTTTTGAAGAGTACACCGTGCTGCCCCCATCCCCCACCAGCGTGACCGCACACACAAAAATCATGCCAGGGGGAAGTAAGGGGGAGGCTGAGTGCTGTCTGAAAAATGGCACCCACTGTCATAGGTGCTGGAACTAGGAGTGCTGGGGGTGCTGCCACACACCCCCGGCTTGAAGTGCTTTCCATCATATACATGGTTTACAGTTTGGTTCAATGACTCTCAGCATCCTAACTATACAAATTGTTCCAGCATCCCTATCCACAGCATGTATCTGCGGGCATACCAGCAGGGGTGAGGATCGCACAAGCAGGGACAGGTCCATGGCATTCCTGCCTGTACTGGAATGTCTGGTATTCCAGGAAGGCATGAGTGGCCACCCTATGTTATGTCCACACTGTTATTTTTAGTGTGCCAGCTCTTTAAACCACTTTTGACCCTCCCCACGCTCAAGCTTTGTGCCAAGCCCAAGTTGGCTGGAAATGAGGCTCTGGGTCAATATGAGCTTGGTTAGCAACTACAGGAAGAAACAAACCAACCTTAAACTAAAGCTCAGAATCAGTGAACCTAAATACATAAGGCCTGCTTTTGATCTTACTCTGTAGTGTGATGGAGCTGCAAAACAGGGTCTGCAATGCCCATCAGCCCCCTCCTGACTACCTTCCCTTCCTGCTGGCTAAGTAATGACTGTGTTTGCCATCAGTCCCCTCCTCATTGCACTCGCCTTCCTCTGGCCATATAAGAGGAGAGACTAGGTAGAGGTCCTGAACCAGCAAGTGGCTGGCTGTGTTTGGGAGGGAGTGGGAGCCTTATGGCAGCAGGGAGCTGGAGAGAAGAAGCGCCAGGAACTGAGGGTCTAGCTATACTTAAAATGCTACAGTGGCACAGTTGCAGCAGTGTATGTGTGTTAGACACTTACTACAGTAACGGGATGTGTGTGTAGGTGTGTCTTGTTGCTGTAGTTAGTTGAGATGCGGTAGCTAGGTGGATGGAAGAATTTGTCCATCACACTAGCTATACCAGGCGTTAGGTTGGCATAGCCACATCTCTTTTCACACTGCTGAGAAATGTAGCTATGTTGATGTAAAATTTCAGTGTAGCCCAGCCCTTAGTCTGTGGACAAAGCTGCAGATGGAACAGTCTCTGACTGATGGATATCACAGCTGGATGTAGGTCTGTGTGGGACTTATGGGGGTGCAGTGGCTGGGCAGGAAACTAGTGCAAAGGGGCCTCAATGAATGACACTAAGTGAGCCTGACCTGGAAACTCAGAAATGCTTATTTGCTTGAATAAAGACTAGACTGGAGAGGGCACCAAAGGCCACTAGCCTGATGAGCCCTGGCTCTTGATTGTGCTGTACCAGGGCCCCACAAGAACTGCTATTGTGCACTTTGAACCGTAACTGTTTAAACCTTGCTACTTAAGGTATTTGCAACCTTTCCACTTTCCTGCCAGCCCTAGCAAAAGCCTTTCCCTTAGCCATGTGTCTGAGTGGTTATTGGGCCCCACAAGGGCTAGCACCTACAATGCTACAGTGCTGAATCAGCTACAATACCTTCCTCCAAGACAAGTAACACTGAGCATGCTATTGGCATCCTAGAGGCTTGGGGTACAGTGTAATCCTAATAATTACAGTATTTACACTGATGCAAGGAATGCTATTTCTCAGCAAATCAGTTGGGTTTCATCAGTGTAATCAGAAGCGGACTTCTAAGAGTGAGGAAGGACAGCGTATTACAGAATTTCTTGGGACATGTATTTTATTATGGTTTTTAATGCAGGCTCAACAACAGCTGCTATGGGAACTGGCTGTGTAAAACACTGAAAAGGCGGTAGCAGAGGGAGGGAGTAGAAAAGAAGAAACGGGCCCAATATACTAAGAAATTCAGATTGTTTTGTATGCCTTCCCTGTCATCATCATTTACCACTCTGCCATCTTTGTATCAGTCACAAATTATGTCAGCAGGGATTTTATATTTATTTCCAGATTCCTGATGAAACGTTAAATAGTGTCTGGCCTTGTACCAATCGCTGCAGAGCCCCACTAGGAACACACCCATTCAATGACAATTCTCCATTGACAACTACTTTTTGAGATCAGTTCTTAATCCATTTAACCTATGCTTTATTGGTATTGTATAGTGCTAATATTTTAATCAGAATATCCTTGGGGTATTAAGTAAAATGCCTTACAAAAGTCTAAGTATATTATATCTACACAGGTACTCTTAGCAACCAAACTTGTAATTTCATCAAAGAATGAAATCCAGTTGGTTTGACAAGATCTATTGTCCATAAAATCACGTTGACTGGCATTAGTTAGATCACCAGCCTTTAATTATTTTGTAACTGAATACCATATCAGTTTTTCCATTATTTTGCTTGGGATTGATGTGAGGCTAATCGGCCTATAGTTCCCTCAGTCATCCTTTTTGAATACTGGTATGACAACAGCACTCCTCCAGCTGAAGATCTCTATGGGTACAGCAAATTCAGCATGCCCCCAAGTCTTACCCCCCACAACCCAACAGAAATACAACAATCAGCCTAAATAAAACTGGTAAAGGTAGCTTGAATAAGCTGGCTTATGTAACTCTGCTCTTCCGCAGACTTTGCATAACTCACAGAAAGTAACAATGAATTAGAGTTTATTTAGGATAAAGTGATTTGCATTATAAGATGAATAGTACAGAATGTAAATGAAGCGCTATTTAAAGAGAGCTAAAGTTCAAACTGTGAAAACTTATTAGCAATTATTTTGCTGCTTTATGCAAATAACCGAGTATTAAAAACAAAACTTACCCCAGGAGACTATGATTTGGACAACTCATAATGATGGTGAGCCAAGTCATTTTTCTTGAGTGATTTTTTTGTATTCAGAGCTGCTTGGTGCCCTCCCACACAAAACAGTGTGGTAGGTACCTAGAGATCCCAAAATGTACAAAGGAAAATCACGTTGCTGCATGTCCACAGCTGAGCAGAAAGTGGGTTACAAGAAGACATGTAGACTAGAAGAACCAGTGAATATTCCACAAACCAATGCCTACCTTTAGTGCAGCCCCTGAGAGTACGTGTGGACGTCACAATTTCATGTGCATGCAAAGAGTTGTAGCTGTGGATACCCATTGCATGTCCCTGTCTGTGCCTTTGCCATGTCTGTTCTGTGTGTGGTTCCCTGGTGCTTCTTTCCTCGCTCTAGAGAACTCTCAGTAGTCCAGTCACATTGCATGGCAAGCTATGGCTGCCACGAGCCGCAGTAACTTTAGATGCCCCTTTCCTGTGTTCTGCAACATCACAGTTCTTTGTGGATGACACCTCTCACCTTGTTTCTGACCCATGCATAGTGTGTAGCACACTTTGTATATGTTAAAAGAAAAGGAGTACTTGTGGCACCTTAGAGACTAACCAATTTATTTGAGCATAAGCTTTCATGAGCTACAGCTCACTTCATCGGATGCATTCAGTCTCTAAGAGGCCACAAGTACTCCTTTTCTTTTTGCGAATACAGACTAACACAGCTGCTACTCTGAAACCTTTGTATATGTTGTGAGCCTGCTGCTTCTGGGGAATTTGAGGCTTATAGCAGCCTACCACCAAACATTTCCCTCCCTTCTCACGCCCCAGCACATGGGACTGAATTAGTTTGTAACACATTTCTTCATACAGCACAACTGTGGGAAGCCTGTCATCCCACAATTCACTGGTGCTATTATCATTACAAAAATCATTAATTGGAACAGTGAGATACAATAATTCCACCATCAGTGTCTTGACTGAGTCCTTTCCCATATTGTATTAATAGTTTCTTAAACCCCTAAGTGGTAGCACAGGATTCACTGGTGAATGGGTTAGATTAAGACTATGAATTTTAAAAAGAGATATGTGTATTACAACATCATCCAAAAGCTTCTGTTCAGTCTCAGCTAGGGCTGCAAAGTTTTTAGCATGCACGTTTGGACCTATATTGATTTACATCAGCAGAGAAGTTGGCCCTCTGGGTTTTGTTCAGGTCCTCTGCACTGGGTTGAATTTCCCATTCTGAGTGGGCACATTTATCTCTAAATCATGTATTTCTAGGGGCTTGCCTTTAAAAAAAAATCCTTGCACTTGTGAGGGTGGTGTCATCTGTCCTTGAATCCTTGTAGCTGCTTAAAATGGATGCTGCTATAATCCACATAAAGTGCCCCATATTGTTCTAGCGGACAGAAAAGCAGAAAATAGTGCGGTGCACTCCTCTCGACCAAAAATCTCAGCTTTCATAACAAGGCAACAAAAATGATTAAGGGACTGGAACACATGACTTATGAGGAGAAGCTGAGGGAGCTGGGATTGTTTAGTCTGCAGAAGAGAAGAATAAGGGCGGATTTGATAGCTGCTTTCAACTACCTGAAAGGGGGTTCCAAAAAGGATGGATCTAGACTGTTCTCAGTGGTAGCAGATGACAGAATGAGGAGTAATGGTCTCAAGTTGCAGTGGGGGAGGTTTAGGTTGGATATTAGGAAAAACTTTATCACTAGGAGGATGGTGAAACACCGGAATGCGTTACCTAGGGAGGTGGTAGAATTTCCTTCCTTAGAGGTTTATAAGGTCACGCTTGACAAAGTCCTGGCTGGGATGATTTAGTTGGCGATTGGTCCTGCTTTGAGCAGGGATTTGGACTAGATGCCTCCTGAGGTCCCTCCCAACCCTGATATTCTATGATTCTATGATTTTTTTGTGTCTAGAAAAGAAATCCTACCCACAGACCATGTGGGGTTGGTATTTGTTACTTTATCTAATTCATTAAAGTCAATTATAGCAATCAATGGGGGATCAGGAGGTGGTGCAAAATATTCCATCAATGTTTTGTCACAGAAAATTGGGTTTTTGACTAACTGACTATTTTTGCAAAAAGCGTCTGTTGTGAGATTTAACTGACTGTTTGCAAAATGATTTGAGATCCGTGGGTGGAAAGGACTACAGAAGTGTAACATACTGTTAACAGTATCAGGCCAAATTCCTGAGCAACAGCTCACTTTCCTAATTTCTAGCATGATATTTACACCATCATCAAACTATGTTATAGCCTGGTAAAGTTAAATCTAAGGGAGGTAGCCCATGATGAGTCTTTTATTATTCCCACTCCAAATAGATATGAAATTCTAGGTCAACAAGTGCAATGATAAAGTATTATCTCCTTTCAATGGCATTTCCTATTTCCTGTAAAGATTCTGCTTTCCATCATGTTCCACAGAAACTCTAGTTTCCACTTACTGTTCATTGTTAATGCATTGTTGTAGCATGGGCACCTACCAGCCTTTAGTGGTCGCACACAATGTTATTCACATCCTAAATATAGACTTTCATTTAAAGCATTACTATACTTAGAACAAACAGAATATCACTGAGTGACATTAAAAAGAACTGGAAAATAAAATATACAATACTTGGAGAATGTTCACGTGAACAATAGCATAGCAAAGGGACTTGCTCGTGCCTTAGGCTCCAATTCAGCACATGGCCTAACTTTAAACTCATTGGCTTCAACATGACTAGTCACACATACTTAAAATTAGGGATGTGCATATGCACCTTTTTGAGCTGGGGCCTTATTAGAGTTCATGCCTTTCTGAAAGCATGCCCCAAATCAGTCCTGTTCTCTAAAAGGTGATGTTGCCCTTCTTGCCTAGGTTTACATAATAATTTGTCTCTCCATAGCTTTGTACAAATTTCCTTATTATAAAATGAAACAACAGGGCATTATTTTTTAAAATATTTTCTCCAAAGTTAAACTCAGTAGCACATATTAACTTTTCCTAAAGCTTTACCTGCCTGTTGGGCTCTGCAGGTGTAGAAATAGAGATTACCTTCTCGATGAAGCGTGACATCCGTTGGCATGAAATTTCAGTCTCATAATCCTGTTAGTTTTTCATAGTAAGACTCCACAGTGATTAGACCTTTGCGGTCCTGCACCTCCTGAAATGATATTTTAAGTCTCACTGCAAAGAACAAAGAATGGCAATTGATGCTGTGAAGCAGCTTTGTTTTAAGGGAACTGCAGCAGTTTGTTCAAGCTAATGAACATCACCAACTTGCAACTGTTCTCATACATGGCCATATGTTCCAAGCAGTTTGCAGTAACTAGGAGCATGTCAGAGATGTGTGGGTCAGACCTTTGCTTTCTTCTATGGGAGGCCAAACCTTCTTCAATGGAAGGTTACAGAGCAAACTGTGCAAGAAAAGCCTTGGAGAGTGAATGGCACCATGGGGACAGTCCCTGCCCCTTCTGTGGTTATCAAGATGTAGGGGAAGGACCTGACCCATTAATAACAGAACTTTGGTAACACTAGTGCTGGCTGAAACTTTTTTCTGTGACACTTTTTTCTTGGCAAATGCTGATTTGTCAAAATTGAGACTGTTTGTGGGAAAGGGGCATTTCAATGATTTTCACATTTCCAACATTTTTGAAAGTGGGTTGGAAGTGTGTAAATGTCCTACTTCAACATTTTCTAAATAAAACTTCCATTTTTTGGTTCAAAATTACTTTTTGTTTAGAACTTTAAGTTAATGTATAAAAATAAATAAAAATAAAAGATCAAAATCAATACAAAATTTTTTGAAAGTCTCAACAATCAATGTTTTGATTGACCCAATCAGAATTTTTCAGATTTTTTTGGTTTGTGCAAATTTATGAGATTTTTACCTTTTGGTCCTAATTTGGGATGGGAAATATTCTTGAAATCTCAAAGATTCTCACAGTATGGGAAAACTGTTTCCCACCCAGCTTTAGTCAACCCATATTTTTCACCTTTTAATATACAGAAGTAGATTTGCTTCTTTCAACTTAGATATTGACTTTCCAGAAAGCGATTTGTTTGTTATTCCTGCCTCATGGAGTTTTCCAGCCATTGTCCTCAAAGCTGGTATTCGCTGGTAGCAGAGTGGAAGGGGAAAGGCCATCCAGCCTCAAAGGTCCTGAATGTCCACACAGAAGAGAAAACACAGTAGTGTGAAGTCAAACACCTTCACATAAATAGTCTTACGTCTCCTCATTGCTGCTCTGAGCCCACGCTACATTATGTGTGTGCACATGGAGAACTGCAAAGGCTTTGTGTGGGAACGCGGGTAGATATATCACTGGGGCCCAGAAGAGCAGCTGGACTTCAAATTTATCAAGGGGCTGGGGGGAAGCGATGTGGAAAGGGAAAGCAAGGAGTCAATGATAAACAGAAGGGAAACAAATTGGTTACTAGGTACCGGGGTAGGGTGTGAGCAAGTTTCTAGATACAGGGATGGGGAAGGATAAGGAGACAGCAGAGTGGTACAGCTGTGGTCTTTTTCTGGTGAAGTGGCATAGTTTTCTGAGAAGCTGGGAATCATCACTTAGAAGATGCCTAACAAATAGTTTCCTGTGCAAAGTAGCCACCGAGGAGGTTATTTAGTGCTAGCTGCTGGTTACTATTAAGCCCTAAACTGAACATGTAAAAAGAACCTAATAATAACAAAAACAAACTAAAAAAATAAAAGGTAGAAAATCTGATTAGATAGGCAAGCAAGCCTAATCTGAAAATGACTATTTCTGCTGAACACAGACTGTGCCATTCACAGCCCTGTTGCGTCTGGCAGCCAGTCTATATGAGCTTTCAACTCATCCTTTTTATTGAGCAGTGTTGAATTTCTGTCAAAATCAGCCTGCAATAATTGTGGTTTTGTTACAAAATGGCAAAGGCAACATGAGCTTTGTGGCTGGAGAACATAAAAAGTTTGGCTTTCTAATCTTATCCCGCCACAGGCATAGTACATACTTCAACAAGAGCAATTGGAACAGCTGTGGCCTTGGAGGACTGCAGAGATTAAAACCCAGGCCCTGGTGGGCCAACTAATAGGTTTAATCAAGTTCCCATGAAATAAGAGTTGAGGGCCACTAGATGAGCATTTCAAAAAGAAGGTGCTTGCTTTGTGTGAAGGGGTAACTAAAACTGGAAATGAATTGAGCCCATTTAATCAGCATTTTTCTTCATTAAGCTATAGGTATTTTGGTCCTTCTTAAAAATGTATCATTAATAGAAAATAGCTATTAATCTTCCGGCTGCTGCAGAGCATAGTATAGCAGGTGTGGCTTGCAAATGCACACCTCCTCTGCTGCCAAACACAACTGGTAGATCCTGAAATTCCTTCTGTTTCAAAAGAATATCTAGTTCAAGTAACAACAGAATCGTTGCAGAGAGGGTATGAGTGGGAGCAATGATTAGATGAAAAGTGAATATAATGAGTATCAATTTAACTCACCACATGGCTACAGTACAGTAAGTTTCAATTTAAATTCCATGGTGATAAGCATCTCACAAAACCACAAATAGTTTAGTTTTGGGCCTACCTTATTATTCATAATCATATGCAATACACAATAACTATTTTGATAGCTCAGCAGGTGTACGTTTGCTAGCCACACCCGCTGTAGACTGTTCTGCAGGAGTCAGCAGGCTAATTCCTGAATTAACTTGGGAAATCACTATCGTTTTTCCTATTTGGTTCTTTTAAATATTAGCCACAATTTCAGATGGTCTTGGAGAGTTGAGGAGTAAAAATCTGTGACAGTTGTGTAACACTACTCAAAAATCATTAAAATGCATTAAGAAAAGGAGGACTTGTAGCACCTTAGAGACTAACCAATTTATTTGAGCATAAGCTTTTGTGAGCTACAGCTCACTTTATCGGATGCCCAAATAAATTGGTTAGTCTCTAAGGTGCCACAAGTACTCCTTTTCTTTTTGCGAATACAGACTAACACGGCTGCTACTCTGAAACCTAAAATGCGCTAAAATCTTGAAAATTAGCCCATTTCCACACAATTTTTAGCATAACCTGGCACACTTCCTTGTGAAAATGGGCCCATTATTGAGTGCTAGTAGCTTCTGGCTCACAAAAATGCAAAAAGTCCATGTTCACATGTTTCTGAGAAGAAAATAGAAAATGTGTTGCAACTGGGAACAACGTGAACTGTTTTTCTTTTTAGGGGTCGGGTGAGGTGAGGGAAAGTGATACTGAGTATGCTTGTGAAAGCTTTGTATAAAATTCCCTGAAACAAAAGTTGTGAATTTCTCAGGGCTGCTCCGAAGAACCATTATGGATATAAATAACAAGGTTGAGTTAATGACTCAGGATTCATTTGAGTTTGTTCTCATGTTTGAATTATAATGACCCCTGGCTGTAAACGGTCTGTTGCAATTCTCCATTATACCTTCTGTAAGATTGGCAGAAAGGCTGAAACAATCTTACAACAGATCCTGCTAGCGTGTCAGAGAGGATGGCAGCACTTTGGGGCAGGGGCTGTCTTTTTGCTCTGTGTTTGTATAGCACCTAGCACAATGAGGAGGGCTCATAAACTCTACCACACTACAAATAAATACGAATAAAGGAGACTTCCTTTTGAGTGGTCTGGCAGAAGTACTGCCATTAAGGGTAAGTCTACACAGAGAGCAATAGCCTATGGTTGGCCTGGGTCAGCTGACTCAGGATCATAGAATCATAGAATATCAGGGTTGGAAGGGACCCCTGAAGGTCATCTAGTCCAACCCCCTGCTCGAAGCAGGACCAATTCCCAGTTAAATCAAACTGGATCGCAGGGCCCAGGCTCTGGGGCTGAAAAATAGATGTGAAGATGTTCAGGCTTGGGCTGGAGCCTGAGCTCTGGGACCCTGTGAGGGTGGAGGTTACCAAAGCTTGGGCTCCAGCCCGAGTGCAAACATCTACACAGTGATTTTTTAGCCCCACAAGCCCAATTCAGCTGACCCAGGCCAGCTGCAGCCACTCCACAAGTCTTTCATCCCTGTGTAGACATACCCTAATTCATAATAGATGTTAGTTTCAGTCTTGGCTGATTTCAAAGTGCCATGTTCAGAAAAAAAAAAAATCTCTTGAGAAAAATCTGTTCTAGTAAATTGCAAACACCAAGTGTGGAGATGACTGATGGCCGTGTTGGATCTGTTGTGCTGGCCAAATCGGGGTGGGCAAAGGGAGAACTAAAGTGCCCCTTTCAACACTGACTTGTGCTGGAGTGAGAAAAGTGGCTCCATAAAGGATAAAGTGGCTCCATAAAGTGGCTCCACTTGCCCCCTCACATTGTAACCCGCAATATGGGTAGTCTGCAGAGAGGAGAAAGGAACACCTTATACCTTTGGGGGGAGGGAGGGATAACTCAGTGGTTTGAGCTATTGGCCTGCTAAACCCAGGGTTGTGAGCTCAATCCTTGAGGGGGGCCATTTCGGGATCTGGGGCAAAAACTGGGGATTGGTCCTGCTTTGAGCATGGGGTTGGACTAGATGACTTCCTGAGGTCCCTTCCAACCCTGATGTCCTATGATTCTATACCACCTTATGCTTCTGTACAGGCATGTCAATTCAGGCACAAGCTAGCCTAGGTGAGCCTAAAGGGTCTGTCGCGTTTACCCAGCCTTATACATCACCTCTGAATTTTGCCCATTATATTAACTCTTACGGCAAGGATTCTGCTCTAAACTGACAATCAAACGACCATCCTTATTTGGAAGCCTGGCACTGCTGGCTCAGCCACAGAATGCTAATTCCTTTTCTCACTTGCACTCAAATCGAACAAAAATGTTTCCAAAGATGGTGAATGGCTTCATCTGTTGCACAGTATGGAGAAATGTGTCAGGAAGTTTCACTTTGACCACACCCTAGAGACAAGTGGAGGCCGAACCTGTCTTTCCTCACAAGCTTAATTTTACGATTTGAAAAAGAGCCACAAAACCCTAACTACAGTGTCTGTGTGTGGGTGAGTCTATGTAATAGCTACATTAATTGGAGCTCGTCACAAAACATATTAAAAATAATTTTAAAATTCCCAATATTCTTTTCTGTCCAAATTTTGAAATGTTCTGCTACTCTTTTGCTCTCTCTCACATACACTTTCTTCTTCTATGGCTTTCCCCAATTCAGCTTCCTTTTACCTCTCTGCAGTGGTGCCAATGAGGGCATGCTTCCCCCTGCCAAGGTTTTTCCACCTGCGCAAAGTTCCATAGGCTGTGGATCCGGGAGGTAGGGGGACGGGGTGTGTGTGTGTGTGAGCCTGACACAATGGCCTCCTACTAATCAGTACAGCTGCCACTAGAATGGTCCATAGCATTGCACTGGGCGTTTGGTCACAATGCCATTGAACTTTGACCTGGCCGCCCCTCCATGTAGGCAGGTGGCTGGGCCAAATGGTGTTGTGAGTCTGTTCCCATATGGTAGAGGTCAGGGAGTTTGCTAAGAGCTTGACTCCTGGTGGCACTGGCCCATGGGCTGTGTGGGTAGGAGAGAGGTAGAGCCAGGGTTCATGCAGGAGGAGGGAGCAGAGCCGGGGACAAGTGGGCACTTGAACAGAGTCCTTGATGGCAGCGCAGGGACTGGAATTTGTCCCTCCTCTAACGAAATATCTGAAATGGCACCATTGCTCTCTGCTTGTCTCATTTTACTACCTAGCGCCCTTTTTGCTCAGTTCAAGTTGCTCATTGCTCCCTCTCTTTATATGCAGAGTTGCTGTAGCCGTGTTGTTCCCCGTGGCGTAGCTAGAAGTGGCGATTTGGGTGGGCCCTGACTTTCGGGTGGATGGGCAATGACAGCCTGTGCTAGCTCAGCGTCTCCACCGACGCCACACCCTCTTCCTAGCCCTGGTGCCCCCAGGCACAGGGCTTCACCTGCTGAGCTGGGCACGCGCATGGGGTAGCTCAGAAAATGGCAAGGCAGAGCTGCTGGAGTGTAGCTTTTTGAAGGGTGGGCGCATCGCTCCAGCCTGGATTTCAGGTGCCCGCGTGATGCTCCGGGCTGCTGTGGCAGCACTCCTCCCCTGCTGAGATTTGGGAGGGCCTGTATGTTAAGTGGGTGGGTCGTGGCCTACCCGTGTCTATTCCCCTCTTTGGTCCCAGGATGTTAGAGAGACAGAGTGAGGTAATATTTTTTTATTGGACTCACTTCTGTTGGTGAGAGAGCGAAGCTCTCAAGCTTAAACAGAGCTCCTTTTCTGGTCTGGGAAACATACTCAGAGTGTCACAGCTAAAATACAAGATGGAACCGATTGTTTAGCATGAGTAGTTAACACATATTTCAAGGGGCTATTCAAGATGAAAGGGCTTGTTAACCATCCTCCAGTCATAGGGAGGAAAGGAAGAGAGTGGAGGGCAAAATGCAGTTTTGGGTGTGTCTGTGTGTGTCTGGGGTGGGAAGGGGGGATGTTATTGGGTTATAGATTGTTGTGAAAAGAAAAGGAGTACCTGTGGCACCTTAGAGACTAACCAATTTATTTGAGCATGAGCTTTCGAAAGCTCATGCTCAAATAAATTGGTTAGTCTCTAAGGTGCCATAAGTACTCCTTTTCTTTTTGCGAATACAGACTAACACGGCTGTTACTCTGAAACCAGATTGTTGTGATAAGCCATAGATCCAGTGTCTCTATTCAGTCCCTGATTTTTAGTATCTAGCAAAATTATGAATTTTAAACTCTCAAGCTCATCTTTTGACAGTGTTATGCAGATTTCCTTAGAGAATGAGGTCTGAGAGTTCTGATACAGAGTGATCGTTTTGTGAAAAGTGTTTACCCTAGATCTGTGGTTCCCAAACTTGTTCCACCACTTGTGCAGGGAAAGCCCCTGCGGGCCGCTCTGATTGGTTTACCAGCTGCATCTGCAGGTTTGGCCTATTGCGGCTCCCAGTGGACGCGGTTCGCAGCTCCAGGCCAATGGGAGCTGCTGGAAGCGGCGCGGGCCGAGGGACGTACTGGCTGCCACTTCCAGCAGCTCCCATTGGCCTAGAGCAGCGAACCGCGGCCACTGGGAGACGCGACCGGCTGAACCTACAGACGCGGCAGGTAAAGGAACCGGCCCAGCCCACCAGGGGCTTTCCCTGCACAAGTGGAGGAACAAGTTTGGGAACCACTACCCTAGATGATATGCGGTACATCTACACAAGGATAAAAGACCCGCAGCATGGCAAAGGCTGGCTTGGGTCAGCTAACTCAGGCTTACAAGGCTTGGGCTGCAGGGCTAAAAATCACCATGTAGATGTTTGGGATTAGGCTGGAGCCCAAGCCCTGGGACCCTCCACCCTCACAGGATTCCAGAGCTCAGGCTCCAGCCCAAGCCTGAATCTCTACACAACAATTTTTCAGTCCTGGAGCCTGAGCCCCATGAGCCCAAGTCAGCAGACCTGGGCCAGAGGCGGGTTTTTAATCCCTGGATAGATATAGCCATTGGGAGGGGGGCATGAATCACTTCTGAGTTCAGTCGAGAGCGTAGTGATTGTCTGGTTTCACCCACATAGTTGTTTTGGGGGCATTTGATGCACTGGATGAGGTTACACCACATGTTGTGACAGGCATGTGTAGGACCCATGGATCTTTGTCTGTGTCCCGTACTTACTTCCAAGCCTTCTTTCTTGTGATCCTGTACACCTAGAAGCCCCCTCCTGACAGCACCCAGAATCCCGACCCCTTCTCTTACTATGGTTGTACGTAAACTAAACTAAAACTATGTAACCGTCAGAGACATGTTTATCTTGGGTCCATTATCTCCACCCTATCTTTTCCATCAGCTCATCTTAATTTACATTGTCAACTGTCCTGGGCAAGGACTCCATTTTTGTTTTGTAAGAAACCGTGAGGTCTGACTTGTCTTCAGCAAAGCAGTTTTTCATGGGCATGCAACTGTCAGCCTTCAGAAACTACAACTAGTATAAAACACAGCAGTGTGCCTCTTTAGCAACATGGGCTGCCATTGACTGCATCAAGCCTTTCCTTCACTCACTTCACTGGCTCCCCATTGAATAGTGTAATATACAAGATCTCAGTTTTTGTCTTCAAGACTCATAATGACCTGTGCCTGAGATAGTAAAAACTGTCTTAAAGCTCTGGGATGGGGACCATGATTGACAACTGTGGCAGAATGGAACTGCCCACCATACAGGTAATGCCTATCTGTGTGGGGAACAATGCTTTTACAGGCGGGATGGGGAGGGGCAGTCTAAGAGTGGAACAAACCCCGGCAGGATCTAAGAACAAACACAAACCTCACTACCTTGCATTTCAAGGACAAGGCACATTTCATTGATCTGGCCTTCACTAAAAAACAAACAAACCATGCAGCATTATATATTTTTAAAATCCACATGGGGTTTGCCCCCTGGGGAGAGGAAGAGAGACAACCACACATGCTATGTTGTTCACTGTGCTTAATGCACCTCTAGAAGGTGTTCAGACACCACATGCTGGATACAATATCAGAATCTGAACAGCATTTATGGCACAATATATATATGATACTTTGATTCAATAGACCTGCATTTAAAAACAATAGCCGTGTACCTATGGTATAAAAGCATCTTAATGTCTACCTCACATATGGGTTGAACCTTAATTCATGTTTTAAAATTGCTGTGACATCCTTGGTTCCTTGCTATGTAAGTGCAATATATTTTTATTATTCTTATGTTCCTAAAGACTATGAGCAATATTATATAGAGGAACACTTGAAAGTAGCAGTGATATATATCATGCCTCAATTGTAAAACATTGGATCTACTCCAAAGTCCATTAAAATCAACGGCCATCTTTCCCCAGACTGCAGTGGGCTTTGGAGCAGCCCCGCTATTCGCTTAGAACCCAGCACTTGTTTTTCAGCCACACAGACAGGAATTCTGCCTGCAGTGATACTGTCCCAAGCCGTACTCCTGAACATGTAATTGATGCCATGGGCTTAAGGAAATCTCCAGAGAAAGAGAAGGCGGTTCTTGCAGCACCACCGCTAGAGAATGTGTCACAGTTACGATCATTCTTAGGACTGTTTAATTACTATGGTAAATTTCTGCCTGAGCTGGTGAAGTATTGGCACCATTAGATGACATGTTACAAGCAAATTAAAAATGGACAGGGACTAAAGAGTGTGAATGTGCATTTAAAGAAGCAAAGAAACTGTTGATATCAGCTTCGCTATTACTGGAATGGTTTGTGCTGCTTCACCGTAAGCTTCCATGCTTTCCTACATTTTTCCTAATGGCATGGAGAAACCAATTGCCTTTTTATCGTGAAAACTCACTACACCTGAGCAGAACTATGCACAAACAGAGTGAGAAGCTCTCAGCATTCTATTTGGAATTTGCAAGTACCATACCGAGCTGTATGGTAGACATTTTACTTCACTGATGGGTCATCACCCATTCATTTCAGTTTTTGAACTGAAACATGGAATTCCATCATTAGCTGCTGCGCATATAAAACAATGGGCATTTCTACATTAAGCTAATTCAATTCCATAAAGTGACTTAGCATTGACAATGCTGATGGGCTGTTGTGCCTGCCATGCCCAAGCTTTCGTTAACCCAAAGAAAGTTTAGACTAAGTGTTCGATCTCCATTTGATAGCTAGGTTACCCATCACGAGCACAGATATCAACAAAGAAACCGCTAAGGATTATGCGCTTTCCCTTACGAAGGCAATGGTACTACAGAGTACAGTGTTGGATCATAAGAATCCCCATTTACACAATTCGTGTAGCATGCCTTAAAAGCTAACAAGTCTATTTTGCGTCATCCACAGAAATGGGACAATTTGTTGCTTGTCTACAGGAATATACCACATGCCACTACCCAGGAGTCACCTGCAACTCTTTTCTTGAAGCAATCTTTGCATACCTCTTGGGACTTACTACATCCTGATATTGCCTCAAGTGTAGCCAAATCCCAAGCTATGCAAATTGATTGACAACATGAGACGCATTATCGTTCTTGTCAAGTCAGGGACTTTGTATGGACTCACAACTATGGTTGTGGAGTGAAGTAGGTACCTGGAGAACCTGTAAAATGCTTGGGACCTGTTTTATTTGTTACAACTATCTGACAGTATTTTGTGGAAATTGAATATGGACCATTACTGGAGTCCAGGGATGCTCCAGTCGGACTTTCTGTTCCTCCAGTCAAACTTCCTCCCATCACAACTCCTAATTTCAAAGACTTGTTGAGAGAAACTTTGGTACCAGATCCATTTGATTCCATACTAGATCCAGTTGATGCCTTGCCACTGATAGTTCCTGTTGTTCAGGATGTTGCTACACTGCCATCACCATGTTATCCCAAGAGAGTGCAAAAACCAGTGGTGCACCTGAATTTATAAATTGTTTAGTTCATGAATTGTTATTCCAGAGCAGAATAATCCCTTGCAATTTAAGCATCCATAGTAGCCCACCTACAATTTTTGCTGGGTTATATAGTGTTTTATGTTAGCTATATAATAGAGAAGGAGAGAGAGCATACAAGCGTGCTTTTTAAAGTAGGGAGGAGGAATGTGATACCCTCTCCCTTTAAATGGTTGAATACCTCCCCCTCCTCAGTGAAATGCTTTATTTTCATGTTGCTTTCAGGCTTGCTGGCTAAACAATAAAGCAAGCACAGAGGACAGCTGTGTTTCTATCAGCTCCCTCTGAATCTGTATCTCCTTTTCTGTTAGGTCCAAGTATAACAATGCCTCCTTCTGCATGGAACCCAAGGCCTTCTGCAAAGGAGGAGGACCCAAGAGTCCAAGCTACAGCCTGAGCCCAAATGTCTCTACACAGCAATTATACACCCCTACAGCCTGAGCCCCACAAACCTGAGTCAGCTGACATGAGCCAGTCACGGGTGTTTAACAGTAATGTAGACGTAGCTTGACAGGCCTCAGTTAGGTCAGGATTCCATTGTGCTGCATGCTGTACAACCATATAATCAATGACAATCCTTGCGCCATATTGCTTAGTTTAATTTTACAATCTTGGAATGAATTAAAAAAATAAACATCCAACTCTGTGCTCACACAGATTTTGAATCACCAAAACTTTCATGTTTCTCTGGTGGACAAAACCCATGTGTACCAGCCCTATCATGGTCCATCTGTACTGCTGGGAAAAGGGATTGGGGAAAACATATGCACTAAAATATTTTAATTGTCCATGTTGAAAATTTCTCCCAATAAAAACTCCCCATAAACTAGAGTACCAAAGTGGCATCCTGACTTAAATCAATATAATTTGAATGTGAAACATATTTTACGGGATGCCATATTATTTGCATGACAATATGAATTAAAAATATATTGTTCAGCTAATTAACGCATACACTTTTCACTATAAATTGCAGCAATTAGTTTAGCTTGACTGACTAAAAACCTTTAGATAAGACATGTTCACAGTCCTAGTTTTACACAAGTTACAGGGAAAGTAGTTAATTTTAGAGAGGCTGCCTCTAAAGCCTTACCTGCTTCGGGTCAGCTACTTGGAGTAGTCTAAAATTACAAGCTTGCTTTCTTGCAGTTTTATTACCTACAGTATCTGCTGTTGAGTGACACCGCAATTACCAGCGAAGGGCAACAGGCCTGAAATCAAGATGGCAGACACAGAAAAGGGCCTCTCTCTCCCTGTAGATGTATCTTTGACCTTTCAGATATTTTAAGGGTTTTTTTTACTCAGGTGTTGGGTGTGGAGAGAATAGAATTCTTTACCATTTACGCTCCTGTGAATGAGCGCTGTTTAACTGTTTGGGTTATTTTTCCTGCTTTCTTCAAGCATATGTATAGACACACTAATTTGATTGACAAGCTTCAGGATCCTGTGTAAAAGCAGATTGTGAAAGTGGGTCTTAATAAAAAAAAAGACTTTAACGGCTGAGCCCATGTGAAGCAGTTGGTGCAATTAATCTGCTATTACATTTCAAAGCTTTACTACATTAATGGGTATTTTTATTCACTCCCTCTACATGATTTGTGAGTAAAATGAGTTAGTTATTCTATACTAGAGAAAGATTAAATTAAGTGAAAAGATTTATTTGCTATCTTACAAGTTTTATGTCTGGTTAAATGAGGCTGTTACACCAGGGTAAACAATGGGTAATTCCACCAATGCCCCTAGAATTAGTATAAAGGAGTGCAGGATCTGGCCTGAACTCTTTTTGGCATATCAATTATTAAAATACTGGCCATTTATCTAACCTATTATAGATGCTCACCTGAGTCCACTGCTAGTTAGAGGACTGAGTGAACAAGTAAATCTTGCCCTGTACCCATCAAGCTCTGGCTCTGGGAGCTCCAGTTTCAATGGCGACACTGTGGACTGATACTGGTATAACTGAGACCAGACTATAGTGAGGAGGTAGCCCCTTTCTGCACCAACTTTGAAACGTCCACAACACCGAGAACTGACAACAATACCATCAACTATGAATCATAGTAATGAGATATAAATCCCAAATGCTGTTCACAGGTTTTAAAAAGGATACACGACCGCAAGATTAACTAGGATACGGGACATCTTTATGATTTTGAATCGACATCAACAAAAGGGTGTATTCTCCCTACAGTGCCTGCGCAGCCACGACACTACACTGCAGCATTAGTGAAGGCTGTAATAGCTGGGAACCAAATTCCACCCTAAAATACACAAGCACCACTCCCAGCTCAATGGGAGCAGTGCCAAGGTATGCAATAACAGAAGATGGTACTGTGAGTACAGCAAATGCTAAAACCTGGCTTATTCTCATTATATATAATTATTGACCAAGCCATCTTTAAGTTGGACTATGAATCCTGTCTTAATTAATACCAGTTATTTCCCACGTTATAGCTCACTCCTGGCCTGATTCAGGATGGGCTCCTGTACTTCTGGTCACTTAACCCCCTTTGGTTTTCCTTCTACATTAGGCAGCTACTGTATATATTCCTTCCACAATTCCTTGTCATGACCTGGGCACTGAACACAGTTGAAGTTCCCAGTTCACTTGGCAGTGCTCAGAAATGGAAGTTAAAAGGTAACATTATTACCTGCTACTTACTATATCAGGGAATCTGACTTGAAATAGAAGTGAGATGAGAGGATAGCACCAATGTGCATCCATGTTAAAGTTGAAATCAATTCAATGCTGCCAAAATCTTGTGAGCTATTTTTGTCCCAGAATGTTACAAGAGATCATTGGTTTCCATAGAGTTTTGAGCTCACTATGCCTGTTCTTGTGAGATTCTGGCTGCATTGATTGTGAACTGGAAAATAGGGCTATAGTGCTGTGGGATCTGGCCCAACACCAAAAGCATTAGAACAAATTTGTATCTATAGATCCTTATAATCTAGACCCCTCAGAGATTTCATGTATAATTTGAACCAGTAAACAATGTAATTGCTAAAGGAACTGAAGTACCTTATTCAGTGTTGTAGATATACTGTGTGTTAAAAATGTGTTTACAGTTCCCACACAAAGTTTTGAAAATACTAAACCACATCCTTTGCTTTAAATACAAAGATTTATTTTCCCATCAAGATAAATAGTTTATCATGTCACGTTACAGAACGTATATTTTTCCTCTCGTTTGGAAGGAGCACACACAGGTGAGCCTAGACTCTTACCAGGTATTGAATGGATATTAAGCAGACTTGATATTCTGAAGAATGTATCTTTATTTTCACTTTTCTTAATTGTGATTGTGTATTCTAATACAGTAGCCTAGGGAGTGAGCTCTTCTGTTTCTTCTAAAGCAGAAGTAGTAGACATACACATTGTAAACACCACCTCACCACTGATTTAATACAACCAACAAGAGGGACCACTTCTAAGATCATGCTCCTCTCTCGGGGCTTATTTGTACTGGGAAGTGACACTGGGTTGTAACACATTAACTAATAAGATGCTGAACACCTTGTGCAGCTAGGGACGTGTGTGTAAAATGTCAGCTGGCCCTGGTTTAGCCAACCAACATGATTTTTAAAATATACCATCTAATATGCTAGTTAACATGTTATAACACAATGAAAGAAGGTGGGTGAGGTAATATCTTTTATTGGACCAACCTCTGTTGGTGGAAAAGACAAGCTTTCAAACTTCACAGAGCTCTTCTCTGTGAAGCTCCAATAAAAGATATTACCTCACCCACCTTGCTTTCTCTCATATCCTGGGACCAATACAGCTACAACAGTGCAAACAATCTCATTTCCCTGTGCTGACAAGTCCTTAGTATGGACTGTGTGTAGCCCACACTGAAGTGAAGAAGAGAGGTCTAGGTGCAGGGAAAAGATACAGAGATACTGCTTCTTCTTTCCCATTTTCTGCCACCAAATCTGAGGGCAACAGAGCGGGACAGCGGCCAGGCATCCACCATGCCTCAAGCAGCAGCTGGAGGAACGAGGTGTTCAACATCGGCTTTGCGGTAACTCCCTTGCTGAGCTCCTCAGGAATACTTCCACCAGACCCTCTGCCCACTTCTCTCACCTCTGATAGGGAAGGTTTGTTCTCCTGGGTCTACCTGTACAGCCTAATAGGGCCCTGATCTCATTTAGACATTACCACAATATCGGTGAGGTTCACGAGATGAGAATAGGTACATCTTTCTGTCCCCTGCCTCATCCAGATTTTCTTTGGGTAGTTGTTTGAAGCATCAGCAACCTCTTTGCTTTGCAAGATGCTACTTCTCCTGTGGTATCAAGTCAGCGGTTATGCTTATACACACACTAGTTGCTAAGACAAGAGCCTTGGAAGTATAGAGATGTCACCACTGAACTCTGGAGCAGTTCTTGCAGACTCCTGCAGCCAGCACCTTTTAGGAGAATCACAGCATTAACGTTAAAGATTTGCAGAACAATTTAAACACAAGTAAAGTATTTGGCTCTAGAGAAAGACACACACACAACTGATAACCAGCTAATCAACAACTTTCTATTCCACATTGATCAAACTGGGCAGGTGGAGGTTCTTCCCAAACCTCTTCTCAATTACAATGAGGTAGGTGATAGTTATAAACAGTCCATCTAGCCCCATATCCTGCCTTTCAACACTAGCCAGTGCCAGATGCTTCAGAGGGAATGAACGTAAGGCAATTTACTGAGGGATTCATCCCATCATCCAGTCCCAGCTTCTGGCAGTCAGAGGCTTAGAGACATCCAGAGTATGGAGTGGCATCCCTGACCATCTTGGGTAATAGGTTCCTGGAGGATAGGTCCATCTTGGCTATCAAATTCTTTTTTGAACCCAGTTATAGTTTTGACCTTCACAACATCCCCTAACAATGAGTTTCACAGGTTGCCTGCACGTTGTTTTAAGAAGTACTTTATGTTTGTTTTAAACCTACTGCCTATTAATTTCATTGGGTGACCAGTGGTTTTGTTAAGTGAAGGGTTAACAGTTCTTTATTCACTTTTTCCACACCATTCATGCCTTGACAGACCTCTCTCATATCCCTCCTTACTCATCTCTTTGCTAAACTGAACAGTCCCAGTCTTTTTAATTTCACCTCATATGGAAGTTTTTCCATACCTTTAGTCATTTTCATTGTGCTTGTCTGCCTCTTTTCCAATCCTAATTATATATGTATGTATTGGAGCAGATATTTTCAAAGAACTATCCACAACAACTCCAAGATCTTTCTTGAGTGGTAACAGCTATTTTAGACCCCATCACTTTGTACGTGTAGTTGGAATTATATTTTCCAATGTGCATTTATCAATATTAAATTTCATCTGCCAGTCATCACTGTCAATATATACCAATGTGCAAGAGGGACAATATCTATTCCCCTGAATATCTTTGTTGTGGGCAGTCACCCAATTCAACATTTCATTGTTTAATATCAGTTATAAATCCCATTTTCAGAATTTATCATGAAAATCCTGTGTCAATGTTATAAACACCAGCACAATCTTATGCAAGTCATCCATATAGGACTACAGTGGCAGTGAGTTAAAGTTCCCTAAGATTAACAGATCATGCCAACCTTATTGGTCTTTAGCTATTTAGAAAATAGTAGGAAATAAAGACTTGTTATTTTATTGCTAAAATATATTGAACCAGGAATTAACCTTGCTCTTTTATTTTAAAAATGTATCAGCCCCATTAACAGCAATTTTGATATTAAAACAAAAAAAGTAAAAACTGATGACAAATAATTTAGCTAATTAATTTTCTAGTTAATCTGTTGCAAACTGCTTTTCTTCAGCTTTGACAGGAATGGATGGTTTGCAATGTACAATGTTTAGCTGTGTAAATTAAGAGGTGAGCTATGCCTTCATTTGTCTTTATAACAATTCTCATGCTGTATAGTTTTAGACCAGGATGGGCAAATTACAGCCCATGGGCCACATCTGGCCCCCAGCCAATTTAATTCAGTCCTCGAGCTCCCACCGGGGAGCAGGGTCTGGGACTTGCCCCGCTCCTGCACTCCAGCTGGGCAGTGGGGTCGGGGGCTGCTCTGCAAGGCTTCCGGAAGCAGTGGCATGTCCCCCCACCCTGGCTCCTATGCTTAGGGTAAGGGGGCTCCACACACTGCTTCCTCCCCAAGCACTGCACCTGCAGCTCCCATTGGCCAGGTTAACTGCAGTTAATTATTAAAATTCAGATTAGGTTAGTCAGACTCTTCAAGGAGACAGTGGTCTACTTCCATAAATGAAAAAGAAAAAAAATAATTTATTTTTGCAATAAGATGTTTGTGAAAATACACTGCTGTAGAGATCCTCATTGGAGGAGACAATCTGCAGTCTTACTGAGAGACCAAGCATTCTTTTAGCAAATTAATATTAAATTTGTGTCTACCAAGATTTTTTAAAAAATTTCTGTGCAATAATTCAGTTGGTTTTGCAAACAGCAGTGTTTACTAATCTTGCAAACATTTCTCTGGATTTTATTCACGGGGATAAGGCCCAAAACCTCAAAGTACATACATATATGGCATTGTTTTGGATAGCAGAGAGAATACCTAGACAGCACATCAAGACCCTCTGAACAGAGTAGGTCCCATCTCCACAGCGTGGAAAAGTTATGTGCTCAGAGTGATCTTGTTAACATGGATAGCTACAGGCATTTCAATTAACAACCAGAAGGTGCCTGAATTATGCTTGGTTTTATACTTTCAATCAACTCAGGACAAGGGTAACTTGCAGCTTAAAAATCATATGGTATATCTGCATACCTATCAACTAAAATGTTGTCAATTAATAGTGTAAATCATGTGGTGAATATGTATTCCTCATAGACTAAAAACAAACAACAGTTATTTTATTATTTATAAGAGCATACTCTAAAACTTTGCATTTCCTAACAGTGTTTATAGACAATCATCCAGTAAAAATACACAGGTCCAATATTAACTTGTAAGAACCTCACAGTTGCTATTTTCCACTTAATTTCTTCATGATAGGGCTATCAGGTTCAGCACTTGTGAAAATACTTCCTACAACCACATGAGTACCCCAGAGATTATGACGAATAACTTTGCAGCAGCCAAGGTCATCAACACAGAATCCTAAATGGCAGTAGCGTTCATCTGTTTCAAATAGTGTGTTGTTTGTGTATGGTCCAAAAAACTGGGGAAAGAGAGACAATAGTCATATTTTAAAGATATATCAGATTAATCAGTTCAGCATAATGACAATCTTACAAAACAGATGTTTTTAAGGTTTAAAATATTACAGATCTACCTGAGTTAAAAAAAATAACGCAAGCCTAACAATACGAGTAACAAAACTGCTTCCAAAAATCAGTAAGTGATTTCACTGTGAATAAGCTACATAGGGGAGTTTTTTTGGGTTTTGATTTTTTAAAAGAGAAACACAATTAATTCCTAGCCCCAAAGGATTTTGACATAGGTTGTTTAAAACACATAAACAAACACCTTGTAAGCTTTATTTTGGCATAAGTACAGTGGTTGCCCTTAAAAATATGTTTTGTTTTGAAATATTTTACCATTTCTTGAAGCATTCCTTAGGATAAAGGATATCCTTAAAATTGTACAATTAAAAAATAAAACAGTAGAACTTTTAAAAGGAGCCCACTATATTAAAGTTATTTCTGAAGAGTAGTTTAAGGACATGCTAACAAGCACACCTTTTTAGAGTTAACTGTCTAATTTGCTTTACTTTCTGAAATAAAAGGCACAGGCACCCACTCTCACAGAACAGCTTGCAGGACCAGGAATTTAGTTCTTAAATCCCTATATACTTTACAAATTTAACATTTTATTAAGCTCTCAGACTATTCCCTACCCCCCTTTGTTAGAAGTAAATGCAGCTTCTGAAACATGGTACATCAAATATCCAAAATTTTTGAATGGAAAAACTGTAAACTCCTGGAAAAGAAAAGGGGGACTCTAAATGCAATAGCTGATCCATCTTAACTACGATGATTCTAAAAGACACCATCATCCATAAAATGATTGAGGTATACTCCAATAGTTTTTAGATTTTTCTTTGCATTTTGGAAATAAAAGTGAATGACAACTGCTATAGATTTATACATTTTAAAAGTATTTCCTCTTTAAAAAGATTTTGTATACCAATTTCAGAAAACATGTTGTTCATAGTAAAGGTCGTAATTAAAAACAACACTTAAGAGTGATTTACCCAAATCAATCTCAGTCTTTAAGGTGCCACTGGACCCTTCGTTGTTTTTGCATCTTCAAGGTGCTTTACATATATTAATTATTCCATACAATATTTCTTCCAGGTGGCTATTCATATTTTATATATGAGGAAACTGGGGCATAGACATTAAATGACTTGTGTAAAGTGATGCAGTGGGTGTTGGGACTGGGATTAGAATGTAGGAATTCCTGTTCCCAATCCTGTGCTCAAAGATTCTTATTTCAGTAATGATAATATACACATTATAAATCTACCATATTTCATATACTAAATAGTATTTAAAACCAAAATAAGGAAAAAAAACCTGAGGCATGCATACAGACACTTATTAAAACAGGATTTAATACGCCCAAGTCTTTTCACTTAAACTGCATATATGCAAATAGCACTTTCACATGGTCAGATCTTAAACTGAGGTATTTGTGATACATTATGAAGTTCCCCAGCACAGGAACTGATTTTGAAAACTTCACTGTAAGTAGATGTATGAGTAAATGCTTTCCATTGTGATTAAGATTTGCAGAATCAAGCCCAAAAGCAGACTCCCCACCTCTACCGAACTTTTAGTACAAGATAGAAGCAAGCCATCAAATTTCTCAATAAATGCATAAAAGTGTGAGAAACTTGTAAGTTTCAACAAAAACAGAGAAAGCTATTTATTTTGCCTTGAACTAAATTAAAAAGGTGGATGGACCTAGGGCATAGAGCATCATTTGCAGTAGCCCCATGACCAGCTTTAAAGAAAGCCCAGCTAAACATATTATTTTCCCTCCCCACCACAGTGATCACTGACTTTATTCAGTTAAAAAAAAATAAAATAAAAAAAATCATCTTTATACACTAAAAATGCTTGGCTCTGCAGCTAGAATGTTCTAATGTGGAGGAATTTATAATATTTTTCTCATATAGCAATGCAAACCTGCAACAGGCTTTGGTTAAAATTCACTTTGTAGTCTAGAATGGCATAGGCCAGGGATGGGCAACTGACCCCAAACTATGGGCATGTCAGGGTGCACCTCTGCCAATGGGGAGGCAGTAACCAAAGGTAGGTGCTGGAACTCCTTCCTTGCTGGTAAGACAAAGGGGTGGCCAGGTCAAATTTGATTGGTGTTGCAATCTGCCACACAGGGTCCTGCTGCTCCCAGCCTCTGCTCTACTCCCCTTGGACAACAAGCTCTGCCACAAGGGAAGCCACAAGGGAAGCCCATTCGTCAGTTCTGGTTACTTCCTCTCCCCATGGCAGAGGTGTGCCTTGTCCCCACCTGCTGATGGAGGCAGGGTGGCTGGCCAGAATCTGATTGGCTCTCAGCTCACAATCAGCCAATGGTGAAGCAGTAACTGAAGCTAGGTGGTGTGGGACAGTTTGTGCCTACATTGATGGGGGAGTTGAGTGGTAATAGGCAGCAGCTTTGCTAGAAGACTACACCACTCAGCAACCTAGGTCAATCTTAAAAATAAAATAAAATAAAAAATCTGTATGACCAGGCAAAAGGTTTTAGTGGTCCTCTACAACCTTGAAGTTGCTCATTCCTGGCACAGAAAAAGGGCTGGACTTGTATATTATGTGCTTAAAGAGGATTACTTATGTTTCCGCAAAAGAAGAGCTTAGTAAACTCCACTTAACTAGTTTCAGAGGAACAGCCGTGTTAGTCTGTATTCGCAAAAAGAAAAGGAGTACTTGTGGCACCTTAGAGACTAACCAATTTATTTGAGCATGAGCTTTCGTGAGCTACAGCTCACTTCATCAGATGCATACCGTGGAAACTGCAGCAGACTTTATATACACACAGAGAATATGAAACAATACCTCCTCCCACCCCACTGTCCTGCTGGTAATAGGACAAGCTATTGTTACAAGCTATTACAAGAAAGCTATTACCAGCAGGACAGTGGGGTGGGAGGAGGTATTGTTTCATATTCTCTGTGTGTATATAAAGTCTGCTGCAGTTTCCACGGTATGCATCTGATGAAGTGAGCTGTAGCTCACGAAAGCTCATGCTCAAATAAATTGGTTAGTCTCTAAGGTGCCACAAGTACTCCTTTTCTTTTTCCACTTAACTAGATTGCACTTAATAGGCATGGCAATTTTAATGACACATATTCCAGGTAACCAGTTTAACTTGATAATGAATGCCAATGACTGTTTAATAGGGATAATATTAGCATATATTCCACATACTGGGGACATAACTGACTAGTGCTAGGAGACTATTTTGTTGTTGTTACCCAGCTGGTAAATAGCTGTGAAATTCTGGTCAGTGTGTTAGAGGTGTACCTTTTTTTTTTTTTTTTTTTTAAAAAGTATGCTATAAATAAGGATGAAGACATGCAATGCAGTCAGTCAATTTCAATTTTGTTCAGTATTCTATTTGTCTTAACTTTTTTCAAAAAGCTGACAGCCTCAGTCAGAATGGATGGCTATCTGAATTATTAGCCATCTACCAGTATACCTTAAAATAGAGCATTCGACTGTATTGCTACCGCAAAAGGGGATTTAAATACTGTAGCTTTACTGTATACTGAACAATATTAAGTTCAGTCTTAAAGAAAATTGTCATAAAAAAGGTGGCCAAGAACTCAAGTGCTATCGAATATTCCAGAGCAGGAATATGCACTAATGTACTTCCACCTCATTCTGCAGTGACTGTATACTTCTAAGGAGGAGAAGCTAGTTCATTTTCTATACTCCACTACTTAGCTTCTTTGCTACAACTGTTCTTCAGAGTAGCAACTGCAATGATGGCTTGTGTAGTGTGGATAAAAAGTAACTGGCAACTGGGCCAAGACCATGATGTCACTTTAAGACACCAAGGAAGCTATCAGATGGTAAAAAGTTTTTGGTCAACACCTAAAAGAGCTGGATTTGAACCAGTAACTGACAGGTAAAAGGATCCACATACTATTACCAGTCTATTATATCAGTCTCCATTCTCCACCCATTCTTTTCAGCAGAGTAACTTACCGCCAATCCTGATGATGGATCAATAAAGTCAGCCCAATAGCCTTCAGACAACAGTACATAGCAAATTTCCTTGGCACCATTAACAAACTAAAAAAAAAAAAAAAAAGGTGGGAGGAAATAATTACATTAAAAAGGAGTGCTCCTTTTATATGTAAATACTGAATGTTTAGTTAAAACTAGTGCAGAGCCTCTCTCTAACCTGCACCAATAAATGTCAGATTTAACATCCTTTTAACGAAAAAGGCCAACAACAGTACTAAAAGGATTAAAATTAACAATATATATTAGGCTACTACAATCACATGAGATTTAAAAGAAATTCTTTGTGCCACTCAGTAGAGGATTAACAGTTTGTTCAAGGATCATCTAATTGCTTTGATTGCTTATGCAGTTTGCAGAATCATACCTGTTAAACCTCTGTAAAAGTCAAACATGGCTTCAGTTATTTCTCTACTTCATGAGTCATTTACAGATCAAAACTGAATTTCCTAGTTTGCTACAACAAGCCATTAAATATACAACTTTATTTAAGTATTTCCAAAAAGTTTTGTTAGAAGATATCATGGAGAACAGGACAGTAATGTGTGGTTGCTTTGAATTACGGAAGTCTAACTACAAGTCCTTTTAAATATAAGTCAGGACACCAAACTTTCTAGTTAAAAATATAGTTTTGTAAGTATCTGATACTTTGACTACTGAAACCAGCTGTCATGTTGTAGTTAACCATTGGGCAAGATTAGTGGGGAATTCAACTCCTCCGAACATTTCTGGCCATAAAAAGAAAGTTCTACTGTGTGTTTTTCAAATAAATGAAGTGAGCTGTAGCTCACGAAAGCTCATGCTCAAATAAATTGGTTAGTCTCTAAGGTGCCACAAGTACTCCTTTTCTTTTTGCGAATACAGACTAACACAGTTGTTCCTCTGAAACCTGTCAAATAAATGGGAGGAGGCTGGTTAACAACTTTTGAGGTTTTACAGCAGTATTTTTCAGAAACAAGCAAAGCACCCAGGGATGACAACATGTCATACTAACATCTCACAAAAACATACAAAAAAAAGGAGTTTATATTTTAGGAACAACTTTTAGTACAGCTGGGTGACGTGATAAGGCCGAGGTTTAATGTCTCTGATGGCATCTTGTATTCATTTGTCCAATAGATTTTATTTAAAAGAAACAAACCATAAACGGACACTATCAAAGTTGTGACACACACACCAGATCAGATACCATGTTAACCCAGCTAGTAAAACTATGCTGTTTTGCCTTGATACTGCAACAAAAAGGAACAAAAGAGGACATGATCTCATGAGGTCCTGGCCTAATCCACAGGTATATTACTGAGCAGTGGAAGACCATACTCCTTAATCTTACTTAAAATTTAGATTGTGTACTTATTTCCTTATTTTTTATTAAAAATAAAAAGATGCCTGATAAATGTAAAAGTTGAAATTTTTTCTAATGTTTGGACACAGCCCTATGTCTCAAAATTTTTGAAGAGTAATTCAGAATCTGATTAGTCAGTCCATGTCCCTTCCAGTGGTCCAAAATAGCAAGAGCTCTACCTTACTATTGATCTATTCTCCCATTTCTCTACTTTAAGGTTCAGTGGATCTGAAGACTAATTTAAACTTTAAAGTAAGTCACAGACATAAAAGTAAGAAATCTAAAGATGCATTTAATGCATACATTTTTGGTAAAACAGATATTTTGATCCAGTGTTGTAACGGTCTCAGTCTCTTAAAGTGATGTGTTAATTTAAACTTGAGTCTTCCTACTGTAAACACCCAGATATGTCTATAAATAACACCCATTACTTTAGCAAAAGCCTATCACATTAAATTAGTTCTTCTGAAGTTATTTCTAACCATCTACAAAGCAAACAAATAGGGTATTTTATTGTGAATTTGCTGTTAGTAACCTTCAGGCCAGAAGGTTACATCTACACCCTTACAATGATTATATTAGAGTTGACAAGGAGGTGCACAAGGAAGAAAGAAGACAATTAACATATAATTAGACCAGATTACAATGCTAAAGACCAACAGACCATAAATAATGTAAAGACAAGGACACACTAAAACGAAGAGAGTTTTACTTTGTATGCAGTCTTCATGCTGATACTTTAGACTGCTTATTCCTTTTCTTGTAGTAACCCTTACATTGCCTCTACTGATAATTTATAAATGCAGTTTACAATTTTAAAGATAGCGAGTAGAACTGTTTTCATCTTAATTTCTACTGATGCTGTCTCCCATCCATAATTAGATGGATTGGTAGACAAAAATCATCATACAGGAAGGGAACCTATCCGTTAGAGAGATTTAAAAAACATAATCAAACATTTTAGAGGGATATATTTTAAGATAATGCAGTTAAGAAAATTAGTGTCAGCAGTAAACACTGACATCTGCTGGAATAAACAACAAATTAACAAAGTTGCTTTTTCTAGAAAGAGACCTCTAGTGGCAATGCAACTAGATTCACTTGTATTAAGTTAATGTGGAAGATTAATTTGTAAAAGTCAATGACATTCACGTTAAAAGCCTTAACTGAATACATTGTTAGAATATAAAAAAGTGACCAATCATGGCTTTGTAGGTTATAAAACAGGCCTATTTAGCGAACACTATGGAAGGATGAGAATTAAATCATGCAAAGCGACAAAACAGCATGAAACGCATTGCTCTTGAACTACAGTGATAATAAAAGATAGCCGTTACTTGATTTTATAATCTTGACAGATTATAAAATCAAGTATCTTGGGCAATATATGAAAAGGCTTTAATGCATTGCCACATAACAAGATGACTCCTTAAATCATTCCCCCAAATAAGATTAATATTTAGCATTTTCATCAAAAGATATCAAAGAGAGTTTTGTAAAACTGGTGAAGTTCATTATCCCCATTTTACCAATAGAAAAAATTATACTGTCTAGGTCAAGGGATTGGTCTAAGAAAATTAGACAGTAAGTCAGTTCCAGAACTAAATTAGGTCTAAACAAACAAAAAAGGGCCCCATCTACAAAAGATATGTCCACAAATAAGAATATGCTGACACTAAATACAAATAATACTTACATTTTCTAACAACAATTCTCTCTCATCTTCCACTTCTTCACTCCATACAGTCATATCATTTTTAGTTTTCTGGGTTATGGTTAGTACTGTTAGATTATTGGCAGTCACCTCTGGAAACATTGATTCAAAGTCTAGAGAAATGGAATCAGCATGTTAAGAGTGTAATGGGTTGGTTTTGTATATTTTATGCTTTTTTCTACTTCAGACAGAATGCCTCAAATGTCAGGAGCTTTTCATTCAGTGTGCTACATTTCACTTAAACTGTTGTAATAATGAAACTTCACCAATCTGTACATTTTAAAACGTGCATGTAAATAAGTATCTTACTACTCAGCAAAGACTTAGTAGCTAAGTTAGGTACCCAGGTATTATGCTAATGAGATGTTATTCTTTTAAAACATACTATAGTACAGCAAGAAGTAATTACAATTAAACTACAGGTGTTAATTATCCTTGTATTAACTGTGTGTTTACACTGTAGGCCAAGGGTTAGATTCACAAATGGACTCAGGTGTGGTGACACAATGTCATAACACCTAACTTTTAGAGAAGTACAAAATTACTAGGATTCACAAAGCCTGGGTTAGGTGCTCAGACTCCCTATGTAATGATGGGGAGAGACAGGCACCTAAGAATGGGATTCACAAAAGGCATTATGTTGACTGAAGAACTGCCTAAGCTAGCTAAGGGGAGATGCTGAGGAAAAGAGTGTATTCTAAACCCTGTCCCTCTTACATAATTAGACATTGGCAAAACAGCTTACTTTAAGCAAATTTGGGCTTACCTTTTTCAAAATTGGTGGGGTTTTTTGCTCAGTTGTGGCCTGTGGGTTTTTCTGCTGCACTCCAAGAGCCGCTTTTTCTTTGGGTTTCTTTTTTTTTGGACCATGACCTGTCTCCCTACTCAGCATTATGACACCACAAGCCCCACCCCCACAACTTTTGGGACCTTTGGACTGCTTTTTAAGACCATTTCATACTTGTGGTCTTGAAATTTTCGGCCTGGGTATGACATGCCTAAGTCCACAGGAAGGTGCCTCTTTCTAGCTGGGATTCACAGCTGGGAGCCTTTTCCTAGAGCCTAATGCGTGGAGGAGGAGGAGAAGTCATTGGTCCAGAAACAGCAGGAATAAATCTATAATCTGATGGATAGGGTACTCTCCTGGGAGGTGGGAGACCAAGGATACAGTCCCCCATCTCCAGTGCCTCTATTTATCCACAGTGGAACAGCTTCAACAGGAGAAACTAAGGGAGACCCACATCACAATATCCCATAGCCTAGTGGTTAGGGCACTCACCTGAGTGGCAGATCCCTCTTCAAATTGCTTCTCATCAGAAAACTGGTGTCTCCCACATTCCAGGGGAACACTCTAAGCACTGAACTAAAAGTTGAGGGAGGTGTGTTCCTCACCATGCATGTGGAGTTAGGCAACCTCTGAGCATGCCTACTGGATTGAGCTCTGCAGGTGAGACAGGTGCTCCTCTGTCTAACTTCCCCCAGTTTGTGGATTGCACTGGGGCTTCAGCTGTGACAGCGATGTAGCAGAAACAGTACCTAGGAAACTTTTACTGCAAAAACATAGGCACCTATGACCCTTTGTTAACCTAACCCCAAGAGTCTTGCAGTCATGCAATACCCCAAGTCCATCCAAAACTGTTTCTGCGGAGGACTAGAAAGAGGAGAAGCCAGATAATGGGATTCAGTACTTCCATGGCAATTCTCCCCATGTGAACACAGGGCAGAGGAGTGGTTCAGATATGGCAAGCATCCCTACACAATCCATTGGATCATAAGCTGATACGGGTGCACACACAGCAGCTACAGAGGTAGTTCGGGTCAGACTATGAGTGTATCATGCCTTTAAAAAAAAGACTTCAGCTGACCTTTTAATTTTACTACTAAGTCATTACTTTTAAAATTAATTACTTTATAAATATTGCTGTTACTTGTACAACAATTTTGTATGGATTTTCATATAGAGTTAAGGATTTTCATTATGTAAAATGTAAACCTTTTAGTAATCATCCAGGAATTTGGATTATTATTGCATTTTTTAATAATGTGAAGCTATAGGAACAATAATTCACATATTCCGCAACCTTGGTCTGATGGTGAGAAACTCTATTTATATATTTTTACTTCATAAAACCTTAAAAATTAAATTGTTCAAAAATGTGAAAGATGTACCTTTTCGTAACAGTTCTGGACAAGTTTGTATTGCACATTCTATCTTAGCATTTTCAAAGTATGTTTCAGCATTACTTATTTGCTGTTTAGGAGGGACATCAGTGCCCTAAGGAAAATCAAGGAAATACAAACGGTAACTTTCAGGTTTATATAATGTGTGACATGATTAACAATTAAAATAGTATTTCCGACTGGAGTTGTGTAATCCTCAGATCCTGCAGATGTTTATTCATAGTAGTTCCACTGAGTAAAGGCTGCTCACGAAGTTTGCAACAAGTCCCTAAACCTCATTACTCCATTTTATAGGCAGAGAAACTGAGGCTTTTTTGAACAACATCAGAACTAGGTCGCCTGACTCCCAAGCCTATGATTTATCAAGATAAGTCTTCTCCTAAAATCTAATCCTATAACCACTGAAGTCAATTGTAATTACTTGTGTAAGGGAAGCTGCAATATCAGTCCTATGTATCATTATTTAAAAAAAAAAAAGTTCTTAAATGTGTAACAAATGAGTTTTGAACTTTTATCACAGCATTTACCTATCCTATTTTCATATATCAGATGGGTCTAAATACACTACTTTTTATTTAGTTGTACTTACATTACACCTACAGCATTCAAATAAATGGATAAAACAAATTGCTAAACGTATCACTTTATGAATGCATGAAAATGGCTTTATAAATCTTTAATGTGTGCTGCAATGAAAACAACTAAACAGATGTATATACACCACTACAGGAGTCAAAACAAAAATTTACATAGAATTACGCAGTGCTCCTAAGCTTGATATTTTGCAAGCAAATTTTGCAACTGTTGTAGCCTCACAGCTAAAACTATCTACTACTACTGCCATATAAGCTCTTTAATAACTAAAGCTACTAATCTAGGGCTCTAGTTGTTAAAATTTGGGTTCTGTAGCTGCCTTTCATGTGAAAGTTCTGCAAGTTAGTTACAGGAGTAAACTGCAGTTCTTAAGAGGACAGTGAAAAGAGCCATCTGCTATGGGAGAGTGAAATGTTACATCAGGCTTTCCACATCTGTTCTATACCTCAACATGGATTTCTTGGCTCTTTAATCCACATATAATATGAAAGTTATTTTACCATTAATATGGGATTCCAGCGAGCTAATAATGTTGAACTAGTAAATACGTTTTTTCGAAGAGGACTGTATGTACAGTATGTTTGTAGAGCATCTTCAGCTGCAGCGAAAGCACAGGCACATGGTCAGTCTATAAAACTATTCCTCTTAAAAAGACTCAACATGTTAGGTTAGCATTTTGCTATAAAATGTTACTCATCAAGCAGGTTTCTTCTGTTTTCCTCTCAGTGTGGAAAATAACCTAGTGGATCTTCTGATCTTGCCAAAGAATTCACAAAAACTAACTGCAGTCCGGGTGCACGTGTTTTCATACTCAGATAACACTGCCATTTTCTGACTGCGTCTCTCATGGCTCTTCCTCTCTCTTTTGTCCCACATCCAACCAGTCCTTCCACTTACAAGGCTTACAAATTTACAGGACACCCAATAGCCAGAGGATTAAACCTAGTTGCCAAAAACCAATACCCACTCTTCCTCTCCACAACTGCTGGGAAAGGAAGTGAGCTGGTATTTTTACCAGAGTATTCAGAGGCTCTATCTTTTGTATCAACCTCCGGCACATCAGAGTCAGATAAATTTGAAATCCACCCCAGTACACTCTGGCCACTGAAAGGTAGTTGGGCCTTGGCTACTTAAACATCTCTCTTGGCTCCTCTGATGGGGGAGCTGGGTATCTCTGCTATTCTAACCTCCTGCTGCTTTCTAGTTGCTATGGGACTGGGTGTGGGGGGGAGTGAAGGGATCTCTGCTACTCTACCCTTCCCTTGCCTCCGTTTCCTGTTCCCAAGAGAAAAGCTTCAGTGTTTGCCTTTACTAATACTCAGAACTTTTCCAAACAGCAGCAGCGTGAAATTGACCCGATTCTTGTGTACAGCCTCCTGAACAGCAGCAGTGGAAACTGACAGTGCTCTTATCAGTCTTCTCTCTACAACAGCTTGGCAAAGCTATAAGCAGCAGTAGAGGCACTGGAGCTTTCAGTCTACAGAGTTACTTGCAGCCAGACAGAACCTGTGTCAATTACACTTGGTTCACTTTTTTTTTTTTTTTTAAAAACTAAAGCTTTGATTCCACAGAAGTTCAAGGCGCTGAGCCAGAAAAGCTCACTATGGGCAAATGGATTGTTCAGACTCAGGTTATATGTACACAAGAAATACTGTACAGCATTTTTACATAAAAATAGTTTATCATAATTTTTAAACTGATTTCCTATGTTTGAGGATGCCACAAAATTCATGTGGGCTGTGAAAAGCTAATACACTAGCTCAGCGATACTCAGACTGAGGCTTAGGAGCAGAAAGTGGCTCTTTAATGCATCTCCTGAAGCTCTTTGTAGTGATATTAAGACACTGTGATTTAATTATTTAACCTAAGCTATTAGCCAATCAGGCTGCTTTTACTATGTTATTATAACCAATTGGAGTTGATAAATAATAATACTTGGCCAGTCATTTTGCTGTGAGAATATCTTACTTACTTACTTACACACACAGAGTAAAGAAAATAATGAATTCACACTACTGCGGCTTTTTTGGGTAATACTGATCGCTAATTTGGCTCCAAAACCAGTGAGGTCTCAGTATCACTGATGACATTATACAGGAGCTAAAAATTTCTTAATATGCAAGGCCAGCAAATATAATAGTCAAACTGCCTACTGTTAATAAGGCATCTCTGAATCATTGTGAGCTTTGCTATTCCCAAAAGGGAGTAACTTCAACTACAATCAAGTTTAGTTAGTACACTTCTCATGTTGGGTTTCATGAGCATACAAGAACCACAAGCACAAATAAGGGAGACTTTGTCCTAATGAATTAGACCCATCCAATCTAAAGGAAATCATTAAAATTTAACAATGAACAGTCTTATTGATCTTTTTGCAAAAAAGAGATCAATAAGACTAAGTCAACAATTTGTTTTAAAGTTAAATTGACGTAATCTTGTCTTCATATAGCTAATACAAATAAGCAGCTATTTAAAATGCTATTTCATTAGACATTTTGCAAAAAAAGTTTGCATTACTCATAGTGTCAGGGGTTTTAAAGGAGACAGTTGATGATTTTCTTGGGAAATAAATGTTCTATATGATCCCTCCCCCCCATCTCTGTTTATTTTCATCTTACATCACTTTCAGAGCACTATCAATATTCTAATTTTGGGAGATTACTCTCGGGCATATAAGAAAATCAAAACGCTACTACAATTTTCAGCTTCATGTATTAAATTACTGTTCTTACCTGAAACTTGTTTATGTATTGTGCCATCACAAATTCATGTCTCTCACTTGATAAGGGCTCCATTAATATATCAGGCAAACTTTTATCAACTTGTGTTTTCTTCTGAGAAGCTGTACCATTTAGGTGACAATCAAAACCTATATTACCAGGGAGCTGGAATCTCTGGTCCTGAGGACCAAATGGTCCCATTACTTCATCTGGCCACACAGTTCTTGGACCTGTTAAAAATTGAGTGCTTACATTAGTCTTCACATTGAAAAAATACACACTTATTTTTAACTCCTAAATAAAAAAACATTTGAGTGCAATCACGTAAAACAGAAAAAAAAAGAGAAAGTAATCACAAAGAGTAAGTGAAAAAACTAAATGATTCACCATATCAAAAACAAAAGTAATTTTATCTCTATTTATTTGAGACAGATAGTTACTCTGGCAGGCAGTATATGTAACAAAATTTGTTTATTTTTTCTTACATATATCAGGAGGTGTAGCAGCAACGTGAGGCTCATCTGAGCCAGAAGATCCTGCTGTGGAAAAAGCCTTGGGATTTACAACCCTTCTGACCAAGGAGTAAAATCCTGGTAGATAGGTCACCAGTCTTGCTCTGTTACAGAGCACCTAAAGAGGACAAGAGCAGAACTGAGTGTCATAGTTGCAAGTAAAAGTGATCAATGAATTTATATTTAACTTTTTAGAATACAAAACTACATGTAACTCCATAAAGAAAAACTTATAGCAATGAAGTGTCATTAATTGTATTTTTTAACTGTAGGAATATTTTACACTTTATTAGTACTGTAAGTTTCCTATTCAATTTTGATAAAAGAAAACTGCATAATGCAAACAAAAATGCACAATGAAATACCTCCACATTTGAGCTACAGTTAGAAAGGGGTTAAGAGCCGGGGTATCATTGTGACAACACATGAATGTAAATATGTTTATGAATCGGGTCATGATATACTAGGTATCATTTCCCCTGCTGTTACATTTGAAAAAAAAACTCAAAACCCAAAAAATACAAAACAATCAGGAAAGTTGATCTTAGGATCCATCAAAATATTTTAGATATTTTAGATATCTAATCTCCATGCTTTGCCCTACAGACTAGCACTGTTTTTAGTCCATCCCCTTGTGCAAAGTATTACAGGATACTCAGAATAATAAAAAAATGTAAAAAGAATGCCAAAGCTCACACAGAGTGCGCACACAAATTTATTTTAAAACCAAATGATCAGAATGGGCAGGAGTAGGAATTCAGTCACTATACCATCTACCTGCAATATTACAACTTGAGGGACACAGTCAAGCCAGGGAAGCCTAAAATTAGTACTGACAACATTATTTTGCGCTGCAGACACAAAACATATTTTCAGCTGCAAAAAGCCAGCAATATGGGTTTATAATCAGAAGGTCACACAGCTCTTGTGTATTATGCAGAGGCAGAATCTGCGACAGAATTGTGTTTCCAAGTCTAAGTGTTCAGTTACAAAAATACAAAAACAAAGAGACAACACCTACTTCTATAACAACAAAGAAAACCTTAAAAAACAAACCGAGTGTAAATGGATGCAATGTTGTCTTCCCGAGTCTGCAAACAGCCTGAAACAACAGCACTCGGAAGCGTGACCAACTCCAATTCATCTCAATGTTGTTAACTCTGAATCCTAATGATGATAAATTTAAATGTCAACATTGTTCACTATTTTACTGTTGATTGGTTTAGCAAAAATATCCAGCTAATGTGCTTAAGCCCACAAATTTAATCTTCTCCCCAAGTTTCAAGAACTCCAACTACTATCTAACTGCTATAACTTCAAGCTTCCAACAACTTCTAGTTTCTCAACTTCAACGATCCAATTATGCACTCAAAAAACAAATCTGTAGCCAATTTAAATGTTTAGGAACAGTAAAATACATTGAATCTAAATACCAAAATAATACCACCATTATATTTAACTAAATAAACCTCTTCATTTTTAACATACTTAGAGCTACCACAAGATGTTCAACGTGCTGAACTGTAGTGCCCTAAAAACCCAGTCTTGCTGCACAATTTGGGTTCATCTTGTGAGACACTTTTTGGGCCTTTGTTCTACTTTTCTAGAACTGGGGGGAAATTTTCGAAAAGATTTTCAGGATAGGACTAAATCTTAAGGCTCCAGTGCTATACACATGTCTGTACACACTTAACTTTAAGCATGGGAGTAGTCCTATTGACTTTAATGGAACGGCTCACATGCTCAAGTCAGACACGTGCATGTATGCAGGATCGGGACCTAAGCCAGCCAACCTGAACACAAAGCCTTTACATAGTAAAGGCTAGTGTGGCTTATACATTAACAAAAAAAGGATGTCTATTATCTACAATACATATTAAACAGACAATATCTGACCAAAACCAAACACTTCTTGTATGCAGTGTTGTTGTAACTGTGGTGGTCTAATATCTTTTATTTGACCAACAGGAGTGGCCAACCTGAGCCTGAGAAGGAGACAGAATTTACCAATGTGCGTTGCCAAAGAGCCACATAATAATAATCAGTCAAGAATCCAACACTGTTTTTACATAAAAAAAAAAAAAAAAGCTGTGTGCAACAGAACCGTTTATGAACAACCTAACATTATATAGGAAAACTGCACAGAATTTCACTCATGCCATGAAAAAATAAAAGAGAATCTGGTGCCATATAAAATATTAACAAAATTTTTTATAGTTTGCATGTTGTCTTATCTTAGAGACACAAGGCAGGTAAGGTAATATCTTTCACTGGACCAACTTCTGCTGATGAGAGAGACAAGATTTTGAGCTTACACAGAGCTCTCCTTCAGGTCTAATGTTGTCAGATATGAGGGGCACGAGGAGTCTTTCATGGCATCCAACGGAAGCCACAATACAAATGAAAACGAAGTTTCCTGCTTAATACTGTTTAGCTTAATGATACAGCTAACATTATAAGCTATTGGTAGCAGAGCTCAATGACTAAATTACTCACATTGGCCATTTCTGAGGGTTGTTTCTCTATTTAAATAAAATTCTTCCTGAAACAGAAGAAAGACACATCACACACCAGCGATCGGTTACATAGCGCCAGACACTATGCTTATGAGGATGGCATACAAACCTACCTAGAACAGGCAACTGCTCCCGTGCTGCTCGGGCGCCCCACCGCACTGAGCCCTCCCTCACCGCTTCCAGACGGGGCCGCACCATCGCCCACACTCTGCCGACAGCGTACAGGGAGCCTGGGGCCATCGCACCAAGACGAAACGGGCCAGGCTGCAGACACCCCCACCCTGAACAGGCCGCCGCGGCCCGCGGAAGTGCCAGGGGGCCACGCCGCCCTTTGGCTAACCCGAGCCGAGGCTGCTCAGCGGGAAGTTGAAACTCCTGCGCCGGGAGACGCCAGCAGGGCGGCGATTTACTGCAGCCTCAACCTAGTACCGGCCAGCAGCCCCCGCCTCGCAGCGCAGGCTCAGCGCCTTTAACCAGCAGCCCCCCGAGGGCAGACGCGGCTTGTCCCGGCACGACAGCCCCTGCGGGTCCAGCTCGCACCCGGCAGCTGCGCGGCGCGGCGCCCGCCGGGGCTTGGGCCAGCCCGAGCCACAGCCACGCGCTTGTGCAGCCCCGCGGAGGAACAGGGGCTGGGGCCCGCGGCCAGGCTCCTACCTCTCTCCCCGCTCTTCCTGCAAAATGGCGCCGCAGCCAAGGAATCGACTCCGGGAGAGCATCGATGAGGAGAGCGCCGAGCTCAGCCAGGCCGCGGAGCGCGCTGCGCGAATCGGTGCGCTCGCGGCACAGGCCCGCCTTCGGGCTCGCGAGAGCGGGGATTCCGTCTCCGCGCAACAGGCGGAGCAAATCGACCCACGCTGCATCGAGGCGGTGGGGGAGATCGCCGAGTCCATCGATGAGGCCGGCGGCGGAAAGGGACTCGCTGGGGCTGGCGGTGGCCGTGCGCGTGCGGCACGAGCGGTCAGCGGCCCGCGCCGGGATCTCCGCCCGCAGGGGGCACGACCCCGGGCCCCTGCGGGCAGCCGCCGGCCGGGGAGCCCTTGGCACAGCTCAAGGCAGAGCACTGAGTCCTTGAGCTGCACCGGTGCCAGGATTCACTAGCGAGACAAGCCAGGTCACGTCTGTTGGACCCACTTCTGGAGAGGAGAGAGACAAGCTTTCCAGCTACACGCACTCTCCTTCAGGGGCCCACACAGGAGATTACCTCACCCACCCGGTCTCCAGCATCCTGGGGCCAGCACAGCTGCAGCAACCCTGCAAACACCTTCACCTGGGCCTTGTCTACGCTACAAGGTTTTGTCGGCAAAAGTTATGCCGCTTTAATTAAAATCACTGTTGCATGTCCACATTAGTGCCTCTGTCAGCAGAGGGCATCCATACTAGCAGCTCTTGCATTGACACAGAGAGCAGCGCCCTGTGGTAGCTACCTCACTATGCAACTGGCCAGTAAGGTGCTTTGGGATGGGTTTGCAGTACCTCATGGGGCAGGTATAGTGCCACATGATGCAGGTTTCTCAATCCCGTAGTTCTGGAGCATCCTAGTAGATTGTCAGCTGCTTTTTCATCTGAAGGGTGTGTGGGGAGGGAGAGGAGTGGGGTGTCTGGGGCAGGGGAGACAACAGGCTGACTGACCTATCCTGAAGAAGGGGGAGGGGATGCCACCACCCCATGTCAACCCCTGGCTCTGCTCCGCACAGCAGACTCTCCCCAAGCAGCCCGCTCGCTCTGCTTGCCTACGATTCTGCTGCTTGGAGCAGTTCTAGGAGCTCCCCATGCTGAGGAATGTCAAAAAACAACACAGCTGTCTTTCTCCCCCTCCAGCAGCAGCCTGCCTGGTGCGGTGTGCCTAGTGCAGGGCAGAACCAGGGGTCAGCAACATGTCCGTGGTAAAAATTTTGAGGTCCCTGGTAATTTTTCAAGAAACACTGAATGACATTCCTCCCCCTCCTCCCCCCACTAAGTAGGGTAATTTTGTCAAGTTGTTATACCAATAAAATAAAAACCAGCAGGATCTTATTAAAGGGAAAAAGGCAAAATACCACATTTATTGTGAATACAGAAAGAATCATAGTAAGCAGTTAGTTCTAGCTCTAACATTCCATTCAATCTCATTTATTCACACATTCATTCATACAAACACACACACACAGGTTCTGCAAGGTTGTTATCATAGTTACCAGCCTTAGAGTTGCTCATGCCAAGCCACTGGCCAGGTGGCCTGGACATGAGGAGGGAGCAGGGCCTTGTCAGATGCTCATCTGATGCTCCTGGAAGTTGGTTTGCAGAATCAGACCCCAAAGTTCTCACTTTTTAGAGTCTATTTTTATAGGAATTTCTTCCTATGCCAGTCTATGGGAATTGCTTCATCATGCTGTTGCTGAATCAATCAGCAGATAGCACATTCCTGACGGCTCCAAGATGTTATCTTGTTCTTTGGTTCTCCCATTCTTGAGGCTGTTGGGTGGATTCCAGTCTGCCCTCCGGGGGGTCCTCTGGTTATTTCCACTTGACGCCTTCTTCAGCCGATGGACACTGGATTCTTAGGCTGGCACCTCCCTGATCATTCAGTTATTATCCACACCAAGCATCCATCCACATACATCCTCTATCTCTATTTTAATCACAATTGTTAATACAACAAAAGGGTGGGGAGTCTCTGGGTGTTGTTTCTGTTGTTAGAGTATTGCTTTGAGTCTCTCTCTCTGTGAATTGCTTTGAGAACAGACTCTGTCTTAGAATGTACTAACACAATTAGCAGCTTGCAAGTTTCACACATAGAGGGAGAGAAACAGTACCAAAAACCAAGAGACTTCTTAATTAGTAATACCCTGGAATTTAAACTATGGGGAATCAAACTCATTTGTGATTTTAATACAGAACTTCTTTAATATGATCCAACAAAGTGTCTATCACACAACATAGTGGTGCCGACCCTGGGGAACATTCCACACAAATGATTTGCTCTTTGTTCCCCAAAAGGAGCAGCACACTGAGCTGTCAGATACTTCCCAGAGCTTTGAAAGGGGTGGAGCGCATGCCTGCAGAGCAGCAGAAATCAAAACAATGAGCAGAGCGGTCAAGGCATGCATTGTGGGATATTGGCGGAAGCTAGTTCTGTCAACAAAACAAACTGCAGTGTCTACGCTGATGCTTTGTTGCTTTAACTTTGCTGCAAAAGGCTTTATGCCTCTCACTGAGGTGGTTTTATTTTGTTAGCAAAACAGCAGAGTTTTGCTGTCAAAAGTAGCTTTGTTCTGTAGACACCTCCCCTGTTTTGTTAGCAAAAGGCAGGTTTTGCTGACAAAACTTTGTCGTGTAGACAAGACCTTAGACTTAGGTAGATTGATTTAAAACAATATACTGTAGAAATAGATTTCTTTAAGAATAGGAGAGAAAAACTAGTGTGTGTATTTGGAATGGAGTCTGAGGGGCAGCCGAGAAGACTATCTCAGCCATTTTCATTTCCCACTATAGTGTAGACAGGTAGTGGCCAAGATTGTTAGTCAGTGTCACAGCCAGGACTAGAAATGTAAATGGAGGATTTCCCAGCTCCTCCTGCTCATTCCTTTGGGCCATACCACGAGTATTATGGTATATGTACTCTTGGAAGATTTGGAAAGATTAAGGAATGGGTTGCTTATAATATTACAAAACTATTGTCATACAAAACATTAAAATTAAGAGATAAATTTATTGGATAGAAGATTGATTTGGAAGTTATTGAAGTAAATGTTTCATTAATGTTCAGTATTTTTGCTTTATCTAATTACACTTTAAATGGGACAAAAGCAGGTCAGATAGGAACAGATATGAAAACCAAACAAAATTATACCTTTTCACAGTATAAACAAAGAAGAAACCTCTTGGACCCTAAATGTCACACAGTATATTTCTAAACATGGGATTATGATACAGTGTTAGGCATTTATCCTGCAATGAAATCCATGCAGGTGCAAGGGTCTGTCCTTGAGATTCTGATTGCAGGATTCGGGCCTTGTTTCATACGTTCATAACAAAGGAATTGAAACAGAAGAGTCATGGGGAGGAAGCAGTGAGTAATGAAGTTATGTGGTTACTTAGTAAATGCATGCACAATTTTAAATAGCTTTAAATAAACCAGCTGCTTTCATAACAAAGCCTGGGTGAAATCCTTGGTCCATTGGAGTCAGTAGCAAAACTCTCATTGACTTCAGTGGGGTCTGGATTTCATCCCAAAATTCCAATGCAGACAAAAGGGAAATGTTCTCCAACTAAAATCAAAATAAAGTTTTCTAAAGTAACATTTAACTCTGATCTCCCAGTACATCTTGTTTGTCTTTGTCTCATAGATTGTAAACACTTTGGGGGCAGATATGATCTTTTTCTTGCACAATGCCAAATATGTCAGCACTTAAAAAAATAGCAAGAAAAAACAGTGAGTATTTGAATACACTAACCTCAATGCAATGGAGGAAAAACATCTGCTGTCTTCCAAGTCCTAGTATATCAAGGAGATGTGTGAAATCTTACCTGCTTGCATTAGGGATATGCACTCTGGCCCTATCCAGCACAGCATTTAAACTTAAAATTAAGCACTTTAAGGGCTTTACTGGATCAGGGGTGAAAGAGAATAGCAAAAAACAAAGTGATATCTGAATAGATAATGGGGAGAGAGAGAGAGATAAAGAGGTCAGTGGAAGTTCTCCCACACCACAATCAATATCCACAGGACTTTCTCACCTCTGCAGGTGGTCACTGAGATGCCTATCCACAGTTTGACAGTGTTTTTGAACCTGTATGTAGAGGCGCCGTTGGTGTCAAAGAGCTACATTTTGCCCCCCTCTCCTATGATGTATATACCTGGGTATCAAGATGCTAACAGATGCAGTCCTCCACCCCCAAAATACACTTGTTCCAAATGACCAGACTTTTCTCTACACTAAATGGCCCTATAACAATTATGTAGTTCGCAGAAAGAAAAGGAGTACTAGTGGCACCTTAGAGACTAACCAACTGGAGACTAACCAATGCAAAGTCTCTAAGGTGCGACTAGTACTCCTTTTCTTTTTGTGAATACAGACTAACACGGCTGCTACTCTGAAACCTGTAATTATGTAGTTGAAACCAGACAATCGCTACATTCTCGAATGAACTCATACAGGAAAATGATAAGACAAAAAACACCACATCACAAGTGGGTGAACACTTTTCACAAAGTGATCACTCTAAATCTGACCCATCAGTCCTCCTCTTCAAAGGAAACCTGCACAACACTTTCAAAGATGAGCCTGGAATCTTAAATTCATAACTTTGTTAGACACTAAAAATCATGTTCTTAATAAAGGCACTGGATTTACAGCTTATTACAACAACTAACCCCCACTTTTTGTCCTATAACTACAGGGGTGTTGATGGGACACTTCACCTTGAATAGTCCCATACAATATGTGGTAACTACTGATGCTAAATTATCTGTTTGACCTTGTATTTAGCTGTGACACTCTGAGTACCTTTCCCAGACCTGAAGAAGAGCTCGGTGCAACTCTCAAAAGCTTGTCTCTTTCATAAACAGAAGTTGGTCCAACAAAAGATATTACCTCACCCATCTTGTCTCTCTGATATCCTGGATATGCTTACAACAACTCTGCAAACAGACTTTCCTCTGTAAGGAGATATTGACCTGTTGAAAGAGCCTGGAAACTAATTAAGTGCAGTCCCTTCTGTCTATTTAAAGGACTTTTATTTATGGTCATTATTGTATTGGCACATTTAAGATGCTCAACATGATATTTGTAGGGCTAGGCTCAGGATTTGGGTACAAGAGTATCGAGATAAATGTATCTTTTATTGTAGCATGGTGCAGTACTGCTTATGTCCACCAGGTAGCAGTAGCTGATAACAGACAGTCTGCCTGAAGTGCAGAAGAAAACTAAAGCTATGGTTATTTTAGGATTAGGGAACAGAATGAAGAAAAATGAATAAAAGTGTGTATTATTATTGAGCAAACCGAAGGGGGAGATGTTCAAAGGCACAAAGGGCAGTTAGATACCTACCTTCCATTTAAAGTCAATGGGAACTGGGAGCCTAACTGCCATTTCTGCCTTTGAAAAATTTCCCTTAGAAGTGATGTGTGTTTTCCCAAAGCACACTCTGCAAAATAATAAAAAGACTTGTCTTTCTTGTGTTAACAAAACCTACCAATTCTCCTTTTTTGGGGAACTGGTGTCAGATCTGCTTGGGAGGCATGAAGTTTTTCATAAACAACCACATTGGGCTAAATGATGTAATTCCATTGGCTCAGTTTTAAAATTGTGTTTATTCATTTACTTGCTAATTCATAACAGTTTGTTTCCCAGTTAGTGCAGACTGCTGAGGCTACTATGTACATGCACATACATTAACACACTCACTGTCTGAACATGAATCTCTATTGTGTTCTGGGCCCATTATACTGCTCTAGCATATCAAGGGAGCTGAAAATCCAGTAGTCTAGCCCCCAGGAAATTCTGCCATCATAGGAGGAATCCCCAGAGGGTGTAATGGCTCTACACAACCCACTGATATAGTGGGTGAGGGTACTCAAGCTTGTACAAAGAGGGCCCAGCTGGCCCAAGAAAGGGGGAAATGCAAAGATGGCTTACAGCCACTTCTCTCTTCACTCCCTGCAATCCTGCACTGAGCATAGCTCAGCTAGAACAGAGGATTAGAATCTTTACACCTGTAGCTTCCAAAAGGTTCCGGCAGGTTCACTCCTTTCTCCGTATTCAATGACGATTGCGCTATTCTCCATTTCAAACAACACTTTGTTAAAGCATGCTAAAAAACCAACAAAATTTAGGGCGCACCAGCAGGGTCTACATGCTAATGCTCATGCTCAACACATTAGAGCATTTTTAGAAAGCACACCTCCATTACTCCACTATGTAGATGAGCCCTTGGTCACTCAAGTTAATAAATTTAGGATCATTTAGGGATACTCTCCATTACCATACTACATTGGCACAGCTGCACCGATGTGGCTGTACCGCTGTAGCGTGTCTGGTGAAGACACTTCTATGCTGATGGGAGAGCGCTCTCACACTTCTGAGTGATTGTCAAAGTTCCTCCCCCACTCTGAATGCTGCATGAAAACCTCCTAAGCTTATCTTTACCAGTTTAGGTCAAAACTTCCCCAAGGTACAAAATATTCCACCCTTTGTCCTTGGATTGGCCGCTACCACCACCAAACAAATACTGGTTACTGGGGAAGAGCTGTTTGGAAACGTCTTTCCCCCCAAATACTTCCCAAAACCTTGCACCCCACTTCCTGGACAAGGTTTGGTAAAAAGCCTCACCAATTTGCCTAGGTGACTACAGACCCAGACCCTTGGATCTTAAGAACAATGAACAATCCTCCCAACACTTGCACCCCCCCTTTCCTGGGAAATGTTGGATAAAAAGCCTCACCAATTTGCATAGGTGACCACAGACCCAAACCCTTGGATCTGAGAACAATGAAAAAGCATTCAGTTTTCTTACAAGAAGACTTTTAATAGAAATGGAAGTAAAGAAATCCCCTCTGTAAAATCAGGATGGTAGATACCTTACAGGGTAATTAGATTCAAAACATAGAGAATCCCTCTAGACAAAACCTTAAGTTACAAAAAAGATACACAGACAGAAATAGTTATTCTATTCAGCACAATTCTTTTCTCAGCCATTTAAAGAAATCATAATCTAACACATACCTAGCTAGATTACTTACTAAAAGTTCTAAGACTCCATTCCTGGTCTATCCCCGACAAAAGCAGCATATAGACAGAGACCCTTTATTTCTCTCCCTCCTCCCAGCTTTTGAAAGTATCTTGTCTCCTCATTGGTCATTTTGGTCAGGTACCAGCAAGGTTACCTTTAGCTTCTTAACCCTTTACAGGTGAGAGGAGTTTTCCTCTGGCCAGGAGGGATTTTAAAGGGGTTTACCCTTCCCTTTATATTTATGACAGTGATGTAAGTTACATCGACTTAAGTGGTAGTCGAGACAAGCCCTATGATTCCTCCCTTTCCTTCTCTCAAGTCCTGTTGCTTTTCCTTCTGGAACTTCAAAATTTGTCTCTTCATCTCTGTACCCACTTTTGAATCTCTGGTCCATTCCCTTGTTATTTTTCACTTGGACTGTGATAAAGGTCTCCTCTCTGGCTTGAGGTTATGCAGCTAATCTTTTAGGTTTGCCCTTGCTTGCAGCATGATCTTTGGGGTAGTGATATCCGTGGTATATATGAAAAGCACTATGCAAACTAATGGCACTATTTAAACACTGAAATAATAATACAAAGGGAAAGATGCTTAATGTCACAAAACTTATGTACTTTGAGGCTTGAGGGTATGTCTATGCTACGCAGACTATGTCACCCTAGCGCTGTAATGTAGATGCAGCATACACCGACACAAGGGATTTTTCTATTAGTGTAGGAACACTTCACCCCCGCCCCCTCCATCAATACTAGTTATCTTGACAGAAGTCCTTTTCCATCAACATAGCTGAATCCATGCTGGGTGTTACATTGGCATGATTATGTCTGTCAGGGATGTGTTATTTCTAAACGTGTAAGAGCTGAATGCTGCTTCCCTCTAGAGTACAGAGGGAAACCACATAAAACATGTTAGAAGTAACAGGATTAAGAAACTTTTCTATTATTTTTGCTGTTTCATTGCTGTCTGTTCAAGGCAGTAATGTTAGTTAAGTAATGGATAAATTTAAACTCTTCAAAATAAAAAGGATTAGATGTCCATATCCCTTAGTGAATGAACACTTGACATGACTTTCAGTTTGTTTCAGTTATAAAACAGCTCTTCTGAGATGATTGCTTTATTTTGTTGATACGTTATTAGCATAAAATAAACCTATTTGGTGCATAGCTCAAAATCTAAAAAAAAAAAAAAAAAAAAAATCAGAAAAAAGGAGTATAGTATAGAAGATCAGGGTTGGAAGGGACCTCAGGAGGTCATCTAGTCCAATCCCCTGCTCAAAGCAGGACCAATCCCCAACTAAATCATCCCAGCCAGGGCTTTGTCAAGCCTGACCATAAAAACTTCTAAGGAAGGAGATTCCACCACCTCCCTAGGTAACGCATTCCAGTGTTTCACCACCCTCCTAGTGAAAAAGTTTTTCCTAATATCCAACCTAAACCTCCCCCACTGCAACTTGAGACCATTACTCCTCGTTCTGTCATCTGGTACCACTGAGAACAGTCTAGATCCATCCTCTTTGGAACCCCCTTTCAGGCAGTTGAAAGCAGCTATCAAATCCCCCCTCATTCTTCTCTTCCGCAGACTAAACAATCCCAGTTCCCTCAGCCTCTCCTCATAAGTCATGTGTTCCAGTCCCCTAATCATTTTTGTTTCCCTCCGCTGGATGTTTTCCAATTTTTCCACATCCTTCTTGTAGTGTGGGGCCCAAAACTGGACACAGTACTCCAGATGAGGCCTCACCAATGTTGAATAGAGGGGAACAATCACATCCCTCGATCTGCTGGCAATGCCCCTACTTATACATCCCAAAATGCCATTGGCCTTCTTGGCAACAAGGGCACACTGTTGACTCATATCCAGCTTCTCGTCCACTGTAACCCCTAGGTCCTTTTCTGCAGAACTGCTGCAGAGCCATTCGGTCCCTAGTCTGTAGCGGTGCATGGGATTCTTCCGTCCTAAGTGCAGGACTCTGCACTTGTCCTTGTTGAACCTCATCAGATTTCTTTTGGCCCAATCCTCTAATTTGTCTAGGGCCCTCTGTATCCTATCCCTACCCTCCAGTGTATCTACCTCTCCTCCCAGTTTAGTGTCATCTGCAAACTTGCTGAGGGTGCAATCCACACCATCCTCCAGATCATTAATGAAGTTATTGAACAAAACTGGCCTGAGGACCGACCCTTTGGGCACTCCACTTGATACCGGCTGCCAACTAGACATGGAGCCATTGATCACTACCCGTTGAGCCCGACAATCTAGCCAATTTTCTATCCACCTTATAGTCCATTCATTCAGCCCATACTTCTTTAACTTGCTGGCAAGAATACTGTGGGAGACAGTGTCAACAGCTTTGCTAAAGTCAAGGAACAACACGTCCACCGCTTTCCCCTCATCCACAGAGCCACTTATCTCGTCACAGAAGGCAATTAGATTAGTCAGGCATGACTTGCCCTTGGTGGATCCATGCTGACTGTTCCTGATCACTTTCCTCTCCTCTAAGTGCTTCAGAATTGATTCCTTAAGGACCTGCTCCATGATTTTTCCAGGGACTGAGGTGAGGGTGACTGGCCTGTAGTTCCCAGGATCCTCCTTCTTCCCTTTTTTAAAGATGGCACTACATTAGCCTTTTTCCAGTTGTCCGGGACCTCCCCCGATCGCCATGAGTTTTCAAAGATAATGGCCAATGGCTCTGCAATCACATCCGCCAACTCCTTTAGCACTCTCAGATGCAGTGCATCCAGGCCCATGGACTTGTGCTCGTCCAGCTTTTCTAAATAGTCCCAAACCACTTCTTTTTTCACAGAGGGTTGGTCACCTCCTCCCCATGCTGTGCTGCCCAGTGCAGCAGTCTGGGAGCTGACCTTGTTTGTGAAGACAGAGGCAAAAAAAAAAGCATTCAGTACATTAGCTTTTTCCACATCCTCTGTCACTAGGTTGCCTCCCTCATTCAGTAAGGGGCCCACACTTTCCTTGACTTTCTTTTTGTTGCTAACATACCTGAAGAAACCCTTCTTGTTACTCTTAACATCTCTTGCTAGCTGCAACTCCAGGTGTGATTTGGCCTTCCTGATTTCACTCCTGCATGCCCGAACAATATTTTTATACTCATCCCTGGTCATTTGTCCAATCTTCCACTTCTTGTAAGCTTCTTTTTTGTGTTTAAGATCAGCAAGGATTTCACTGTTAAGCCAAGCTGGTCGCCTGCCATATTTACTATTCTTTCTGCACATCGGGATGGTTTGTCCCTGTAACCTCAATAAGGATTCTTTAAGATACAGCCAGCTCTCCTGCACTCCTTTCCCCCTAGCTTCATTATCCATAGAAGTCACATCCATCCAGTTACAATCAGAGGGCTCCTGCTCCCACTGAATTCAATGACAGCTTTGCTACTAATTTCAGTGGAAGCAGGAGTAGATCTTTTATATTAAATTTTAAACAATGACGATTTATAATTTCAGTATTTTCATTCATTCTTTTTTTTTTCCCCACAAAACAATTGCACACAGTTGCTTGGTGCACTTGACAATTGGATTATTTCTATGTTATCACATACAAATCTCATTTGCTTGCAAATTAATAATTGTGGTGGAACTCTGAACTTAGGTATAGAAGGATTGAAGAAATGCAATTTTAACTCTTTATATAAAGTTAATTTGTTTTCTTCTCACACAGAAAACTTTTCTAGATTCTGGTTAGCCTATATTGGCTTGGACTCAGGAATCTGAGTTTTCACAATACCATAAGGTTAACACTTCAGGTTTCTCAAATCAGTCAATGGTTTGTCCTACTCCCCCTGAAATTTATGGCATGAATTCATAAACATCAATTGCAAAGAAGTTGCTACCGTAATTCAAAGGAGACAGCACAAAGCAAATGATCCAATTACAGATTTGTCAAATATTAATCATGAAAATCTTCCAGTCCTTTATAGTGCCAACATTTCTCTCCCAGGGTGTCAGGAAAGTAATTAGTACCTGATTTTGATTAAATTCTTACCATGGAGAGGACATTTTTCAATTGGAAGAGGAATGCACACAAACAGAAGATTTTAACTGATTCTTCATTTTAACATGTTTTGAGGAATATCTATAAATTGAGTTTGCTGAATATTTATTCATTTGCAATTGAGAAAACTTCATAACACTGAGCAGAGGCACACAGAATCCACCCCAGGGCCTGTTCTGAAATATATGGGTTTTACACAATACTGTAATCCAGCAATTAAAATGTTAATCATCTCACACCGTAAATACATGGGCTAACCTGGAGTACTGCGTTCCTACAGACTACAAGTTCTACTCCATTTAGTATAGCTGCATTAAGCAACATGACTCCACATCTGTCATATGTTGTTTGTTTTCTCATCCCCTTCCCAGAGGGAGAAGTGTGTGGAATGGAGTGTCTTGTTTTGGTAGGGTTGGTTTGGTAGTTAATTATACCTGTTGCTATGTGTTTGTATTAGAGAAGCATCAAAGAAATGCACCTTGCTCTTGGAATCGAAAGCGGTGAGGTTTGTGATACAAGTGCCTGGGAAGAGGGATACAAGTTGATATATTGTTGCAAATATTCCGTATTGTATCTGTTTAAAACGAACAAAAGCCCATACCATGGACCCAACTCCTTTGCCACCTGCATGCACCAGAGGTTCTAAATACAGTACAGTGGAACCACTGTGAGATGCACCACGGAAAGCTGTCTCTATAGCATCATGCAGGCAGGAAAGATGGAGATGGAAATGAACTATAGAAGGGAACAGTATTGTGGTTGGCAGGTCCATGACTGGACAATCTCCCCTTTCTAGGGGAGTGCCAGGCAACAGTTGTATTTGTACTTAAAGAGGTGGGGCTGGGAATATTTTTGCCCTTCCTCTATCTCTGTGATTCCTATGTTCAAATCTTATTTATTTGGTTTATGGACAAGGGACCAGGATCTGGTCCAAGGTGTGCAGAAATTTATAGTTTTAAGCCAGAATGGACCATTAGTTCATCTAGTCCAGTGTTTCTCAACCAGGGACCCGGGGCCCTCTGGGGCGCCACAGACAAGTTTAAGGGGGTCCGTCAAGCATGGCCAGTATTAGACTCGCTAGTGCCCAGGGCAGAAAGCCAAAGCCCCGCTCTGCAGGACAGCAGCCCGGGGCACCGAGTGCCACTAGCCAGGGCTGAAGCCAAAGTCTGAGCAATTTAGCTTTGTGGTACTCCCTGTGGCATGGGGCCCTGGGCAATTACCCTGCTTGCTATCCCTTAATGCTGGCTCTGGCTTTTATCTGCAGAAAAACAGTTGTGGCATAGCTGGGCTGTGGAGTTTTTATACCAAGGTGTGTGTGTGTGTGTGTGTGGGGGGGGGCTCAGAAAGAAAAATGTTGAGAACCCCGAATCGAGTCTGATCTCCTGTATAACATAGGCCATTAATTTTAACCCGGATACCCCTATACCTATAGTAAAACCAAAGACTTTAGTTGGATTAAAGCATTAAAGTTTGTGACCTCCTACTGAAAAGAGTTTCCTGAGATTATGTAGCCCAAGATCCAATGTGCTTCAGCAGCAGTGGTAAGAACTAGAAACTGTGGACTACAAACTGCTGTATGGAGGGAGTACTTCCTGGTTCCTCCCAGGAAGTACCCTCTGCCCTCTCAGCAGGAAGTTTTAGTGCTGAGTGGAGCCGGGAGCATGAGATAAGCAGAAAAGAGGCTGCTGGACTGTAATCCCATTCTATGTTTCCTTACAGGTAGGACCAAAATGCAGCACCAGGTTTACAATGGCACCGGTGTCACCATGGAGCCGGGCTCATGCTCAAAAGGGACCCCGGCCTGCTCCACTTGTACTACACCCGAGAGCTCACCAGCTCACTGGCTCCCCCTCGCTCACCACTTGCTCCTCTCCACCTCCCGGCCGAGGGTTGTTCTCCACCCCCTGGCCGGACCCCAGTGCACCTCTGGCTCTGGGCAGTCTCTGCTTCCCACCACTTGTGGGCCCTCACCTGTCTCCCCGGAGCTGAGCCGCCTGGGACTGGGGCAGAAGCCTGGCCAGTCTCAGCCAGTTGGGCGGGGGGGCGGGGGAGAGACAGTGGTGGGGAGGCTTGCCACTTGTGAGGGGCCGGAGCGATTCCCCGCCCCGGGATCAGCCCTGGCTGTGCTGCCAGCTGAGCCTGGCAGACACAGTTACCTCCCAGCAGGGCCGGTGAGTGCAGCTGGGAGGCAGGGAGTGGGTCTCTGGGGGGTGCTGGGCTGTAAGGGGGCAAGGAAGATCTGTGTGTGTTGGGGCACTAGGGAGTGGAGGTTCTGTGTGAGGTGATGGGTTGTTGTAGTGGGGCTGTGGGCAGGGGGGTGCTGGACAGGGGTGGTGTTGTGCAGGGCACTGTGCATTTGTATGGGGGGTGGGGTCTGGGAAGGCACTGGGCATAGTGGGTCCGGGGGCATGGAGGCTCTGGCCATAGGGAGTCAGGGAGATGTTACAGAGATGCCAACTTTCTGATTTACCTGGGAGTGCTTGACCCCCACTTTACCCCAGGCCCTACTCCCGTTCTACCTCTTTCCACCCCTGCTCCACACCCACCCCACCTCTTCCTACCCCTCGGAGGCAGGATGGCCAAGTGGCCAGTGCCTGGGGGCCATCAGCAGGGGGGTGGTGGCCCCAGTAGGGGGGCCCAGGCCACCCGACTCCACCAGGCCTCAACCCAGGGCCCTAACAGCAGTGGAGCAGTCCACCACTGGGTCAACAGGGAATCCCACCAAAACAGTGACCTCATGAGGGTGGGGGGTACCACTCCCTCACCCACCCTGGGTCACTTCCTACCAGCTTTCCTGCAGCAGCAGTCCGTAGGGTATCGGGGCCTCCAGGCTCCTCAGCGCTGGACACTCCCTGGGGTTCCAATAGCGGCAGGCCTCTGGTGCAGGTCCCGGGCTCTTTCGCTCCTGTAGGTAAGGGCTGTAACAGCTCCTAGGCTGGAACCTCTACTAAGCATCCTTCCTCCTCAGCAGACCACCTAAACTGAGCTATGCTGCTCCCTTTTATACTGCAGCAGCAGTTGGAGCATGCCCCACAGGGTCACAGGGGCATGGCTCTGGCTGCTAAGAGCACTGCTTTAACCCATTCCGCTCCAGTGCAGGGCCAGTCACAGATGCTAAATTTAGTATGGCAGAGGTAAGTTAAATAGCTAAATAAATAATAAGAAATATTAAAAAAATATATTTGTAAAGCGATTAGTACAAGCGAAGGTCACCGTACCAGTCTTTCCACAATAGTGAAGAGTGCTGTTGCTGGCCACTTATGCAAGAGTCTCAATTAAATTTCATTAAGACTTAGTTAAACTAAGATGAATTGATCTGTGGTCTCCAAGAGGCAAGGCAGATGCGGAGTAGAGCCTGGAGGGTCAAGCACTCCAACAAGCAAATAAAGTCCACCCACTTCCCTTACTGGGAATTGAACCCAGGCTGTGGCGGTGAGAACACCAAATCCTGACCACTAGACCATCAGGAAGAGGCAATGTAGGGACTTGCTTGACCCACATACGTGTGTATCTTCTCTAGACGCCACTGGCACAGGGGAAGCCTGGACTCCAGCAACCACGGGTGAGGGAGAGCTACAAGTGGTCAGGGCTATAGCAGGAGGCAAAAAGCTCCCTTCTCTGAGGCTTGAGCTCAGGACCTTCAGATTATGAGACTGACGCGCTACCGACAGCGCTCAGAAGGCTTGCCTGCAGCGCCTGGCCACTGCTGGGTGAGTGGCATTTGAGAGCACAGCACAGTTGAGTTTGTCTGCAGGACAGACGGTGGTGCAGGCGGTGACGTCAGCCTCCTGTAGGCAGACGCAGTTCACCTGACTACCCCTGCAGCTGGACCCTCCCCCAGTTCTTCCTGGAAGTCCAGACTGCACCCCATCCCTCAGCAGACCAGCCAAGAAAAAGCCTTCCTTGAATGGCGCTGGAAGTTGTGCCACGGCACTGAGCACCTACCATCCTCACCACTTGAGGAGAGGAAGGGGAAAAATGCCCTCTCAGACTAATGAAGAGAGGAGCTGTGGGAAGGCAGGAGAGGGCAAGAGCTGAAGAAAGGGGAAAGGCCCCTCCCAAGCAGGCCCTAAAAGTTGGAGTGCGAAAGGGCGGATGTGTTAGGGAAGGCAGAAGAGAAAGAAGAGCTTCTTGAAAGACAGGTATTAGCAAAGGGGTTTCAAAGGCTGCGTGTGAGCGAGAAAATCAGGCAGCCCAGATGAGAGCGAGCAATGTCCACCTGCTTCATTGCATTCATCAGGAGTGACTTCTTCTGGCTGCTGGCTGCATGTAGAGAGGCAGTATGCTGACTCACTTTTCTCTCCCGACACACACACACTCCCCCAACATGTACTCTGTCTCTGTCCCATACATGGTGTCCTCTACTCTCTCAGACACTTCCCGACGCATATTCTCTCTGTGTTTTCTGCCCCCGTCACACAGTCTCCCCCTCCCTTCACACTTCAGTTGAAAAGTGGCTGGCAATCTAGTAGGATGCCCAGGGAACCATGGGGTTGAGTAAACTGCATCATGTGACGGTGTACTTGCCCATAACTTTTTGTCTACAGAACTCTGTTGTGTAGACATGATCGAAGAGTTTTCTCCTTCAGTGAGCCAACAAGACTGTTAGCCAGGGGACTGGGTGCCACCTAGAGGGTGGTATGGAGAACAGAAGTGTTGCCTTCAGCATGTTTTTCTCAGATGATCACTTACATGTTCGGTCTATCAACCAATGCTGGCTCCCTATAGCTCAAATTGGGCATAGAAGCAGTTTGTCCACTGAGGATGTGACAGGATTCCCAGGGTACAACGTGGAAGTGGGGTACTACTGCACACTCTTAACTTTCCAGACAATGCTTTGATATTGAAAAGCAGCAACCCCCTCCAGGTGCTGTTATCACTCGATATAGCAGCCTGTGGAGCCCCATAGCCAGTTAGATTGCATGAATGCTCCCTGAGCCACTCATAAATCACACGGAGACAGGCACCAGCAAATCTCCCAACCCCCCAGCCTTGCACTCTAGAACTGTACTGTCTTGCCCTGGTCAGAAACCTGACCAGTGTAAGTTCATTGTGTATTCTGCCTCTCCCTCGATATGTGGAGAGGACATATGCTAGCTTTCGTGTCCTGAGGTGAGATTTCCCAAGCAGTTCAACCAAGACACTCTGTTTTAGATAAAGTATAAAACAGATTTATTAACTACAGAAGGATAGATTTTAAGTGATTATGAGTGGTAGGCATAAAAGGTCAGAGATAGGTACCAAAGGACAGGCAAACAGAGGGAGTTTGCCTGGGAATCCTCTGAGAGGAGCTAAAGTGAGCGCTGTGTTGTGAGCTGCTGGAGTGAAGATTCGAGTGTCTGTCTCCTGTGACCATTTGTTTGACCGTGTGCTTATTTGTTTGCAAAGTGTGAATTGGTAGTGCTTTGTTCCAGGTGGGCCTTGAGTGGTTGATTGGAGGGAAGGCTTTGAGCTGAGCCACCCGCTTTGAGCCAGCAGTTCTAGAAAAAGGCTGGCGGTTGCGAACTGAGGACGAGCAAACAGAGGGAGTTTACCTGGGAGTTTGCACACAGCATTTCTGCCTTTCAGGCTCCTGTGAGCAGTACACACAACATCTGAGGAGCCTCTTAGAAGGAAGACATGGCTAGTGTGTGATCAGCTGTTATGGCCTGCTCAGAATGTGCCATGTTTGTCTTTCTCCCAGAGGACAGAAGCGTCTTCGTCTGTACAAAGTGCAAGCTGGTCTGCATATTGGAAGGGAAGGTTAAAGGACTAGAGAACCAAGTATCAACCCTGTGTTGCATTAGAGAACATGAGGATTTTCTGGATAGAAGTCAGTGGAAGCACAACATGCTGAAGATTTAGAGAGTGCAGTGCAGAATGGGGAAGAATATTAGCAGCATGTGACCTCCAGAAGAAGAAAGAGGAGAACCTATTCCCTCCCCACTCTGAACTTTAGGGTACAGATGTGGGGACCCACATGAAAGACCCCCTAAGCTTATTTCTACCAGCTTAGGTTAAAACTTTCCCAAGGCACAAATTCTCCCTTGTACCTTGGATTAGGTAAATGCTGCCACCACCAAGTGATTTAACAAATAATTAGGGAAAGGACCACTTGGAGTCCTATTCCACCCAAATATCCCCCCAAGCTCTACACCCCCCTTTTGTGGGGAGGCTTGAGAATAAACAAGATGAGCACAGACTAGCCTTGTTTTTTTAGGACACTAAAAAAACCAATCAGATTCTTAAAAAAACCCAGAACTTTATTAGAAAGAAAAAAGGTAAAAGAAGCACCTCTGTGAAATTAGAATGGGAGATAATCTCAAAGGGAAATTAGATTCAAAACACAGAGAATTTCCCTCAAGGCAAAACCTTAAAATTACAAAATGAAAAACCAGGAATACATCTTCCTCTCTGCACAGAGAAAATCACAAGCCAAAACAAAAGATAATCTAATGCATTTCCTTGCTAAATACTTACTAAGGAGTCGGAGTGTTTGCTTTCTTGTTTTGTCTCCTGCAAAAGCCCCGTGGAAAAGACAAAGCCCCCCCACCCCCCGGATTTGAAAGTATATTGTCCCCTTATTGGTCCTTTTGGTCAGGTGCCAGTCAGGTTACTTGAGCTTCTTAACCCTTTACAGGTAAGAGGTTTTTGTCCCTTTGGCCATGAGGGATTTTATAGTACTGTATACAGACAGGTGGTTACCCTTCCTTTTATTTTTATGACTACCCCCAATGCAGATAGAGGTGTGAAACTGTTTTCAGGCTCTCTGCACAGGTGCTGCTGTGGAGAAGGATTTGGAAGAGCCCTTTGAGGGAAGGGATCAGAAGGAGACCCCATCAGCCAGAAGGCATGGGATGCATTGTCCTGGGGATGGGGGTTCCATGACCACCACTCCCAAGAGGAGGAGACGGGTGAAGAGTAGTCGGGGACTCCCTCCTAAAGGGGACGGAGTCATCCATCTGCTGCCCATACTGGAAGACTCGAGAAGTATGCTGCTTGCGTGGAGCTAGAATCCAGGATGTGACAGAGTGTTTGCCAAGACTGATCAAGACCTCAGACTGCTACCCCTTCCTACGTCTCCACATGGGCACCAATGATACTGCCAAGAATGACCTTGAGCGGATCACTGCAGACTACGTGGCTCTGGGAAGAAGAATAAAGGAGTTTGAGGCGCAAGTCGTGTTCTCGTCTATCCTCCCTGTTGAAGGAAAAGGCCCAGGTAGGGACCGTCGAATTGTGGAGGTGAATGCATGGTTACGCAGGTGGTGTCGGAGAAAGGGCTTTGGATTCTTCGACCATGGGATGTTGTTCTGGGAAGAAGAATTGCTAGGAAGAGATGGGATCCACCTAATGAAGAGAGGGAAGAGCATCTTCACAGGCAGGCTTGTTAACCTAGTGAGGAGGGTTTTAAACTAGGTTCGCTGGGGGATGGTGACCTAAGCCCAGAGGTCAGTGGGGAAGAAGGATACCGGGAGGAAACACAAAGAGGAGGGTACAAAAGGGGAAGCCTCCTGATTCATACTTACAAAGTAGGGCAATTGGCTAGCTATCTTAGGTGCATGTACATGAATGCAAGAAGCCTGGGAAACAAGCAGGAAGAATTGGAAGTCCTGTCACAATCAAGGAATTATGATGTGATTGGAATAACAGAAACTTGGTGGGGCAGTTCGCATGACTGGAGCACTGTCATGGATGGACATAAACTGTTCAGGAAGGACAGGTACAGGAGGAAAGGTGGAGGAGTTGCATTGTATGTAAGAGAGCGGTATGATTGCTCAGAGCTCCAGTATGAAACTGGAGAAAAGCCTGTTGAGAGTCTTTGGGTTAAGTTTAGAGGTGAGAGGAACAAGGGTGATATCATGGTGGGTGTGTGCTGTAGACCACTGGATCAGAAGGATGAGGTAGACAGGCTTTGTTTGGACAACTAACTGAAGTTTCCAGATTGCAAGCTCTGGTTCTAATGGGGTACTTCAATCGCTCTGACATCTGCTGGGAGAGCAATACAGCAATGCACAGACAATCCAGGAAGTTTTTGGAGAGTGTTGGGGACAACTTCCTGGTACAACTGCTGGAGGAACTGACTGGGGGCCGTGCTCCCCTTGAACTGCTGGTTACAAACAGGGAAGAATTGGTAGGGGAAGTAGAAGTGGGTGATAACCAAGGCAGTAGTGACCATGAGATGATTGAATTCAGGATCCTCACAAAAGGAAGAAAGGAGAGTAGCAAAATACAGACCCTGGACTTCAGAAAAGCAGACTTTGACTCCCTCAGGGAACTGATGGGCAGGATCCCCTGGGAGGCTAATATGAGGAGGAAAGGAGTCCAGGAGACCTGGCTGTATTTTAAAGACGCCTTATGGAGGGCGCAGGAACAAACCATCCCGATGTGTGGAAAGAATAGCAAATATGGCAGGTGACCAGCTTGGCTTAACAGTGAAATCTTCAGTGAGCTTATACTAAAAAAGGAAGCTTACAAGAAGTGGAAATGACAGATGTCTAGGGAGGAGTATAAAAATATTGCTCGAGCATGCAGGGGTGTAATCAGGAAGGCCAAGGCACAAGTGGAGTTGCAGCTAGCAAGGAATGTGAAGGGTAACAAGAAGGGTTTTTACAGGTATGTTAGCAACAAGAAGAAGGTCAGGGAAAGTATGGGACCCTTACTGAATGGGGAAGGCAACCTAGTGACAGATAATGTGGAAAAACCTGAAGTACTCAATGCTTTTTTTGCCTCGGTTTTCACAGACAAGGTCAGCTCCCAGACTGCTGCACTGGGCAACATAGTATAGGGAGGAGGTGATTCCTGATATCATTCCAAAGATCGCTGATCTGTCATTATGTTTGTAACCATGCCTACCTCGAATGGGTTCAGTCACCACCTCAGGTGATCACACAACAGTGCTGATGTTTGTACACTAAGCCAATTGTGTGACAAAATAGAGCAAAATGCCTGTCACTGGAACTCCACCAGTTTCATCAGCTGAAGATCTGGCCCTTAGGCTGCAAAGTCTTTGGGGATGGGACTTGTCTGCTACATGTTCTTTGTGAAGTGCCTTCTACATTTACTGGAAGATAAATAAATAATTCTACATAGATTGTAAGCCCTCTGGGGACAGAGACCATACTTGTATTATAGATTTATACAGTGCCTAGCATAATGGGGTCTTGGTCCACAACTGGGGCCCCTTCACACTATGGAAATACAAATAAATAACAAAAAGGAGGTTCTAGTTATGAAATACTATACCTTGGGGGAGTGTCTTGTGACCACCATATTTCTCATTTTTATATAATCGTGATCTTAAAGCATGCCTTGTACGGTATCAGGGGAAAGGTTATGATCTGCTGAAAGTCATTTCTCTATCCATATATGTATATCACTAATGCATATGAAGTTATGAGAATTGTGTGGTATGGTTGTCACTAAAACATACTGTAAGTTGGGGAATCAGCCAGATATTAGCTCAACACCAAGGAAGGTAACCAGTACGGGTGGTGTATCAATCAGCCCATCAACAACCATTGTCCACAAGGAAGCTACAATGCAATGACTCACCCGCATGAGGCCATGCCAGGGGAATTGCTCAACCTTGCCTGGAGACTCAGCAATGCATCCAGACACGCCTGGGCTTGTGTTTTCCAAGCACATGGACTGAGGGTATAAAACAGACACCTGCCCCCATCTATGCTGAAAGTAACTAAGACACTGAGAAGAAGACAAGATTCCAACAGAGGAGATTGGTCCAGGTTTAAGGAACAAACCTGTATATTAAGGACTGTGATATCCAGTGGGGTGAGAAAAACTGCTTAATCTAGATGTTGCCCAGTCTAATAGGGTTGAGAGTTTAGATTGCATGCTTATATTTTATTTCTTTTGGTAACTAACTCTGACTTTTTGCCTAGCACTTAATATCATTTAAAATCTATCTTTTATAGTTAATAAATTCGTTTTACTGTTTATCAGTGAGTTTCTATGAATTGTGTGGCAAATCTGCTCAGGTTTGACAAAGGTTGGTGTATGTCCACTTTCCATTGAGAAGTGGTGAACGAGTTAATAAATTTGCACTGCTCGTCTTGAGCAGTGCAAAATGGTATATTCCTGAGGTACAGTGCTAGGAGATGTGAGGCTTTGGCTCTGGTGCCTTTCTCTGCATGATTCATGAGTGGCTCTGGGAGCATTTATGCAATCTAGCTGGGTGTGTGGGGCTCCACATGCTGTTGTGCTGAGTGATCACAGTGCCTGGAAGGGCTTGCTGCAGGTCACTAGCAAGGCATCATGAGAGATAGCCCAGGCTGGAGAGAGTTAAGGGGGCACAGCAGTCCCACAATCCCAGGCTGCACCCTGGGGATCCCGTCACACTAGTTTCATACCCTTAGTGTTCACACATGGGACACAAAGTAAGCAAGAGGATGGTGGTGAAAATTGGTGTGAGTTACAATGAAGTCAATGGAGTTGCAATAAATATATATCAAGTAACTGTCCAGAATGAGGATCTGGCCCAGGATGGTTTGGTAAAAGCAAGAAAACATGTAACCTGCTACAAATGCATGAGGTCTTCAGAACTTTTTCTCACCCACTTAAGATAAAACAAATTCAGAGGGAAGTTCCTTTAGGTTGATTCACTTGAGGTAAATTTCTTTAATCCAACATTTCACATTCCACATGGAGCTACACAGATGTAGAGAAACATAGGATCTGGACCATGATATTCAAAATGAGTCTTCTAATTCAAAGGTGAAGACAGATTATTAACTCCTAGATACTTTGTGACCAGACTAATGATCACACAGATACAGAAAGCAATATGGGTTAGATCAAGTCTTCAGACTGTTTTGTCTTTGTCTTTGGTATTTCAAATGCAGGGCCTATGGGTGAGAGGATGAGAATGAAAGGTTAAGACACTTTTCTTAAAGAAGTTAGGAGATAACATTTAAAATGTTTTATTTCCCAAGTATTTCCAACAAATATTAAAGCTCAAGGTCTGCTGAGAGGTAATAAAACTGAGTAGCAGAGATGGTCATAAGGAAGATTAGGAATAGGATAATCAAAAGTTTACCTTTGATGCTTTCAATTTTATATAACTATTTTATCCCATCATTCTCTTTTAATGTTTTTTGCTATGATTTTTATTGTGTGTTTATGGAACAGCTATGGAGGTGAACAGTAGTAAAGAAAAGGTTGTAGTTTAGTAGAATTTTTGTAACTTTCTTTATTAGAACGTAAGAATGGCCATACTGGGTCAGACCGATGGTCCAACTAGCTCAGTCTTTCAGCAGTGGCCAATGCCAGGTGCTTCAGAGGGAGTGAACAGAACAGGGCAATTAATGACCATCACTGTCATCCACTCCCAGCTTCTAGCATTCCTGACCATCTTGGCTAATAGCTGTTGATGGACCTGTCTTCCATGAATTTATCTAATTCTTTTTTAAACCCAGTTATAGTTTTGTCCTTCACAACATCCCCTGGCAACAAGTTCCACAGGCTGACTGTGCATTGTGTGAAGAAGTACTTCCATTTGTTTGTTTTAAATCAGCTGCTTATTATTTTAATTGGGAGATCCCTAGTTCTTGTATTATGTGAAGGATTAAATAACATTTCCTTATTCTCTTTCTCCACACCATTCATGATTTTATAGACCTCTATCACAGCCCATCTTAGTTCTCTCTTTTCCAAGCTGAACAGTCCAAGACTTTTTAATCTCTCACCATATGGAAGCTCATTCAAACTCCTAAGCATTTTTGTTGTCCTTCTCTGTCTCTTTTCTAATTCAAATGTGTCCTTTTTGAAATGGGGAGATCAGAACTGCACTTACTATTCAAAGTATTGGTGTACTATGGATTTATATAATGGCATTGTGATATTTTCATTTTTATTATCTATCCCTTTCCTAATGGTTCCTAACACTGTTAACTTTTTTGACTGCCACTGCACATTAAATGGATGATTTCAGAGAACTATCCACTAGGATTCCAAGGTCTCTTTCTTGAGCGGTGTCAAGGTTCCTTCCCCACTCTGAACTCTAGGGTACAGATGTGGGGACCTGCATGAAAAACCCCCTAAGCTTATTTTTACCAGCTTAGGTTAAAACTTCCCCAAGGTACAAACTATTTTACCTTTTGTCCCTGGACCTTATTGCTGCCACCACCAAGCGTCTCACAAAAATAACAGGGAAAGAACCCACTTAGAAACGTCTTTCCCCCCAAAATCCCCCCAAGCCCTACACTCCCTTTCCTGGGGAAGGCTTGATAAAAATCCCAACCAATTTGCATAGGTGAACACAGACCCAAACCCTTGGATCTTAAGAACAAGGAAAAAGCAATCAGGTTCTTAAAAGAAGAATTTTAATTGAAGAAAAAGTAAAAGAATCACCTCTGTAAAATCAGGATGGTAAATACCTTACAGGGTAATCAGATTCAAAACATAGAGAATCCCTCTAGGCAAAACCTTAAGTTACAAAAAGACACAAAACCAGGAATATACATTCCATTCAGCACAACTTATTTTATCAGCCATTTAAACAAACCAGAATCTAACGCATATCTAACTAGATTGCTTATTAACCCTTTACAGGAGTTCTGACCTGCCTGCTCTGGTCCTGGCAAAAGACAACACAGACCAAGAGAACCCTCCCCCTCCCTCCAGCTTTGAAAGTATCTTGTTTCCTCATTGGTCATTTTGGTCAGTTGCCAGCAAGGTTGTCTTAGCTTCTTAACCCTTTACAGGTGAAAGGGTTTTTCCTCTGGCCAGGAGGGATTTAAAGGTGTTTACCCTTCTCTTTATATTTATGACAAGTGGTAACAGCTAATTGAGACCCCATCATTTTGTATGTACAGGTGGGATTATGTTTCCCAATGTGCATTACTTTGAATTAACCAGCACTGAATTTCATCTGCAATTTTGGTGCCCACTCATCCAGATCTCTTTATAACTCCGCACAGTCTGCTTTAGACTTAACTATCCTGTGTAGTTTTGTATTATCTGCACATTTTGCTATCTCACTGTTTACCCCTTTTTCCAGATAATTTATAATTTATTACATGTTCATGTTATAAAACAAAGCTATAATGGAACAAGAAGTAGCATCCAATTTTCATTTCTTCTTAGCAGCATTTATTGGCATGCATTTCTCATTTTGAAATGTCCACATAAGATCATTTTATGGAGAGAATGTGTAGTGGTCCCTCATGCTCGAGTAGGGAGGGAGACCACTCTGCCTCACTACTGGCAGGCCACAACTAACAGACTTTTAGGGGAAAGCTCCAGCCCCCTGGGCAGGGCAAAGCACAACAGTCTTTAGCTCACAGCCATCTGGCTGGGGCAGGTGCTACAAATAACACACGGGGCCACCACCCCGGGGGTGAGGGTTGGCAGCAAGGCGTAGGAGGACCCAGGCCCATCTGACTCCACCGGGTCCCAGTCCAGGGCCCTAACAGCGGCAGAATGTTCCACTTCTGGGTCATTGGGGAATCCAGATGCAAAATGCTGACTCTCACTCTGCCAGGAGAACCAGACTAGAGTCTGGTTCCCCTGGGCTACTTCCTACCACTGTCTGGGTGTAGGGTCCAGTGGTCCAAAGACCCTCTGTCTCCTTGGGGTATTCGGCCGCTGGTAACTCTGGTAGCTCCTCGGGGTCCTCGTCTGCCTCCCTTGACGGTAAGGTATCGGTCCACGCTGGGGCTTGGCTGGGTTCTTGCGGAGGAATCCTCTCTCTTCTGTGGCTCAGCAGCAACTGAGCTCCAGGTCTCTCCTTTTCTACTTCCTTTCCCGCCCTGGTACTTCCGGTGAGGGGGGCGGGGTGGGTTTGGCTCCACCCACCCAGGGGAGTGTAGCGGTCCACTCCAGTTCCGAGGGAGGCCACTCTACCTCATTACAGAATGTCAAAGAAGGAGATTTCCCAGATTCTAACCATCAGTGTAACACACATTTCTTGCCATGATCACTTGCAATCCCTAGACCCCAACATCAAATAGCAAGATCAGTGTCCATTAAAGATTTGGTGCCTTTTTACTTCGCCGTCATCTTAAAACTAACAGGAATAGGAGATATTATGATGGGTATGTTAGGCCAAAATGGCCAAATAGTGATTTAAACTGATTGTTGCAATATGGCTCACTGCCTGGATTCATCTGCTCTAAGTAATGATATTCTTATTCCTGGAAGACTTGTATGTTCCATCTGGATATTGTGAACATGTTAATACTTGCTGAATAACTCCCACCAGTGTCAACATGCACATGATCCCCTAGCCAAGGAGCTGAGTGTGTGGGTGTCTCATGCATGTCACTGTGTAATTGTGCCCTGAAAAAACATGCCTAGTAAATGATGTCTGATTCCTATTATTACACATGGTGTTTACACAATGATTAGGTTACAATGAGGTGTCATTAGAGGAGGTTTTGGAACAAATTGATAAACTAAATAGAAATAGTAATAAGTCACCAGGACAAGATGGGATTCACCCAAGAGTTCTGAAGGAACTCAAATGTGAAATTGCATAACTATTAACTGTAATCAGCTTCTGTGCCAAATGACTGGAGGATAGCTAATGTGATGCCAATTTTTAAAAAGGGCTCCAGAAGTGATCCGGCAATTACAGGCCAGTAAACCTGACTTCAGTACTAGGCAAACTGGTTGAAACTATAGTAAAGAATAAAATTGTCAGATGCATAGATAAACATAATTTGTTTGGGAAGAGTCAACATGCTTTTTTGTAAAGGGATATCATGCCTCACCAATCTGCTAGAATTCTTTGAGGGGGTCAACAAGATGTGGACAAGCGGGATCCAGGGGATATAGTGTACTTAGATTTTCATAAAGCCTTTGACAAAGTCCCCCACCAAAGGCTCTTAAGCAAAGTAAGCTACCATAGGATAAGAGGGAAGGTCCTCTCATGGATTGGCAACTGGTTAAAAGATAGGAAACATAGGGTAGGAATAAATGGTCAGTTTTCAGAATGGAGAGAGGTAAATAGTGGTGTCCCCAGGGGTCTGTACTAGGACCAGTCCTATTCAACATATTTATAAATGATCTGGAAAAAGGGGTAAACAGTGAGGTGGCAAAATTTGCAGATGATACAAAACTACTCAAGATAGTCAACTACTCCCAGGCAGACTGTGAAGAGCTACAAAAGGATCTCTCAAAACTGGGTGACTGGGCAACAAAATGACAGATGAAATTCAATGTTGATAAACGCAAAGTAATGCACATTGGAAAACATATTCCCAACTATACGTATAAAATGATAGGGTCTAAATTAGCTGTTACCACTCAAGAAAGAGATCTTGGAGTCATTGTGGATAGTTCTCTGAAAACATCCACTCAATGTGCAGCGGAGGTCAAAAAAGCGACCTGAATGTTGGGACTCATTAAGAAAGGGATAGATAATAAGACAAAATCTTATTAACCCTATATAAATCCATGGTACACCCACATCTTGAATACTGTATTCATATGTGGTTGCCCCATCTCAAAAAGATATATTAGAATTGGAAAAGGTTCAGAAAAGGGAAACAAAAATGATTAGGGGTATGGAATGGCTTTCATATGAGGAGAGATTAATAAGACTGGGACTTTTCAGATTGGAAAATAGACGACTAAGGGGGGGATATGCTAGAGGTCTATAAAATCATGACTGGTATGGAGAAAGTAAATAAGGAAGTGCTATTTATAAAATTAGAAATTTAATTTGGTACTGTTGAGCATGGAAGGAGTGTCTTCAATCTTCTAGCCAGCCATTAGAATATACAACTGTTGAATATACTGTGTGAATACAGAACTGGAACTAATGGAGTACAAATATATAATCTCTTTAATTCTTAGTAGTCTCATGGTTGAGGTTAAAGATTTGTATACAAAGCTTCCTGATGATGAAATACCAGGAACTAATAGAAGTGCATTGATGCACCTCTAATTTGTATAAGCATCTGTGAATTTTAAAAAAAGAGATACACAAGCTGTATAAAACAGATTTAATTTTGCCTCCTTGTATGCAGGCATGGATTTTACAATGTCATGAGCCATGATTTAACTGGATGAAATAAATGACCACTCTAGATGTGAGAGGAAGACAAAGCTGTGGCCTTGTGGGCTTTGAAATGCAGGCTAACTACACCTCAAATGGGAAAGAGGCACTGTATGAAACTCCAGGATCGTTGTTATATGACACTAACTGCTGCCCTGGCAGTTGGATGGGCTATGTCAAAGGTCTTTTCCATCTTTTAATTTGTATGTTTCTATGGAAACAGCTACTGAATGTGAATTGTTCTTCCTGTCCTTTTCTCTTCCTAAAGACACCTTGATTGGTGTGAAAGAAGTGACACTTGAGATAAAAATCCAGTGCATTGTATCACAGCTCAGCTCTGTTAAAAGTATTTTAATAAGAACATGCTTCACCAATCAAAACCTTACAGCCAAATCCTGATGTCGTTCCTCAGTTAAAATGCTCATTAAGGGGATGAAATTTCAAGGAGTTTTGCATAAAAATGGATTAGGGGCTTAGGAATTTGTCTTATAATTGTTGGAGATATGAAAGAACGCTGTTTTGTCAAGTATCCTGACTGGTGTAGAAGTTGCTACAGTATTTTATCCCTACCCGTGCAAAGGGCATTCAAGTATGAGCTGGAGGTAAGAAGGGGAGTATCAGGGGAGAGGCTGGAGAGAATAATGCTCTTGGATCTTGGCTAGTGGATTTATTATATACTAGTACAATTTAGATCATCCTCACGGCCACTCTAAGTTGTGCTGGGTGCTGATTTGTCCCCCAGCCATCACTCGGATTGGTGAGAGAGACAAAAAGGAGAGAGAAGGCCCTTTCCCCATGTCACACTGTAGGATAGGGCTAATTATTTTCAAAGTTTAATACATTCTGAAGTGTCACTTTCTCTTGGTCACTTCCCCACTTCTGGAGTCCAGGAAGTAAATTGTCATATACAGTTCTTTATATTTATCTCAAACACAGTGACAAAGCTTTCAGAGTCAAATAATAAATCTGGTCTTAACATAGGAACATCATTATCCTCTACACAGGCTCCTCTATTATATGGGCCTAACTGTCTCCAGAGATTCCAGCAGAATTGATTGGCCAAGAGAAAGCTGATTTCCATGACAGTGATTTTAATTCAGTGGACTTTAGCCTTAAGTGCTGTCATTAAGCACCACAGAAGGATGACAAGTTCCGTGGTGGTCTCAGTGCCCTTATATTTATTGAAACATATCTAGCCTAGCTGATGAAACTCACTTTCTGTATGACTCTCTTGTCATGAAAGGCAGCTACTGCTTCAAGATAAACTCTCATAGCACCTGCCTGAAATGCAGGGTGGAATAAAATGGATCATTTAGGATTGTTGCTAACCAGACTATTGTGACTTCCTGACATCAGGGTTAGAGAGATGAGTCAGAAAATAGGGATATAAAGAATGGATATGACATCTAGCCTGTGGATTAGCCTGATCCAGGCAGATCAACTGGAGATTTTATGCTGAATAAATCTGAGTAGTGGTGATCTATTTAAGTTTTAACAAGATTGCCCATCACTGTGGCCTCTGAGAAGCCACAAGGAAATAATGGATTTCAAGAGGGATAGTCTAGTCATGATGTGTGTGGGGAAGGGAAAAGCTCTCCTTGGTCCCTAAGGGCCAATGTATGAAAGGAAGGGAAAATCATTCCAAACTGTTGAGGTCTTTTCCATATCGGCTCACTCACAATTACATGTACTACCTATGATGGGCCAGACTCTCAGCTGATATAAACAGGCATAACTCCATTGACTTCAGTGGGGTCACACCAGCCCTACAGGATGAAACACCTTAGCCACTCATGTCATGTGTGTTTGCTTTTATAGACTGCAATCTCTGTTGCAATAACTTTGCATGAAAGACACTACTGAAAAATATATGAGTGTTTATCTCCCTTTTGTCATTCTGTTCAGGCATTCTGACATCTTATTACTCTTATGTAGTGATAAATGAGTTTTTTTTTCTTTTTGTACTTGTTTTTGTCTTGTTGCTGTATTTAAAATTTGAGAAAGAACATACATAAAAAAGTGGGTCTAATTATTCTTACTTTTCAGCAGTTCTGCTTTTCCTCTAGCTGGCAATGTTCTTCCCTATGCAATGCTGGAAAGTTTTAAGTATTGGCAGCTCTGACTATGCTCCAGTTAACTCCTTTGCAGGAATTAGTAGACAGATGGCTATTTAACCCTAGCTGTTAATGTTTGGGCATTATTGTGTAAACTTTGAATTCTTTGCCCCTCACAGCCTGTGGATCAATTGAAGCAGAGAATTAAATGGCCATTCTGTAGTGTTTTCAGATGAATCATAAAATAATGAACACTGAGTTAACATCTACTTACGATATATGCTCCATCTTACTTTGCCTTCACTTATGAAGTATAAGGAATGACCATATGTCTATTTCAGCTTCTAAATGCTGAAAGACTTACAGATTAATCCCTTATGTAACTCCGTCGATGTTGTTAAGATTTTAAATAGTAATGTGAGAATGGCAAGTTGGCTACAGTGGGTTAGAAATAGTCTGACAAATGACTGCTGGAGAGCTATGCTTTCCTTGAAAGAAAGGGCCTTTTCTACACTTGGGTTTTCGTCAATGGGTGTAGCTTCACTAGAGCCAACCTCTAGTGTAGATTCACTGTACCAGTGTGAACTGTGACTTGCAACAGTGGAGTGCCTTGGTTCTTTTTACACCAGTGCAGCGTATCTGCATTATGAGTTTGCATCTGTGTGGATATATCATTGCAGCTACCCCCGTGTAGTCGAGGCCTAAGTCAGTAACCCTTTTCCTTGTGGAAATGGGCTGCCAGTTGTAAATCAACCACTAGAGAGAGTTGGTCAAACAAGCCATTTTTAAATTAAAATACATTTTAAAAAGTAGAAGTTGTTAGGAAACTCTTCTGACACTTTGTTTTCGCTGATCTAGTGTAGGAACAGAAAGTCCATTACAATTAAAAGTAAGGTTATTGGAGTCATCCAGATCATGAGGAAATGCCTCCATGATGTGCTGCCACGCACAAGCCCACTACTAGCTCCAGTATCTCCTTCTCTTGTAGACTTTCTCAAGTCTTCCTTTTTATAGGGCAGAGGTCTCTGTGTGTGTGTTTGTGGGGAGGGTGGCATTATTGTGGGCTGAGGAGAGCATGAAGGGACAGAGGAAATGGGGCTATGGCAGTAGCAGAGAAGGGGGTATGAAGAAGGGGAACCTGAAGCGCAGCAGGGTGGGGAAGGATTCCACCCATCCCTCAGATCAGGGGTTCTCCACCTTTTTCTTTCTGAGGCACCCCCCAACATGCTCTAAAAACTCCACAGCCCACCTGTGCCACAACAACTGTTTTTCTGCATATCCAGTAGATTAAAAGCTGTAGTAAATTGAGAGTTATACAGTTAAACACACACTCACACATGTAATATAAAAAAAAGAAAAGGATAATGTAGGTACAAAAATAAAAAAACCTGAATGTTATTTTTGTTTTACTTACTCAGTGTGAAACTTGTTGCTGGTGCTGATCCATAGGCTGGGTGGCCCGCTGAGGTGAGTCGGGGGTGGGGGAGGAGGTGGTACTCCATCCCCAAGCCCCTCCATGTGAGGCTGAAGCCCAAGCCCGAGTCCTACCACCTGCGGCTGAAGCCAAAGTCCTGTTGCCCATGGCTAAAGCTTGAGCCCTGCCGCCCGGGGCTGCTCACGACCCCCAGAGGGCCATGGACCCGCAGTTGAGAACTGCTGCCTTAGATATTAAGAATCCTTGGGGATTTATGTACACACGAATGCATGCACATGTTGTGTACACACATACACTCTAAACCTTAGGAATCCAACCCTTTAGAATCCTTAGTAGCTGTGCTGGGCATGCTCACAATGACCTCTTCCTTGGCAGGAGCCTTAGTAAACGCTGCAGATCCAGATGATCCCAAATAAATTTGGCTCATCTGGTAGAAACAAGCCTCCAATGGCTCGCAGAGAGAAGGGGACTGGTTGTCCCATGACTCTCCTAAGGCTTGTGCAGCCCCTGAAGAGCTTCCCCAGGGGGATGGTGGGCTACTAGTCTTCTAAGGTGGGTGCATAAGGCTCTTATGGCCTACAGAGGTGTTGGGAGGCCCTGGACACAGCTCATGTGGGCTGGGGCTCATGATGAGCCTCATAAGCATTGTCAGGGTGTTGAAGCATGTACCTAGGCATTACCATATTCCTGCCCATCTCAAGAAGTCAGCAAGAAGCATGGGCAATGCCTTCTCTCCTTTTCACACTAGTTCCATATTAGGACTATTGTAAAAAGCTGTGGAAATTCCCAGGTAAAAAGCTGTTAAATTGAAGTAAAGGTTGAGAGCATACAGCAGTAACTTAAGGGTCAAAATCCTGACGAGAATGTCTAGAAAAACACCCAATTCCCATCCCCGAGCTCCTCTGAATCCCCTCCCCCTGCCTCAAATAGCTAAATAACTGTATTAAATACAAAACAAATCAGGATATTTAGAATTACAGTTAAACTTACGACTGTCCCCACCTCCCTGCCAAATACTGGAAATCCTGGGAATTCAATAAAAGTACCTATATCTCATGGCAATCTCTTGAGATAATCTTTCCCACAGGGTTTTATCTTTAGTGTAGATTACTTTCTCTCTCCATATTTGACTGGCTACAATGTTTCCATTTGAAGATATGCTGCTGCTGACTCAGTTGAGGAGGATTGAATGGGACAAACTGGATGACAATTCAAAACCTTGTGTGGTTTAGCATACTGAGTCTCACACCCAGCTTTAAAGATTGAAACACAGGTTCTGAATTACATTTCACTTCGTCCCACTGGATCCTCTGCACTGTAAGTGGCAGCACCACTAATCTCAAAGGCAAATGCAGGGTGTTGGCAGAAAAGGCAGCACTTCAGAAGAACACTAGTGTTCTACTACCCTCTCCGACCAACCAATCTTTCAGAAGGGACAAGTTTGAAGACTTCCGTCTGATGTTTTCCTCTTCCATTTTCTCCCCTCTTCAACACTTACTCATAACAGTGCAGGGAAAAGAGTTAAAAATCCCGATTGGCCTGCAAGAATGCTTCAGAATTCAAGTATCAGAGGGGTAGCCACCATTGCATCTGACGAAGTGGGTATTCACCCATGAAAGCTTATGCTCCAAGACGTCTGTTAGTCTATAAGGTGCCACAGGACTCTGTCACAATTCAAGATATTTTTACATTCACTTTCAATGGGGCTGCTCTTAAAATGAAAAGCAGAGTAAATGAAACAATGAGAATGAGGGGATGAGAAAGATCAAGGGAGGGAATACACAAACAAACAAGTTGAAATGGGGGGGTGGTTGGGATAGAGAAACACAACTACATGTGTGAATGTGTAGATGTGTGAATGAATGTGTGTGCAAATCCACAAAGCTCTATATTGATTTCCTTTCAAGTGTGTAAATCATTTTTCCAGGATATATATTTGAATTATGGTCAATCATGTTCAGGTTTGAAAATACAGGGCTGGATTTTCTTTGAGAAACAATGAACATAAAAATGCTTTCCATGTTCATCATGAATATAGAAGGGTTTACAGTGAAAGGTATTGAATTGATAGGGGGAAAATTCTGGGAGTCTGGAGACCATGGATGGCTTCTGAGAACCCCCTTATAAACCCTGGCCGTGGTGTATGGAATATGCTGGAAGTGGGTCTAGGGGAAGGAGGAGTATGAAGGGGCAGAGTCACAGCACACAGTGCTGCGGAGATTCTGGAAAGCATTGCAGCCCATATGGCAGCCCTAGGAGCCTACCATAACTTAGACTTAAATAGGTCCCCAGGACTGTTTAATCACATCAGGGCCCTGAAGCAGACCAGGATCAGGAGGGAGCAAAGGTGGCTAAAGGATTCCCTAGTCACTCCTGCCCTCGGGCTGTTAGTTCTGTGAGTTCTAGAGGCGCAGCACAAAATCTCACCCCTGGATTCATAGATTTCAAGACCGTAAGAGACTATTGTGATCATTAACCAATCTGACCTCCTAACAGGACTTCCTTGAATTACTTCCTGTTTGAACTAGAGCATATCTTTTAGAAAAACATCTAATCTTAATTACAAAAATTCCAGTGATGAAGAAATCACCACAGCTCTTGGTAAAGTGTTCCAAAGGTTAATTATCCTCACTGTTAAAAATATGTCTTATTTCTATTCTAAATTTCTCTAGCTTCAACTTCCAGCCACTGGATATTTTTATGCCTCCCTGCTAGACTGAAGAGCCCTCTACTATCAGATTTCTGTTCCCCATATAGGCATTCTTACAGACTGTGGTCAAGTCACTCCTTAGCCTTCTCTTTGATAAGATAAATAGTTTGAGCTCCTTGAGTTTATCACAATAAGGCAGATTTTCCAATCTCTTAATCATTTTTGTGGCTCTTCTCTGAACCTCCTTCAGTTTTTCAAGATCCTTGAACTGTGGGCACCAGAACTGGACACAGTATTCCAGTAGCTGTTGTACCAAGTGGCAAATATAGAGGTAATATAACCTCCCTAATCCTGCTTGATATTCCCCCATGTATACATCCGAGGATTGTATTAGTCTTTTTGACCACAGCATCCTACTGGGAGTTTATGTTCAGCGGATTATCTACCACAACCCCAAGAACTTTTTAACCAATCGTCCATCTTTAACCAATCTCTCTGATCAGTGATCTTTCCTCCCAATCTTTGTGTCTTCTGCCAACTTGATCACTGATGATTTTATATTTTCTTCTATTCCTGGCTCTGCCACTGAAATGTTGTGCGATGTTGGTTAATCTCTAAGGGCCTGTCAAGGTTCCTTCCCCACTCTGAACTCTAGGGTACAGATGAGGGGACCTGCATGAAAAACCCCTTAAGCTTATTTTTACCAGTTTAGGTTAAAACTTCCCCAAGGTACAAACTATTTTACCTTTTGTCCCTGGACTTCATTGCTGCCATCACCAAGCATCTAACAAAATATAACTGGGAAAGAGCCCACTTGGAAATGTCTTTCCCCCCAAAATCCCCCCAAGCCCTACACCCCCTTTCCTGGGGAAGGCTTGATTAAAATTTGCATTGGTGAATACAGACCCAGACCCTTGGATCATAAGAACAAGGAAAAAGCAATCAGGTTCTTAAAAGAAGAATTTTAATTGAAGAAAAAGTAAAAGAATCACCTCTGTAAAATCAGGATGGTAAATACCTTACAGGGTAATCAGATTCAAAACATAGAGAATCCCTCTAGGCAAAACCTTAAGTTACAAAAAGACACAAAACCAGGAATATACATTCCATTCAGCACAACTTATTTTATCAGCCATTTAAACAAACCAGAATCTAACGCATATCTAACTAGATTGCTTATTAACCCTTTACAGGAGTTCTGACCTGCATTCCTGCTCTGGTCCCAGCAAAGGCAAAAACACACAGACCGAGAGAACCCTTTGTTCCCCACGCCCCCAGCTTTGAAAGTATCTTGTCTCCCCATTGGTCATTTTGGTCAGTTGCCAGCGAGGTTATCTTTAGCTTCTTAACTCTTTACAGGTGAAAGGGTTTTTTCCTCTGGCCAGGAGGGATTTAAAGGTGGTTAGCCTTCCCTTTATATTTATGACAGGGCCAGATTCTGCCACCCTTACTCAGGTGGGTAGGACTTACTCCACTGTTAGCCTCACTGAGTTCAATGTGGCTATTTGTGGAGTAATGTACTACCATTAGTAGGGCTTGTTGAAAATTTTCCATCTAAACTGTTTCTTGACAGAAAATTGGGTTTTTGTGAGTGAAGTGAGAGTTTTTGAGAGTGAAGAGATGTCATCTTTCCACTGAAAGTTTTGTTTTTTCATCTAAATATTTTGGCTTAAAGCATTCAGTTTTTGAGGTTTTACTGAAAACGTTAAAGTTTCCATGAGAAATTGTGAGAAAAATGAAGATTTTTTCATTTTTATCAAACATTTCTGCAGAAATTTTGTTTTTTGGGACCAGCTCTACCATGAAAAATGAGAAAGTGTGTCCAAATCTGGCCCTTCATTGCTCTGTAACCTATAAACAGGGGATATTAAAATTTGTCGTCTTGTGAAGCACTTTTAGCTGTACAAATACAAAGTACCATATAAAACCCTGATGCTGCAAACATATATGCCTAAGTGCTAAATATTATTACTGTATTTGGTAAACAAAGTTTGAAAGTAAATCACTAAATTTTTTACATTTAAAAAAATATTATGCCATTGACAGATACCATATGGGAAAGAAACAGGGCTGATAAAAATAGACTAAACACAGCATCTAATTTTAATGTGTTGCAAAACTTTTAAGATTTCAAATTTGAAAAAAATATACAAAATTACCAACTTCCACTTCTTTTAACTGGATAGTTACCGCTTTGGGCATTTTGCAGATAATGACTAATAATTTTTATATTCCAACTTTCTCATTTTCATTTTTAGCTCCATGGAGCAACTGTGATAGATGCACATCACTACTAGACAGATTACATCTCTAATGGCTGTAAAAATGCACCATAAAATAATATTTTTTTTAGGTATAGCATAATTCTCAAAAATGAATTTGAACAATAATGAAATATTGGAGAGTGGAAATAGGTTCAAAGCAGTTTAAATAATGGTATTAATATTGAATATAATACTGTAATGATATACGGAAATATAATCCCTCTCAGACTCTGTTTGTATCACTGAAAGGAAATCAATTTCCTGTGCATGGTATCTTTCTACTACCACTTAACATAGGTGGATGGAAATAAGTTATTGTTAGTGTCTCCCATGAATTTCTTTCTGAGGACAAGTCTTTTAAAAAATTAAGAGGTCATGTGACTGAAGGTTGAATGCATGTTGCTACTTTACTGTATAATTACTTTCCCAATCCTCTGCTAAGTCAGCCTGTAGAAAAGATCTGTTACTTCCCTGATGTTAAATATGGATGTGCTCTAAAGATTTAATAGATCCAAACTGTGATATCTAATTTGAACTGCTATTTGCAGCCCACTAGCTCGGTGGTGGAAATTGAATGGGTTTCATTCTAGTTTGTTTTAGGCTTTTATGTATTATTATTTTTAATGGAGAAAAGAGACAATCTTATGTTCTGAGGATCAGCATGTCAAAGCAAAATGGAAGGACACCTGAATCCTTAAGATAACACAGAAAAAATTATGTAAAAATTACCATTGCTGTTTAATTCACTGGGCTTTTGTTTATCATGCAGAAAATATTAGACATAGTGTGAATAAAGAAATGTGGCCATGAGATAATATGTTGTAGAGGTGAGCACAATATGACCAAGGAAACCTTGATAATAAACAGTGTTATCTCTCTAGGAGGTAAACAGTCTGAAGTGCCAATAAAAACTGTAATTACACTCACAACAGGAAGCTGTATTTAGAGTGACAGCAAGGCACTCTCTTAACCCCTGTTATGGTAGGCTAAGACTTGCAGGTCTTAATTATATGTATGAGGAGTTTGTGTTCACATCTCTCTTAAAATAGTAAGAAGAAGCCTAATTATAACCAGGGCCAGAGTAAATTGGAGTATATTTACACAATGAACATTTGGGCATCTTTTTATTTTAGCCATGATTGCCTTGCTCATTGAAACTCAAGCCAAGCATATTGTTTCTATTGCTTTTGAGACAAAACAAAATAACAGATAAATATTAAAATTATATCTTCCTCAAGTTCTAAATCTGTTGGGAAGTCTGGTCTATAATACGGACTCTCTCATGGCTAGAATTACAACCTGTCTGCTATCTGTGGCATTTAAGTGGAAACGAGAAATAGTTTCTCATTTCTGTGGAACTAGTATGATATTTTTCTTTTCTAATCACATTGGGCTAGAACCACAGTTGGCATAGATAGGCAAAGATCAACTAGCCCCTTTATGGTGCATTTAGTGTTTTTAAAGGGGTATGTTTGGCTCCCCTAGAGAATGAAGCTTTCTAATTAGCCACAGAACAGATACAGCCAGTGAAATTCCTCCCTGCCCTGCCCCCTGACACTGCTGGATGTTGTACAAACACAAAAAAGAAGACAATCCCTGCTTAGAAGAGCTTACTGACCAAAGGTACAGACACACAAAGGGATGCGGATATAACATACAAACAACTGAGTATAGAATTGGCACGGCTTTGTCAGTTACATGGATTCTAGTTTCTTTTTTATCTTCTAGATTTAATTGGGGCTGGACAAAAGGAGGAAGGTTTGTTTGCTGAAGTGCATGATTCATGCTCTACCTTGGTCCCTGTACTTGAGCGTTAGGCTCTGCAGTAATAGAAGATGTGACCACAGAAGGCAACAGGAGTGGCTTTATCAAGAATAAAAGCAAACTGTGTCACAACACTCTTCCTACTCACTACTCCAAGCCTCTGAATTCTTTGCACGTATGTTGCTGGAGGCTTCCTTTGTTACAAAACAGGAGAGTGCACAGCTGGACTTATATTGTCACCTAACCTTACATGTGCAGAAAAAGGGAAATCTTCATTGATATGTTTGAAAGATGTATGCAGTCCTTGACTAGTTCTGATCCTGTACACAACAATCTTTTTAAATGGTACATAGACGAGAGAGAATTTATTCAGTAAGGTAACACTGATCTACATTAGTAGAGTATGTAGGGAATCAGAAGTGGAATAAAAGGGGGTGCTGCAGGTCAAGATTCAACTGCATTAGCAGAGCTATGTGGGGAACCCAGGACAGCCAAAGCAGAGAGTGACGCAGATCAGGACTGAGGTGTATTAGCAATGCTGTATGGGGACCCCAGCAATGAAACAGTAGGGGGTAGGTCAGTGTCAAGATACAGGTGCATTAGCAGAGCTGTGTGAGGAGCTCAGGACAGCAAAGGCAGAAGGTGAAACAGGTCAGGACAAAAGTGCATAGCAGAAAAGTGCAGGGGGGGCTTGTGCAGCGCCTACCAGCACTATATCTGACTCAGTCTTCTACTGTCATGAGCACAAGTTTTTATTTCATTTTTATTTTAAAATAAATAAATAATTACAAGTACACAGCTGAATCAGGCATTTCCAGTGTAAACACATATTCAAACTAAGAGATTTCTCCTCGGTTGTAAAAGGCAATTGGCTTTTATTTTTTCCCCAAATGACAGAGTGTTCATTGGAAATCTTGGGTGTCACTGCAAGAATCAAGCATTTTAACAGTTCCCAATTTTATGGGATTCTATTTATTTCAGTCTTCTTGGGAGGGGATGGGAGCAACCCTTTAAACTATAGTTTACTGGGATTGTCTGTCTGCCATTGCTGCTCAAAAATGATCCCAAAAGGCAAACTCATTATTGGATTGTTTTCATTGGAGTAGCTCCAGGGAGCAGTGAGGTTTCAAAATAAACATTGTTCAAGATGGAAAAAAAAGGCACAGAGAATTTTCTGAGATTGTGTGTTCTGAGTGACTTACCTTTTACCATTCACTAAATATTCATGCATAGACATTTTATTTTATACCTACAACTTAAAATATTGAATGCATTAATTGTACAGGAAGTATTGAACCTGGGGGCCTGAAGTTAGGCATCTAAATAACTCTAGTCTGATTTTTAGAGTGCTGAGCACCTACAGCGAAAGCCTTACTGTACCATGGTAAAAGATGGATCACTCAGTGCACACACAACTTGAGAAAATCCTCTGTGCCATTGTGTTTGAACAATGTTTTCTGCTTCATGCCAATGACCTCATTGAGAACTATAGGGGCTCAGCACCTCTGAAAGCCAGGGCCTTGTCACTTAAATGTCTAAGTACAGAGGTAGGTACCGAATTTAGGCACCCAATATTGAAGGCTCTCTACTCCCATTGCAACCTATTCCCTCTAAGAGTTTTCTTTTTTCTCTCACTAACATATAGCCTGAATTTTTCCCTTTTGTGTCCCCCATCCAAACTCTGAATAAGGGTTCTTATGGGGGGGGGGGCAAAGTGAGGGATGAGTGAATACAATCCCCAATGCAACCTGCTCAGCAAATCCACAGCTGCTACTACACAAGTTGGACAGGCTACAACCTCCACATGAGGTTTGTGGCCTGTGGATCTGAGCAGTTTTCTGATCACATCCCTGTCTCATCCACATGTGTTCCCATGGAAACCTGCTCTGTGGTGCTCAGGGACTGTGGTGTTCCCCTGCACAGCTTCTCCTCTTCTTGGCTCCCCTAACATGACCTAACATGGTAGTTCAGCTGTGTTTGGGCTCTTCTGAATGTCACCAACCACAAATAATTCCTTGAAGTTATAGCCCCCTTTATTTTCTTTTTACAATTCCCTATATATATAGTTCCCTTTACATGAGCTATACTCCAGTCCTTGCCTCAGCCAGCCAAAGCACAGAATGACTGTGTTCACTAAAATAGTGCTGTGCTGGAGAAAAGAAAGAGAAGGGCATGGGTCACTTGTTGGAGGATTCTCTGCACCTTGAAGTCTTTAAACCACGATTAGAAGACTTCAATAGCTCAGACATAGGTTAGGGGTTTGTTACAGGAGTGGGTGGGTGAGATTCTGTGGCCTGCGTTGTGCAGGAGGTCAGACTAGATGATCATAATGGTCCCTTCTGACCTTAAAGTCTATGATTCTATGATTCCAGATTCTCATATTAAAATTCTTTCAAGATTTAAAAAGTGTTAACTATAAACTTTCCCTCTTCCCTGTGTAATGAACGTGTGTGACAGGAGACCTAGAACCATAGTGTCCTAAACAAGCTTCTACATCCTGAGCTAGATAGATAGCTTCATTTAGCTGACAATAGACTTAGGTTCTGATCCAACCCCAATCGAAGTTACTAGGAGTCTCTTTGTGGGCCAGCAAAGAGAAGGCAACATGACCACACATATTGTCTGTGAAGAGGTCTGACATTTCTTCCAGCACAGAGCAGCAATATACATATACATGCCCTCATTTCCCATAAGTTCAGTACTCCCATTCCAACAGTACAAGTTTAGTGCCTTCCTTTTTCACCTTATTTTACAATCCAAACCCCAACTCTCCATGAAAATTTCTTAATCTAGTTCTGCCCTCCATCCCTTTAGCACTCCAGATGACTTTACTGGTATATTTAAAACATAATGTATAACAAATAAATAACTGGTTTCAGAGTAGCAGCTGTGTTAGTCTGTATCTGCAAAAAGAAAAGGAGGACTTGTGGCATCTTAGAGACTAACAAATTTATTTGAGCGTAAGCTTTCGTGAGCTACAGCTCACTTCATCGAATGCATTCAGTGGAAAATACAGTGGGGAGATTTATATACACAGAGAACATGAAACAATGTGTGTTACCATACACACTGTAACGAGAGTGGTCAGGTAAGGTGAGCTATTCACAGCAGGAGAGTGGGGGGGGGGGGAGGGGGGGAAACCTTTTGTAGTGATAATCAAGGTTGGCCATTTCCAGCAGTTGACAAGAACATCTGAGGAACAGCGGCCGGGAGGGGGGGGGGTGGGGGGTGGTGGAATAAACATGGGGAAATAGTTTTACTTTGTGTAATGACCCATCCACTCCCAGTCTTTATTCAAGCCTAAGTTAATTGTATCCAGTTTGCAAATTAATTCCAATTCAGCAGTCTCTCGTTGGAGTCTGTTTTTGAAGTTTTTTTGTTGAAGAATTGCCACTTTTAGGTCTGTAATCAAGTGACCAAAGAGACTGAAGTGTTCTCCGACTGGTTTTTGAATGTTATAATTCTTGATGTCTGATTTGTGTCCATTTATTCTTTTATGTAGAGACTGTCCAGTTTGGCCAATGTACATGGCGGAGGGGCATTTCTGGCACACGATGGCATATATATATCACATTGGTAGATGTGCAGGTGAACGAGCCTCTGATAGTGTGGCTGATGTGATTAGGCCCTATGATGGTGTCCCCTGAATAGATATGTGGACACAGTTGGCAGTGGGCTTTGTTGCAAGGATAGGTTCCTGGGTTAGCATCATCAAGGATCTACAACCTATCCTGAAGGACGACCCATCACTCTCACAGATCTTGGGAGACAGGCCAGTCCTTGCTTACAGACAGCCCCCCAACCTGAAGCAAATACTCACCAGCAACCAAACACCACACACCAGAACCAATAACCCAGGAACCTATCCTTGCAACAAAGCCTGTTACCAACTGTGTCCACATATCTATTCACGGGACACCATCATAGGGCCTAATCACATCAGCCACACCATCAGAGGCTCGTTCACCTCTCCCCCCACAGCTCTCCTGCTGGTAATAGCTCACCTTACCTGACCACTCTCGTTACAGTGTGTATGGTAACACCCATTGTTTCATGTTCTCTATGTATAAAATTCTCCCCACTGTATTTTCCACTGAATGCATTCGATGAAGTGAGCTGTAGCTCACAAAAGCTTATGCTCAAATAAATTTGTTAGTCTCCAAGGTGCCACAAGTACACCTTTTCTTTTTGCAAATAAATAACTGTTACTTCTTGAAGTTTGTTTTAAGGCATTGTACAGGTTAAACATCCTCAGGCTAAATTTTGCATTCATCTGCATCCCAGTGGCTTCAATGGAGTTGCATGGGATTTAAGTCAGCAGAGATTTTGACCCTATGTATTTCCTGGTTGCTGCTAGCATGGCTTCAGCCGTAGTGTGAACAACATCTAAATTACTATGGCCCTTCAGTGGTCTATGCTACAAAGTTAGCTCAGCTTAAATACATTGCTCAGGGTTGTGAAAAATCCCATGCCCCCGTGACATAATTAAGCTGACCTCAGCCCCGGTGTAGACACTACTAGATTGACAGAAGAATTTTTCTGTCAACCTAGCTACTGCCCCTAGAAGAAGTCGATTTACTAGAGCAATGAAAGAACTCCTTCCATCGCTATAGTAAGTGTCTATGCTCCAGCTATAGCATTTCTAGTGTGGACATATTCTCAGAACTGGGTTTTCAGCTACAGTGCTGTGTGACTCGGGAACATTTTTAATAATACAATTAAATTCATTTGTAGTATAACAGCTGTGATAGGAAGGGTACTTTGTTTTCTTTGGCTATTGTCCACGACTGTGAAAACTGGGAGAGTTCCCATTTCTTGAAAAATGATAACTGTATAGGTCAACGTTTACTGTTCATTAGCCCAGTGCAACTCCAATGAAGTCAAGATTAATGGTCTTTAATGAGCTGCACAGGGACAACTGAAGGTAGAATTTGGCCCACAATATATATGTAACAAAATATCAAAACTGGGGAATGTATATATTATGTAATGTAATGGCTGCAGTTGTCAAAGTGGGAGTTCAATTATTATAGGGGAGCATTTAACATAAAAGTGCAACTCGGAAGTAATTTTTCTTATAAAATTCCAACTGCAGAGAGTGTGACTATAATGTTCTATAATGAATGGAGAGGGGGGTGTAATTTTAGAAAGTGGCTTTCAAAAGCTATTCTGGAACACATCTGGATTCTCTTAGGAACAAGCAAAAATCTCATCAGGGACCACTTCAAAGACCATTTCCTCATGGTGGTTAAATTATCTTGTGAGAGACTGCTGTTGCATATACATTGTTACATTATGTATGATTTCTGACTGCTCCTAATATGAACAAACTGCACAATGTTCCATTAATGATTTTCAGTTTATACTGAGCCTTAAGTCATGTAGACAGCTCGCTTTGTTGGATTTACTTTGAAGATGTATGTTCTCGGAAATTTCACAGCCCTCCTGCCTGCTGTCCTGTCTAGAGATTTTGGTAACAGAATTGATGGACTGGGCTTATAGTAAACATAGTCATGTTACTTCTGTAATGGTACTCAGGTGGGTTTCAAATCTTGCATTTTCATGAAAGCATATAGTACCGTTGACATTTCATACTGTGGATAACTTAAACAATTTGATTGTATACATCTGGATCATGAGATTGTAGTTATGTGGTGATATAGTATGCTTGGGTTCCAGAATCAACTTTAAAGGATGCGCCTTTATTTTTCTGTTTACTTCTTTTTTTTCCAGGAAGAGTGTACATAGTGTCATTTCAGCGGTAAACAAAGCGATTCCTGTGTATTTAAGGCTACATTTTCACCAGTGCAGGGAAAATGACATGATCTGCTTCCCAAATGGGACAAACGTAAGCTGCAGAAGCTTATTATTCAAACAAGGAGCAGAAATAACATGAACTCCTTTTCTTTTTGCGAATACAGACTAACACGGCTGTTCCTCTGAAACCTGTCATTAATGAGAATGGGGGCTATGCATAACAGACTCTGTCAGGTTAAGGAGTGTATGCACATAAAACATATGGCCCACACCTCTTAACCATTGGTCATATTCCAGAATATCCCTCCATAGCCACTGCTGCAGAATTCTTGTAGAGCCGTATTCATAGGTTTGGGGGTAAGCCAGGTTGGGGGTAGACAACTTTTCCCCTATGACTCTTCTCCCTATACAGTACCAGACAGAATTTGGCCCATAGCGTGTGAAGTGTTTGGGGACAAAAAGTGCTAAAGAAATGTAAGATAGTGGTGTAGACTTTCAGCTGATAAGCCTTGTAGTGCCATCCTACTATTCTTACTACAAATAGCATCAGCACCTTACTCTGTTGACCAAATTTCAAATCACTTTATGGGGCCAAGTTCAGAGGTGAGTTTAAGTAAATCCAGAGGGAGTCTAGCTTCCTGCAGTCAAACTTCTAACTTCATAAGAATGTAAGAATGGCCATATTGGATCAGACCTATGGTCCATCTAGCTCAGTATCTTGTCCTTGACAATGGACAGTGCCAGATGTTTTAGAGGAAATAAACAGAACAGGGCAATTTTGAGTGATCCAGTCCCAGATTCTGGCAGTTGGAGGTTTAAGGACACCTGGAGCATGGGGTTGCATCACTGACCATCTTGGCTAATAGGCACTGATGAACCTATCCTCCATGAACTTATCTAATTCTTTTTTTAACCTAGTTATACGTTTGCCCTTCACAATACCCCGTGGCAATGAGCCCCCCAGGCTGACTGTGTTTTGTGAAGAAGTACTCCTTTCGTTTGTTTTTAATCTGCTGCCTACTAATTTCTTCAGGTGACCCCTAGTCCCAGTGTTATGTGAAGGGGTAAATAACACTTTGCTATTCACTTTCTCTATACAATTCATGATTTTATAGACTTGTATCATATCCCCCCTTCGTCATCTCTTTTCTAAAATGAACAGTCCCAGACTTTTAAATCTCTTCTCATATGGAAGCTGTTCTCATACTCCTAATCATTTTCACTGCCCTTTCCTGCACCTTTTTTTCAGATAAGGTGACCAGAACTGTACCAGATAAGGTGTTTTTTAGGAAAAACATCCACAATGACTCCAAGATCTCTTTCTTGAGTGGTAACCCAAGATCCCATCATTTTGTATGTAGATTATGGGATTATGTTTTCTAATATCCATTACTTTGCATTTATCAGCATTGAATTCCACCTACCATTTTGTTTCCCAGTCACCCAGTTTAGTGAGATCTCTTTGTAACTCTTCATAGTCAGCTTTGGACTTAACTATCTTAAACAATTTTGTATCATCTGCACATTTTGCCACCTCACTGTTCATCCCCTTTCCAGATCATTTATGAACACGTTGAACATCACAGGTCTCAGTACAGATGCTTGGGGGATAGCACTATTTGCCTCTCTCCATTGTGAGAGCTGACCATTTATTCCTACCATTTGTTTCCTATCTTTTAACCAGTAACCGATCCATGAGAGGACCTTCACTCTTATCCCATGACTACTTAGTTAGCTAAGAGTCTGTGGTGAAGGACTTTCTGAAAGTCCAAGTACACTATATCAGCTGGATCACTCTTGTCCATGTACCTGTGCACTCCTGAAAAGAATTCCAATAGATTGGTGAGGCATGATTTTCCTTTACAAAAGCTGTGTTGTCTCTACCCCAACATACTTATGGTCATCTATGTTTCTCACAATTTTGTTTTATACTGTGGTTTCAACCAATTTGTCTGGTACTGATTTGGCTTACTGGCCTGTAATTGCCAGGAGTACCTCTGGAGTCTTTTTGAAAAATAGGTATTACATTATCTTACCCTCCAGTCATCTAGTACAGAGGGTGATTTAAGCAATAGGTTACATACCGCAGTTAGCAGTTTTGCAATTTCATAGGTGACATCCTTCCACCATCCAGTCCTGGTGACTTATGACTGTTTAATCCATTAACTTCCATGTCCATATATACATTATCTCATCTTTCATTCCCTCTAGACTTCCATCCACTTATCATAATTTCACTTACATACACCCTTTACACATCATGGCCCTGTCATCTGGTGTATTAGGGAAACTTTGTTGACACAAAGCTGTTCTTAGCCAGGTTAACCAGCCACCAGAAGATTCCCTCGGAGTAGGCCAAAGCTGAGGATCTGGGTCCACATGTGATTTTGGCCCACTGAGTGTAGCTGAGCATAATGGGGTTTAAAAGGAGAGTATAATTTAATATAACTCACACACTGGAGGGCCATCAGAGGATAGGACTGCAGCAAGAAAAGCAACTAACAGCACGCTGTGAGAGATATAAATTAAAACAGACCATAACTTCTGTAATTTACATAGTGATTTCCATAGTTCATGGATCATCAGAGCCCGGTGGAGCACTTGCTGGTGGTCTGTGTAAAGCTGCCTGGTTACATGGTTCTGGCTTCTTCTTGAGCTAATCTTGTACGAGGCTATATTATAAGAAGCTAAAAAAACACTCACTGCTTTCTTAATATTACTGTTTCATGCAAGCAATTGCTGTAGTTGCTACAGGGATATAATTTAATTGCCAGTGGGTGTGGAGGTTGGTTGGTGAGACAATCTCTCTATTAAGACATGATCCATGCTGTGAAAAAGTTTAAGAATCTTGACTTAAATCTTATTCGGTCTTCTCAGAGCGTAAGTTACATCACTGTAGTTGCACTGTAGTATGCCTTCCCATATCAGTCAGTGGGTAAAGGGTATAAGGCAGTCTATGCACACAGCCTGCTACCTCACCTTTGAATTTGGCCCTAATTGTTATCTATCTTTTACGAATTTTTTTGCTATCACTTAACTGAGAAATGTAATTGAGCTACCTGTAATTCCATGACAAAATAATGATTTTACATAACTCCCATGGTAGGAAGTACTGATTTGCACCAAATTAGAACCAAACTAAGGCCTTGTCTACTCTACAGAGTTTTGTCGACAAAAGGCAGCTTTTGTCAATAAAACAGTGAATGCGTACACACTGTGATGCAACTTTTACCAGAAGAAATGCCCTGTTTTGACAACAAAATAAAACCACCCCAATGAGAGATATAAGGCTTTTTGAGCACAATTTTTGTTGACAAAGTGCCAGTGTAGATACCACTCTTGATTTTATCTCATTAATTGGCCTCCAGGAGGTGTCCCATAATACCCATCCTGACCGCTCTGGTCAGCAGTTTGAACTCCACTGCCCTGCAGCCAGGTAAACAACCATCTGCCCTCCCCCTTGGAATTACAGAAATTCCCAGGACTTCTATTTCCTGTTGGCTCAGCATGGAGAGGTCTCATTGCATCTTCCCAGGTGACCATAGTGTCTTAACACAGCAAACGCTCTCTTGCTTGGACCACTGTAGTACTGCTGGATCTGCTCAGTATACGAGGAGAGGAAGCTGTGCAGTTTCACAGGAATTCTGAGGATTTTTGATACCTACAGGCAGATTTCTCAAGGCTTATGCAAAAAGGACTATGATCATGACATGCTGCAGTGCAGAATGAAGATAAAGGAGCTGAGGCAGGCGTACCATAAGGCGAGGGAGGAAAACTGTTGCTCCGGTGATGCACCTAGGACCTGCCAGTTCTATAAGGAGCTGGATGCTATCCTTGGTGGTGACCTTACTTCCACTCCCAAGAGCCCCATGGATACTTTGGCGGGCCTGGAGGCAGTGGAAAAAGGACCTAACCCGGAGGACGAAGTCATTGATGAAGAAGTGGAGTTAGACGACAATGTGGAGCTCCTGGTAGGATCGCCTGGTGGTACAGACAGCCAGGAACTGTTCACCACTCTGGAGGTGTCTAGCCATTCTCAGCAGTTGCTCTCCGGCAAGCAAGAAGCAGGTAAGTGGCTGTGGTTTGTGTAGCATGGAGGTGGTTTCAGGGTATAAAAATGTACAAGACTGGCTGTGTTTCTGTGTGCTGGACATTTCCCTGTGCGTGGGGAACAGGGTGTTGATGCACACCAAGATCTCACAGGAATCCTCCAGAGAGATCTCTAGGAAAGTTTCCTGGAGGTACTCGGTAATCCTCTGCTGAAAGTTCCTTGGCAGAGCTGCTTTGTTCACATAGGGATCAGGGCAGAAGTCACAAGCATGTAGTAGATCATAGATTATCAGGGTTGGAAGGGACCTCAGGAGGTCATCTAGTCCAACTCCGTGCTCAAAGCAGGACCGATCCCCAGCTAAATCATCCCAGCCAGGGCTTTGTCAAGCCTGACCTTGAAAACCTCTAAGGAAGGAGATTCCACCACCTCCCTAGGTAACCCATTCTAGTGCTTCACCAGCCTCCTAGTGAAAAAGTTTTTCCTAACATCCAACCTAAACCTCCCCCACTGCACCTTGAGACCATTACTTCTTGTTCTGTCATCTGGTACCACTGAGAACAGTCTAGATCCATCCTCTTTGGAACCCACCTTCAGGTAGTTGAAAGTAGCTATCAAATCCCTGCTCATTCTTCTCTTCCGCAGACTAAACAATCCCAGTTTCCGCAGCCTCTCCTCATAAGTCATGTGCTCCAGCCCCACAATAATTTTTATTGCTCTCCGCTGGACTCTTTCCAATTTTTCCATATCCTTCTTGTGGTGTGGAGCCCAAAACTGGGCACAGTACTCCAGCTGAGGCCTCACCAATGTCGAATACAGGGGAATGATCATGTCCCTCGATGTACCCTCACTTCCCTGCTTACCCTCAGCAGTGAGATATCTACTACCATGACTCCCTGCCTGTGGAAAAGCGTAGGAGAATTTTAGAATTTTTTCCCTAGTCAGCTGCACTGCAACTTTTGCGGAGTGCTCTTACCTCCAAGTAGAGCGCCCTCCTTCCCCGCCAACACTCACCATGCTATGGGTGTTCGTCGAGGTGTGTGCTTGCCAAGGGTCAGTGAGAAAGTGATTGTTATGTTACCAGACGTGTATTTCACTGAAATGTTTCAATACTGTGCATGAACTTAACAATCATGCTTCTGTGCATTGTTCCTTGTGCTTCAGCAGATGTGGCCTTGAGGAACACCCCACACATCCTGGCCAAGCATCTTCCCCAGATAAGAAAGTGCCCAAGACAGAGCAAAGAAGACATGTTCTGGGAGGTACTGCATTTCTCCAATGCAGAAGAAAGGGAACGCAAGTTGTGGAGGGAAGCTGAAAGGCAGGACAGAAAAGAAAATCAGGAGTTTGTTAAGGATGCTACTGAGCGGCTGATTAAAGTCATGGAGGAGCAAACACAAATACGGAAGTCCCTAATAATGCGGCAGTCTGAGCAGATGCATGCCCCCCTGCAGCACATTCAGAACTCTTTTCCATGACCCCACCCCAAACTCTGCCCGCACATTCCTTTCTGCTTTCTGGGACTTCTTGGTTTCCCCTTCACTCCACCCCCTCGGACAACTTTCAGAATGATGGCTGGACCGACACACAGCTCTGAAAGTCTGCTCTTCCCTTGTACCTCCTTTCCCACCAAGCACCTTTGTGTGTGTGGGTGTGTGTTGTTTCTTGTGCAATAAAAGCAAAGTTTTTTTATTTATTTGAGCATAAGCTTTCATGAGCTACAGCTCACTTCATCCGATGAAAATACCTTTCCTATATGCTGTCTCATCACATGACACTATCAGTGCAGGCACATAGAGAAGGAGGAAAAGAACAAAAACTTCTCCACAAATCAGACTTTATTAGCACAGTGAGGAAATGCTGTGGTAAAAACGTAAAGCTAGTGAGTAACTATATTGATTAACTGAAGTAAGAAAGGTCAGAAAAATCTTTATCTTGCTTGAAAGACTTCAGTTGTACACGCTAGTGTTACAGAGGACTTAAAGCAGAATATGAGCATTCAGCACTTTACATGGCAAATACATAGATTTAGATGCTGCTGCAAAAATAGCAAGCAACTTTCAGCATACAGGGAGAAACAGCTCCAGTTGCAGAGGAGCTCATATTAGCCTCAGTTACCTACAGCCAACACAGATTTAGTGCACCCCAGCTTTTATTGTTGAAAAAACTATTTAATTAGGATCAAAGAATCATGAAATTGAGGCTATAGGACAAGTCATTTACAATAAAGGGACAAATCCTACAGCATTTTAAAGTTTCTTGCATGACTAAATTTTTTTTTGTGTCCCTCCCTTTGGGTCTTTATCACAGAGTTTGTATCTCAGAAAAAAGGAGTGATTCCAAGTTTTGGAAGGAGATACAGGCATATAACACTTATTCATAACTCTGGAAGCCCTAGAGATATCAGGCCTTAAAACATTAAGTATGCAAAAGCTGTTTTCCACCATTTTTATTTATTTCTGAAATGTGTAAGAAGTGCCTATCTGAGCACTCGAGACCCTCCTGACAAATATTTACAAGTACAATATAAATAACAAGTAACAGCAACCTCACTTCCCCAGTCATCTCCCCTGTCAATGTTTGCTTCCTCAGGATCACTCCTTAACAGATGTGCCTTGCAGCCTGTCTGGAACATCAACAGATTCAGTCTATTTCAGAACAGTTAAAGGAGGAGAACATCCTAAAGGGATGGAGTCTTTCACAGAGAACACCTTGCTGATGGCTCCTCCTCTCCTTTGCTGAGGGGGATCCAGTTCAGTGGTCTCTGCTGATTTCAAATGTGGCAGTATGTCATGGGGAGACTGGTGGTCTTTCATGTAAGAACTCGGTTCTGAGCCATTTTCAAGTGGTCACAGTTATGCGGTCACAGATATTCAGGATGGTAGGCGCTCAGTGTGCGGCCCAACCTCTATCACCACTCAAGGAAGACTTAGTTTTGGCCGGCCCTGCTGAGGGATGAGGTGGGGTCTGTACTTCCAGAAAAAATGAAGGGAATGTCCAGCTGCAGGGGTAGTCAGGTGAGGTGTGTCAGTTTACAGGAGGCTGATGTCACCCCCTACTCCTGTGGCCTGTCTTGAAGATGAACTCAACTGTGCTGTGCTCTCAGGCGCCAGTCACACTCCACACAGCCGTGGCCAGGGCTTACAGCTGAGCCTTCTGAGTGCAGTTGGTAGCGCGTCAGTCTCATAATCTGAAGGTCCTGAGTTAAAGCTTCAGAGAAGACAGATTTTTGCCTCCTGCTATGGCCGTTACCACTGCTAGCTCTCCCCCACCTGTGGTTTCTGGAGTCCAGGATTCCCCTGTTCTAATTGGCATCTGGGGGAAATACACATACATGCAGGTTGACAAACCATTGTGCGAGCTTCTCCCTAATGGTCTAGTGGTGCAGATTTGGTGTTTTCATTGCTGTGGAGTGGGTTCAATTCTCAGTCAAGGAAGCAGCTTACCTTTGCCAGCTGTCATCTATGGAGGCTGGCTTTGTCACACCACAGTGTTTTAAACCCACTTTCTTCTACCCCCCTTTCAAGAATCTCTTGTTTCTCTTCTGCGTTCCCCTGCCACATCCACCCTTTCAAACTCCAACCTCCAGGGCCCACTCTCGAGGTGCCTATCATCTCTCTTCTGCCTCACCCATGCCTTCCAATGGCACACATTTCTTCCTGAAGCTCTTCTGTGCATTGTACAAAGAGAGCATGTTTCTGCTCCTCCCTGCTTCTCCAGAGGTCAAGATTGTAGGCGCTCAGCGATGCAGACAGAGTTTCTTTGCCACTGAGAGAAGGGTTTCTTTTGGCCGCCCCTCCTGAGGGATGGGGTGGGGTCTGTACTTCTAGCAAGAGCAGGAGGTGTGGCTTGCTACAGGGGTAGTCAGGTGAGCTTTGTCTGCCTACAGGAGACTGATGACTCCACCTGCTCCTCTGTTTTGTCCTGCAGCTGAATTTGACTGTTCTGTGCTCTAAGCCACCAGGAACACTCCAGCTGGAAGTGGCTAAGTACTGTGGCTAAGTTTCTTAGCACAGTTGGTCGTGTATCAGTCTCATGATCTGAAGGACCTGAATTTGATCCATGGAGAAGGCAGACTGTGTCTTTTGCTATGGGCATTATCCCATATTGCTGTACCTCACTCATGGTTGCGGAATATAGCGTATCCCCTACTCTACTAGGCATCCCAGTGGCATACACATATTAACAGCTTGCCAAGCAACTTCCCAGGCATCTCCCTTATTGTCCAGTAGTGAAGATTTAGTGTTTTCATCCCTGTGGCCTTTGCTCTATTCAGGGTCATGTTATTGTCTTACCTTTGCTGGCCCTCATCTATGGGGGCTGTTTTCATCATGCCTTCTGTGTTTTAAATTTAGTTTGTGCTACTTTCTGCATTTCAAGGCTCTCTCTCTTATTTCTCTTTGGCATTGCCCTCTCACATCTGTCCTTTCAAACTCAATCCTCCGGGGCCTGCTCTCGAAGTGGTAACAGCTTCCAGAAAGTCCCAGTACACTATTTCCACTTTATCACCCTTGTTCACATTTTTTTTTTACCACCACCAAGAATTCTAATAGATTGGCGAAGCTGAATAAATTCAGCTGCAGGACAAAACAGAGGAGCAGGTGGAGTCATCATTTTGTAGTCCCTTTACAAAAGCTGTATTGACTCTTCCCACTCTTCAAATCATGTTTATCTATTTGTCTTATAATTCTCTTCTTTACTATAGTTTCAACCAATTTGCCTGGTACTGAAGTTAGGCTTTCCAGCCTGTAATTGCCAGGATCGCCTCTGGAGCTTTTTTTTAAAAAAAATTGGTATCACATTAGCTAGCCTCCAGTTATGAGGAACAGAAGCTGATTTAAATGATAGGTTACATACTGCAGTTAAATATGAAATTGCAGAAATACTGAGTTCCTTCTGAACTTTTGGGTGAATACCATCTGGTCCTGGTGCTTTATTACTATTTAATTTTTCTATTTGTTCCAAAACCTCCTCTCTTGACCCAAACATCCATTCCAAGACACAAAATGGGACAGTTCCTCAGCTTTGTCACCTAAAAAGAATGGCTCAGGGTGTGGGCACCTCTCTCATATATTCTTCAGTGATGACCAATGCAAAGAATTCATTTAGCTTTTCTGAAATGGCCTTGTCTTCCTTTAGCACCTCAATTGTCCAGTGGCCCCATTGATTGTTTGGCAGGCTTCCTGCTTCTGATGTACTAAACATTTTTTTTTTGGCTGTTAGTTTTGTAGTTTTTTGCTAGCTGTTCTTCAAATTCTTTTTTTGGCCTGCCTAATTATACCTTTACACTTGACTTGATAGAGTTTATACATCTGTTTAATTTTCTCAGCAGGATTTGACTTTCAGTTTTTAAAGGATGCCCTTTTGCCTCTAACCGCTTCTTCTACTCTGTTGTTTAGCCATGGTAGTATTTTTTGGTCCTTTTACTAAGTTTCCATGCAGCTTGCAGGCATTTCACTCTTGTGACTATTCTTTTTAATTTTCTATTTAACTAGCTTCCTCATTTTTGTGTAGTTCCCCTTTGTGAAGTTAAATGCTACTGTAGTGGGGTTCTTTGGTATTCCCCCACCCCGCAAGGATGTTAAATGTAATTATATTATGGTCGTTATTACCAGGGGGTTCAGCTATATTCACGTCTTAGACCAGACCCTGTGCTCCACTTAGGACTAAATCAAGAATTGCTTTCCCCCTTGTGGATTCCAGGACTAGCTGCTACAAGAAGCAGTCATTAATGGTGTCTAGAAAGTTTCTCTCTGCATCCAGTACAGAGGTGACATGCACCCAGTCAATATGGTGATAGTTCAAATCTCCCCATCATTACTGAGTTTTCTATTTTTACAGCTTCTCTAATCTCCCTGAGCATTTCACAATCACCATCCTGGTAAGGTGTTTACTATATTCTTGTTATTCAAGCATACTTCTATCCATAGAGATTCTATGGTACAGTCTGATTCATTTAAGATTTTTACTATATTTGACTATGCTTTCTTTCACCTATAATGCTACTCCTCCACCTGCACGACCTATTCTGTCATTCCTATATATTTGGTACCCTGGTATTACTGTGCCCCATTGATTATCATAATTCCACCAAGTTTCTGGTCAAAGTTTCTGTGTCAAAATGAACCCTAACCCTAAAAAAATAAAATATACAAAAACATGCTCCCATTTTGTGGCTTGAAATGGATGCTTGTGAAAAGTCATTTCTTTCATCAATAATGTCAGATTGAATAAGTGCTTTATCTGGCATAAGTAAACAACTGCTTGATTTATTTTTTCAAGACATTAACAGATCTGAGTTAATCTAAAATTAATTCCTGCACATATCACTTATGCTATTTATCTGAGTTTTGGGTGTCTACTTGTTTGTTTGCAGAACTCTGGTTAAATTACTACAGATATTCTTATTCAGAAAGTGAGTTAATCAATCCCATCCTTCATCTTTGGTTGTGCAAAACCACACATGGTATATATTTTTGTCATTGTTGAACTAGATCTAAGTCTCATGATCTGTCTTTTAAAAGACCTTCATATATAGCTGCTTTAGCATCCCAGAAATCAAACTGACAATCTGTCTCAGGAAGCCAATTCAGACACCATTCTAAAGAGATACCAAGTGACATTTTCAAGCCTGAACTGTGAGGCTACCCTCAAATCTTCTTCATCTGGCACTGATTTCTGCTTTTTCTGGACCTCACTGTTAGAGAGGATAGGGCCTGGGGTAAAAAAAGCAAGGGCCTAAGAGGTAATTGGGGCTGACAGGGTGTTTGAGCATTCTAGAGACTTATATGTGACAGGAAATCAAACAATGTATCCTGTGGGAGTCTGGACACACAAAATATAGTTCTTATATTTTCCAAATTTTAAGTCTAAAACAGATTTTGGCACTGACTTCCCATTTCCTTCATGTCACCGGTGACAAATTTTGTGGCATTCAAATAAGGATTTCCTTTTTATCAAGCATAATGGCTCATCATTAGACACTTGCTATGATAAAAAACAACTGCTATGGTCTAAACTGAATCATCTTTTAAAGCAGGTTGCTACAAAACAGTCAAGGATCTGTGTTAAAATTAATTTAAAGATATCATCAATCACTTCAGACAAAAAGAAGCTATTATCCATAATCGATATATTTAATTGCCACAACTTGTAAATCTGTTAAAATAGTGTCCTCACTATGCACTATTCATTATTTTTCCCATGTTCTTTCCCTTCACAAGTCAACAAATGAATCTGACCCTAAAATTAAGAACACATCTAGACATCACTGGTTAATTTTTAAAAATGTGCACCTAAGTTACATGCCCTAAATGGATAATTATGCAAGCAATTGCAAGAAATTGAATGGACAGTTAGTTACCTGTGTGATTGTGCAACTTTGTGTGAATACATTGCTGGGGAACCGGAAGTACTAAAATTCCATGAGATTGAGTCTTCTCAAGTTTCTGTATTTCTGTCCAGACACGTCACAAGGTTCTGTTTTCATAAAGTTTGCAGACTCAGGAGGTCTGGATCAGCTGAATGCATTCTTGAGGCATATCTAATAGAATTCAAACACTAAGGTGCCCTTACACTGCCAGAGTGGTATAAAAATCAATAGGAGACAAACACCTAAATACCTTGAGGATCTGAGCCTTAGCGTACATGAGAATCAGGCCTTCAGTCTTTTCAGATTTGCCTGTCCTCTCACCTACCCTTTTCACAATGCTTCCTGAATTTTCCCCAGCATAGTGCTACGCTACACTGCCCCTACCGTGGCCCTATGCCAAACAGGCACAATCTGACTCTTCATATCTTAAGATACCATTTCAGTAATGTTAAATTTTTGTGGTTATCTAACAGATTACATTAGAGATGGATGTGAGATAATATTTGGAACTTGGTCTGAAATCCTCAAAGTTCAAGGGGGAAGTGTCAAAGGTCTCATGCTCACCCCATTGTGGTGAAGGCAGATGCCTCACTTACCTCATACATTATTTCCTGGGCAATAGCAGTACTGTAGTCTGATCCTGAGCTATAGCCCTCTAGCTGTACCTCTTAACAAGTCCATCCCCTTCCAGTGAGGGTACAAAACAGTCTAAACAAAACCAAAACTCATTTCAAGTCCCACAAGGGACCAGGATCCCGCCCTCATGTGAAGGAGGAAAAGCAATCTTTCAGGTTACCTAGAGAGTCTCAGCTCCCACCCTCTGTGTGGCTAAAGGCCAAGATTTCAGAGGAACAGCCGTGTTAGTCTGTATTCGCAAAAAGAAAAGGAGTACTTGTGGCACCTTAGAGACTAACAACCTCAGCCTGGTCCAGTCCACACAAGAGATCCACTTCCTGGACACTACAGTGCTAATAAACAATGGCCACATAAACACCACCCTATACCGGAAACCTACTGACCGCTATTCCTACCTGCATGCCTCCAGCTTTCACCCTGACCACACCACATGATCCATCGTCTACAGCCAAGCTCTGCGATACAACCGCATTTGCTCCAACCCCTCAGACAGAGACAAACACCTACAAGATCTCTGTCAAGCTTTCTTACAACTACAATACCCACCTGCAGAAGTAAAGAAACAGATTGATAGAGCCAGAAGAGTTCCCAGAAGTTACCTACTACAGGACAGGCCTAACAAAGAAAATAACAGAACGCCACTAGCCGTCACCTTCAGCCCCCAACTAAAACCCCTCCAACGCATTATTAAGGATCTACAACCTATCCTAAAGGATGACCCAACACTCTCACAAGTCTTGGGAGACAGGCCAGTCCTTGCCTACAGACAGCCCCGCAACCTGAAGCAAATACTCACCAACAACCACATACCACACAACAGAACCACTAACCCAGGAACTTATCCTTGCAACAAAGCCCGTTGCCAATTGTGCCCACATATCTATTCAGGGGACACCATCACAGGGCCTAATCACATCAGCCACACTATCAGAGGCTCGTTCACCTGCACATCCACCAATGTGATATATGCCATCATGTGCCAGCAATGCCCCTCTGCCATGTACATTGGTCAAACTGGACAGTCTCTACGTAAAAGAATAAATGGACACAAATCAGATGTCAAGAATTATAACATTCATAAACCAGTCGGAGAACACTTCAATCTCTCTGGTCACGCAATCACAGACATGAAGGTCGCTATCTTAAAACAAAAAAACTTCAAATCCAGACTCCAGCGAGAAACTGCTGAATTGGAATTCATTTGCAAATTGGATACTATTAATTTAGGCTTAAATAGAGACTGGGAGTGGCTAAGTCATTATGCAAGGTAGCCTGTTTCCTCTTGTTTTTTCCTACCCCCCCCCCCCCCAGATGTTCTGGTTTAACTTGGATTTAAACTTGGAGAGTGGTCAGTTTAGATGAGCTATTACCAGCAGGAGAGTGAGTTTGTGTGTGTATGGGGGTGGGGGGGATGTGAGAAAACCTGGATCTATGCAGGAAATAGCCCGACTTGATTATGTAAAGAGTTGTCACTTTGGATGGGCTAGCACCAGCAGGAGAGTGAATTTGTGTGGGGGGGTGGAGGGTGAGAAAACCTGGATTTGTGCTGGAAATGGCCCACCTGTTGATCACTTTAGATAAGCTATTACCAGCAGGACAGTGGGGTGGGAGGAGGTATTGTTTCATATTCTCTGTGTGTATATAAAGTCTGCTGCAGTTTCCACGGTATACATCTGATGAAGTGAGCTGTAGCTCATGAAAGCTCATGCTCAAATAAATTGGTTAGTCTCTAAGGTGCCACAAGTACTCCTTTTCTAAAGGCCAAGAGTTAGTGCTGGGGATTTTGACAAAAGAAACAAACCAGCCAATCTTCTTTCCTCAGAGGGCCCAAGTTGGCAGAACACTTAAACTATTCCTCAGCAAGTAAACAAGTAGTCTGGGAGCTCTAGCTCTATTTGCTTTAGCTGAGCTGAGTCCCACACCCAGGGCTGACAAGCCACACAGGTGTGGCAGGTTGGGACTGATTGTGACCACTGGAGTTCTTTAACCTTTTCTTGACTGGTCAGTGCAGTTGTTAGCTACTCAACCACAGTTTGGGTTGATCAAATCTGGGATTTTGGTTTGGCCCATAACAGAGAGGGCTGTGTGTTATGTTCAGACTATATATGAATCTTCAAAGACCACAGGTGGTTGCTTTTTGAGTTTTAGTTTGGTTCCATCTCTATTTTTCATATCCACTAAATTTGAAGTGCACAATTTGCTCAAATGAAGCATTTTTGTTGCCTCTCTTTGGGCTATGTAGTGGCTGTAAAGCCACATGCCTGTGGCAGAGAGTTACAGAGGTGCACATTACTCCAAACAGAAGCATTTTGCTTAAAGCACAGTGAGCAAGAGTGATCCTCTTACATGCTGCAGGATGCACTCCCTTCAGTGGTGGCCTTGCTCTGCTGGCCTATGTGGAAGAAGGGAGAGATTATCTATGTTGTCAGCACTTACAATTTTATTGCAAGTCTCAAGATATTTGGTGGTTTTTTTAAAAATCTAGCTCCTGGAGTCATGTGACTATGAGAATCTCAGCTTTTATTACCAAATAAATAAATAAAATGATCTCTTGCCCTCATGTTTGTGGAGAAAAGCTTGAGCCATGACCCCTTAAAGGCTCCAAAACCAGAAGTCAAATAAGAAGAACCTAACATTTTTAAAATTTATGATTTTTAAATCAATCATGATTTTTGAATGCTTGGGTTTGGCAATATTGGTTCTGTCTCTATCCTCTGTCCTCCTGGACTCTTTGCATTTATGTATCCATAAACTATGCTATTATATCTTTCTGTATTAAAAAGAATTAAAACTGGAAATATGAAATGTAAACCTGGGGAGCCCCTTCATGGGAAACCATTAAGCTCACTGTGATAAATGATTACCCTTAAATGTTCTAGGACTGTACATATTTTTCAAGAAAGTGTAAAAATTGATATTATTGGAAAATAAAATGATAGAAACCAGGCCATTTGTTTTTTCTATAATAGTGTGTCCTTGTGATGTGACAATGTGCACTTTTCCTTCACTTCTGGCTAGAAGACAGTTATGTTGAGTAGAGCTGCATGAAATGTTAGTGACACCAATTCACACAAAATGTGTCTGGTTTTAGGGTTTGTTACAAACTCTCCACTCACACCTTGGTCATCAAAATGTTTGTATACATTTTGAATAACCTAAGCTCATTTTGGAACTCCTAATTTTGCATTGAAATCAGCCAAAATTCATGGCTTTGACAAGGAACTGGGCAAAAGTTGGTGATTTAGGCTGTTATCTTTGAAATTTAGTTATTTCATTAAAATCATTAAAGCAAAACCCGAGGGTGCAAAATCACGCACAAAACCAAAAAAAATATTCTCATGGGTCACTGCAAAGCAAAGCTGATAAATGTCACACAGTTCTAATTATGAGATATTGGCTATTGGGCCGAAGGAGATGCAATGCCATATAAGGTTTATCTGATGGTAAAACTTAGCCTTCATCTACATCTTGAAGACAAAGATTGCTTAAGAACCTCCCTGCATGACAGTGTGGTTGTAGAAGAACTGTTTCTAATAATCTGGGGAGCCCCCAAAAGTAAGGATTGTACTCAGGGATGTGGTACTGAAAAAGCTTGTATAGATGAATTCTGTATGAGGCAGATGCTTAAGTGAACTTCAGTCATTAACTCTGATTATCCATGATGCATATTAAGGGTCTTAAAATAGTAGACTAAACTTCAAGCAACCAATGACCTGTGTAATACACTCTTGGACAAAACTGTTTTAAAATGCTATTTAATCTAGGCAGTAAAAACCTATAGTCTAATTCCTATGGTATTTTCAACTGATTTGTTGATACAATATCCTAAAGCTTTCAGAGTCCATATGGCTGTGGTATTGTACATACCAGGGATTCCCAGCATTCTGTAATCATGCTATGTTGCAAATGATTTATTCATTTAAATACAACTAAGATGGCAAACTATTCTGATATTATAGCCTTCTAAGGCACTAAACCAAGCTAGAATACAGTGTGTGTTGCATTTATAGTTCATGAGATGTTAATAATTCATACTATTTATGGAAAATATATTATGATCAGGCCACAAGAAAATTAGGTAACATTTTCCCCTACTGTGATTTATGGTTTAGTCCTATGACATATAAAGAAAACATAAGAATGCATGAAATATTCTGCAGCTGCCAGGTAGTTTTATTTTCCAAAACATTTTTATTGCTTATTGTGCTATGTATACTTGGCTCCTCTACAGTCTTTTTGCTGTTTAGCATTAAAATAACATGATCCAATTTTTCTTGTTGCCACCATTTTCCAAAAGCCCTAATTATGCTTCACGGGATATTGTAAACAGAATGTGTTGTTTTTTCTCATTTGTCAAAGTGACAGCTGCTTAAAATTCATCAGTATCCTTGCATTGCTATAAGGCTTATGCAATAGGATAGTAAGTGGTCAGGCTTTATTTTCTATGCTATTGTGGAAGATGAATTTACTCAGTCAGGTATCAGTTTGCTTTGAATTTTTACTTTTATCTGTAGATTATTACAATGGAAATGTGATCATTTTTCATATGTTCCCTTGTTGATAGTGTATTTTTGCTTTGATTTTTATGTTTGACATTTTCAGGAATAGTTTTAATTCCAGTCTAATTTATTTTGTGAAATGACCTATCACTGTTTTATGTTTAAAGCACCACCTTTTACCTCTTCCAGACTGGTGAATGAGGTTGTGGTGAATGAAATGGAACAGTGAGCCAATCAAAAGGCAGAATACTGAAAATGTCAAAGTACAGTGCAACATGGTAAATCAGTCAAGCTTAATTAATACATACTTTATTCCTGTGACTAAATCATTGATTTTTTTTTTAAAAAGTACAACATTAACCCATTCTGTGACCAATAATATTAACTAGATAATTTTTTTATTGCAGTGTCCTCATTTTATGGTTCTTGAATTCCATTGCTCAGAAATCATCTGATCTGACCCTGCTGTGCTTGGTGCAACACTGGGGTAAGGTGAGACAAAAGTGGCTTTTAATCATCCTTTCTGCTCTCCTGATCCTGGCACTATCTGGGATTGATCCAGTCCCTTGTGTAAGTTAGAACAACCTTTAGGCTGCTCTGATTTACAAACATCTGCCTGAGGAGGGCAAATCTTCATCGTCTTGCTCCACTAGCTTTATTGCTATTTAGTGCTGGTGGAGCAAGGTTGAGGATCTGGGCCCATAGTTTAGGGTTTGCCTGTACCATTTGTACATTACAATTCTGACATTTAATAGTACAGATATGACAATAAATGTTCGCAAGTTACTATACATAGAATCATAGAAGATTAGGGTTGGAAGAGACCTCAGGAGGTCGTCTAGTCCAACCCCCTGCTCAAAAGCAGGACCAACATCAACAAAATCAATGTACTTAGTATTTTTTGTAAAGAAAAGTCAGTACTTTGGGACAAATTCTACCTCTTCCTTCGTTGGCATGGAGGGGCCTCAGGCGCAGCAAATCTGGTGTGGTTCTATTGTGTGTATGTAGGACTAGGATTTGGATATTAGATAAAGGGGATCTGCTACTTGTATTTACCATGCATCCCAGCTCCTCGTGCCCATTGTATGCATCCCGGTACAATGAGATTTGAGGGAGGAGACAGGAAAAGAAAGGAAGAACATAGTGGATCCACATAGCAGGAATAGCAGAGACTATTACAACCACAGTACTACAATTGCAGTGATGGAGTGACTGTGTTACCACCCTGAGGACTGGGGGCAGGATTCTGCCCCACTATGACTCCTCTAAGTACTAAGTCCAGTTTCCAGGGCTTGGCATAAGAGACAAGATTTAGCCCTTTTTATCTCTGAGCATCAACAGATTATCCTCTTGCTGTAATTATTAGGAATGGGTGAGCCAGTTTGTGTGAACAAGAACAAGAGCTCAAATCAAAGTGAATCTGAACTGAAACTTCTGAGGTTCAAAAGATGTGTGCATCCTTCCCCCAACTCCTGCCTTCAGCCATTGCTGGAAGGAGAGCTACCAAAAACCATGAGCGAAAAAATGCTATTCCAACCTGCCTTAAAACTAGAAGTAATTCGCTCATGTTAATGCACAAACCTCACCCTTACTCACACAGGCAGTTTCAAACCATGCCAGTCTGGCTGCTTAGGCTAAAGAATGGGATTTCGCCCTCATTAAAGTGCAGACAATTTTGCCAGCACTACTATCCCACAGGCCTGTAGAAAGGCAGCTTGAATTCCCATTGGAACTACATGGGAGCCCCAGTGGTGTAGGCTGCTGAAGAGATGAGCTGAATCAACACTTCCCCAACTGCCCTCATGTGGTACAAGTGTGAGAGGTATCCTAATATATGTTTGGACTCTCCTAACCTGCTATTGACCCCTTTCCCAATACCCGGGCAGCTGCAGTTTCCTGAGGTTGCTATAACCTTCCCCCAGTGAACATTTTTCCCTGGGGGCCCTCTACCAATTCAGATCCTGAGACAATTTGGCTCAGGGTCTGTGAAATGCTTTGAGCATGACAATTGATTGATATGTGCACAGTATTAAGAGGTATGAAAAGTTTCATCCCCGGTGTTTGGATGTGGCTTATAGAAACACTGATAAACTTTTTTCCCCCATCCCCACATTGGACAGTATTTCCAAAATTTGCAATGTTATTTTTCTAATTCAAATGTCTAACATCTAAGTATTAAAGAAAAAATTGAAAAACTGCATAATATACTAAAGAAAGGCAATTACCTAATACCCTTTGGACCGCAGGTTGTCCACCACTGGCCTATCAGGGTAATCCGGTGGCGGGACGCCAGACCATTTACTTACCTTTGCACGGCCGCCTGCAGCTCCCAGTGGCTGGGAACAGCAAACTGTGGCCACTGGGAGCTGCGGGTGGCTGTGCAAATGTAAGCAAATGGTCTGGCAGTCCGCCAGCGGATTACTCTGATGGGCCGCTTAAAACCTACGGCCCGCAGGTTGCCCACCACTGCCTTAGCCTGACCCTGTGCTCCCTGTACAGTTCCTTGGCTGATAATGACCTCACTAGAACAGAACCTGCTTGGGCAGCATATTGGACAGGGAGCTCATCCCTAGAACAAGTCTTTATGTTGTGGAACCTAAATAAAGTCTGTTTTAAATGTATTTTCATTTTCAGGTCATACAGTCAGGGCTGGATTTAGGGGCAGGTGACCCAGGCGACTGCCTGCGGTACTGGTCTTAGGGGATGCCTGTCTTGAGGGAGTGCTGGGTTTGTTGGTAGAGACAAAAGGGAAAATAGAATGTTTGAAGTAAAACGTTTAAGATATTCCATATGTGGATTCATTTTTCAATAAACCTCCTAGAATTTTCTGGACCTTTGTAGAATCTCATGGAACCTTCCAGACTTTGAGAACTACATTTTCCGTGAACCTCTTGGAATGTTGTCAGCCATGCCTTTGCAGGTATATAAAGGCGTGGCTGCCATTCCCTCAGCCTGGTTGTGACAGATGCAGCAGCATCTTCTTTAGATTCAGTATCTCTCTTTGGAGTAGTGCAAAGGATTTTTGTCCTGTTTTCAGCATCAACTATCAGGCGGAAGATACTCACAGACAATGTTACAAATCTGACCATGAAGCTGCTAAGTCACATGCTCTGGAAGAGCTTCATTGACAGCTCAAGTCCAGTGAGGTACCAAGTGACTGAAGTTTAGGACACCCTGATGGAACTGGCATAGGTGAATAAAACCGATGCTGGAATCTGACACAAGGTGCAAAGCCTGGCAAATCAGATCACCGACTTCAAATTTCTGGTCTTAATTGTAGTTTGGCATGATATCCTGTTCCAAGTAAACATTGCGAGCAGGGCATTCCAAACTCAGTCAATGAACACCCTGATCACTACTAATTTGATGAGAAGCTGCCTTGATTTTGTTGTGGCCTAGAGAGACAACGGATTTGAAGATGCTATCACTGCTGCCAGAGAAATGGCTGAAAACTTAGGAGTTGAACCTGTCTTTAAGGAAACTTGTATTAATTGGAAGAAGAGACATTTTGGTTACAAGGGCAGAGATGAGGTGATGGGAAGCTCAGAAATTTTTTTTTTAAGAGGGGAGTTTTTTTGCTCGCTCGTTGACACTGCTCGAGTGTCCATCAAAGAAAGGTTTGGACACATGAAGCACTATGAAAAGACCTGGGGGTTTTTGTTTGACCTTAGTAAACTGCCAGCAAACAGGAAAATACCCTTGAACAATTGTACAGACCTTCACTGGATGCTGACACATGGGGAATATTCGGACATCAATGATAAAGACCTTTATGTTGAATTGGACAAACATCCATCACATTTTGCAACATGGGGAGCACTCTCCACACCAAGTTCTCCTATTCATTCATGATGCAGAGCTGAAGGACACTTTTCTTAATGCATGGATAGCTTTGAGGATTCTGCTCATGCTGCCAATTGCAGTTGCGAGTGGGGAGAGCAGCTTTTCGAAGCTCAAGCTCTTTAAAACACAGCTTTGATCATCGATGGCCAATGAGAGACTGACGGAGAGTGTAAGAATAGGATTCTTGTTTGATGCCATTTGCTTCAGAGTGTGCATATAACGGGGGACAGAGAAAGGAAGGTGTCAATCCCTGAAGCTTTACTACTAGAAATCTTTCCTGCCCAGCTAAGTGCATTTGTGAGTTGCTTTGGTCTGACTGCCAGCTTTCATTTCACTATTTTGGAAGGAAATTAGAGTTATTCCTTTTTTCTCTCCTCTCTTGTTTACTCTGAAAACAAAATGGACCATCCCTCCACACTTTTTTCCTTTTCCTCTACAGTCAGTGATACAGCACACAGATTTACTGGGGGAAAACACAGCTGCTTTGGGCTCCCCATGCCCTCTCAGTCAGCAAAGTGAGAACCCGCCTGCATTCTGTATTTATCAAATATATTCTGGTTCTGTACAAAGACCATAAAGCTGTCCTAGTTAGGTACCTGAGTGTTCTCCGACACTGGGGAATCCCTGGATGGTCTAAAGTTAACATAGCTGGCTCTATACTACACTTTTCCAGCTCCTTTGGAGTAGGGAGTGTGCTGGAGGTATGGCTGCAGTCTAGCCAGAGTGCTGCTGTACTCTGATTCTCCAGACATTACTGCTACTACAGATTACAGGAACTCCATGGATTGCAGGGAGCACAGTTTGGCTCTGATCTGATAGCATTCTACATCCACTTTGCATATATGTAAAAGACAATACAAAGTACCAGGCAGTGGAGAATTAGGCCTTGTGGAAAGCTCACTACTCTGCTCTAGTCATTTCCCATTAGAGGCAGGCAGTGAAAAAGCTTTTCTAAGGGCAGAAGAATTTGCAGCATGGCAGAATAAATTCCTAATGTAAGAAAGCTATTTTCAGCACTGAAGTTAGATACTGTAGGGGAAGGCAACAGACGTTTGAACAGAACTGATGTGCCTGAATAAGAAAACTTTCCTTAGGGCAGTGTTTTTTTTTTTTAAACTTAAAACATTGCTTTTCAAGGCTAGACTGAAGACATAAGACAATAAAAATGTATAACCAGCAAGCCTGAGATTGTCTAATAGGGCTACAGTGCTTGAATGCCAGAGATATTTATTCACACTACCTAAACTATGCTAAACATTTTCCTTCAGGACATTATTTGACACAACTCTAGGCTAATTTCTTTCCTAAGAAGCAAATTAAATCAAGCAGCCTTTTTATTTAATCACTCCCAAAATATCTTGACCCTCAAGGTTCAGTATTGATTAAGGAAACTGATAGCTATTTTAAAACTAGAGATCTACTATCAACTACTCTTACCAGAGGATTATATTAACACTTTAATTCTCATTAACAGCTATTATAGTACTATAACAGGGCTTTTGGTGCTTAAATATCACTGTGATAGTAAAAAGAAAAGGAGTACTTATGACACCTTAGAGACTAACAAATTTATTTGAGCATAAGCTTTTGTGAGCTACAGCTCACTTTATCGGATGCATGCAGTGGAAAATACAGTGGGGAGATTTATATACACAGAGAACATGAAACAATGGATGTTACCACACACACTGTAATGAGAGTGATCAGGTAAGGTGAGCTATTACCAGCAGGAGAACAGGGTGAGGGGGGCGGGGGGGGGACTTTGGAATTAATAATCAAGGTGGACCATTTCCAGCAGTTGACAAGAACGCCTGAGGAACAGTGGAGTTGGGGGTGGGAATAAACATGGGGAAATAGTTTTACTTTGTGTAATGACCCATCCATTCCCAGTCTTTATTCAAGCCTAAGTTAATTGTATCCAGTTTGCAAATTAATTCCAATTCAGCAGTCTTTCATTGGAGTCTGTTTCTGAAGTTTTTTTGTTGAAGAATTGCCACTTCTAGGTCTGTAATAGAGTAACCGAAGAGATTGAAGTGTTCTCCGACTGGTTTTTGAATGTTTTAATTCTTGATGTCTGATTAGTAGGCATAGAAAAGCCTGAGACAGATAATAGCTATTGAACTGCTTTAACTAAGGCATGTTTTCACTAGGGCTGTCACGTGATTAAAAATAAATAAATAATTGCGATTAATCACACTGTTAAATAATAATAGAATACCATTTATTTAAATATTTTTGGATGTTTTCAAATATATTGATTTTAATTACAACACAGAATACAGAGTGTACAGTGCTCAGTTTATATTTATTTTTTGATTATAAGTATTTGCACTGTGAAAAAACAAAAATAGTATTTTTCAATTCACCTAATATAAGTACTGTAGTGCAATCTCTTTATCATGAAAGTTGAACTTACAAATGTAGAATTATGTGCAAGTCCACTCAGTCCTACTTCTTGTTCAGCTACTTGCTGAGACAAACAAGTTGGTTTACATTTGCAGGACATAATGCTGTCTGCTTCTTGTTTACAATGTCACCTGAAAGTGAGAACAGATTTCTCATGGCACTGTTGTGGCCGGCGTCACAAGATATTGTGACAAAGTTCCAGCGCTACCTTGGTGGGTCTTGCGCTTATTGGCGGATTTGCTCGCCTTGGAGCTTCTCGGCAGCCCTCAGCTTGGCCGTTTTTCTGAATTCACAGTCCAGGTCGACTCCTCCTGTGTCTGACCAGGAGTTGGGAGGATTTGAGGGGAACCCGGGCCTGTCTTCTACTCCGGGTTCCAGCCCAGGGCCCTGTGAAATGCAGCTGTCTAGAGTGCTTCCTAGAACAGCTGTGCGACAGCTACAACTCCCTGGGCTACTTCCCCATGGCCTCCTCCCTACACCTTCTTTATCCTCACAATAGGACCTTCCTCCTGGTGTCTGATAATGCTTGTACACCTCAGTCCTCCAACACTCTGCGTTCTCACTCTCAGCTCCTAGCACCTCTTGCTCCCAGCTCCTCACACGCACATCACAAATTGAAGTGAGCTCCTTTTTAAAACCCAGGTGCCCTGATTAGCCTGCCTTAATTGATTCTAGCAGCTTCTTGATTGGCTGCAGGTGTTCTAATCAGCCTGTCTTAATGGTCTCCAAAAGGTTCCTGATTGTTTTGGAACCTTCCCTGTTACCTTACCCAGAGGAAAGGGACCTACTTAGCCTGGGGCTAATATATCTGCCTTCTATTACTCTCCTATAGCCATCTGGCCCGACCCTGTCACAATGTTTACATGCCAGATGCGCTAAAGATTCGTATGTTCCTCCATGCTTCCACCATGATTCCAGGGGACACGCATACATGCTGCTGATGGGTTCTAATCAATAACAATCGAAAGCAGGGCAGACCGACACATGTTCATTTTCATTATCTGAGCCAGATACCACCAGCAGAAGGTTGATTTTCTTCTTTAGTGGTTCGGGTTCTATAGTTTCCGCATTGTAGTGTTGCTCTTTTAAGACTTCTGAAAGCATGCTCCACATCTCATCCACTTCAGATTCTTAAACCTTGGGTAGAGTGCTGTAGCTAATTTTAGAAGTCTCACATTGGTACCGTCTTTGCGTTTTGTTAAATCTGCAGTGAAAGTGTTCTTAAATTGAACAACATATGCAGGGGACATACAATTGTCCCCCAAGGAGTTCAGTCACGTTATTTTTTAACAAGTGTCATCAGCATGGAAGCATGTCTTCTGGAATGGTGGCCAAAGCATGAAGGGGCATACGAATGTTTCGCATATCTGGCACGTAAATACCTTGCAATGCCATCTACAAAAGTGCCATGCAAATGCCTGTTCTCACTTTCTGGTGACATTGTAAATAAGAAGAGGACAGCATTATCTCCCGTAAATGTAAACAAACTCATTTGTCTTAGCGATTGGCTGAACAAGAATTAGGACTGGCTCTGAAGTTTTACATTGTTTTGTTTTTGAGTGCAGTTATGTAACTAAAAATACCCTCTATGTTTGTAAGTTGCACTTTGACGACAAAGAGATTTCACTACAGTACTTGTATGAGGTGAATTGAAAAATACTATTTCTTTTGTTTATAATTTTTTACAGTGCAAATATTTATAATAAAAATATACACTTATTTCAATTACAAAGAATAGAAAATATGAAAATGTAGAAAAACATCCCAAATATTTAATAAATTTCAATTCGTATTTTATTTTTTAACAGTGTGATTAAAACTGCGATTAATCACAATTAATTTTTATCGCAATTAATTTTTTGAGTTAATCGTGTGAGTTAACTGTGATTAATTGACAGTAAGTGTTTACATTACTTTATTGTAATTTATTTATTAAAGTAAGTGTTTACATTACTTTATTTTCTAGACTCAGTGTTTTTAAGTAGTAACTGTACAGTCTAACCTCAGAGAGCCCATTAAGTATATCATCCTCATAGTAAACCTATTGGGGTATAAAGTTAGACCTTTTGTTTGCAATGGTCAGTGTGAGGGGCTAGGTAACAGAAGATATAATATCTGTGCATCTGGAAAAGCCCAGACTGAGACCCTGTGACAGTACTAAATAGGCTGTAGAAGCTCAGCAATGAAGGCAATCAATTGCCAATAGCCCATTTTTGCAAGAACAAGAAGCAGTCTATTCAACTTCCTAAACCTGGATCTGTTCCCTTGGATATAGCTGTTTTCCTCCTAATCTGAGTATGGTAGTAATAAAATTACAGTAAAATGGAAAAAGAAAAGGAGTACATGTAGCACCTTAGAGACTACTCCTTTTCTTTCTGCGAATACAAACTAACATGGCTGCTACTCTGAAACCAGTAAAATGGAAGTGGCTACACCCTTTAGTATATTTGAAAGTGAATCTCTTTCAAATGTCAGGCTAGCTTGTTATTAACATGCTGTTGCCAAGCCATCCAGCAAAATCATAGAACCATTGATTGTAGGGCTGGAAGGGACCTTGAGAGTTCATCTAGTCCAGTCTCCTGTGCTGAGGCAGGACCAAATATACCTGATAGGTCCTTATTTAGCCTGTTCTTAAAAATCTACAATGATGGGGATTCAAGAGCTTCCTTGGAAGCTTGTTTCAATTCTTAACTAATCTTAGAGTCAGAAAGTTGTTCCTAATATCTAACCTAGGTTTCCCTGGCTACGCTGATGGGCAAGTATTATCTTATATTTTCAGAACCATATCTGCCCCAACACTGAGCTTTAAAAAAAAAATCTGCCCACGCAAACTGAGTGCCTTATTTCCCTACTATGCAACCATCTCGTCCTCTTTGAAAATGTTGTGTTCAATTAATATTTGTGAATATATCTGTTGCATTATTTGCCCAGCTCATTCTATTCATTTCTGCTTTCTAAAGTGTGAAAATAATGAATTGATAGATCTAAGAAAATGATAGACATAGACCCAGCAAAAAGAAACACTGCATCGGTCTTGTCAATACTTTCCATAAATAATGGGATCAGAATTGCCATACTGGATCATATTAGTATCCTAGTACTGCGTAGTGGCTGGAAATAAAGATAAGCTAAGTGACAAATACTTGTTTACCAGCCCAGAACATGGAGATTAGAAAGACTATTTAAGTGATTAAATTAATGTAAAGCAGTTTTGAAGCATTTCAACATACCTATGCTCAAGAAAACAAGTATAAGCCATGTACAAAAGGGCCAGATTTTCTTCACCCTGTTAAATCTATTTTCATAATCAAGTTTTATCTATTTCAAAATGTCAACGTGTGCTTCAGAAAGAACCTTGTGGGGAGGTAAGCGAGTGTTGCTAATTCTGTTTTTTGATGGTGTTTTCTACAGCTGTGATCTTTAAAAGGATTGATCATTGGTAAAAATTCTCCTACAGTTTACAAATGGAAATGTAGGAACATTTTCCCCATAAACAAAATCTGAGCATAAAGTAGTTGTTGTGACACATATAGCTGTCATTTACACAGATCTTATGTTTAATATGCCCAAGCAACTTCAATGGATTGTCATGAAATGAAGCTTTAAAAAAATATCCTGTCATAAAAAAACAAAACAAAAAAAACCCCACAGCCAAATTTAGTTAAAGATACAGAAGGGAAAGAACATAAGAACCTCTTAGTACTGTATCACTAAGCTTTTGTAATATTCCTTTTTATCTAGTTTTGGAGCGGTGTTTGTCGTTGAATATCGTAGAGACTGAGCCAAAATATCAAAGCATTGTCACATTTTGCACACAACAAGTTGCTAGGCTCTGCCTTGGCTGGTCTCCTTTCCAGTGTCAGGGATGGTATGCCAGGAGAAAAATGAAGCGTCTGTGGTAGCTTTGAGTCTTCAGCAAAATCTGGAATTTTCAAAAATTAGCTGTGTTACACTTTCCATCCTCTCAGGAGGATGGCATGATATCGCCCACTAAGTGAACATAAGCAGTTATTAGTACATGCTTCTGACATCTCCACTATCTAAAGGCACACATCAAATAGTGGAGATTTTCAAACAAAATTTTAAGACTGACTGGTGTAACCAGATTGGACAGAGTTTGGCTCAGAAGCTGTAGCTATGATCATGAGAGAGAGGCAGACATGCTGAGAGAAATTAATAAGAACCTAAATTTTTCAAATTATGAGAAGTGGCCAGTGTTAGGTGGCTTGTTACCCTGGTGGTGTGGGAGTTCCTCTCTCTAATAAGCCACCATGTAATATTCCAGGAGATGAGCCTCCTAGCATTTAGTTTTCCAACAGGGGTGTTGTCATCTGGATGATGGCCATTGGGTAGTGGAATTCAGAATGGAGTCAGTAGTGAACCCAGATGGGAAGAGATGTTGGGAGATTACATGCTCTGGAGCCAGGTTGTTCCCAAGTGAATGCTGTGGGAAAATGATGTAGATTAGTGAGGGTGAGTGCAGGTGATCTGGCAAGGCTGTGGAACATGGCCTATTTGGCAGAGCACCATTGGAGGGAATAGTTGACCTGGAGGAACAAGCACCAGCCTTCCAGTATTTTTCTCTCCCAAAGAGATCTGAAGTCACCTGACAATAGAGGACATATTGCGGGACCAGCTCATCTTCCCAGAGATCTGCTCTAGTACAGATGTGCCTGTGTGTAATATGAGGAAGGACTAAGGAGATGGCCATACATTTGCCTAGCACATACTTTCCATGTACTTGCTGGAAAGTATAATGGATTGGCTTTATTGGACCTACATAGGTCATATGTATTGATTATATGGGTTACATTGATTGAGGGATGTGTGTCTTCGTATTATCAAGTTCACATATCCTTCATGTTTGTGATGGAAGATCTACTAAAAGAGATGTAGCTTTACTAAAGATAATTGGTTTTTAACTAAATTCTCAACTTACTCAAATGCTACTATATCTGAAACCCAATCAATGAGAGAAAATTGCAGCCAAATGGAAGTGAAATAATTTATTCTTGTGTGCCTGCATGAACTGTAGCCAAAATGGAACTGTCAGGATACTATTATTTGGCAAGTCCTTGTTTCTTCACTTGTTCAGGGTTGTAAATGCAAGTCTTCAAATGAGTTTGTAGGTATAACAACAATCATCTTTGGAGAGGCTAGTTCCTCAAGTCCCATAGTGACACCCATGAACTTCTTTAATTTGCTCCTAGAGAGTTTGTTTCATATGTTTCATGCATGTAAGAGCCAGACACATTGTGAGTTCATTGGGCTAGTTGCTTCTGAGCTTTGAACATTCGAATTATAAGTTGATTTAACAAATACATCAGGACATGTTTAATTTAAAGATGTACAGTTCAGTAAATTATGCTTTGATGTAAATATTGAAATGTATAGAATATTTTGATATTTCAAAGGTATCTGAATATGGGAACCAATACTGCTTATTCTGTACTGTATAAGTGAACATGCACTCCCAGGTAGAGTCATTTTGGTGACAGCTCCAGGATCTTAGGAGATATCTCAGTAACTTCTAAAGCCCTTGTTTTTTCTCCTTGGGATGCTGCCTAATCAATTCAGAATGCTTTGAGTGATATCAATTAATTATGTCAGAAGAAACACAGTTTGCAAGTAGAGCCGATCAAAAATTGGAATTTTGTCCCACAGGAAATCCTGATAATTTTGACATTGGGATGAAAAGTCAAGATATTGAATTTTTTTTCTCTTAGCACAAGAAGTTTTGAATTTAATGTTTAAATATTGTCAAAATTAAATGTTGAAATATTCCCAAATTGACATGTTTCATTTCTGTTTGTCAAACTGAATCAAAAGTTTAGTTTTGGATCAGGTCAACATTAATCTGCATTGGCCTGAGTTATTACAGGGTCTTTTGGGAGTTGTAGTTTGAGTGCCTCATGCCCCCATTCTCTTCTATGAGGAGACTACATAGTCCAGCTGGAAATATTTCCCATGAGCCACTGTGGTCATGGAATTTCCATGATGCACCATGGCAGATGAGGCAGAGAGGAGACTGGGGTATCATGGGAGATGTGGTCTGGCTAGGGAGCCCAGCCAAAAGGATAGAATGGGATAATGAGGTACCTGAATTACAACTCCCATGATGCTGTTTGCTCTAGTGGATTTGGGTCTAGACTTGGCATTTGGAGACCTAGGTTCTAATTCCAGCTCTGACACAGAGTTGCTGTGTGAACTTTTGCACATCAGTTTCACCTGCCCATGCCTTAATTTATCCATCAGTAAAATAGCGATAATGATACACTGTCCTTTGTAAAAAGCTTTGAAACCTATGGATGATAACTTATTTTTATCATCATAGGATGAAATAATAATAGTAGTTTGGAAAAAAGGTAGAATAAATTTAGCAAGACAGAAAGAAGAGAGTAGAGAAATCAACTAATTCTAACGTGAAAAAAGAGCTCCAGACATTTGAAATAGTCACCATAGCTTTAAAGTCAAATAGCTGTCAACTTGAACTTTAATTAGAAGCAACCGGGGACAGCTGGTAACATGAAAGTATATTTTTGTACCAGTCACCAGTGAAGTAATGTTACAGGAATGTTCTACCAATCATCACTCTGAACCACCTGAAGCCTATGATTAGAAAAGTCTGGCAGACCAACAGAAAGCCAGGTAGAACTTGCAGATACAGTTAGAACTTGAAAGATGCAGAGTGGTGGCTTGGTTTATCTTCCACTCACAGCATTCTGTCTGGGTGCATCCTTATCCAAATTGCCCCATAAAAAACACACTTTAAACTAAACAGATACGCTGCAGGAAATCCAAACCCTTTAATGTAGATCTGAGAAAAAAATGGGGTGAATAGTAAGTTTGCTGAAAAATGCCTGTTTGGGGTGCCAAAACTATTTGTGAATTTATGTCAAATCTGGCAAATAGTTTAGGCCAAACAAAACAAAACACCCTGAAAAACACAAGCTGTGAAATCTCAAAATGGCCACGGAAGACCGCCCGCACCCAAATAAAAAAAAAACACCTTGTTTTTTCACTCAGCTCTACTCCAATGTACCAGCTCCATGCTTCCTTCTTGTGACATACTCAATGGAGTGGGCATTCCCAGGAGAAGAGGGCATGTTGGAGCCTCCATATGGGATGGTGTTTCCCAACTGCTCAAACAGCTTTTGGGGGCTTTGGGCAGCTTGACAGAATTTGGAGTAGCCTTCAGACTGGTCTAATTTATGCAGGGCTCTTGGCTGGTCCCAAGACCAAGGTAACAGAAGTGTGGCTTGAAATTCTTCTTGTTCCATGTTGTAGGATGAGCACAGAACAGAGAAACCAAGAAAAACCATATTAGGGTTGTGAAAAAACCACGCTCCTGTCAGACATAGCTATGCTGACCTAAACTCTAGTATGGTGGCAGATGGAAGAATGCTTCTGTTGATGTAATGAATGTTGTTTGTGGAGGTGGTGTTCCTACACTAACAGAAAGGCCCTCTACTGTTGGTGTAGGCTGCATATAAACTATGGGGTTATGCCAGCAGGGCTATGTCAACATAGCTATGCCAGTATAGACTCTATAGTGTAGACATACCCTCAGTGAATCCCATCTCCACAAGCTTGTTGTAGAAAAGGGTTTGAGTGGATTAAAGGCCATACCAAGTCCATCCAGATTTTATTTCAAATGACACCAGTACAATAGATTCTGCTTTTACCTAGAGAAACATGCCTAAGGACTGCTCTACACGGAAACATTACACTGGCATAGCTACGTCTGAGGGGCATAACAAATCCACATCCCTGAGAGATGTAGTTAAGTTGACCTAACCCCCAGTGTAGGTAGTGGTAGGTCAAAGGAAGACTTCTTCCGTCAATCTACCTACCCCATCTCAGGGAGGTGGATTACCCACGCCAATCGGAAAACCCCTCATTGATATAGGTAGTGTCTACACTGAAGCACTAGCGTCACAGCTGCAGTGGCTGTCTGATTGCATCACTCACTGCGACACTGAGGCAGGGCTGTAACTTGAAGTCACGTCAAGGCTCATTCCTTCAGATCAGAGCACCTTCAGCTTCCAGCCTGAAATTTGTCTCTCCAGGAGGTTTACAGAGTAGCTAGTTGAGAATCGAGGTTCAACATAGGAGTATATAAAAAAAAAAAAAAACACAAAAAACAAAAAAAAACACCCTTGTTTCCTAACTCTGGATGACTAGATTTTCCATCCCTAGTGATTTATTTTGATTGGGATGTCACTTTGAGTTGGCCACTTATGTCATGTATCAGGTGTATCTTGGTCTTCTTTTTAAACTTTGTTTATGAGGTACTTTAGGCGTCCGTAAACTGTATTAGCTTTGTTTTTCCCCATTAAGGTATGTTATCTTTTCTTTATTGTTTCTACTTGTTGAAAGTATCTGGTTAAATTTTATTTTAAGAATATCCCTTCATCTTGAGTTCCCAGAACTGGAAAAATGTATCTTTGGTTCTAATTTGGTAATAATTTTGTTCTAAAAATATAGGGCTTGTGTACACTTAAAATGCTACAACAGTGCAACTGTGCTGTTGCAGGGGCACTGCTGTTGTGCTTGAGTTTAGACATTACCTACACTGACAGAAGGGATTCTCCCATTGGTGTAGGAAATCCACTTCCCGGAGAGCTGGTACCTAGGTCAATAGAAGAATTCTTCCATTGACTTTGTACTGACTACACTGGGACTTAGGCAAGCTTAACTACACTGCTCAGGAGTGTGGATTTTTCACACCCACGACCAACTAGTTAAACCGACCTAATTTTCTAGCATAGATCAGATCATAGTGTGTCTCGGGTATATCTACATTACAGGGGCACAGCTGCAATGCCACAGCATAGATGCTTCCTACATTGACTGAAGGGGTTTTCCCATTGATATAGTTAATCCATCTCTCCAAGAGGAGATAGCTAGGTTGATGGAGAATCCTTCCATTGACCAAGCCCCATCTAAACCATGAGTTAGATCAACTTAATTATGATGTTCAGAGCACAAAATTTTTCACAGCCCTGAGTGATGTAGCTAGGTTGACCTAAGTTTTAGGTGTAGACCAGCCACAGTGGATCACAACTCTTACAAGCATCTCTCCGAGACACTTGAAGCGTTCTTTTGGTTTTAAATTGGCTTTTCATTTAGGAGTTATCATCTCCCAGTCTTAAATGGATCTGGGTCTCTAATACATTATGTGTAAGGGGGTGTAGTGGGGTCGTGAGGAGAAGCAGTGGGAAGCCTCAGGCACTAGGTGAGACTGTGTAAGATACCCACCCGGTGAGATGACCTAAACTGATTCAGCAACACAGAGGCATATATGCAGATAAGTAATTAAGGTGAGTAGTTCTATTTTGTATGGGAAACACTTGAATATTCAACCAAAGATTTGGACAATGAGAACTAGAGCTGGTAGAAATCCTGAACTTAATTTTTGTTGGGAACTTTTTTTTTTTGGTGAAAAACACCCCCATTTTTCATCCAACAGTATCATACATTTACATTATTTTCCTGAATGATTCAAAGATAGATTTATACCTATCATTTTGGCCCTATTAATCCCCAACTATACTTTTCTTCATTTCCCTCATATTGTAATTTTTGTTAAATCCTAACATCTTTAAAAACCCACTACTTATTGTTTCCTTTTTCTGCACTTATAGTTATCTCCTCAGGGAGCAGAGTTTCCACCCTTGAATAGTAGGTCTTAGTTAATCCTAATAATAATAGTAATACTTATAAGAGCAGCGTGTATAGTAATTGCTGTCTTCAAGGCACTAATGTGGCTGACAAATTAGATTTTATAAAGCTTTGTAGCTCACTTATACATATGTTACAATGTCACTGAAGTTGTATTTATGATTGCTTAACAGCAATAACATTCTCTAGGATGGGGTAGCTAATAGCCACACTGCTGGCCAAATCTGGACTGCTAGATGCTTTTGAGCAGGCTGCAAAATTTTATTTACTTATCATTGTTATTTTTTTCTGGAGTCTGGACCTGGACTATACCTTGACCGAGAAATTTGGAACTTAACAAAAAAATAATTGTTTATACCTGCTCTAGGATATTAGCTCCCTGCTACCGAAGCTTTTTTTTAAAAAAAATGGATTAATTAATTTCTACTGCACTAAGGATTAATCAGCAGAAATACAAGTTTCACAAACTTCCAATAAAACAATCAAGAATCTTTAGAAAGTATATGTAAATACACTCTCAAAATGTATGTACTGCATTAGGGCCTGATCCAACATTCAGTAAAGACAATGGAAAGACTCCCATTAGCTTCAGTGGGATTTAGATCAGGCCCATAATATTTTTACATTAATTTCAGCAGAACTAGCTGAGATCTAAGGTACTTCTACTCCACTAATTAACTGGGTAGGCATACCTGCGCAAGGTCTAATCAGGCTAGCATGGGTAACAATAGCAGTGAAGATAGGACAGGCTTCAGTGTGACCTGGCCACCACAGTACAAGCCCACAAGGGACCCCGGGTACATGTTGAAGTCTGTGCTGAAATCCATGCCATTCACATCTTCACTACTATTGTAACTCATGCTAGCTAGATTAAAGCTAGCATAGGTATGCCTAGGTGCTCTACAATTATGCATTAAAGTTACGTTATACCTTAAGTTTGGTCTGCTCAGTAAGCCAAATTTTGTCCTCAGTTAAACCTGTGTAAAACCATGGAACTGAACAGTAACTATACAGAATTTGGCTCAGTCACGTCACTCATTATTTATACTTTGTCAGGATTTCCCCCTCTAGCCTCCTAGAGATTTCGAAGGCTTCTAATATATCGACTGATTTTTGTAGGAGACTGACTGCAGTGTGCATCTTGATTGTGAAAACAGTATGAAATGGAAATATCCTGTAAAAGTTCAATAGCTACTACTGATCAAGCCCACTTGGCTTCACAGCTCCATGTGAAAGCTGTATTGTGCACAATTGAGAGCTATTTTAGCTCAGATAAATTAGTTAAATGAGACAAATATATTTTCATGATCTCATCTGATGTTTCTTCCTCTTTGTATTTTAGTTTAATTTTTGCATATGTAAAGTGAAGCTTTGCAAGAGACATTGCAGAGTAATGAATGTCAGAGGAGAATTCTATTATTTATACAGAGCTCTCATGTTTTCTAGAACAATTTCCAGGGTTGTTAGAGGATCTAAGACAAGAATACAAATTAGAGGGATAATACTGTTTAACAATGTCCAGTTAAGGGCCAAATTCTATCTGGCAATGCACATTCATGCATGCCAAAAAACTCCAAAACCCATACAGAGCAGAGGAATTTATGCCATAAATTTGACACCCCTTTTTTGCCCCCTTCAGAAAGCTGTGCATTTCAGGTAGTCTGATGTCACAGAGAAATTCAGTGGGATATGGCCAAAGAGAAATGGGAGTGGTTTGCATATACATGTCCTCATATATTACTTTCTGATCCTCACAGTTGCCCCTTAGCAAAGTTCTCTACACTCAAATTATTCCTACTTTTAGTGGGAAGAGAAGGCCAGATTGATGCACCCTTTGAGGGGCCAGAAACAAAGGAAGGGCTCAAGTAGCCCCTCCCAACCTCCCCTTTTACAGGGGCTGGCCACAACTGCAGTCATTGTGTTCACCTGAGGAGAGCATGTGCTATACTTCTTTAAAGGGCATAACAGTGCACTCCTGCTGTGTGCTTGAGAACTCCAGAAGAAATGTGTCTCACTGTATTCTTGTTGAAGCAGTCCAGTGCTCCATCTTGTGCCTTAAGGATCTGATCCAGCTCCTATTGAAGTTTACTGCTTGCAGTGCAGAAGGACTTGGCCAGAAAAGCACATCTGAGCCCAGAAACAGGGAAGGAATACTGAGCCATATTTAATGATGATCTTGCAAGGACTATTACCATGTCCCTTTTTGGTGGTCGCGCTTTGGTGGGATGGGGTGGTTAAAATTTGGCCCTATATGAATAAATGAGGGGGAGGAATATTTCAAATCCTAGTTATTGAAAATATTCAAAAAAGTTTTTGCCACATCTTTGCACACAGCCCTCGCCCCCATTACTTGAATTTAATGCTATACTGGAGGAAGCATTAGAAAAATAGAGGGAGCAATTTTGCATTGACAGCTGGGATGATTAGATGACCTAATTTTTTCTAAAATATGAGATTTAAGTTATTTTATCTGCTTCCACTAGAACAGTGTGTGTCCCAGAATTATACTATATCTTTACAAATACCCACTCTCACTAAACTATCCAATACCAGCAAGGCATTTAGCCATACATGACTATTTTTCTGACTAAATCCTATGCAAATCTTTGGAAATGTAGGAGTTCATGTGTCAATAATAATCAAGTATTGTGGGTTCGGTGAGACACCATCAAAGCTGGTGGGTATAACTGCTGCCCTTCATTTAAGATAGATGTGGGAAATAGTTAAGCTCCTTTCTAGTAGCCCCCACCCAAAATGAAGGCATATGCATGCCCACCTAGGAATTAAAACTAAGTGTGTGAAGGGCTTCACTGGTGTGAGAGAGACGAGACAAGGAGAGGAAGCAAATAGAAAGACTGAGAAGGAAGCTACAGCCAACTTGGACAAGCACAGTGTGGTGCTTACTAAAAGTGCCTTGATCTGTAAGCAAAGAAGCTGTCCTTCTGTTGTTTGGTTACTCCCGTGTTCATGAAAATAAGACTGTAAATAAACAAGATTGCCCCAAAGATTCCTGAGTCCATAATCAATTTCTCCTCCAAACTTAAAGCATCTTGCAGTTGTTTCAAGATATCTAGTAAGATATCTGGATAGCAATAATCATTGCTAATATAGGAAAAATATGGCCTGGTACTCCTCTTATTTACAACAATTCAATGGAAGTCAATGGATTTACTCTTAATTTATACTGATGCAAATGAGAAAAAAAAAAGAGAGCGTCAGGCAGAATATCTGGCAAAAATAAATAAAGGAGGAGAGTTCTGTAACACAGTTCAGGTTGTAAGAGTTTCCTTTCTCTTATTTTTTTTGTCTCTCTCTGAAGTGATCGAAAGCAAGAATACTGAGAATCATGTAGACCTGATCAGATTCGTTCATGTTACGGGCAGATATTTTTGTGCACGCGTTTCATGATAAAAGGCATCACGCTATTAAAGTAATAGCTGCATTTATAGCAAATAAAATAAACTTTCTTCTACAGGTTGACTATGAGTGCAAGCTGTGTGAATTCACTGCTTTCGGTGATTATAGGGCCAAACACTATGGATGAATAATCCTGGGACTACTAATAGGTTTATGTGGATTTACCCTGAAATTAGGGTAACCAAGCTTCACATTTCAGGGCATAAGACTATCATTGCAGTGGGTAGGAAGGAATTTCTCTCCCTGGTACACACTGTAATGTTAGCGAGGCACATAACTTTTTTCCTCCCTTTCTTTTCCTCCCTTCACCCCCTTCCTTCCAGTCACAGTTTCTGGGAGAATTATTGAAAGATATTAGATTTGATGGAGCAAGAGTTCAATCTGACATGGTAATTTTTAAAATAGGTTCAGCTTTGCCATGAAACCTAGACATTGTCAAGCTCTGTTCAAGGGATATTATAATACACTTGCACCTCAGGAAGAGGAAACAGAGCTCTACCTTTTATTCCCACATATTCCATATAACAATGTTTAAGACAAATTGGACTTTTGCTTCAAATTCACACTATGCTGCACAGTGACTCCAAAATAATAGCATTATTTACTCAGTTGTTAATCATGACTGCACTTCTTCTAGCCAGAGCCAACACAGATACATTAGAAAAGGCACACAGAAGAGAAGCCATCTTGAGTCAAGTATAAGTTAATAATTCTAACACATATACCACTGAAAAGTGAATCAATCAGTTGAGAAGCTCTGCTCCTAAGACCTGTTTGACAGAAATATTGCTTAATGTGAAGCATGCAGACAGTAATGGGGTCACATTCTAGACATTCCCAAATGCAAACACGTAAAAGTAGCTCATTGTGACATTTCTCTCCCCCATCCCCTGAAGATTATGAGCAGTGTGAAATATTAACCTTCAGCTCACTTCCAGGACCACTCAAGGAGCTTAGAGTGTGAGACTCTTTAATGATCACCAGGGGACATGGGAACATGCACAGATGATTTGAGTTCAGCAGAAGATGACAAAGGCTAGATGCACCAGCAAATTAGTTCAAATGCATAACACTTCCCCCTGTGAAACCTCAGAGAGATTGCAATGCCTGTCATCTTCTGCTCCCTGTCACACTGTAGGCCTGATGGAATATGTAATGGTATCTAGTGTCACAGATCTGATCAGTTTCCTTCATTATGCCATACATTGACAATTTTGTTTTTAATACCATATGTCAGGGTGTCATTCTGAAAACATGGAATACATAATAGAAACATCCATAAATTATGCATCATTTTGAGTCACATAATCAGCCACAGTGCAAGTGATAAGTTGGGAACACTCTGGGTAATTGGATAGGAGAACGGTGATTCTCCATTTTACTAATGGCTTTGTTATGATGCTTCTTGTGTTGAAGGACACTTACCTCTTGAGCATCTCCTGTAGATTGGCAACCTCACTAGGCAGGTCTTCAGTGGTTCAGACCTCCAGCCAAGTCACCTAGTCAAAATGAATGAACTACTTTCAGGGTAACAAAGAGTTCAACTGTCAGTCCTTATCAGGGTCTTTAGCTCCATCTCTGGGCCCTGATTGATTCAGCTGTTCATATGGGCTTCCCCTTTTTATGGTTTAGGCCACTTTATCAGTGGCTGGTTGGGAACCCCAGTCTCCCACTACTCCAGGTTCCAACCCAGAGACTCTATAAAAGGCAGCCATGTACTACTTCCTTTAATTCCTTCAATTAGTTGCTGAGCCTCTTCTCAGCTTTTCCCTTTCCCTCCAGTCATTACCTTAGTGCTAGCGTTTTCAGGTCCTCTCATCCCCAGGTTTAGCAAATACAGTCTGTCCAGCACCCTTTAGCTAAAGAGGACAATCCTTCCTTGCCCCTCTATCCTCAGCCAGGAACTGACATGTTCAGGCCCTGTAGCAACTTTTAGCGGAGCCTGCTGGGCTCTGATTGGCTGTTTCTATGACTCTCTAGGCAGGCCTGGAGGACCCACCTTTGGTACTCCTTCCTGTGGGGAGTGTAGCAGGACCACAGGACCTCCAGCAAGGGGCCAAAGGGCAATGCACACCCCATCACACTCCTCCATTTGCCTTATGAGCTTCCTTGTAGAGTTCTATTAGCTAGAACCAATTCTAATACCCAATACATAGGGAGAGCCACTTTTACAAAGTAAATCTCTTACCTCCTTATATCTTCCTGAATTTTAGAGAGACAAAAAAGGAATTTCATCTATTTAACTAGTATTTCTTAAGGAGTGTGCTACAATAGAGAATGGAAATAAGTGTCAGCACTTAGATTCTTGTCCCTGCTCTGCACCGGTTGGTTGTGTTTTCTTGAGCAAGTCACTGAAGTGCTGTCTGCCTCATTTTATCCACCTGCCAAATGTTTATGTATTTTCCTGAACTCCTTGTGTTGCATTATTCCTCTCAGTCTGATGCAGCTCTTGAAAATTGTCTGCACTGCACCAGGTTTTTTGACATGCTACTTCTATTCTACCTGACATAAGATTGCAGAAGGGAGCCCATGGTCAGAGTCCACGAAGTGTGGCCTGATTTGAAAAAGGTGCTGAGTACTCACAACTCTAACTGACCTTGGTGGGAACTAGTAGTGCTCAACACTTCTGAAAATCAGATTTAGGTAGCTACATTTAGCTCCTATTTTGACACATTTGGCCAATAACAATGGTCTTGGTCAGAATCAAAGGAAAATTCTCTCTGCTGATGAAAAAAAGCTGCAAGACCAACAAGTACAGCTTTTATCATCACTGCAGATGCTACCATTTCTCATGTGGGACCTTGAGATATTAAAGCTGCTTGACATTTTTTGTGTGAAAAGCTTGTTTGTGTGTTCAAAAAATTTTAATTTAAAATATGTAGTTTGTGCAAAAGTTGACATTGTAGACACCTTCCCTTTCCACAGGTGTCTGTCAATATGTTAATTGACATTTTGGCAAACACAAAAATATTGACAAATATTTAGTTATAAATAAAAACACATGGTTTTCAGTAAACAACACATTTCTGTAAGGGTTTCAAAAGGATTTTGATACAAGTTGATAAAATTTCCATTAAAAAGTTAGTTGAAATATCACTAAACATGGAAATGGGTCCATTTCAAACCCTTTAGTTTTAAGATGGAGCTTGATGAGTTTAGGAACGGGATTACGAGACGTTGCCTGCAATAGCTGGGGATGGGCCTTGGTGACCCAGGATATCCCTTCCAGTCCTCTGTTCCTAATGGTTATATCCTGTTTTTTCTGTGAAATAGAAACAACTTCAAAATTTTAAATTTTGTTGTGAAAACCAGCCATAATGCTGAAATGCTGCTCCTGAGCCTGTCCTGATTAGAACATTGCCATTCTTTTCTTTAAGCGTACCCTTTGCTCATTGTGAAAGTTGAGAAAGAGAACTCAGCTCCCAGGGAAGTCATGTATCATTGATTGCAATGAAAGAAGGCTTAGGCCAACTCTTGAATGCTTTTCAGAAACTTCTCCTTGATTTTTACATGCCCTGCTTCCGCCAAATAACCCCCCACTCTAATTCAACAAACCCTACAGCTTTTTTGAATGCACCTTCCGTTCTGAAGTGTGGACTCTTGCTGTGATCCTATCATGTGTTGGTTGTGGGGAGGAAAAAAAAGGGCTAATGATTTTCAAGTAGCCAAAAAGCAGAGGTTAGCTTATGCCTATGGTACTGGACCCCCGTGTGCAAACTTTGAGGCATTTGCAGTAGAAAGACATATTTTAGCATGTATTTATTACAAACATTAAGTTACCTCTTGGCTGCTATCCAGAATGTGAACATTCTTTAGCGCTGGGGCTTAGGATGCAATTTAGCTCTAATGCTGGGAATTTGGGACTCCCAATGCCAAAGGCCTAAAAGGAACATTGTTTGTGATCTCATTAGCCCTCTTGCTGAACTCCAGGAATAACTTCATTGAATTTCCCACCAGTATCTTTTTATTTAACAGAGTTGAGAAAAAAAAACCGGTGGCAGGCATTACATATCAGTCATATACTTAATTATGGCTCTGCTAGATCATATTTATACATATAGCTATGAAACTGTTCTGACTGTTTCCTGGTACTGCACCTTTGAGTCTCTCAGGACACTGCCATCTGCAGAAACCAGCAGCCGTTTTCTGTTAAGTTCAGTTCTAACTGTTAAAGAGGGGAGCCACAGATGCACAGTGCTCCCAGGCAGACTTGACTTTAGTGATTCCTTGTAAGGCAGGCGGCAGTATTCTTGGATCTTGGAGAGTTGTGCCCCAGAAGTGAAGAGTTTCACACAGCTCCATCCAACAGCTCTGAAAAGATAAGTGGACAGTTCAGTTCATCAAATATATCAGAGGAGAAAAAGCAGCTTTGAAAAATGCTCAGAAAAAGATGACGTTACATAACTGCTGCCTTAAGGCAGTAGTAATTCAACAGTAACTTATTTACAGATGCTATACACATTGTGTTAGCACCTGCTTAGTGAGCTGGTGTACAGGATATAGTTCTGAACATACCTCTGCAATATCCTTTATGCAGGCTCCTAAGAATAGAGGAACGGAAAGAAATAATTCATAGGAAGTTCTTAGCCTTTTACAGTGATTTAGGACTTGATACAAGGCTCTCATTAGAACAGATGCACCATCCTGTGCTGTGATCCATTACTGCTCACAGCTTCCATTGCATTACATTAAATAGGAACTGCAGGAATTCTGCAGTTTGTGTTGAAGGCTAAGGAGACTGCCCTGAGCATAGTGCTGTGTCCTGCTCATAGTTACTAGCTGGACATAGTGCCTTTAATCCCCAGTCCTTTGATTTAATTTGGTTATATCATTTCTTTGATTTTACACAATTTTGTCCTTAATAAAAAGAGTTTCCAATTTAAAAAAAGGGAAAAGTATTCCAATGTTAGACTAGCTCGTTCTTATATTCTTAAGGGTTATAGAGCATGGGATCAGAAGTTAATGCTTTAAATTAGGGGCTCAGTTGATCACAAATAAGTTATACTTGGAATGATGAAATGTTGTAACTTAATCTTTGGGTCAAATCACCTCTTTTCTCCTCAGGCCATTCCACAGGTTGATGTTTACTCCCTCATATAAATCTAATATGATTTGACAGACTATATTGCATAGTTTAGACAAGCAACTCACATATCAGGGATGTATGCATATTGCAACATGTTGCAGAATGGAGACACCTCATTTCAGAGTCTCAATTCATTATAAGGCTTGGCACTAGGAAAAATTGTATGTACAATACAGGTAGACATATACCTCAAGGGCACAGTGTCAGTTAAATATGATCATCATTTTTTACATAGTGATCTCCTTTGTAAAGCACTTTGAGATCTTCTGTTGAAAGTTGCTTTATAAAAGAGAGTTAGATAGTATTAATATTATTATTATTTAAGCTGTGAACACCACAAAAGCTTAAGTGTATTTAGGAAAAATGGTGTTGAGGAATTCACTACCTACACAGTAGTACATGAACAAGCTAGTTCAGTTTTTGCTTTTCCCAGATGTGGTTCACCTAGTAATAAATTCCCTGAGTGGCAAGGGAACTGAATGGGGTGGAACCACTTTCTGCTGGGTGAGGGGCAAGAGCTATGGAATTGATGGTGGAAGTCTGCAACCCCTCCTCAAGACAAAGCATAGCATCATGCGTAGTGGGTGGGTCTGGTGGTGCTCGGAATACATGACCATTCCTAGTATGAGTGTTGGGGGGCCAAGTGGAGGCTCCTGAACAGACAGTGGAATGGCTACACTGCTGTTCCACAGCCTGAGGAAGGAGAGATTTCCAACCCCTGCAAATCTGCGTTGTGCACAGCATGGTTACTCAGGCTGTATCCTGAGAACTGGATCCAACCTGTAATGGTTATCTCTCACAGTAGGCATCCCATTCTGGTGAGGATAAAGGAATAAGACAGGTCTGGTAATACAGATAGAATTTTGGCATTCGGATCATATGTTCAGTTTAAAAAAGAAAAACAATCCTCGTCTGGTGCACAGGTTTGCTGGTGTGTGCATGATAAGCCTGGGAAAGGATCAGGAGGAGTGTTTTCTGTTTCCTATCATAAAAGATCAACTACAGGTTTGATATCAGTTTTCAAAGCAGTGACTGAAGAAGTCTGGCCTCCCATTTTCACTTTGGTTTGAAATCCTGGTTAGAGTCCCAAGCTGGGGTACAGAAAGTGCAAAATTAGATATCAGGTCATAGCACTCTTTGCTGTATTGTGAAGGCAGGAAAAAGCACAGGGCTGGAAGCTCTGAATTCCTGAGGTTTAATGCTAGCTCAGCCACTCACTGTGTAGTCTTGAGCTCACCACTTAACATTTATAGGCCAAGTTTTTTGCTATGGTTGTGGCTGCTCCCAACTGGTTTGGTCCCCTAATGCAAGTTACTGCAGCCATGACTCTGCTCTAACTTGTGCCTGGTGCTTATGTCTCGAAGAGGCCCCTATAACATTGGGACAAAGGAATACTCCTCGTATGTTTATTTTCCTCAGGCTATCCCCTCTGAGCCATCTGCAGGGACAGGAATTATAGAGAAGCTATAACAGTTACCCAAGGATTTTCCTATGAAGGGGGGAATTCTCCAGTGGATTGGGTAAGTTTTAGGGTACCTTTGCACAAGCAGAGTGACACAAAATTGCCCTACCACAGCCCAGGATCTAGCAATGTGTGTCCATGTTTTTTTGATCTTCTCTAGCTATATTTAATACTTGCATCACAATGTCACTGCTAGTTTGATCATCAATATTTGAGTGCATAATCTAGAGATCATAGCACTGACCTTATTGGAGTACACTGAGGATTTAATAATTTATGTCTGCACAACACTCTGAACATAAAATGTGCTAGACAAATACTAAGTATCATTATTACTGTAGGAAATACCGTTTTTTGAGTCATGCCAATTTCCCCTACCCATTTCTTGCATTTATTCTTTCATTCAGCATACTCTTTTGCTCCATTTTTTCTAAAAATGAGGAAAATGTACCAGATCCACAACTGGTGAAAACTGGCACAGCACCTTTAAAGTCTATTTACAACAGTTGAAGATCTGGCCCATTGACAGGTCTAATGCTGATTAAAACCATATGAGTAAAAAAACCTAACACTTGCGGAAATGGGTCCGCATACTGCAACACATTTTCATCTTACAACATATTTTTTTTTGCTGAACAGTACTGTAGCTTACATGGCATAAATACTTTCTCTCAGAGAAGACATTTAGATCTCAGAGGTAGCACAAATACATACAACTTGACAGTTCTTGTGATACAGTAACTTAGTACCTTTTTTTCATTGAACAGCAGAATAAACAGTCACTTGTGACCTACTCAGATTGCTTGCACATAGTTTAAAATGGCTCAAGGTTGCAGAGCTGTACGCAGCTCCTTTACCTCTAGCTTTCTGAGTGGCTGCAAAAGAACACAAAGGTTTGAGTTCATGTACAAACTCAGTCTAGGACCCTCTTTACAATCCACTTCTCCCTGGAGCCATAAACTCCATAGAAAAAGATGTGTCTTCCAGTGGTTTGAACCAGAGAGGGAGTTGACTGCCTCCATTCACAGAGAGCCACTGCAGCAGGCTACAATTTAGCTAGGGTTGGAACCTGCCCCTTTGGCTGTGTTGAGTTTTTGTCAACTCTCTCATGTGGCCATTGGCCATATAGATGCCTACACAAGGCTACCAGGAACCTCCGGAGGGTAGGGGAGGAGAGGACTTGTCTGCTAGGTAAGACTCAGGGTGCATGAGCATCCATTGAAGTTTTACAGGATTTTTACAAGAGTGAACCTACAATGCCTATCAACCAGAGCTTTTTAATTTTTAGATTTTAAGCTGTGCAAAGAAGTGGTGGGCAGGAAGCAATAGGATAATGAGCACACAAGAGTACAATTTGGCCCCTTCCCACAATGTATTTATTTTGGATAAAAAGTCTAGAAACTAATATCCATTGCCACCTGTAAGAACAACTGGCCATATTGTTCAGTCCTGACTGATAAAACTACCTGTGATTTCTGTGGAAGTTTTGCTTGAGTAAAGACAGAGGAGCTTGGCTCAGAATTTCCAACTAATACACATGAGTACCTTTTACCAGAGTGTAGATCAAATCCCTGGTGTAACTTTATGGACTGCAGTAGAATTACACAAGAGATTTAATGGTCTTCAATGATATGAGTAAAAAAAATTTAGGCCTTGTCTGAATTAGAGCTTTAGTTGTGGTTGACATCAATAGTTCTCTGTACCTTGACTCTAACTCACCTTCTGGGCAAACACAAAATTATCTCATCATATATAGGTTGAAATATTAGTCATTGCAGGTACATAAGGATTTTGGTATACAATCTAGGGTTCCAAGTAAAAAAAAAAAAAGAATCCAGTTTAGATCAATCATAACACATACTCCAGTGTTATGATGAGTGACATTCCCCATCACTCCAGACATTGGAATCCACTTGCAGGGTTTTTAGGTATAGTTAAGCGTGCTTGGACAAATTACTGTATTTAATAACAAAACAATTTAAAAACAAGAGTCAAGCAAAGCCCAGCCTCTAAAAGTTTAACCAAGAAAACCAGTTTGAAGAATTTGAAAAAAATGAAGAGCAAAAGGCAGAAGGTAATAAGTATGGGACCAACAGTAGTTAGGCAAAAAATACATCTTTGGGCTAAAAGGATTTGAAGTTTTTTCTTTTCTTTTTTTAGAGTGCAATGAGATGGAAAGAGACTGCCTTTAAGTGGGAGCAAGCACTGCTCCCTCAAATCCACCACATCCAAGCCTGGATTTTCTACTTATTTATGACAGGTTTCAGAGGAGCAGCCGTGTTAGTCTGTATTCACAAAAAGAAAAGGAGTACTTGTGGCACCTTAGAAACTAACAAATTTATTTGAGCATAAGCTTTCGTGAGCTACAGCTCACTTGGACTTTTTAGACAGTAGGTTGTTCCTGAGAATAAGAGGATGCTGAGCTGGTCTGAAACAGTGCCACAAAGGAACTTTAAAAGGACTTTATAAGAGAAATAGTTCTGCAAAAAGAGACCACACTGTAAGAAGATACCACTGCATCTGGAAATGGCCAAATTGCTAATTGCTAATGATGATTTATTCCAGGTGAAGATTTACCCCTCGGTCCAATAAAAGTCAGAACCCATATTGAGTTTTCCCTGTTGCGCAGGATTTTTTTGTTTCATGATCTGTACCCATACTGGCATAAGCAGCAGAATGTGGTTTGAGACATTCAGTCCCATCCAATTTTAATTTCCAGTGTGGCAACATCATTGTTATTGAATGTTTATATTGGAGTAGCACCTAATGGCCACAACCAAGCTAGACCCCATTGTGCTGGACTCTTTATAAACTTATAATAAATGAAAAAACACTGAGGAGTCCTTGTGGCACCTTAGAGACTAACAAATTTATTTGGGCATAAGCTTTCATGAGCTAAAACCCACTTCATCAGATGCGTGGAGTGGAAAATACAGTAGGCAGGTATAAATACACAGCACATGAAAAGATGGAAGTTGCCTTACCAAGTGGGGGGTCAGTGCTAATGAGCCAATTAAATTAAGGTGGAAGTGGCCTATTCTCAACAGTTGACAAGAAGGGGAGTCTCTGGTAGTCCCTGGCCCATATTGCTTACAGTCTGAGAGACAAACCATAATAGGTGAATAAAAGAGCATAACATAAGAACGTAAGAATGGCCATACTGGGTCAGAACAAAGGTCCATCCAGCCCAGTATCCTGTCTACCAACAGTGGCCAATGCCAGGTGCCCCAGAGGGAGTTAACCTCACAGGTAATGATCAAGTGATCTCTCTCCTGCCATCCATCTCCACCCTCTGACAAACAGAGGCTAGGGACATCATTCCTTACCCATCCTGGCTAATAGCCATTAATGGACTTAACCTCCATGAATTTATCCAGTTCTCTTTTAAACCCTGTTATAGTCCTAGCCTTCACAACCTCATCGGGCCAGGAGTTCCACAGGTTGACTGTGCTTTGTGTAAAGAAGAACTTTCCTTTTATTTGTTTTAAACCTGCTGCCCATTAATTTCATTTGGTGGCCCCTAGTTCTTATATTATAGGAACAAGTAAATAACTTTTCCTTATTCACTTTCTCCACACCACTCATGATTTTATATACCTCTATCATATCCCCCCTTAGTCTCCTCTTTTCCAAGATGAAAAGTCCTAGCCTCTTTAATCTCTCCTCATATGGGACCCATTCCAAACCCCTAATCATTTTAGTTGCCCTTTTCTGAACCTTTTCTAATGCCAAGTATATCTTTTTTGAGATGAGGGGACCACATCTGTACGCAGTATTCAGGATGTGGGTATACCATGGAGTTATATAAGGGCAATAAGATATTCTCTATCTTATTCTCTATCCCTTTTTAAATGATTCGGAACATCCTGTTTGCTTTTTTGACTGCCGCTGCACACTGCGTGGACATCTTCAGAGAACTATCCACGATGACTCCAAGATCTTTTTCCTGATGACTTGTAGCTAAATTTGCCCCCACCATATTGTACATATAGTTGGGGTTATTTTTTCCAATGTGCATTACTTTACATTTATCCACATTAAATTTCATTTGCCATTTTGTTGCCCAATCACTTAGTTTTGTGAGATCTTTTTGAAGTTCTTCACAGTCTGCTTTGGTCTTAACTATCTTGAAAACACATAAGCTGGTGAGTTTGGGAGGGATGGAACGGGAAGTTCAAATATTTAGTGGGTTAGAAGTAGAGATTGCAGTTGTCCATTTGCCGAACGATTATCAGGTGTATGCAGTGTTGTAGCTGTACTGGTCCTAGGATATTAGAAAGACACGATGGGTGAGGAAGTATTCTTTATTGGACCAAGTTTTGTTGGTCAGAGACACGAGTTTACAGATTTATGTAAGCCTGAAAGCTTGTCTCTAACCAACTGAAGTTGGTCCAATAAAAGTTGCTACCTTCCATGCCTTGTCTCTCCATTATCAGTAATTTTTTGTATGCATTATGGAAGAGGTGAGTTTTGAGGAATGTGTAATTATCACATTTCTGCTTTTGCATTATTACAGTGTGAAACCTTAACATGTTCCGCTAAGTGCCTTTTGGGTGGTATTTTAACTCCAACAATTGAAAGTTAAACCCATAAACCATATGTCATAAATTGCAGGCAAAGCAAATTATGGGTATGTGGCATCACACCTTTTAATGAGACCTCCCAAGGCATAATCATTTCTAGCTTTCTTGGACAACATTTGAGGAATACATATTGTCATTGTGATTAACAGTTTCAATGGAGCTAGGATTTGCCAGCATGAATCTGCAATTTGCCAAAGTGATCTTAAGGTGGCAGGGTTGTAATCTGCTAGAGTTTGAGTCTTAGGGTTGACTCTTTTGCAATCCATAAGCAACAAATGTGTTTAATAATAAAGATAATTTTTTTGAAAAGCAGGCTGAGCCTTACAGGAGAAAAATATGAAAGCAAATTAGCCCAAACTAATTAAAAGTGTACTGGCACTGAAATATTCAGGTCATTAAGAATTTGTGACTACTCTTGAATTATTCAAGGTTAGCAAATAACTGGATCGTGATTGATCCTCCATAAGCTGGGCTCAGATATCAGTCTGTGTGTGGTCCCAACATTTAGAAGAGTGTATGCATTTTAAAATTTTAGTCACTATTTCACCAGTGCTTAAATATTGTGTCATGATCAAGTCTAAATTTCACTAAAAACATAACTTAATTGAACTTTTATAATACTACCTGCTAAAACAAGTAGTTTTGCTAATGCAAAGAACACATTTTAAATAGGGCAAATGGCTAACAGCTAAGAATTGTTTACAAGACCGTGACTACTGGTGGGGACTGATAAAGTAATAAACCAGAGAGCCCAAGGTGCCATCAGAGTCTTGTTCATCAAGGATGATTTGAATGTAGGAGAGTAATACATGGATTTAACTTTAGGGTTTTATACCTCCTCTTTCCTGCCATTGTGTTTTGTTCTCTGCCCTTCTACATCCTTTCCCTCCACTTTTTACTGCTTCCCGTTATTTCTGCAAGCCACCCCACCAATTTTATATCAAAATGTCATTAGAGTAGCCCAGTCCAAAATGCCACTTGAATGGTTTTAACTTCTACTTTAAAAAAAAAAAATCAAGGAGGAACAAGAACCCCTGTGAGGTAGATAAGATATGTATTTTTAGATGAAGGAACTGAATCAAGGAAAGATGAAGGGCCATGGCCAAAACAGCAGAATTAGGTAATGTCAAAAATCAGCATATAACTCAGTTTATTGGCTCCCTTCCCAGTCTGTTGCTCAGTCCACTAAATAAGATTATAAGGTACATGTACCTGAACTAAATTTTAGAACCAAGAATAAGGAGGGGAGATAAAAACATTCATTTAAAATTTATAAGAGTTCAAAATTAGTTATAAATTATACAACTGCAACTAAAATGGAATTATTTCCCGTTCTTCAACCTTACAGAAGTGTAACTCTTAAAATATATTACAAATATCTACAACAGTCTGCTACCTTAAAGAAACTATAGGCCAATTCTTCACTGCTATAAATTGAGGTAGCTGTGTTGGCTTACACCAATGGAAAGTCTGGCCCAATAAGTGGTTGAGGATGCATGCATCCACTAGCATTAAATACTCCGTGATAGAGGCACTATCATATTTTCTGCTTCATCAAATCTTGTGATTGTTTTGCTTAAATTCAGTGACTGCAGAGGATAGGAAACTCTTTACACCATTATGTGATGAACTATGGTAGAGTTATTATTAATTTGTAAGGAAATTTAAAAATCAGAATCCATTGCAAATGCCGTCACATGGTTCAAGCAAAAATGAGAAGCAGAGGAGAATGAACAAAATTATAAACCAGTTAAAAGATAGATTTTATTTTTAAACAAAAAGGTTAATTTTTCACCCCTCTGGGATATCCTATTTATTTTTAAAGGCAGTATGCAGACTTTATCATCTTGTTAATTTCACTTTACAATTTTAACACAAGAACACATTGGTTGCATGGAGTTTCTTTTAATTTTTGTTGATCCTGATCCAACTCCTAATTAAATTAGTAGGAGATTTTCCATTGACTTTAACAGGAGCTGGATTAGGCCCATAATTTTTGTGCCTCAGAGTCTTTATCTGCTGCTTTCCCCACAAGGGGCTGTTATTCCAGCCAGGATCACATTCATGCCTCCTTCTAGGAGAACAGCTGTGACATAACTGTTGTGGAGCCTACTACAATGGCCTTATGTACCAAGGCATCCTCTCCTGTCAGATCCAAATGGAATAAAGGGGCTGCAGCAGGCCCCAGGATCAGACCCATCATTCTATATATAGAGCACCAATAAAATGAAGATACATCCGGCATGAGAAGTCTACACAGAAGTCTATCCTGTGGAGGATAAAGAGGAACAGAGGGAAATTTTGACCAATAGCTCATCCCTGTAGTTACAAAACATGTCAGTGGATCTTTTAATTTACACTCAAAGCAAAGAAGAGCTGATTTTTAAAGGGTAAATAAACCTTAAAAGGGTGAAGGGCTGAGTCAAACCTGCTGAGGTTTGAATTTGTGGTCTGAGACCCCCTAGTTAATTAAAACCTGAACTTAGAGCACTAAGCCATCTCCTGCTGTACTGAGCTTGCAGGTTCAGAGGAGGAAGTATGAGTTTGTGGACTACTGAACAGTTTGACTTTTTCCAGTGTATAACTATTACAAAAACATATTAAATAATTTTGTGCGGAATCTTACCTGCTGTGATTATTTGCAGCATTCGGTAACCCATATAGTGTCTCATTTTCCGCAATAGCATGGCTGGTGATTTCAGCTACTCTCATGGTTTTGGCCTCTCTCAAAGGACTTTTGCAAGGTACCTCTGTTTACATGCCAATATATTACTTGGCTACTGCATTTCTATGTATAACATTCCTAAGAGCAGCAAAATTGGTTTACATTTACTGCTGACATACTTATAAGAACCTAGAGAGCCATAGAAAAGTTGCAGGACATATTCAATGAGGGAAATAAGGTACAAGCCCTATTTAAAGTGTTTATCGTGGGTGCATGTATCACTGTACAATTGCATTGCCAGTAAACTGCAAAATCTTACGAACACCCATCCCAGTGTTGCCTGTTTCCATCAAATGAACTCCTGCAACTATATAGCATAAAATAGAAGAAATACCTATGAGTCATGTGGCCACATTTCAAGGCTCAACATTCTACTCAAACTGAAATGTACAGATTATTTGACAAAGATAGTATGGAGATTTGTGTTGTCATTTACCTCAGGAAGTAGTTAAGATTATTTGTCAGTGGTATGTACATGGTACACAAGTGGTAAAGTGCCAATCCGCTCCAGACAGGTACTCCTATCTGTCCAGTTTTTTTGGGTCAACCTATGATTAGAGAGGCAAAATTGGAAGACATATCAACATTCTAAATGTCACCTCTTGTATTGCATCTGACTTGAAGTTCTCCTATGAATGTAGGTATCTTTCCCTGTTTTTAATTTAATTAGTGATGCCTTCTTGAGATGCTATCAAATATCACAGATGAGGTACAAACATCCAAATTACTTGAGCACAATTGATTGTGTATTTCAATCCTTAGCTTTGGCTTTTTCATGATTATGTAGCTCCACTGGCTTGAAGCAATCAGGCACAGAACTATCAGGACATTGACAGATGAGCTTCATCAGTCCCCTGCTGTGACCACCAACTTTCTGTATATTAATTAGAAAAAAATAGCTTGCTGATTGCCATTTAAATTACAAAGATATATTTGTCTTGTGGTCCTCCATGACATTTTGTTGTGATCTAAGATCACAACTTCTTAAAAGAGGCTTTATTACTATTATATATTTTCCAAAGGGTTAAAAACCAGACATTTTAATCAAAGGAATAATTTTGGGTGATTCCATTGATTGTGTTTTTAACTAATATTAGTGTAAACTAAATTAAAGTAGGTCTCATATTCTCTTAAAACTGTAATTAAATGTTCTTTACTATATCTGCCAATGTTATGACTAGTCTGCTTGTGTTGTAATTAACCTATCAACCCATACGTACAGAATTTGAGACCAAAAGCACAAGGCTTTGCTACTTCAGCTCAAGAAATAACTCCCTCTAATGTCTGGGCCAAAGCTCAGTCTGGCTCATTAACTCTAGTTCAAATGCTAAAGACTCAGGATTTTGGATCCAGAGGTCCTGGGTCTCAGCCCCACTGACATTTATGGGGGTGTCATCATACTACATACAGAAAGTCAAAATTCCCATAATTCACAGACATTCATATTTTAAAGTTGCCCTGCAGAATTTACATAATTCTACACATCTTACATTTGAATTAACTATTTGCTAAAAGTATCCCTTTCATGGCTTTGCTTGAGAGTGCACAGTCAATATTTAGGAAAAATATTGCTAAAACCTGTAACTGGGTTTGCCTGTGCAGCCCCCATTTTGGCCCTTCAGGGCACAACTCACTCAGCCACAGGTCTGCACTGGAAGGGCACAGTCTCTCAGGGGTCTGATGTAGCAGTGTTTCAGTGCTCTGGCCAAGGCACACTTCAGTCTTACCCTTTCAGGGGTGTTAAAGTCCAAAATAAGTCACAACTCAAAACAGCACAACTCAAAACAGTGTTTTCCATCAAATTTTTGACAGGATTCCAACCTTCTAGTCAGGCCCTGTCTTCAAATAAACCATACTCCAGCCAGTCTCCCAGAGTCTGGTTGGCTCTTCCACCAAGAGGCTCAGCCAACTGGCAAAGTACCTCAGTCTCTGGCCTGCAGCCAACCTTCTCTCACATCAGGAAAAGCAGAGCTGTGCTTTCCTTACTAAACCTACTGAGCTGGCCTAGGTCTCCTCCTTTTAATGCCTCTCTCCATGCCTGATACCTACCCAGGTGTAGTAGGGTGGGGTCAGTTGGGTCCACAGGCTCTTATTAACCCTCTCTTTGTCAGTGTGGAGGTTGTCTGCCCCTTCAGAGTATCCTGTAGCACAATGATAGCAGTTGTTCTCTAGTCTTAGAAAAGGAAGCAACACTGGTATCACAGATAGTGTGGTAACTTAGTAAATGTTGACTTTTAATGGTAACCACTGTTACTACTGGGAACTAAGGACAAGAGAATATGGGTGTGCAGAAGGAATGCCTTATATTCAAGATGCCACAGGGAAGATAAATGAGAATAATACCATATAACATACTCAAAGCATTAAAATATGCTACTTTTGCAATACAGACCAACTGACCTCAGAGTACAGGATAGTTTGTGTTGTATTTTCCTATCTCTTCAAAAATGTCTTCAGTGCTCTATTTGGTGATAACTTTTGTAGCTTGACCCTGCAAGGGTACTTATATAAGGCTTAGCAACATTACTTGTGATAAATACTAGGAGTGTGTGAGAGAAGGAGAAGACCAAGCCACAGAGGAAGGACTTCTCCTTGACTGACTCATAGCCGGTCCTGTATTCTTCATGTCCTGCTTTCTCTTCAATATGTGGGTAACCTGCTGCACCCTGAACAAATGTTCTTTCTGCATTATTTCATGGTTCTTTTTAGGAGGCTTCTGGGGGCAGTTCTTTCCTTATGCACAACCTCTGTCCCATTACTGAAGGTCCAGATCTCCAGCTAGTTTAAATTGCTGTAGATCCATCACCTTCAGTGGAATTATGGCAGTTGACGATTTGGCATAATGTTTTTATACATAAATGGCAGTTGTGTTGCCGTTGTTCTTTAGAAGTTGAGTAAGTAAAAGCTCTCATGATTTTCAGTGCAGTGTGTGGATGGAGTTGATCTGGTTCTTCTTTCTCTCCCTCGTATCTAGCACTAGCTATATAATGTTTATTTTAGGCATTTCTTCTTGAGTTCATGTTCCCCTCCCACTGCGTTCCTTATTCCCACTGCACCATGTAGGCTCACAATGACAGTGAGATGAAAATAGCAGCAAAAGTTACACCTTATGCCAGAAATTTAGATTTTTAGCAACCATGGAAATGTGTGGAGTTGAAGCAACAGAATATAAAATTCACTGTGCTGAACATGATTAATTTTATTTTTATGGGTGTGTGAAGTAAGGGCCAGGTTGGATTGTTGACAAAGTCAGAGAAGCGGAAGAAGAGAGAGCATGGTTTGACACAAAACAGTGTGTTCTTTGTCACTGCTCTGCATTCAAAAAGGGTGTAAGGTTTAGGAAAGATAAGAAGAGGCATGGGATGACTGAATAACCCTGGTAAGTTGAGATAAGACAAATGCAGGGTGGGTTTGTTTGTTTTTTATTTTGTAAAGTATTATTCATAGTGTTATGGTATGGGATTCACACTCTACAGGAATAGGGAGTATTTTACACTTCTCAAGTTTCCCCGACTCACTTCTGACTGTCAGACCGAAATAATAATTTCCTTTCCGTCTATCAGTAATTCCTGTTCTGCGTCTCAGAATATGAGAAGAAATAAAACAAATGTGCAACTAGGCATTTAAAACTCCAAACAACCTGTTAAATATGCAGTAAACGATCCTCACCCCTACAAATATGCTTGTAGGAGCATTACTCAGCATTGCAACGCTGCCTATCAAAACAAGGACAAACTTCAGAGGTTTTAGAGCTTGATGTGAATAAACCTCCAAAAAGTGCAGAATCTAATCTGAGCTAGCTAGGCCTATAGAGGCTCTCAGCAGGCCCCATGGCCCTACATAACAGGCCTCTTGACAGAACCACATTCCTGACAAACCACCTTGCTCATTACAAGGGTTTTCCTTCTGGCTGAGGTCCAATGGGCTGCAAACCTCCTACCTTCCATAATTTTGAGGGCAGATGGCAGGTTCACTGTCTGCTCCAAAGACTTCCCCCTCTGTCTTCATATGTTTCCCGGGGAGGGGGAGTCCTACATTTCTCTCCTTTTTGGTAAGCAGGAGGAGGCCACAGAGGAGGGTAGCTCCTTCACCTCCTCCTAGGAATAAACAAATCAGCTAATCAGGAGAGCTCAAGTATTGGCTACACAATATTCCACATCCAAAAATGGCCAAATATTTCAGCAGAGATTTGATTATTAGAGATTCAAGTCTACCCCACCTGCTTGTCTTCTGCTGCTGACCAGAGCAGACATAAGCTAGGAGCACTAGTCAGTACCCTTAATATCCTGGTCTGGCCCAGCAAGCAGGCAACCTAGTTGGCTGGGTGCTCCTACTTCTCCTGGTCTCCAGTCAAGCAGAGAGGAAACCAGCCCCTTCCTACTAACTGCCTTTACCCTTATCATGGAGTGAATGGGAGAAAGACAGGGCATCCCTGTTTGGGGAACCAACTCACCATTAGGAGGAGTGATAGAAAAAATAATTAAGACCCTGGCCTGGATAAAGAGAGGGGACAGGTGATGAATGCCTGACCTCCTGGGCAGTGGCGGGAGGATGTGGGAAAGAGAACACCATGTACTGGTTTAAGCTGCTGGTTAAGTTAACCAAAGGTTGACAAGTTGGAGCAGCTTGATGAATTTACAGAGAAGATGGTGGTGATAGGTGACATGGGCCGAGGTGGAGTTGTCAGCCTGACTTCTTCTTGTTCTCATACCCCTTTCACTTTGAAAAGTGCCAAAATGATTTCATTGCCATGAAATGAGAACGAGTCATCGCAGGCCCATTAGGAGAGGGCCCCTCGGCATGTTGTAAAAAGCTTTACTCTCTATGAACATAATATAGCAGTCATCCTCCATCAGAAATATGTGGCCTCATCTACTCTGCATGCTTCATTGTATCAATTAGATGGTAGTTTGCAAGTACTTGTTTGTGCTTGGTTGATAATCAGGTGAAGTTTGGGAAGAATGTAACACCTAACATCTGTGTTTGCTCAACTGCAGAAGTATTTGGTATTTGTTCAGACAAGTGGCAATTCCTAGAAATTATGTTATAGATGCTCCATCTTTCTGCTTAAATATAAACCAGATGTTACAGGGGGACTGATCCATTGAAATCAATGGGAGTTTTGTCATCAATGGGACCAAAAGTTGACTCTGTGACTATATCCTGTGGTTACAAAAAATTGACTGCATGATCTAAGAAGAATCTGAAGAAGAGCTCTGTGTAAGCTCAAAAGCTTCTCTCTCTTCAACAGAAGTTGGTCCAGTAAAAGATATTACCTCATGAACCTTGGTGCTCTCATATTCTGGGCCCAACACAGCTACAACAACACTGCAAATATGCATGATCTAATGCAGTAAGACACAGTTTTTTAACTGGGTGCATGCACACGTGTGTGACAAATGCAAGTCAAGGTTGCATGCTCACTTTAAGAGGGGCTATACGTGTAAGTAGGATGTTTCAAATTTGCAAGAACAAAACTCACTAACTTCTATGCTCAGGCCCTTTACCTGTATCTCTCTGTAATAGGATCTTTCTTCCACTTCCATGTACCAAGTTACATAACTAAATTATGTCACCTTCCCCATTCCTCCCTTTGCAGATGTGTTGATTGAGCCTCCTCTTCAAAGTATAAGTTGTCTTAGGTTTTACTGCTGCTTCTTTAAGTTCTGTTTCCTACTGTACTTCATATGGCAAGCTTTATGAGCCCATACAATCTAGCACCCAACTTTTATCTAAACAAGGGCCCAAAAGCTTCTTTAAAATATGTGTAAAGTCAGTTAAATTTAGTTGAATGTATACAAATATAGTCCGTATTTTATAACTAAATTGAATTAATTAGAAATAATTTACAAAGTTTAGACAATCAGAAAACCAATCCAAATTCAAAACTAATTTGCTTACAAACTCTATTTGCAAATGTTAATATTTGTAGAATTTCCTGGTCTTTACCATTGAAACTACAGTGATTAAATATAATCAAAAAATCCCATGCATTTTGAAAAAATATTTGGCTTTAGCTGAACAATGTGTCAGATCTCATGGTAGTCAATGGGAGTTGCATGTGCTTAGCACCTCAGAACATGATCACTATGAAGCAAGATAGCAATATTTCCTCCCATCTGCTTCTAGGGCTGATTCCTGCTCCTGTTTAAGTCAATGACAAAACTCCCATTGACTTCAAATGGGACCAGATCAAGCTCCGTACGTTGTAATGTAAGATTTTGAATATCTCTTAATATGTTGTCATTTAGAATGTTAAAAGAAAAATAAAATAGGAAGTGATAGCATTATAAATATCTTCCTGAGGCTAATTGTGGCGTATCAGTGAGATCAAGTGGCAGCTTGCATATGTTTTAGAAAATCTGAGTTCAAAGTCATGTAAGCACCTAATAAAATGTATTAAACCTGTTTTTAAACAACACCATATGTCAAACGTCTCTTAAATACCAGTGCTATGTCTCCATTATCATGGGAAATGAATACATCTGTAGGTTTCACTTTTTGTGGCTACTTTTAATGTTACATTTTAGAATTATTTTAATGATTACAAATCCTAATAATCCACCTTGTGCTATCTGGATAACACTAAGTCATAAACAAGTTGAACATCCTGCCTTTATATTGGAACAGGTGAGAAATTACAAGCATTATGCTTCAGCCTGCCCAAATGAAATTACTCATCTGAATAGCAGCTACATCTATATGAACACGATATCTTTGCCCTGCATTAGTTACCCTGGAAAGTAATGCCTCTCCACCATAAGTCTTATGGCCCATTAATATAACACTGCATGATGCAGCATTATATTCTCTCCAATTAGTCACAGTATGGCCGGAACCTGAGCTGGGGTAAATCACCATAGTTCCATTAACTTCACTGGAACTACATGATTTAAACTATCTGAAGATCTGCCTCCATTTGACTTTTTCATCCTTTGAGGTTAAAGGCCATATTTTGAAAAGTATGTATGGACCTGAAGATGCAAATAGGCCCTTAGTGGGATCTTCTAAAGTGCGTAGGTACCTAACGCCTGTTGAAATAAATCCTTAGTTTTATCCTGCTGTGCTCCCTGCTGACAGTGATCCTTTCAAATTGCTTTGTCCTTCTCTTTGTGATCTATTTTGTTTCCTCCATTTTTTCTCAGTAACTTCAGCTGCTGCCATTTGAATTTTTCCAAGTTCTTCTCAAGATAGAAAACCAGCATTTGTCCAGCCCCCTTAGACTTCACACAGAAACAGGGCTGTTGCACATATTTTGCACTGGAGAGCCCAATTTGATTCTTATTATTTCAGGTGATGTCCTCTCCTTTTCATTGCACCTGTCAGGGTCTCGTAGGCATTCTAAAATTAATATGCCCACTGAAGTCAATGGACAGGCTCATATTGAATTTAATAGGCATTGACCCAGAGCCGAAGTGTGCTGGCTAATACCTATACCTAACTAACCTGCCTTCTCATTTGCAATCACTTAAAAAATGTTTAGCTGTTCTACCAACTTCCACTCAGATATTCTAAACAAAGCCTGTACTAAAAGTTTAAAATCAGGTGTAAAAACATTGAACTCATTGCTCCAGTGTTTGTTTTCGGCCCCATTTAGTACACAGTCTATATATGCTTCAAACCCTGCAGCAATCATTTGTTTTCTTCCCATTCATTGCTAACTTTGTAGTTGTTTGACTTATTGTTGTTAAACTGTAATCTATGCTATTCATTTATCTGCAAGCATCAATCTCTTCCTCATTACATGGAGGATTTATAGCAACTGGTTTCTCAGAGGTCCAAACTATGATGTATATTATACACTAGAACTGCTCAAAATTTGCTGTTGAAATAATAGCTTTTTGACAAAATGGAAAGTTTGGTGAAAAAATTGTTTTCATCAACATTTTATTTTCTTTTTTGAGAAAACCTGAAAATTTTTTGATGAAACAGAACAAACAAAAATCCTATTCAGTCAACATTTTTTTTGTGGTGAAAACAATTTCTTGACCAGATTTTATATATAAATATACATACACATACCCACAAAAGCTTTCTCCAGTTTCTTCATTGTCAGTTTGTTTTTGTTATTCTTTCTATAGGTTGGCTGCATCTATGAAATATGTTCTTGGGATAAAAAGCCATGCACTGTTGATCAATACGCTTGAAACTAGACAAACTGTAAGAATAATTAGACGGAAAGTTAAGACATTATTGCTTTTATTTTGTAGTTTTGTGGTTGTAAAGTCACTTTATAAACATGTTAGCTTTTATCTTCTGATACACCATCCATTGTCTACGGGCTTCCTTAATGGCTAATGTGTTCATTGGATGTAGAAGAGTTTTATTATTTTCAACAACCAAGTCCCACAAGGCATTTTAAATTGCTGGTGGTGAGAAAGAATGATGTCTGATGCACAGAGAATACATGAGGATGTTTGTAAATTGATTATATGCAGTCTAAGCACATAGTGAAAGTTTGAACAATCTGCAAAATCTCACAAGAGCAGACACATCAAACAATACAAGGAAAATCTAATTTCAAGTACCAGGCAAAATAAAGTGTAGATGAAAAATATAGAAAATGGAGAACAATCCAGTGATAAAGCAGAACATTTCTGTACCTCAGAACAGTTCATCCAATATGGCCTCTCATGTTGCTCAGGCCACTAAAACCAATGGCGATCCATGAAATCATGCTGGGTACAAACATTATATTTTTTGTTTAGGTGAGGCTACTGTAGTGCTACTGCTTTGCATAGGATCGCTTGCGATGGGATGAATTAACCCCCTCTGGGGAGTGGAGATCTTGTGTGGACTCAGTCGTGTAAAATGTGAAAACTGCCTGAGAAGTGGCAAGTTTGCTAGCTGGAGAGCAAAGGGGAACTCCGAGAATGGCCCGCTGTGGATATTTGTGTGTTGAAAAAGTTTCAGACACAAGTTACTGGGCTCGATGCAGCCTACTGGATGAAAACAGTCTGGGTTGTGGTCAGCTAATGGTTCCTTCTGACCTTAAAAGTCCATGAGCCCTTTAAAGGTGTCGTTGACAACCTGTCCTTAAAGATGACCTGCCAATATATTTATTTATAAAATATTATGAATACACACAGGTTTTAATGGCATCACACAAATCATGCCCTCAAATACTATTTGTGGAGTTAATGAATAAATATTTCCAGAGGGAGTATGAAGTAAATAGGCCCAGCGAAGGGTGAAAAGGGGTGTTCTTGGGTGAAATTTAAGATGAGATGGGAGAGTTGATGAAGTGGAGAGATACAGGTAGGGTTATGTACTGAATGCCAAGGGGAGGGGAATTTAGCAGATAACTGATTTTAAACTTTCTTTGTTTTGTTTTCAGCTCCCTTGAATTCACCAATTAGCCCTTCAGGTTGAACCTGAGCATACAACTCACTGATGCTGCTACAAGCATCACACAATCCATTGGCTTAGCAGTTGTGTGAGTTGCTTCTTTTAATCTTTGGCCTGGTTTTGTCCAAAGTTCTAAAAACAATAATTATATTATACCCTTTGCAGTGGCTCCTCAGAGACTGCAGTTTAAGTTAATTATGAAATATGACAATTCCCATGAACTTGACTTCAATTAAAGTCTTTTGTCATGTGCTTTTACAGCCTAGTTTTTGGAGGCATTCTCAGATTTTGTGTGCTTCAATTGACTTACATGGTTGCTCCTTTGAAACCTCAGGTGCCTCACTTGGGGCACTCAAAATTTAAGGTACACCAAATTAGTGAACATTTATGAAAATATTAGCTTTAGCTCTTCCCCTGCTGATTCTGCTGTGTTGCTGTTATGTCTCATTTCCTCTTTGTGTAAACCAAGAGCAACACCTTGGACGTCAGTGGACTTATACCTGTATGAAACTGGTGTAAGGGCCTGTTACCAGTAGCAGATTAGCCCCTGGGTCCATGGAGCCCGGGCCCAGGGCCCTGGCCAACTGGGGAGCCCCAGGCTTCCACTGGCTGCTGAGTGGGGCGAGGGAAGCCCCCCCCAGCACCCCACTGATCCCTGGCAGAAGCTGCAGGACAGGGGATATCTCCCACAGTGCCCCCACCCGACCTTATCCCCTGCAGAAGCCATGGGACAAGTGAAGTTTCCCCAGAAGAACCCCCAACCCCATCCCCCACAGAAGCCACAGGACGATGGAAGCCCCTCAACCCCATTCCCAGCAGAGAAAGCCTCCAGTGTCCCGACCCCCTCCCTGCAAAAGCCGCGGGGAGGCAGGGGAAGCCCCCGTGCCCAACCCCGCTCTCTGGCAGAAGCACCAGGTGGGCGGGGTGAGGAAGCCCCAGCACCCGGACCCCCGCTGCAGCCCTGGAACTGCAGGAGCTCCCACTCTCTGCTACAGCCCCAGGGCCATGGCATGGAGACAGAGCTTCTCTGGTCTTGGGGCTGTGAGGGTGGGTTGGGAGGGGCAGAAAGGAGCAAATGGGTTGTGGGGCAGGTGGAATCGGGGGGAACCTGTGTGGAACAGGGGCAGGGTTGCGGGAAAGGGCAGAAAGGGGTGGGGCTGTGGGAAGGGCCACAGGCGGAAGGGGCATAATGGGGGCGGAACCTCAGGTCGAAGGAGTGGGGAGGGGGTCCCCACTTGCTCTGGCTCAGGGCCCCGGAAAACCTTAATCCGCCTCTGCTGTTACAAAGCCCACTGAATCAATAGGAACCTTCCAATTGACTTCAATCGGTTTTGAATCAGGCCCAAAGTGAAGGGAGAGTCAGCCCAATGGTCTATCTTCATTCCATTTGAATCAACAGAATGTATTAGGTTGCACCTGACATATCCAGCAGTATATCAAATTCATTCTGCATGGATATAAAGTATCAGGAACATGAAGCAGCAAAATGAATAAAACACTACCTAGCTGGTATTTATTTTTTAGATATAGATTCTACAAAAGTTGCTGAATCTCTGTGCTTTTGTAAAAATATATATACAGATATGTCTTCTGCTGTTCAAGCTTGCTTTGTTTTCACTGTTTCTGTAGCTGTCTTGCAGTGAAGATATACACGTAAACAATGTTCAGTTTTTCTAAATAAATCAAAGCACACAATTTTCTTGTACAGTGTAATAACATTAAATATGTCAGAAACCCAGCAACAAACACATGGATATAAAGAGATGTGCAAGAAATATTTGATAATTGAAGTAAATAACAAGTTGTACATAAAAACAACTTTAGCTTACAAAGATATGTTCTGGGATCTGAAATGCTTAAGGTATTTGAAAACAAACATGTTGTTAAAAGCATTTACTCAACTCATTACTGCAGTAGCCAAATATTTCTGTTTTGTTATTTCAGAGGGAAAAAGCCCTATCTTCTATTGGATACATTATCCAAAGCTACATAATGGTTTGTTTTTATTTTAAAGGGGAATCTTCTTTTAAAAAAAGAAATAGTGCTCATGGCTGCTAGCATTTCTCCACATATTCGAAGAAGTGTTCAAGGTGAACAAACTCTTCCTTCTATTGGTGGACATGGAACACTATATTAGACATTCTATGGGCCCATTCTCCTGGGACATGCTCAGAAGAGCCTGTACTCTTCTACACAGCCTTTTATCAGAGATCAGACAATGCTTTACAAGCAATAACGAACACCAGTAACCTTGTGAAATAGGAATTATCCCCATTTTAGAGCTTGGGGAAATTGAAGCACAGTGGGTTTATATGATTTGCCCCAGTCTTACAGTAAGTCAGTGACAGAGCCAGTTTTAGAACCCGGGTACCTTGACTCCCTCCCCAAACAATGCAACCCCCGTAATGTAGAGTGAGTTTATGTGATTTGCCTTAGTCTTACAGTAAGGCCATGTCCACACACGAGACCTTACAGTGGCACAGCTGTACTGATGCAGCTGCACCGCTGTACGATCTCCTGTGTAGCTGCTTTAAGATGATGGGAGAGAGCTCTCCTGCCAGCATAATTAAAACACCTCCAATGAGCGGCCATAGCTAGGTCAGCAGGAGAGCATCTCCTGCTGACATAGCGCTGAACCCATCGGCCCTTCTGTCGGTGTAACTTATGTCACTCAGGGGTGTGTTTTTTCACACCCTTGAGCGACATAAGTTATACCGACAAAAATATAGACATAGTCTAAGACAGTGACAGAGCCAGTTTTAGAACCCAGATACCATGACTCCCTCTCCAGGGAATGCAACCCCTCTAATGTAGAGCTGCTGTTTCAAAGTGCAAAGCCAGTTCCTGCTGCAAATCATAAAGATCAAGAGATTCTGGAGAAGTATTTAACTTCCATGGAGAACTACGCTGTAGGAAATAGCTTTCCTTATCTAATAGCAAAGATAAATTGGTTCCTTGGCTGGACAGTGAAGCAATTTAAAGGCTGAACCCCAGCATGCCTTGCAGGCACACTGGAAGTGATTCTGCACTGTGTTACATTTAGTGTAGTCATTTACACCTGTGCAAAGTGAGTGTAAGTGGGCATACCATGCTACCACAGGTCCCACAGGCCCCTCTTAGGGAATTGGGCTATTCCACTAAGAAAAGAGGGGACAGAAACTGGGCTGAAAAGGTGCATTGGGACCATGGCTCAAGTAGCTTCCTTGTTGTGGATCTGGGGTTACTATACAGCTTGGGGTGGAAAATTCTGCCACCTTCCACATCTGCCCAGTTCAATTGCTCATCTATGTCTGGGGCTGAGGATTTGGCCTTAATGCATAAGCTGGGTAACTTGGTCTAAGAGTCCCATTTCATTAATCTGTCAAGAGAAGGCTAAATGGCTTTTACACAATTTCAGTAGTTTATACTGAGTAGCATGGCATAAATAGATTAAAAGGGTATTGCATTATTGAAGAGCTGATTTATTTTAACCATAAAAATACTTTCTTCATGAAATAACCATGGAAGTCTCTTATCATGATTCTTTAGATTCCCTCATCATCACTAAGGACTTTAAATGTAATCGGATTCTATGTTGTTATTTCCGTCCATGTTACATCTATTTCCCTCTTATTTTTGTATTTATACATATATGTGTGTGTGTGTGTGTGTGTTTGAGTGTACATATAATACACACACACACAAATATATCAGCACATTAGCAATAAATAAAGCTTCTGAGCAATTAACTCTAAGGTCAAGAACAGGTTTGGTATATGCTAGCATTACAGCATGATGATTTAAGGTAGCCATAAACAATGAATATGATTAAAACCAATTACCATTTAGCTCTGTTTTGTGTTTTTAGTGATGTTGTCCTCTAATTTGATTAAATGTTTTAAATCAAAAAACGTGAGTAAGATTGATTTTCACAATTTGTTTTTGTCTTGTAGTTAATGATCATTTTCAATCTTCTTCTTTTTTGTGGGACATAGCAAATTGAGTAAAAATGCCTTAAATATTGAATATCACTATTTTTTAACTCTGATCAAATATATGTTTGTTTATCATTATCAATAATCCATTATACCTAGCTGTGAAAATCCAAACAGATAGAAACAGATGCCATGCCTACAGTTTTGAGAACATACAAACACCTGGCCAAATGGTAAATAACGCCCCCTGTACTTTGAATTTCTAAATGAGAAAGGACCCTAGTCCTTGTCAGTTCTCATCTTTGCATCTCTTACACAAATTGAACTTTATCCTTCTCTCACATTGGCTCTGAAACCATGTAACTTCATTGATTTACTCCTAATTTATATCAGTCTAAGTGAGAGGAGAATCAGGTACATTGCTAATGTCAGCATTTTGCTCACCCAGTGTGGACAATGGTGCAATAAAGTGTCTCTTCTCCAATTTGGCTCATACTCCACCATTATTCAGAGAGCTGTCATCCCTCTTCATAGTCTAGTCTAGTTTATATCGATTCTGACTAAGCACAGAAGAAATGTAATGCAGCCTGAGATGTTCATAACATTCCAGATAGCTGAATATAGCGTTAGTAATGTTTGATTCCAAAATGGATCACAAGATTTTCTGGTTTAAATTGTGGGCTCTACAGTGCTCTTGCTCTATACCCAGTATTTCCAATAATACCACATGTGGACTGAATATATATCCCTCTGAGTGTTTAACTCAACCTCCCTGAGCAATGAAGAGCCTGGCAATGGCATACAGACTGGTTTGGGCAAAGACAAAAAACAGCATGAACTTCACCCAAATTTGGAATAGATCCCAAGCCTCATTCAGATTTTAAAATCTGCTGGCTGACTATGGCCTTCAAATCTTGTCTCACTCACCAACAGAAGTTGGTCCAATAAAAGAGATTACCTCACCCACTTTGTCTCTTCAAATCTTAAGTTCAGAGGTGTCAGTTGGAATTTGGGATTGTGGGATACATAAAACATTCAGGAAGACTTGGGAAAGTGCAGTTGGAATACAGCAGCTGAACATTGGTAGGTGGAAGACATAGATCTCTGAGATGGAATCCTGGCCCCACTGAAGCTGATGTCAAAACTTTCACTGACTTCAGTGGGTCCAGGATCCCCTGGACTCCACTATCTTTTCAGGTCCCTCCATCTACACACTTGGCCCACCTGCTGGCCTGGTGGACCAAGAGGAGGATGTCTGGACTCTATATCTCCACTGGAGCTGCAGAGTTTTCACACTGCATTGTTCCTCTCCACCTGCATTCATGCAGCAGGGAAACATATGGGCCTTTGTTATTTACTTTGTTTTGAATAAGAGCGACATTAAAATTCAAAAATTCCAAACAATACCCCTTTGATGTGTCCAGCATTGCATGTGAGCTTCTGCTATACCAGCATAAATCTCAGTCAGATGTAATTTTTTCACTGGTAACACCTTCAAGCACCAGCCCCTCATTAACTGCACTAAAAAGCTTTAGCATCTCCTTTTCACATTGCAAACTACAAGGCAAATATCTTTTGCTGACAGCAAAAATCAATTCATTTTAATGTCGCCTTAATTGATTTTAGCTCATTAGGAGCGCTTTTGCCCTAATTTGATAAGGAAGTGTGAAAGTATTTTTCTCAACAGCAGGTTTGTTATTTGCTGAGATATTAGGGGAGTGTTAATTAGACACAGTTCTTCTGTCATGTTGATGGTTTTTAAGAGTATTCACTGTACAGAATGAATAGAATGTGAGACTGTGCCTGGTTCTTGGTGTAGTTTGTCAAATTAAGTTAATTGCCATGGTGGAAGGGGAGTGTGGCATTTCTGGATGTGAGCAGCAGATAGCAGTAACCCCCCTTTTCCTTTGGTGATACAAATTTCTTAAATCTGAGGGATAGTTTCTTCGTCTCTCCAGGCATAATCAGGAGAGGAGGGAAGGAGGGCAGTGTACATTTTATTTTGGATTAGTTAGATGTGTGTCTGGCCACATAAATTACTAGATGTGCCACAACATACGAGGAATCTAAAATTCCACCACTGAGTCAAGCCTCCTGTGAAACCATAATAAAATCTAATTTTTCAGGGCATATGCTTACCATACATGAACCAGGAAGGATTTTTTTCTCCTGCTTTATTTCCCAATGGACGAGGAGGATTGCAGTAGTTTTCACTTTCCTCTGAAGTACTGACAGAGCCAGGATACCATATTTGATGGAGAAATGGTTTGATCTGGCGTGGCAAATTCTATGTTCTTAGATCCAAAGAGGTTGTCAAAGGACGGTTTTCATTTTCCATTGAAAGTGTTTCATTGACTCTTCCTGACAGTTCTACAGAGTGGCATTTCCCCACTCTTCTGAGAACCTCCCAATCAGTAGGGCTGTACAGAGCAAGAAAAGGAGGAGAAGTCAGTCTATGAGCTGGTTTTGTTAGCTCGTTTGTTTTTATTTTGAGCTATGTGCTTAAGGCCAAGTAGTGGAGCACAGTCAAGGGCTGTGGGACAGAATCCTTAACTCCAATTAACTCAGAAATCTGTACAAGGTCGCAGCCTCTACTCCAGGCTTGGGAGAAGAGTGGTGATTAAGGCCCTCTGAATCTCCCTAATGTGGGGTTTGACCATGTCTGTCCCACCATATTATTAATACCCTATTCCACATTCCAGTGCAGCGAGTCACTGCAGAGCTCTGTTCTGCGGTGGGTGGGGGTTTCAGATTTGTATGTATTCTCCACTGCTTGGAACAATTTGAAATATTTCATCCCTGCTGTACCTGAGGTCTTGTGCACTTGCTTAAGGAGTTATACGTTTTCAATGTATATCTGTGAGCAGAATACAGCTCTGTTAGCATAAATTTTAAGTAACAGTTTGGTTAGTCCCATCAGCAGGTGGAAAAGCTTGTGTTTATTCTCTATCTTCAGAACCAAAGATATACTCTATATGCACATGTCTGTGTAAATTTCATAAAGCTGTATGAAGGAGGGGATGAGTAGTTTAGTTAGTCACAAACACACCACACACATAAACAGCTTGAAAACTTCTCCTGAACACAAATGAAATTTTTGCAACTGGTGTGGGATTGCACAGTTTTCAAGATATGACACAAATTAATGGTGAGGCCTGGAATGCAGATTGCTCACAGATGGTAATGGAGGCAGGAAGAGTACTGGGACACAAATTAGTCAAGATGAGGGCAAGAAGAAAAAGAATGCTGCAGTATGAAAAACCTAAATAAAAGTTGATTTAATTTGAGACTAATAGAGATGGCAGATTAGAATCTTGTCTCACTTCAACCAACTTCACACTGGCCTACCTCTGTGAAGTTAGTCCTGATTTACACCATTGTTAACTGAGAGCATGATTTTTTCTTTAGACTTCCTCTATAAAGGTTACAGTAGATGTTTCTCATGGTAATTCTTTTCTTTTAAAATATGTAGTGTGACAGGGTCAGGCCAGATGGCTACAGGAGAGTAATAGAAGGAAGATATATTAGCCCTAGGTTAAGTAGGTCCCTTTTCCCTGGGTAAGGTAACAGGGAAGGTTCCAGAACAATCAGGAACCTTCTGGAGACAATTAAGACAGACAGGCTGATTAGAACACCTGCAGCCAATCAAGAAGCTGCTAGAATCAATTAAGGCAGGCTAATCAGGGCACGTAGGTTTAAAAAGGAGCTCACTTTGGTTTGTGGTGCGCGTGTAAGGAGCTGGGAGCAAGAGGCACTAGGAGCTGAGAGTGAGAATGCATACTGTTGGAGGACTGAGGTGTACAAGCATTATCAGACACCAGAAGGAAGGTCCTATGGTGAGGATAAAGAAGGTGTTGGGAGGAGGCCATGGGGAAGTAGTCCAGGGAGTTGTAGCAGTCGCACAGCTGTTCCAGGAGGCACTCTAGACAGCTGCATTTCACAGGGCCCTGGGATGGAACCCAGTAGAGGGCAGGCCCGGGTTCCCCACAAACCTCCCAACTCCTGGTCAGACACAGGAGGAGTTGACCTGGACTGTGGGTTCACGAAAACGGCCAAACTGAGGGCTGCCGTGAAGCTGCAAGGCGAGCAAATCCGCCAATAAGTGCAAGACCCACCAAGGTAGAGGAGGAACTTTGTCACAGTAGCTAAGATAAGACTGTCTATAACAATAATGCATTATATGGGTTTCTGAAGAAAAAATATTTATGGAACAAATTTGTACAGGTTGTTATTAAATATTTATTCTGAATGGGTCCTGAATCCAATTCTTCCTTTGTAAGTTGTCATTTTCTTCAGTTCATAATGAGCACATTCTGTACTTAGACACAAAGCCAAAGAGAAACATGATGACATCCATCATTCCGTCACTCACTGTAAAGTACCTTGTACTAAAACTCTTGATTGATTCATGCTGGACTATAAATACAACTTTTACTAACATGTTGGAGCCAACTCAGAATGACAGCTTTGTGCACTGACCCGAAACATCTCTTTTAACATGCTTATTTGTTCTTCTTTTCAAATAGTTTTATAACCACAAATAGAGAAGGACCCAAGCCACAAATTCAGATCTGAATTCAGATCCAAATCCAAACTTACACATAGTTCACGTGTGTTCATATTTGATTTTCTGGCTCTACCTATTACAAAGGTAGACCCCCAATCACAAAATCAAAATATTTTCCTACTGTTATGGTAGTCTGTAGAATCAGGTGTTCTGGTGTGGGCCCAGCACTTTCGCATTGTGACAGTGATTTAGCTACTAAACACAGGCAACAAAGTGGAAAGAAATGTGCACAATTTTTTTTTGTTTAAATAGACTTTATTTCATCTGGCTTTTCAATTTAGGAACATCTCTTAGCCCTGGTCTACACTAGGACTTTAGGTCAAATTTAGCAGCGTTAAATTGATTTAAACCTGCACCCATCCACACAATGAAGCCCTTTATTTCGACTTAAAGGGCTCTTAAAATCGATTTCCTTACTCCACCCCTGACAAGTGGATTAGCACTTAAATCGACGTTGCCGGCTCGAATTTGGGGTACTGTGGACACAATTCGATGGTATTGGCCTCCGGGAGCTATCCCAGAGTGCTCCATTATGACCGCTCTGGACAGCACTCTCAACTCAGATGCACTGGCCAGGTAGACAGGAAAAGAACCGCGAACTTTTGAATCTCATTTCCTGTTTGGCCAGCGTGGCAAGCTGCAGGTGACCATGCAGAGCTCATCAGCACAGGTGACCATGATGGAGTCCCAGAATCGCAAAAGAGCTCCAGCATGGACCGAACGGGAGGTACGGGATCTGATCGCTGTTTGGGGAGAGGAATCCGTGCTATCAGAACTCCGTTCCAGTTTTCGAAATGCCAAAACCTTTGTGAAAATCTCCCAGGGCATGAAGGACAGAGGCCATAACAGGGACCCGAAGCAGTGCCGCGTGAAACTGAAGGAGCTGAGGCAAGCCTACCAGAAAACCAGAGAGGCGAACAGCCGCTCTGGGTCAGAGCCCCAAACATGCCGCTTCTATGATGAGCTGCATGCCATTTTAGGGGGTTCAGCCACCACTACCCCAGCCGTGTTGTTTGACTCCTTCAATGGAGATGGAGGCAATACGGAAGTAGGTTTTGGGGACGAAGAAGATGATGATGAGGAGGTTGTAGATAGCTCACAGCAAGCAAGCGGAGAAAACGGTTTTCCCGACAGCCAGGAACTGTTTCTCACCCTAGACCTGGAGCCAGTACCCCCCGAACCCACCCAAGGCTGCCTCCTGGACTCAGCAGGCGGAGAAGGGACCTCTGGTGAGTGTACCTTTTAAAATGCTATACATGGTTTAAAAGCAAGCATGTGAAAGGATTACTTTGCCCTGGCATTTGCGGTTCTGCCTTTGCAAAAGGTTTCTGGGGAGGGCAGCCTTATTTCGTCCTTCATGGTAGGACACTTTACCACTCCAGGCCAGTAACACGTACTCGGGAATCACTGTAGAACAAAGCATTGCAGTGTATGTTTGCTGGCATTCAACCAAAATCCGTTCACGCGGTGGGAGGAGGCAAAATGCGACCTTGTAACGAAAGCACATGTGCTATGTATGTAATGTTAACAGCAAGGTTTACCCTGAAAGAGTGTAGCGACTGTTTTATAAAATGTGTCTTTTTAAATACCGCTGTCCCTTTTTTTTTCTCCACCAGCTGCATGTGTTTCAATGATCACAGGATCTTCTCCTTCCCAGAGGCTAGTGAAGCTTAGAAAGAAAAAAAAACGCACTCGCGATGAAATGTTCTCCGAGCTCATGCTGTCCTCCCACACTGACAGAGCACAGACGAATGCGTGGAGGCAAATAATGTCAGAGTGCAGGAAAGCACAAAATGACCGGGAGGAGAGGTGGAGGGCTGAAGAGAGTAAGTGGCGGGCTGAAGACAGGGCTGAAGCTCAAAGGTGGCGGCAGCATGATGAGAGGAGGCAGGATTCAATGCTGAGGCTGCTGCAGGACCAAACCAGTATGCTCCAGTGTATGGTTGAGCTGCAGCAAAGGCAGCTGGAGCACAGACTGCCACTGCAGCCCCTCTGTAACCAACCGCCCTCCTCCCCAAGTTCCATAGCCTCCACACCCAGACGCCCAAGAACGCGGTGGGGGGGCCTCCGGCCAACCAGCCACTCCACCACAGAGGATTGCCCAAAAAAAAGAAGGCTGTCATTCAATAAATTTTAAAGTTGTAAACTTTTAAAGTGCTGTGCTTAAAGTGCTGTGTGGCATTTTCCTTCCCTCCTCCACCACCCCTCCTGGGATACCTTGGTAGTCATCCCCCTATTTGTGTGATGAATGAATAACGAATGCATGACTGTGAAGCAGCAATGACTTTATTGGCTCTGCAAGCAATGATTAAAGGGAGGAGGGGAGGGTGGTTAGCTTACAGGGAGGTAGAGTGAACCAAGGGGCGGGGGGGTTCATCAAGGAGAAACAAACAGAATTTTCACATCGTAGCCTGGCCAGTCATGAAACTGGTTTTCAAAGCTTCTCTGATGCGTACCGCGCCCTCCTGTGCTCTTCTAACTGCCCTGGTGTCTGGCTGCGCGTAACCAGCAGCTAGGCGATTTGCCTCAACCTCCCACCCCGCCATAAACGTCTCCCCCTTACTCTCACAGATATTGTGGAGCACACAGCAAGCAGTAATAACAGTGGGAATATTGGTTTCGCTGAGGTCTAAGCGAGTCAGTAAACTGCGCCAGCGCGCCTTTAAACGTCCAAATGCACATTCTACCACCATTCTGCACTTGCTCAGCCTGTAGTTGAACAGCTCCTGACCACTGTCCAGGCTGCCTGTGTATGGCTTCATGAGCCATGGCATTAAGGGGTAGGCTGGGTCCCCAAGGATACATATAGGCATTTCAACATCCCCAACAGTTATTTTCTGGTCTGGGAATAAAGTCCCTTCCTGCACCTTTTGAAACAGACCAGAGTTCCTGAAGATGCGAGCATCATGCACCTTTCCCGGCCATCCCACGTTGATGTTGGTGAAACGTCCCTTGTGATCCACCAGAGCTTGCAGCACTATCGAAAAGTACCCCTTGCGGTTTATGTACTCGGCGGCTTGGTGCTCCGGTGCCAAGATAGGGATATGGGTTCCGTCTATAGCCCCACCACAGTTAGGGAATCCCATTGCAGCAAAGCCATCCACTATGACCTGCACATTTCCCAGGGTCACTACCCTTGATATCAGCAGATCTTTGATTGCGTGGGCTACTTGCATCACAGCAGCCCCCACAGTAGATTTGCCCACTCCAAATTGATTCCCAACTGACCGGTAGCTGTCTGGCGTTGCAAGCTTCCACAGGGCTATCGCCACTCGCTTCTCAACTGTGAGGGCTGCTCTCATCTTGGTATTCATGCGCTTCAGGGCAGGGGAAAGCAAGTCACAAAGTTCCATGAAAGTGCCCCTACGCATGCGAAAGTTTCGCAGCCACTGGGAATCGTCCCAGACCTGCAACACTATGCGGTCCCACCAGTCTGTGCTTGTTTCCCGAGCCCAGAATCGGCGTTCCACAGCATGAACCTGCCCCATTAGCACCATGATGCATGCATTGTCAGGGCCCATGCTTTCAGAGAAATCTGTGTCCATGTCCTGATCACTCATGGGACCGCGCTGACGTCGCCTCCTCGCCCGGTATCGCGTTGCCATGTTCTGGTGCTGCATATACTGCTGAATAATGCGTGTGGTGGTTAATGTGCTCCTAATTGCCAAAGTGAGCTGAGCGGGCTCCATGCTTGCCGTGGTATGGCGTCTGCACAGGTAACTCAGGAAAAAAGGCGCGAAATGATTGTCTGCCCTTGCTTTCACGGGGGGGGGAGGGAGGGAACGGGGGGCTGACGATATGTACCCAGAACCACCCGCGACAATGTTTTAGCCCCATCAGGCATTGGGATCTCAACCCAGAATTCCAATGGGCAGCGGAGACTGCGGGAACAGTGGGATAGCTACCCACAGTGCAACGCTCCGGAAGTCGACGCTTGCCTCGGTACTGTGGAAGCGCTCCGCCGAGTTAATGCACTTAATGCACTTTAGAGCATTTTCTGTGGGGACACACACACTCGAATATATAAAACCGATTTCTAAAAAACCGACTTCTATAAATTCGACTTAATTTCGTAGTGTAGACATACCCTTAGAAGAACACAGCTACTAAAAGTAATGTCCTGCACACACAATATGCTATAAACTCATTACAGATCAGCCATACAAATACTCAGTGAAATTTTTCATTTAACAGATAGGACAATATATCTGATAAAGAAAATATAAGATGCGCACTCAGGAGACATATTACACAAGGTGACAGTTCTACATTTACAAATGTATTGTTTTTAGTTTCAAATAAGACAAATGGTATTATAGATTCATAGATTCAAAGGCCAGAAGAGAATATGATCATCTAGTCTGACCTCCTGTATTACACAGAACTTCCACAAAATAATTCCTAGGGTGTATCTTTTAGAAAAAAAAACATCTGATCTTGATTTAAAAATTGTCAGTGATGGAGAATCCACCATGACCCTTGGCAAATTGTTCGAATGGTTAATTAACTTCACTGTTTAAAATGTATGCCTTATTTCCAGTCTGAATTTGTCAAGCTTCAACTTCCAGCTAATGGATTGTATTACACTTTTGTCTGCTAGATTGAAGAGCTCATTATTAAATATTTGTTCCCTGTGTAGATACTTATAGACTATAGTCACCTTTAACGTTCTCTTTGTTTAGCTCAATAGATTGAGCTCTTTGAGTCTATCACTATAAGGCATGTTTTATAATCATTAAATCATTTAATCATTCTTGTGCCCGTTCTCTGAATCCTCTCCAATTTACCAACCTTCCATTTGAATTGTGGGCACCAGAACTGGACACAGTAGTCCAACAGTGATCACACCAGTGCCAAATATAGAGGTAAAATAACCTCTCTCCTCCTACTTGAGATTCCCTTGTTTATGCATCCCAGGATCACATAAGTTTGTTTGGCCAAAGCATCTCATGTTGAATGATTATCCACCAGGACCCTCAAATCTTTTTCATAGTCACTGCTTCCCCCTGCATCCTGTAAGTATGGCCTACATTCTTTGTTCCTTGATATATACATTTCCATTTAGCCATATTTAAGTGTGTATTGTTTCCTTTTGCCCGGTTTACAAAGTGATCCAGATCATCCTGAATCAGTGACCTGTCCTCTTCATTATTTATCATTCCTCAATTTTTGTATCATTTTCAAACTTTATCAGTGATGGTTCAAGGTTTTCTTCCAGGTCATTGACAAAAACATTAAATAGTGTAGGGCCGAGTACCAGTCCCTTCAGGACCCCACTAGGAGCACACCCGCTCAACAATGATTCCCTGTTTACAATTACATTTTGAGGTCTATCATTTAGCCAGTTTTTAATCTGCTAATGTATGTCATGTTAAGTTTATAACATTTTAGTTTTTTAATCAAAATGTCATCATACAGTACTAAGTCAAAACCCTTACAGAAGGCTAAGTATATTACATCAACACCATTACCTTTGTCATCCAAACTTGTACTCTTATTTTAAAAAAAGATATCAAATTAGGTTGACAGAATCTATTTACCATAAATAAGTGTGTTGATTTGTATGAATTATATTACCTTCCTTTAATTCTTTGTTAATTGAGTCCTGTATCAGCCACTTCATTATCTTGCCCAGGATCAATGTCAGGCTGACAGGCTTATAACTACCTGGATCATCCCATTTTCCCTGTTAAAAATAGGCCCAACATTAGCTTTCTTCCCGTCTGCTGGAACTTCCCTAGTGCTCCAAGACTTATTGAAAAATCAGCATTAACACTACAGCAAGCTCCTCAGCCAGCTCTCTAATGCAAGTTATCTGGACCTGCTGATTTTAAAATGTCCACTTTAGTAGCTTCAGTTTAACATCCTCCAGAGCTACTAGTGGAATGGAAAGAATGTCATCACCATATGATGACACTATGTCATCTGTTTTTCCTCAGATACAGAACAAAATACTTCTTGAACACTTCTGCTTTTTCTGCATTATTATTAATAATTGTACCATCTTCATCTAGTAATGGACCAATAGCATTATCAGGATTATTTTTGTTTCTAATATATTTTAAAACACTCCTTCTTATTGTCCTTAACTCTTCTGGCCATAGATTTCTCGTTATGTCTCTTAGTTTCCCTTATCAATTTTCTACAATTCCTAACTTCTGATTTATATTCATTACTATCAACTTGTCCTTTCTTCCATTTGTTATATATGTACTTTTTAATGGATATCTTCACTTCTCCTCTAAGTCAGGTCATTTTTTTTAACCAGTACAGTCTTCTTCCTGGATTGTGCGACTGGAGCTTTTGGGGGCATCTAGTAAAGTGTTCTTAAATGATTTCAAATTATCATTCAAATTTTTCTGATTGCATTCTTCTGTTCAGCTGATTTAGCTCATAATTGTTTTTAGCTTTGTGAAATTGGCCTCCTTGAATACCAAGTTTATATATTACTGGTCTGGACTTTATTCTGCTTGCACATTATAGATGTGATCAAGTCATGATCACATGTACCTAAGCTACCATTAATTAACTTTTATTTCTGAATTGTGCAATAATAAAATAAAATATAATAATTATAATTAATAACATTCCTATCTTTAAACTTAAATACTTAATGAAATTATCAGACCTTTCCAGCATCTTTTTTTTATTGCTTTCCTGCCTCTGGTAACTTGACCCAAAACCTTACCCTAGCATCACAAGAGTGTTTGGTAAAATGTGAGTTCACAGAAAGCAGTGCTGGATTATTCCCCATGGTATATACTCTATATACCCCATGGTATATACACTAGAGTATATACCATATACCATATATCTGTTTAATCTAATTTTAAATCTCAGTAAATGAGTCTTCCACCCTTTGTTCAATATATCAGATCCTTGCTATTATTAGTAGAGGATACATACTTTTGCACCCACTTATTACTGTGTTCTCCTTCTTTGACCTCCTTTACTATTCAGGGTATACTGTATTTGACAGAGAAAATGATAGCTATATTTCATGAGTATTGTTATTAGCTTGATTAACTGAAGTAACTGCTGGAAGGAGATTTATGCTAATTTTGTCAATCACTCTATGTGAAAGCTAGTATTAGAGAAAAAAAAGTTTTTCCTAGAATCTCCACTTCTAGGCTTTCCACTGAGCTGAGTAAACTGATGGAGCTTTATAAATAACAGGACAATTATTTCTATTACTCACTTAGGCAGTGGGAAGGAGGTTAAGAAGCCTACATAGACAAGTAGTGAATTCCCTTGCAAAAAGAGAGGCTACCTATGATTCATAGTGGTTGTGGGGAACAGAGTTGCTTTAGTGAAGTGTGTCTGATAGATTCAAGATCGTTCTTTTAAAATCCACTCCCGGAATGTAAAAGTGAAAAAACAAAACTTTAAATAGCATAGGTGTGGGCTATCACATGCATTCAGATGGAGCTGAATTTTCTCAGTCTTGCTTTACACCAGACTATTAAAATGATGGCTTCTTAGCTGAATATCCATCTTAATTATCCTCTCATTCTATTTCAGATACCTTTATAATAAAATAAAATTGAAAAATATGTTTGCTTTCAGAAATTAATAACATCTCCACCTTAAACAGTATGAGAGAAGCTAAAAGTCACCCTTAAAAGCAAAAGACTATAACATGGCTTGCACATGCAGAGTCAGAATCAGCACACACTAAAACACAATCATAATTAGGAGAGACAAGTTGGGGTAAAGATGTGAGTACTGTGGAAGGAGTTTTCCTAGTATGTGTGTTTACCTGTTGATCAAACTGCATTGCTACCGATCCAAAAATATTGCTACTAATTTGGATCATGTTAATCTCCTTAAAAAAACTGATTACAATTATTTTAATAATCCCAGAACAGATTTAGTTATAAAAGCAAATATTTTAGACACTTTTTGGCTTAATTTCATGTTTAACACTTCATGCTGATAATATGTTAGACTACCGGCAGATTATATAGAGAGGAATCAAATGGAGGATGCCTGATTCTGATGATCTCACACCAGTTTTACATCAGCATAACTCCTTTGACATCCAGTGGAGTGACTCCTGATTCTCACTGGTGCAAGTGAGATCATCATGCGTCCTTTTATTGATTGTATGTGAAGTACCAGTGTAACTAAGGGCAGGTCTATACTATGGGGCTCAGTCGACCTAAGTTACGCAACTCCAGCTACGTGAATAATGTAGCTGGAGTCGACACAGTTTAGATCAAACTTTTGCTGTGTCTATACCAGGCTGGGTTGATGGGAGAAACTCTCCTGTCAACTTACCTTATGCTTCTTGTTCTGGTGGAGTACCGGAGTTGACGGAGAATGATCAGCGAACAATTGAGCGGGTCTTCACCCACTAAATTGACCCTGCTGGATCGATTGCTGCATGTCTATCCCCCAGTAAGTGGAGACAAGCCCTTAGTGTAACACATTATTCTGTTGAAGTGTCAAGTCCATATATTAAAAAGGATGTTGCATTACATAAAATGTATCTAAAAATACCATCTGCAGTAAAACAACTTGACTTCAGTGTCTTTCTTCACTTGTTTTAATATAGCTATCTGCCTGCCCTACCCATAGGAAACACAAGCAGATAGGAGATTTTTAGAGCCACCCATATTTAGGAATGGAGAACAGTATATGGTAGAAACACCATCAAACAGAAGGGAGAGGCAACCACTGACAGGGTCAAACTGAGTCTCCCACCCAAAGGGTACTAGTTATGATTGTACAGATGGGGCAGGTCTTCACCAGCACTTACTGCATGGCAAGCTGGGGTGTAAATCTACAGCGCTCCAACATGCTGTGCACTAACCTACTGATACACACTAAAAGTTCTCTAGTGTGCTTTGACCTTTTGAGAGTGAGTGTAGCAGGCTCGCTCTCCAGCGCAAAACTCCTGGTTCTTTTCTGTGGTCATCTCAACAGTTTGTATGAAACAAAAAACATTTTTCAACATTTCTCATGTGCAATTCCAACATGTTTTTTTTTTTTTCAGCTCCTTTCTTGAGTGGACATCATGGGTGCACACCAATAGGCTTGATTCTTCAGGCACACATCGCTCCAGAAGTGTGCGTAAACACCATATACATTAGAAAATCCCTTTTGAAAGAGCAAATGCTCCATAAGAGATAGAACTTCACATGTTTATTATCCTGTCAAGGGTTTTAAGATACTGATGTGTGCCCAATTTTCCTCAAATGAAAGCATACACATGGCTTTTTAGAATGTAAATTTCTTCTAATTCTACAGTGGCAATCTAAAGGAAAGAAAAGCCTGCAGCTGTCCTTGTCCCACTTTTCCACTCCTGAATATTTGTTCCAGGCAAGGCCAGAGAATATTTCTATCCACTTTTTGATCTGTGTAAATCTTATTAAGAGGTTCAGCAGATTCAGTCATGCCTTAAAAATATGTTTGTATATTTCCCTTGGTGGCTTTTGCCTCTTTCTTCCAGTTTCTTGATTAAGTTTTAATCTAAAAATAAACCATGCTTAAAAACCTACCTTGTAATTTTTTACAGTGATGCTTGAATTACAGTGAAGTGAAAGCCTGGATTAAATATGGTCACCCAAGATAATGCCATCTGTGAAATCAGGGGGATGAATTTTTTAACCCTAAAAAAGAATTTAACTTGTAGACTGTCAACCCTGGAGGCTGAAACCCTCTTTTTTTCTGCAGAACAGGCATCACATGGGCAATGCTTCGCATTTCTTTATACTGCACCACCAGTATGCAACAGGTTGCTGTTCGGGGTAAGAGGATCATTCACACTTTAGGCTTGTTCATTGTTTGTCCTCTGGCTGAGTCTATCAATAAACATGGCAATTAGTGACAGTTGTGATGCTTGTTCTTGCACTGTGGAGACTTAGGGCCAGATCTTCAGCCTTGCTCTGGCCCTGTTGTGTTACTCCAGTGGAAAGCTGGCACAACCTGTCAGCTCGGGATTCTCCCAGCAGCGGGGGACCCCTAAGCAGCACAGATGCACCATGGCTGGTTTCTACATCACCTTCATATCCTCCAGCACAAGAGATATTTTGGCAGATGGCCAGATGGAAGGCGGTGTGGTTGGAGTGCTGCTGTGCTTTGATGATCCTTGATTTGTGTATCAACTCTCCTGGTGCCATAGCAATCCCGAGGCTGCTGTAAGCTACATCAGGGATGGGGTAGAACCAGACCTAAGATCAGGGAGCTCTAAATGGCTTCTTGCAGCAGCTTTCCAGTTTATCTATGCCCAGGGTTTAAATCATCTTGAGATCTTTTCAACATCAGGTCATTGCACACAGGATATCAAAGAGCCATCAAGTAATAATGGGTCAGATTTGAGCAGGTGGCAGAAGCTGATGATGAACTATTCAAAATGTTAAGAGTGCATTTTACACCTTAGGATGTACATACATAAAGGGACACATGAACACTGATTTTCGTTGTGTCTGGTTGAAGCCCACAACTGTAGAAAATATCATTATTCAGGAAAAACTGCCCCCTATTGAAATGTCACACAAGTAGAGAACAGTTCTCACATATCACTCACCTGGACTGGTATAATGATAGAATCAAAAGTTATTATTTATTGAATGCCAAGAGCGTACATAATGGTGTACAAACATAGGTGTCAAAGGGCTAGATTCTCTGCTGCACTATCCACCAGTTGTGACTGGTGGGAGGGGAGGTTTCAGAAAGGAGCTGTTTGCTGCTGTCTTATTCTACTGATGGTTCTATGCTGGCCATGGCCTCAGTATACTTCAGAGCAGGCTCAGTGCTACTAAGCATACTGGTTTTTTTTGCCCCCCAAGAGCTATTTAGTCAATGGAGAATAGCTGGAAGGCAGAAGCTGAGGATTGCAGAGTGAGCAACTTAAGAGTCAGATTTCTCAGTTTTGCACCAGCTATGCCAGTTCAACATGAGATGTGGAGATTCACTATCTTTCCTGCCCTGTTTTGTTGCCATGGTGGCATAAGGGGACCAGATCATCAAAGAAGGATGTCCTTGTGGTTTAGATCATAAGAATGGAAGTCAATATTTTGTCAGCCCAGCCAAGAACTTCCTCTATGTCCTGAGGAAGTCATTTAGTCTTTCTTTGTACTTCTCTTCTTTTTAGAATCTGAACAAAACTGTAGGAACCAGTTGTACTTCCCAACTTCTCAAACTGTATGAAAGTAGTAGCTATCCTTTTCTGTGGGTTGACAATATATAAAATATTTGTGAAGTGCTTTGAGATCCTTGTATAGAAGACACTATACAAGTCAAGGTTTTATATTACTTACATAATGTTCCTCTCCATGCACAGTATAGTGTAACAGGAAAATTCTCCATCTATATATAAATATGAAGATACTAGTAACTACAAATGTAGCATTCGGGGCAAAATTCAGCTAATTTTACTTCTTACTGTAGATGGCAAAGACTTTCACATATGGTTATGGCGATGGCCACACAACGACAAGGCTGATCCTCAAACTGCATAAGGTTTCTCCCTTCACTGACTTATGAACTACAAGCAGACATTAAACCCTCCCTATATGGCTCAGGGAATTAATAATAGGTTGTAGACTCCCCCTTTATCCTACTAATTCAAATCCAGCCTAGGTCAGCCATGACAGAAAGGTGTTACAATCAGATGGCTGTTCAGGGGCACTAATTAGTGCCTTTGTTCACAGACTTGCACAGAGGCCCAGGACTGAATGACTGTGAAAGCTAAACTATCCTCTTTTATTTACCTTACAGGTGGTCATTATATGTCAGGGTTGTAAAGGCTGAGGTACACTGGCTTCCATTTGCATGAGGAAGAATACATTGCTAGTCTATGTAATATGTCTGTTCTGTGGCTAGAAACAGTACTTCAGTCTTTAGTGCTTTTGATCCAATGGCTTTTACTAGCACCAAATTCACTCTGAGAAAAAAAAATATTCTAATTTCTTCAGTTTCCGGCATTCAAAAAAATAAAGTCTTAACATTTTAAATCCTACTTCACTCCATGTAAAGTCAATGGTTGCCTGGCCTCTTTCCAAACATTCTACTTTTTTGTTACAATTTCAGCCAAATAAGCCATCAAAGAAATGTTCTTCATTTCCTGATCCTAAAATATATTTTTATCTTGATGGTTACACCTAGTAGTTGTAACACTAAATCATTCTGACTAAGAATCTCCACAATAGAATGAACATCATTTTGAGTCTCTGACTAAATGTGGAACAATAATTGATATGTTCCTTTTCCGCTCCTTCTCGTCTTCTCTTTAGTGCTTTGAACAAAGCTCTAGGGGCCAGATTCTCAGCTGATATAAATCAGCATAGCCATTGTTTTTCTGCATCAGCTGAGGTTCTTGCCTTCCTTCTGAAAGGAAGATATTTTCTATTGTATTGCAGCTGAGAAAGATCCTCTCATTTCAAAGCAGCGCTCAGCAGACACATACTGGTACTTCTGGGACAACAGCATGAAGAAAAAAACAATAAATATGATAAATGATCAGACAATCTTAATGAAGAGATCCTCCCAAACTCCACTGAACCATTGCTGACACCGGTCACCATAATTGGTATGTCAGACTGTATAATCAGGACTGGGAAAGCTGAATATATGAAAACCTTTCTGTTCTCATCTGTACTGAAGCAGCACAGAACCACAGCAATGGGAAATAAAGGAGAGCTAAAATTTCTCAGATTAAGATGTAGGAACAAAGGGCCAGATATTAAAAGGTATTTCGATGCCTATGGATGCATTAAAATGGGAATTAGACACTGAGATGCTTTTGAAAATCACACTAGGCACTTATACGCATCTTTCAGGTGCCTCAGTACCTTTAAAAATCTGGCCCAACATGCCTAAATAAAAATTGGTTTTACATTAATTAAATATCTAACTAAAGAATTTACAGGCCATCAATCACCTAAAATAGATTGTTTTCAGATCACGGCAGGCCATCTGTGTCTAGTATGTGAAAGAAAGTCCTTCACTTTGCAATTCAAATTTTCTACATAGTTATACAATACAATCTATAGAATATATTTTTGTGTACTGGACACTGGACCATAGTTCTTGAAATGCTAAAAACATCCCCTTCCATCTGGTAAATGGGTTATACTATTGCCTGTCTGTGTACCATTCTTAACTGTACCCAATGAAGCTCTTTCCTAGGTACTTGAAGAGGACTGTCTGGATATGATCTGTAAGTGTAAAACTGCCATTCGTAAAATCAATACTCATATAAGGCAGTTCCATGATCGCATTTTAGAGGCCTGATTGAGCATTAGGTACTGAGCTTTGAGCAAATCTTATTCATGCAGGACTCATTCATTTGTTGCAGCACGTGGTAAACACCAGGAGGAAAGTATTGCAACCAAATTAAACCCATTATGATAGCAGACCAAACTTACATCCTAGGCCACCTGCCATCAGGCCTGGGGATCTGAAAAGCCAAATATATACTCCTGCTTTAAAGACTTTTTCTACGAAAGAACAGCAGAGAATAAAACTATTAGAAGATTACTCCCATTCAGCTCTACAGTGTACTAGAAGTGTTTGCCTAGCTTTCAGAACCTCATGCCCCAAAGGAAAAATATAATAATAATAATAATTAATAATGTATTAATTTGTATTACTGCAGCTCTTGGAAGTCCTGATCAGGATCAGAGGCCCAATTGATAGGTGCTGTACAGACGTAGTGCCTGATTCACCACCACTATGTGAGTCTACTTTTGTGATTTCTGTGTATGTCAGTTACAGTGGCATAAAACTAGAACAATACAGTGGTGAATCAATCTCACAGTGTAAGAGACAGCCCCTGCTCTGAAGAATTTACAGTCTAATTTACCAAGACTCTTCATAACATTGGACTTTTCCCGTATCGTTGCCTGAAATATTCAAGGTCTGCTGGTGTATCTTCATTGAAGTCAATGGAGTGACGCTACTTTACACCAACTGAGCCTCTGGGTCAAAAAATGTGCCTGATCTTACTTACACTGAGGTAGTACCACTGCCTTAGAGAAGTTACTCTTGGTTTATACCAGTTTAACTCAAAGGAGAATAAGACCAAGTGAACATGAAGTCTTCTACTCAGGAAGAGGAAACACAACTCAGATAATACAAATAATAAGGGAGGCTAGTAACCAATGAACTACATGCCTTACAGTATCCAAGTTTCATTTAATTGTATCTCATAATCCTATTTTTACATCGCCAAATATTAAGTAATTGGCACAGGGAAGGTATGGAACTGAGAATGTTGGCAGTGAGGGATTGAATGGATACCATCCTGTGGATTCCCCAGGAATTCTCTCTGGAGAAGTTTCCACAAGCTGGAGAGTTTAAGAACTATTATAACTCCTAAAGCACTGTCTGAAAGTGAAGACTGAATAAACTGAGATGCCGCATTTGCTTGTAAAATTAAATTTTGAGAGATTAAGCTTCCAGTCCTGTGCACCACTGATACGATTTGCAATCCCAAGCACCAGAGTAAGCAGTGCAGTTTTAGATCTTAATACTATCAGACACATAGTTACTTCCATGGGTGCCTGCCAGCCAAGTGAAGCAGAAAACAAAAAGAGACACCTCGAACAGCCTTGAAAGCTAACCTGGCACATGATGTAGGATCAATAATCAGAATTGGCAGAGTGCTTTTTTGAAAGTGACAGCAGCACCAACGGAGTCAATTTTTAATCAGTCAGCATCACTTTGGTATGCAAGAGAGTATTACAGTGAAAAGATAATCATTGTATGTTATTTTATGCATGATGTTGATTTCTGTGTGCACTGTTCCTTTACCAATGAATACGTGACAAATAGGACACAGTGAGTATGTATTGTTTAGCAGCATAACTGATCATTTGCTACCTCAGGCAATCAAATTTCTGTGAATTTTTAACTTGAATACGACAACAAATGACAAATTTAGAACAGGTTAAAACACATACAGGAGTGAAACGCTTCCTATTTTTAGTGTTGTTTTTTTGATGGTGGGAAGGAGGAGAGTGGGTAAGAGCAAGACTGTCTGAAACTGAAAAATGGGGACATTCTCAGCTAGAAAATTCGTTTAGCACCCATTGACTTTAGTTGAGCTATGCTGATTTACACCAGTTAGGAATCTGACCCATGGAGTATGGAGGAATGTGTAAACTCAGTGTACCAATTCCATGTTGCCAATTCTTATTCAATAAGAATATTAAAGAATCTGTAGTTGGGAGATAATTCTGGGTCTGTGGGTGAGAAAAAAACCTGTCATGTTTTCTGCATTTAATTTGTATTTCAGAGAGTGTTTAACTCTGTCACCAACTATCAAGGTGTTCAGAAGGAAGATTTGCTTCTGTGGAAGTGGTGGAATATGAATGTGTGACTAAAGCTTTGGAAACTCATTTTCCAATGAACCAACTACCCTGATACACTGCTACAACTGGGAATGCATTTAATCAGACAACAGTGGTCTAATTAGTTAGCACTGTGCAGCCTCTCTTTCTCTCTCTCCATGACTCTGGGCATGGTATTTCCTAATAAGGATAAAACAACCATTATTATTTGCATGAGCTATAGAACGTTATTAAAATTGAACATATAGAACATTAATAAAATTATTAATTGGTAAAATGTAAAGCTAATTCCAGGTTACTTGAATATTTTCCCCACAAAAACCTTATTGTCATGGTGCCCATCAGGACTAGAGATGGTCTGTTATTAATCTCAATAACTAAAACAAATCTGGAGAACTGCTTAGGGGACATGCTTGCTTTTTCACAAAAAGGTGAAATGTGCTCGGCTTTTGAATGTAGATGGTCAATTTAACTAAAGACTGAAGGGATAAAAAACCCCACATACAAACTACGGAGGTTTGGTTATGAGCCCTGTTTGTTTGTTTGATCACAACATGGCCTCCAATACAGCTGGTGAAAAATTGTGACAACTGTTTAATGTGGGCTTAAAACTGCAAGCACCATTAACTGCCTCCATCCATACCTGAACTCATTTAGAAGCCTAATTGCTTGATTTGAACATTGCAGGCACATTTGTGCTTATATATTATTATAATTGCTGCTCTGCACCAACTGTGTTGAAAATTGCAGCTACAGAATTTAAATTCATTCATTCAGTCTCTCATCTCTCTCTTACCACTAGTCCAACTTAGGCCATGGCTCACCTCCCCCTTAAAAATTCCATTGAGACAGATGCATGGTTGCAATGTTTGGAATGTTAGTTCTTTTTGCAGATCAAGTCTGCTGGATCCTGTGTCTGTAGTAATTTGAATTGTCTGCTGGCTCACTCAGCAACACCATTTTAATGCTTTTTTTAGGCTCCTTCTTCTGTGCAGGTCTAATCAGTGCACTCAGGCATGTGATGAAGAGCCAGTCACTCACGCAAACAGTTCACAGCACCTCTCAGACCATGTCAGCATATAAAAAAAGCTGGAGTATTTAAAAATATAGACTTACAATTTTGTTACAATACATAAGTAGGAAATTGACTCTCTCTGGTATTTCTGAACTGGTTAATATGCAAGGATTTTAGAGTAAGGGAAAAATCAATCACCACAGTTCAGGCCTTGGATCTTCTGCAGCACTTACATGGTTCTTATGTTATGGACTCTCAGACACAGAACTAGAACTCATAATGTTCAGTGCACTATTCCCTTTGGCTACTTTGCTTTGGATGAATCCAGAGCAAGAAATTACTTGTCTGGAGGAGATGGCACACACTGACCCAAATACACATTAGCACAAGGGCAAGGGATTTCAGATGCACCTTCAAGGGAAATGTATACAAACTAGCTCTGTTGCTCTTCTGCCCGTCTGGCCACTGCTAGAGAGTATTTTCAAGTTCTGAGTCATGCCTCATTATACTAACACCATCTGTGTTAATGACTGAGAATCTGAAACAGCTAGGAGATAAATGGTCTGCCTTTTCTGCTCTTACCTTTGACTATGTCCAAAATATGTCTGTCATACCCACCAAGATACATTGCATTTACCATGCAGCACCACATACCTGTTATTAATAGGGTTATAGTCTATTCATTGGTTCTCAGGAAAAGTGCAAACTGGTTATATAAGTTCAGCTAAAGTCAGCCTCAATTTGTCAGTATCTGCCACAGTCGTCCTTTCACAAGAGCCATTTTTTTAAAGAACTCTTTAATCACAAAACAAAACATACTTTTGTGAAAAAATTTCATTTTGGTCTGAAAAGTATTTTCCATTGACAGAAAAATTTCTATTATATACAGTATCATCTTCTCCATCTCAGCTGATATTTTCTAAGATCCTCAGTGAAATAGCTGATTCTGTTTGATGGCCTATGTGTAATATATTTGGTGGTGCAATCCAATTCCCATGGACCCATGTCCACATGATGATAAGATTGATATTCACTGACTTCTTTATGACAGTCAATTTAGAGGCAGTTCCTTTATGGCAGGAAGTAGTATGCAGGAGGATTGTACTACTATATAGGACCACAGAGCTTGCCATGCAGCATCAGATCAGTGGTCCATCTAATCCAGTATCCTGCCTCCAGCAGTGGATGGGATCAGATGCTTTCCAGGAAAAAGCAAAAAAACCAACAACCCTACCCTCCAGGGAAATTTCTTCTTAATCCTCAATAATTAGAGGTTGGTTTATGCTCTGAAGCATGAGGTTTTACATCCCTTCCAAACTCTTATTTATTTGTTTGTTTTGTTTATTTTAATATTTACTGTCCATTCAATGGATATTTTTCTTCCATATCAGTGCCAGTGTTACTAAAAATCCTGCTAAATAGAACCAGTAAAAAAAAAAAATCACAAAAAAGTCTTCCTACGCGGGGGGGGGGGGGGGGGGGACGACAGAGGAGGGTGCATAATGTGGCCTAGTGGATAGAATGCAGGACTAAGACTCAGGAGTCCTGCATTCTATTCCCAGCGCTGCCTCTGGCTCTGTAAGGTGACATTGGGCAAATCACATGGCCCTCTCTGTGCCTCAGTTTCTCCTTCTGTAAAATGGGGATCATGATACAGACCTCACTTTGAGAGCTACTGATGAACAGTGCTATATAAGAACTAGGAATTGTTGTGCATTCATTTATTTATTTTTCTTTTAAACATGTCAGAATTTGACATTTTTTGAGTAGGTCTGCCACCAGCCTCCTGGCCTGAATGATATCTTGTGGCCATACATTTCACAGGCTGATTAAGAACTGTGTGAAAAAGTGTTTTCTTTTAACCATTCAGAATAGCCACCTTTCAACATCATTGGAAGGCCCTGGGTTCCTGTATTATGAGAAAGGGTGAACAGCAGTTCTTTCTCTACCTTCTCTATACCGTTCTTTATTTCATATACAGTACTTTCATACTCTCCATTTTCTACCTGTTCTGTGAATAAAAGACAGGACTTCATTTTATGGGCTGTCAGTCAGGCACCTATAAATATGAAAACAGTATCCATAGTGGATCCACAACTGGGGACTGTGATGAGATAATTAGTTTGTCTGGAAACACAAGGCAGCCTCTGCTACAAAGTTCATTAGTTCTTGTTTACTATACAATAGCTCTTGATCTCAGTTCATTCAGTGAAGGGATACAAAACACCTTAGTAGTGTTTGTTTATGTCACTGGTAAGGGTTGAAAGACTTCACTGATGTAACTCAGCATCCCAGCTTAGAAGCTATATTGCTAGCAGTCTAACACTAGTGCTCTGAAACCTAATACAGGGTAGTTCACCAAAATGAGTAGCAGTCTGTGGGGAACTGTACTTTTAAGAGGCTCTGGTGAGAGCAGGATCTAAGTGATCACTCAAAAGACACAATCCATCATTGGATGGAAGCTAGAGATTATTATTTTATTATTTGAGGGCTTGTCTACACTTACATTTTATAGCACTCTAACTTGCTGGCTCAAGGGAGGGGGGAAATCACCCCCCCTAGCGCAGCAAGTCTGAGTGCTTTAAAGCGCTAGCGTGGACAGACTCCGAGAGCTGGCATGCGACCACACTCACACTTCAAAGTGCTGCTGCGAGGGTGTTCCCACAACTTCCCACTTTGAAATTTCCAGTGTAGCCATGCCCTGGGTGTGCTCTGCATTGAACAGGACACAGAAGTCACAATTCCTGTCCCAAGCAGCCTACAAACTTAATAGAGGAACAGCACCCACTCCACTGGGAGGAAGGCTCTACCTGCGTGAGGTTTGGGGGTTTGCTTTTTGTATATAATGAGTGAGCAAGAGTATTTTTAACAGATATGGTTAGTGCTTCTTAGCTTCATGGAAGGAGTGAGATTGGAAGATGCATTTGAAAGAATATGGGGTGTGTAGCTACTGTGCAGGAGTAGTGCGATAATTCTAGGCATGGGAAGGCAGAATGGAGTGAGTCATCGAGACAAGAAAGAGAAAATGACATGAAAGAGGATGCCAGTGATGAGGTTAGGGGGAAATGGGAAGAAATGCAAGCAGAAATGTGGGGAGGTTCAGGACAGTGCAGAGCTTTGAATCAAGGACAGGAATCCTGAACTCGATACAGAAGGCAAGAGGGGCAAGTGAAGCACACAATGTTCCAAACTGCAAAAATCAGATCTAGAACGGGATTCTAAATACTGCAGAGTTCGTGTGCTGTTCGGGCCCAGGGCTTTGGGTTTGGCTCATTGTAGGCAAGCAGAAAATATGGATCCGGGTTCAGAATCTGGGTGCGGGTGGGCAGATCACACTTGACATAGTGCTGGCAGAGAGGCCAGTGCTGGAATAGAAATGAAGCCACTCATTCACTCCGATTCTAGGTAAGGGGTTGGGGTGGATTGGTGGAGCATTGTGAGAAACCTGGTTTGCTGCTGCTTGTGCTGTTCTCATGTTCTAGATAAACAGAGGGTTTCAGCTCCCAGGGATGAATGAGTTCAACACAAGGGTTAATAATAACAAGGAATAAGTACATAGTTCTACATTACAAATGTCATCTAAAAGTCTCAAAGAGCTCTAATAAATAGGATTTTTTTTCATTTCCATTTCACAGGGAAACTGAGGAAAACAGGTGTTAAGTGAGTCTCCCAGGGTCACACAGCAAGTAAATGGAAGAGCCAGAAATAAAAATCAGGGCCAGATACTGAGTGGGTGTAATTCAGGTTAGCAGCATTCACTCCAATGCTGTAACACCCATTTACAGCAACTGGAAGGATCTGGGCTCACTTTCTTGCCCATTCCACTGGGCAAATGCATGCAAAACATCACTTCAGACAACACAGACAAACACCACTGTCAGACAGGAGGTGTGGTGTCTGGGCAGCCAGCAGCAGTGGAGGGGTTAAATGTGAGAACACACAGTATTAAATGTTTCTGAAGTAATAACCTCCTCTGCCCCCAGCCATCGAAAAAGGTGCTTTTCCACTGCATAATATTTAAATATTGCAAGCATAAATAATGAGAAAAGTATGGGGTGGAGTATTGTTCACAAGGCCTTGCTGTATTCTCCCTTCCTTTCTCTTTGGAGAGCAATGACAGGACACAGGTGGCAAGCTGCTGAGGATATTTTCCAGAAGCTATATGTCTCAGTCCCTTTTTGGCACCGACCTTAGACATTGGCTCTGTCACATGATGAGCGGCTGATGAGCTGTCTGGGTTGCCTTGCCTTCCCTAGACACCATTTTCTTTCCAGTTGCATTTGAGTACAGAAATGTATTGTGTCAACATGAGGAATGTGAACCTTTAACAAAGGAATTCCGATAAGGTTTACCTCTTTGCTGTGGAATAAAAAACTACTTTAAAATGCTGGATGCCACGGCAGAAAGTTTTAAATGGTAGTAGTTGAAAATGTCCGACAGATGCAGGGGTTGAAGATATTTTTGATTAATTCATTCTATATGATTCAGATATTTAACAGAAAAGTTCAGTCATTACCTGTTAAAATTCCGGAGAGGTATGACATATATTTAGTTGAGGGGAAGGTCTGAATTCTACTCTATAAAATTGCTTGATGCCAGCTAAGTTTTTTTTTTTCCTTCAAAAATGGGACACTTTTATTTTATAGAAGATTGTACTAGGTAAAGAGGTAAATGGAAATTGACTTACCTACATTTTTAAGCTTCTGTGTATCCAAACTGCAATCTGCATTATCAGGAAAAAAATTAGTGTTGTTTCCAGAGATTTAGATGTATAACTTATATTAGCAGTAAAATGAGGTGAGCAAATAATATCTCATGTACTCTTTGCAATGTCTTTCCTTATTCCTGTATTTTATAACTAAATACTATAATCCTGCAGCCTGTGAAATTATTGCTTCTTTTTTTCTTTGAGCTACAATATAGTTAGGAGTGTGCGTGTCCTTGAGCCAGGTAGTTTTATATTAATCATAAAAAAAAGACAACTGGTCAACAAATAAAAAGGTCCTGCATAAAATTATATTGGTATATTCAATATGCAACCCACATTAGGTTAACATTTCAATTTCTATCTAATCATTTTTCTGACATGAAGAGCACTGTTTAGGACCCCAATCTTGCAGGGTACTTAAGTATGTGCTTACCTTTAAGCATTGAAGTCAATCATATGCTTACATCTAAGCAAGTGCTTAAATGCTTTGCTGGATCAGGGGCTAAGTATGTTTAAAACTACCCCAAGCATATTTGCTGTTGACCCTTAAAAAGATTCAAAACAAATTCCCCTCCACAGTGTCCAATTCCTGTTCAACCAATTCTTCAGACAGGCACACTGCACCAGTAGGTGCTCAAAGACTACAGTGCTGAAGGCCATATACACGGTAGATGGTGCTCCTCCTAGTTGCCTTTTGTCCACTGTGGTAATCTTGAAAAATAAACAAATAAATAAAATCATTTGTAGAACTGTCATAATTTCTCCTTTTGTCATAATTGGGATTTCACAGTCATTGAGTTTTCTGCTTCACGTTATATTTCTGAGTTTAATCAGAAACTAACACAAAGGAAGTGGAAATAGGGCACAGGTTGAAATGAATATGGAATGGAACCCTATTCTAGGATTTTTTCCTGTGGGGATGATACTGTTTGTAGCTAGTCTTCTTTCCTTCCTTTCTAATAGAAGTAGGATATTTTTGTAAAATAGAACAAGACACGTCTGCTTGTGAAAACTGCTGTCATGTGATGTGGGTTCTGCAAGTATCACTGGTAAAAAGATGAAATATTTTTGTGCTGATATAAATGACACAGCTCTAGTACTCACAGGGGCAGAAGGGTGCTTTTGACCTTCCTCCCTGTATTATAAAGTGACACATTTTAAATAAAAATACACTAGCACTCTGAAACCTAACATACGGTAGTTCACCCAAATGAGTAGCAGTCTGTGGGTAACTGTACCTTTAAGAGGCTCTGGTGAGAGCAGGATCTAAGTGATAATAATATTTAAATATTGCAAGCATAAATAATGAGAAAATACTGACCATGAACTCTGTCACATATACTGGCTGCTTCTGATGGCATCAAAATAACTTGCATGGAGTGTGCATTAGACATAGGTGAACTGGTATGGAAAATTTCAAAATCCCCACCCTTGTGTGCTCCTCCCATTTAATGATTCAGGCTTGAACTAAACCTTATTTTAAGATTCTGTGGATAAATTTCCTTTAACATCTGGTTTCCAGCACAGAATCAAAATGATTTATTAAATAATAACAAATAACTACCTGAAGGAGGTTCCAAAGAGGATGGAGCTCAGCTGTTCTCAGTAGTGACAGATGACAAAACAAGGAGCAATGGTTTCAAGTTGCAGTGGGGGAGGTCTAGGTTGGATATTAGGAAAAACTATTTCACTAGGAGGGTGGTGAAGCCTGGAATGGAATGGGTTACCTAGGGAGCTGGTGGAATCTCCATCCTTAGAGGTTCTGAAGGCCCAGCTTGACAAAACCTCTAAGGATTTAGTTGGAGTTGGTCCTACTTTGAGCAGGGGGTTGGACTAGATGACCTCCTGAGGTCCCTTCCAACCTTAATCTTCTATGATTCTAAATAATAACAAATAATAATTTGTAGTGAGGTAGCACCTAGGAGCCCCAGTATTGGACCAGAACCCCATTGGGCTAGGTGCTGTCCTAGCACGGAACACAAAGATGGTCCCTGACCCAAAGAGCTTACAATTTAAATAAGGAAATGTTGAAATACTACAAGAAAGGGCCTTGTCATTGTCTTTCCACCCATGACTAGAAACAGAAGTGCCAACAATCTTGTGAAGAAGCCAGTTCTCATAAAATTACCAGTTTAATATGTCAGACACTCGGAGGTTCAGGTATTTCATATCTGCAGCCAAACCAAGCTCTGTAATGTCTGATATTTGCCCTTCCCAGCTGTGTACATGCATAAATCAAAATGTGAATAACTGCTGGTGATTAGTCCAAAAAAATATCTTTGGACACAGATGGTAAAGAGCAAGGAGACTGCGTAATTTAATAGACCGCAAGGAATGAAAATCATTCATATCAACTGTGCCAAGGGAAGCCTCATTAGAGACACTAAAAGTGAAACAAAGAATGACTCCATTACTGAGACAGTGCGTAGAGTCATTGTGAAATGCAACCGGAACATTGGTTAAAATAACTAAAATGAAAATAAAGCAAAAATAAAAATCCCCTCCCTACTAGCATGGTCTACAATTGGTTTTATTGTTGTAAATGAAAACCAGGAGGATGAAAGAAATGAGTGAGGCAGTAAACACATAGCCAAAATAAAAAAAATGAAAAGGAGTGATGTGTTGAGAAATTACATCCAGCCAGCTAATGAATAGTTTTTTGCAATAACCTAAAAAAGTTAAACCATAGAACCCGAAAGACAATCACCAAAAGAATTCAATATTCAAGTAGCAAACAAAATGTACTGAAAGGCTATTTCGGTAATATGCCCAGCTACTTATCAATGTCATGCTGAATAAGGCGCAGGGTTTTCAGTGCAACTGTCTGGTGCACAGTCTTCTTACTACAAGATATTGGGAATCACAGGACATGCCAGGTTTGCATACAAGACAACATTTAAAAGCAGGTTTTTTCCTCATTCTGATTTTTAAAAAAATCCTGAAAATCTTTTCCTTTTAAGTCATTCTTTCAAGGCCTTATGATGCCAAATTCTCATGTGTTTTGATACTTGATTCTATTATGACCTATGAATGTCAAGATCAAAAAGAAATAAATACACAATCAGCCTTGTGCAGATTTGATGTCAGAGTTGTTTTAACTGCACAGAAGACAATGTGAAGGAAAGTGCCGATTAAAGAAGGGAACCTGGCAATATACTTGGGGGAGGTTACTAAGGGAACCAAGAGACATTGTAAAGGAAAATAACATTATTTGGGGAATTGAAAAGGCAATGAAAGGTAAATGGGAAATAGCCATGTTAGAGAGATGACAAATGAAGGGAAAGAGACAGACCATATGACAAGACAATAGGTTAGAGAAAGAAATGAGGGAGAAAAAATACCTAGAGATAATAGAAAGGAAGAAACCCAGTTAAATACAGATACCGTTTAATGGGGATTTAGAGCCCGAGCCTGCTTCTATGGAAACCAGTGAGAATTCATATTGACCTCAGTGGAAATAGGACTAAGACCCCATATATGTGTAAGCACCTGTGCACAAATGTAAATCCAATGATAATTGGGGGCTGAGCATTCTCTGATCCCAGTGAAGCCAGAAAGAGTAAAGGCTGATGAACATCTGCCAAGAGGTATCTTGCATACCTGAATTCTAAGATTTAAGGTGTGGACTAAATCTTTACTCTCCACCTTTATTTTATCTTCCAGTGAAATGGAGCGATAATAGCAAGCTAAGTTTTTTATTCAGACCATTCACATAGTATATATTAGACTGTATTTGACTCCTGTGACAGAAATTTTTGTAAGTTATATTGATACACCATGTCAAGAAAGCTGGTTGCTTTCAGTGAATTCACAGGGACTTGTAGAGGTCCAGTGTGCTTGTTTGGTTCAGATGTAGTAAGGTTTATTTTATTTCTTTCTGAATGATACTTTCCAGTGTTCCATATTAAAAACCAGTGGCAGACAGCCACCGAGAATGTCTGTAACCATATTGCATGCTTTATGTTACTCTGCAATTTTTTTTTGTTTAAAGGAGGTGAGACACATTGGGACAAGAGCTAAAGATAGGAAAGAACCCTCTGTTTTAATTAAACCAAACATAGGAATTGCCATGTTGAATCACAGTGATTGTTTATCAAGTCCTGTATCTTGTCTCTGACAGTGGCCAGGAACAGATCCTTCAAAGGAAGGTGCAAAAAATATCATAGTGGAAACTTATGGAATAACTTGCTCTTATGAGAAGATTTTACCTAAGTACTCTGTAGTTGAGTTATGTCTTGACCCATGAAGGCTTCTATCCCTTCTAAACGAACAAACACAGCTGTTTCTGTTCTTCAACTATAACCATGAATGTTCCCATTATCCATAGCAGTATCCAATCCTCTTTTGAATCATACTAGGTGCTTAGCCTTAGTGATGTATTGTAGCAATAAGCTTGACAAGTCACTTCTGTATTATGTAAAATAGTACTGGAAATGTACCATTAAGTCCTGGGTCACTATCCAAATTGGCTGGCAAAAAATTTACTCTATTTTTTATGTCTGGTTGCATAGTCTATGCAAGTCTTTATACTGTATGTTTTACTTTTCTTCCAAGCTTTATGCTACAGTGCTCCTAGGTCAGGTAAGGATTTAGGAGGGAATCCATCCTTGCACCATTGTTGAGACTGGTGCAGGTATAGAGGTGGGGGAGGAGTGCGCATGAATCCCATCAATCCTAAGGCTTTTAGGGTCATGTGGCCCACTAGTTCTGTTAGGCTGCAGCTGCCATAGCCCCTATTGATCTTGTAGCCACTAGGAAAGGTCAGGGATGCAAGGGTGCCTACCTCTTCCTGTCCTCCCTTGCCCAACTCCTACCCACCTCCTACAAAGAGAGCTTCTGTGAGTCCAACAGAGGCCCCCTGCACCATGGGCATTGTCCTGAAAGGGAAAAGTAGAGGTGAACTGTCACAGATCTACTTTGTGGCCTCTAGGTTGTGCACAGTAGACATAGGGCAACCATCAATTAGTTTCATAGGCCGTATTCTACTCTGACACCAATTTTACACCATTGTACTACACTGACTTCACTGTAGTTACTGATGATTTACACTGGTGTAGGGCTGAACAGGATTAGGCCCAATGACTTCCGTTCGAGGCCACTACTATAAAATGGCATGTAAAATTAAAATGTTATGTACCACATACATTGTTAGGGTCCTTTGTGATTCCAGACTAGAACAGCCATTCACTGACGCGTAGCAAACCATTGCTCATACCCACAAAGGACTGGGAGATCAATTGTGGACTACTGAGTGAATGATGAGTGAATAATGGGACAAACAATTTGAAAAATGAAGGAAATTACAAACTCTCTGGTTTTTTGTTTTAAAAAGAAGCTTCATCCTTTCAGAGACAACTTATTCTGAATGCTTGTCATTTCCCCCTGAAACCATACCGCTCGTGGGAGCTAAAAAAGCTGCAATCATTAAATAACTCTTTTCCCCCCATTAGACTCAAGGGGAAATGGGGACAAGCCTTTTAAAAAAAAGCAAAAGTAAATAAGCAACGCTTCGTTTTCCCCCCAGCATGGCTTATTTGCAACTTTATTCTCCCACTGGTGTTCACACAGTCCAGTTACTGTTAACGAGAGTTACAGATGTACAGTGAGAACAACTAGACTCCCAAGTGTAGTTTTTAATGGTTCTCTGCTTAGTATCCAAGAAATATGTGCTAGAACAGCAATGGAAATTATATCTGCAGATATTGTTCTTCCAGTTAAACAATCACTGAGGTGTCACAGCCTCAAACCAAATTTACACCCCAGGCGGTGGTGAGGTAATCAGATTGTATAAGCTGAGCAGCTCAGGCTGGTTCCATATTTGGATGAGAATTTGTCATGAAACAGCCAGTTTCTGCAGGGAGGGTGGTGGTAATTCAGTGTGTGGCACTTCTGCCTGTGAATCAGTATTGATCCAACTGCACCATGGTATTAGCAGGGAATTATGTTGTGGCACAAAGTTGTGTTGTTTTGAAGAAGCAAAAAGACAGATCCTGATCACCTGGAATTATTAATGAACCCATGTCACTGGTTGCAAGGGTAAAGGTGTCCTAGCCAAATTCCAGTAGGGGTGGTTATGTTGTGTATACCTATAGTCCCACAGTTTCAATAGATATGGCACAGTCCCCTTTTTTAACTTTCATAAGCTGCTGTGCAATGTGGCCGTGTGCTGTTAAACAGCAGCGTCCACAATTTCAGCGGAGCCAGATTCGGCTATTAATTAATCATATAATATCAGGGTTGGAAGGGACCTCAGGAGGTCATCTAGTCCAACCCCCTGCTCAAAGCAGGACCAGTCCCCAATTTTTGCCCCAGATCCCTAAATGCCCCCCTCAAGGATTGAACTCACAACCCTGGGTTTAGCAGGCCAATGCTTAATTAAAAATATGTGCTTATGGGAAATCAATAAAACTGCTTATGGTAACCAGCCCTACATTTGGTAATGTTTGCTGCTTCTGTTCCTAGGCCCCAGTCTGCATCCTTGTATCATGTAGAATGACTTTGACTTCAATGGCCCCAGTGTGGGTCCACAAGTCTACCTGCATAGTTCTCACTATGGAATTTGGCCCTTTGTTTGCAATATGATTTCAGACCCTGTAGCCTGTGATCTGGATTTTCTTCTTGTTAATAATTAAAATACATTGACTGTGAATTCTAAGTAGCTATCCTCTGTTACGTACTGTGAATGATAAGTGTCTCACCTTATAACAGCTACTACCAAATAGAGATTTACAGAAGGGTGCAGAGCTGTGGGTATGCATCAAGTGAACAGTTCAAATAAATGTAATATTTAATAGTCATGAAATCTCTTGTATAAAATATGTATTAAGATGCACTATAATCTTTCAATTTATTGTTTAATTTTTATGTAATGTTTTTTCTTTCAATATTTTGGCATATCATAGGAGTATCCATCAGAAATTAGCATGGCCATGAGCTGGAGCTTAGTGTTGTGGCCTTTTGTTACTGGGGGTAAAAGGAAAGCAAGAATATTTAAACATTAATTTCTACTGAATCATGTTAGGTATCCAAAAAGAATAGAGAGTAAATAGACAGAGTACTGAGCAGAGCATGCCACCAAATGGGTGTCTGCAGGATTTGTTAACTTGCTGTGGGATATGGATGAACCAGTACAGAAATATTGGACTAGTGGCTACCGATGTCACATGCCTATAGCTGCCCCCATTGATCTGAGTGCAAGTTTTGTCACTGAGTTTAACAGGAGATGGATCAAGGCCACAGGCTGGCTTATGCATACGAGAAATATTAAAAAGCATAATGAATCTTATTTTTAAATTGACTGGAATTAGCCAGCACATATAGCGTATTTAATGAGATGAAGGGTGCATATGGGAAGTGGATACAGCTGTCTTACACTTGGCTGACTAAAGTCACTATAATGAGCTGTGTGTGATTCGAAGCTGTATCCTCAGTCAGGGGTCTTCACACTGTGGTCCATTAAAGACACCCAACGAATGTGGTCCCAGAAACAGTGTGCTGAAATGTCCATTTCATTTTTGTCTTGTTCCCTTTAATGACATACACTTTTGGTGCATTTTGTCTTGTTTAATAAATTTGAACAGCGATGTCCAAACATGTCAGAAGAATAGTAACCCATTAGAAAGTATAAACTGCTTGGTTAGAGTACCACTGACAATTGCTCTCCTCTGGAAAAGCACTCTTTCCAAATCTCTTGCTGAATTTTAAAATGTCCTTTAAGAATGATGTTACTTTTTTACTCTTAAGTCATTAGACAGGTAGGCACAATTCTCACTTACTCTTGAGCCCTTTTACAGCATTCTGGCAGGATAAAAATACCTTAAAGTGGGTCAATTATATTTGCACCCACTTAATTATCCTCAACTTTAAGACACCTTTCCAATGACAGAGTGAATTAAATGGGCAGTAATTGAGAATGAAACCCAAGTGAGCCTTAGGCTATGTCTACACTATAGCCTACGTCATCAAAATTTATGCATTCAGGGTGCGAATATTCCTCCCCCCTGAGCGACATACACCAACATAAGTGTTCGTTTGCACAGCACTACACTGGCGGGAGAGCTTCTCTCAGTGATATAGTAAACTTATGCTGCTCGCATGGTAAACTTATGCTCCCTTTTTTTTTATGCAACAGGAGAGCTCTCTCCTATTGCACAGAGCGTCTTCACCAGACGCACTTTAGCAGCACAGCTGTATTGGTACAGCTGCGGCACTATGTATAGATGTGGCCTGAGTCTCCTCTCACTACCACCCGTTTTACCATGGTAACTGCGCTGAAGTGAGTGGAATTATTCCTGATTTACACCAATGTGAGGGAAGAATCAGACCCACATATACTTCAGCTTCTTCCTTTCTCCTTTCCTAAGGACAGAAGAGAGCTACAGGGGAGAGGAAGTCATTCATATGCTTGTGAGTGGGAGAGGAGCTGGTCCACATAACATCTTTATTAAGAGCCACATTGTGAAAAACTCTGAGAATCAGTGTATTAAATGTTTGCTTACTCAGAAATCATGTGATAGTCTCTCTTTGAAGCTATCTGGGGCATGCTGTTAACACCTGCTTTCACTGTTTTACATGCAATAGCCCTGAGGTATAACTCTGTGTAATGCTTCCTGAAAAGACAGAACTGTGGGGCCTCTGCTTCAGCAAAAAGTGGCACTGAGGTACAGGAAGAAGAGTGTAATAGTTATAAATAAATATTGCTCAGCATTCCCCTATCCATTAGATACTCACTTGAGTAGTCCCATGTAAGCCAATGGAGTTACTCAAGTGAGTAAGAAGTGGTATGAGTATGGGTTTCCATAATTATCCCCTTAAAGATTCTGAGGTCCTTGGACACTATGGAAATGGAGGCCATACAAGAAGTAATAAGCATTTATACCATGATACTGTCAAAGGCCCCAATACGGGTTGAGTTCCATTGTGCTGTGCAAATATAGATGAGAGATAATCCCAGCCCTAAAGGGTTCACAATCTAAAAGACACAAAACAGATGAAAGAAGGGATCAAGCATATATTGTACAAGGGAATGAATCTGGCAAAGAACTGACACCACTTCCTTCCCTAGTCCTGAAGAAGAGCTCTGTGTAGCTTGAAATCTTGTACCTTCCATCAACAGGAGTTGATCCAGTTAAAGATATTACCTCACCTACCTTGTTTCACTCATGTTTTGTTGTTTTTTAACAGGAAGTAGGGGAAGGGTGAGGGGGAATAGCAGGAAGTGAGCTGTAGCTCACGAAAGCTCATGCTCAAATAAATTGGTTAGTCTCTAAGGTGCCACAAGTACTCCTTTTCTTTTTAGGAAAGAGGAAGTTAGTATTGGTAAGAAAGTAGGAAAATAAACGAAGAGGAAGCAGAAGACTCACAACTAATCACCTGCCTACCCATAACCAGCAGACAAACACTTCTAGCCATTCACTGCAGAGGTGAGTTTTAAGGACTAGGACTATGCTGTACCTATGCCATAGCTCTGTAAAACCACCAGTCTCTAGAGCTAAAAATTCTGGTATCTCCTATGAGTTTTTCAAATATATATTATACTCTTTTCAGTATTGCATAGGGTTTTTAAAGCTGATTGGGTTATTAATTATCTATAGAATGAATAATATTAAATGGGGCTTAATGAGTGTCTCTTGATTAGGATTATCCGCTTAGATTTCTGCATGAATGGCTATGCCTTTATAGCACCCTTTATTCCTCCAAGCTAGAATTCATAATACGCAAATCTGGAACAAAGTCATTGTTACTGCAAAATCCTTTCTGAAATAGTTCTTACCTCACTTATTTCAGAAATAACCCCGCAGGAAAGCTATAACAACTGGAAAGTTCCTGCTATTCAAACTTTCTTTATATAAATGCAACAGTGTAATAAAAGCTAAAAAAATATAAAACAAAAGCTCTGAGTAGTATGGTGGGTAATGTGTGTATGTCTTTACATAATAGGCCCCAGCACATTAGTAATTCTATTGAATTACATGGGACTAGGCAAGTACTTTTCAGGACTGGGTCCCTTATCAATAGCTAGTACACTTATACTTGCCTCCTTTTAATACCATGTGTGTTAAACAAGTGTGCTGAATGTTCCAAGTGAGTTAGTGGAAAGATTCAGTTGGCCCCATTTTACAGACAGAGAGACTAACGGTCAGATTTGTAAAGGTATTTAAGTGCTTAAAAATGCAGATAGGTTCCTACCAGGATTTTCAAAAGTGCCTAGGTGTCTAATGGGAATTAGATATCTATGTGCTTTTCAAACGGTCACTAGGCACTTACTTTTATTTTTAAATGCCTAAATAGTTGGCCAGTCCTCACTGAAAACTTAACCTGGGCTTTTACCAGGTTTAAACCTAATCCCCCAAACCAAGGTTTTTATGTGCTTTGAATTTTGGCCTATTTGCCCAGCTCAGGGTGTAGGTAGAGCCCAGATTCCACAGTAAGGCAGGCTCAGACTCACCTAAGTTGTCGTGTGGATACAGCTGTTAACTGGATTTTGATAGTCCTCCAATACCATCCCACACTTCCCCTGGTCTTCATTTTCCAGCCCTTCTATCTATTCACTTCCCTCTTTTACTGCAGGGGCTACCTTCCCAAGTGACTAGGGTCACACAGGAAGTCTGACAGAGTCAAGACTCTAACTTCAGTTTTCCCAAGTCCTAGGTTAGTACCATCCTTCTCTATATTACAGTAGCTACTAGAGCTGGTCAGAAAACAAAATTATTTCCCCATGAGAAATTTGGAATGAAAAATTTGCACTCAAATTTTGGTAAAAATTTTTTAATTTTCATGCAGGATGTTTTAAACCAATTTAAAATTAACGTTTTTGACATTTCAACACCAAATTAAAATGTCATTTTGTTTTTCTTTTAGTGGGAATAAAAGTCAAAAGAAAATGACATTTTAAGTTGAAATGAAATCTCTTATTTCCGATCAACACTTCAATTTATAATATCATGGTTTCAATTTATTCAAACCAAAAATCTGAAGTGAAACATCTTGAGTTAAAACAAAAACTTTACATTTGATATTTCCCATGTGGAAATCAAATTTTCATCAGAAATGACATTTTCCTGTGAAAAAATTTGGTTTCAATAAACCAGTATTTTTCAGCAGGAAATATTTGTGTGAAAAATTTCAACCAGCTCTACTAATAACAGCCAGTGGTGTGAAGTCTTCCCCCCACAATATCCTCCCTCTGGGCCTCAATTTTGACCTGCAGGAACTACCTCATGTGTCTCATTCAAGGCCCATTGAATTCAATAGCAGTCTTTCCACTGATACCAAGGGGCTTTGGATCAGGTCCTCTATACCCACTACCCATACCATGTTCATGCTTTGGCTTCTCTATTGAGACTCTTTCCAATCTGTTCTGATCATGGAGATAATTGTGACACCAGTCCACTAAGATATGGACTGAGACCACTCACATTTGATACGCACAAACTCCAGTGCCTTCAGATGCTAGTGACTTTGACCCTGTAGCGAGGCGAGGTGGCACTGGTGCAGTACCTCCTCCTGGTCTTCTTGGGAATTAGCTCTTTCCAGCCTTCAGAGCGCCATCTGCAGGCCAGTATCTCACCTGCTGCTGGCCCCATGTCCCTCACAGACCCTGGTGCCCTTTTCCTCAGGGTTCTGCCCCAGCAGTAGCCCCACTCTGGGTCTCCCCTCCCAGGGGAACCCCAATCCTCTAACCCCACCTTGCCTCAGTCATCATCTAGCCCCCGCTCACTGGGGCAGACTGAAGTCTGTAGTGGCCACTCATCACTGCCAAGGGGTAGAACCAGGTGCCTCTGCCTATTCCCAGGCTGCCCCTCTGCAGCCCCAGTACCTTTCTGGGCCTTTACCAAGGCCTGTAGCCTGGGGGTTTACCAGGCTGGAGCTCCCCAGCTCCCTTTGCCCTTCCCCAGCACTGCTCCACCTCAGGTAACCTTGCTCCCAGGTTAGACTCTAGGGCTAGAGTAAGACTCTCTCAGCTCCTGGCTCACAGCCCTTTTGTAGGGCCAGCTGTGGCCTGATTGGGGTGTGGCCCCAGCTGTGGCTGCTTCCCCAATCACCCTAGCCTTTCACAGCCTCAGCCCACTCCAGGGTTGCTTTTAACCCCTGTTCTTCGGGAGTCGTATTGGAAAACCCGGGAGGTGGGCACCCCACTACAAACCCACTGACCTTGTAGCCACATTTATTCCTATGTGACCTTCAGATATTTTCCCAGCTTGACTTTACATACTGCTGCTGTTACTGCTTTTTGGTCAGTTTCCAGCTAGAAACTTTCTTGTGGTTTCTGATAAGCTTGAACCAATATTTTGCATTAATATAAGTATTTTGTCCTTTTGTGGCAATGACATTTGAACTGAGAAACCTACTTTCCTGAAGCTGTAGACCTCTGGTGAGATTATTTATGATTCCAAGTAAGATTATAAATTTATTTATTATCTTGTTTTATTTTTGGTAGACATGAAGAGAAAATAACCAGTAAGCAACAATCAAGTATCAATCAAGAATGTGCACAGGCTCAGTCTATAGTCACATATTAATAGTTAAATACACATTTATATTTCTGGATATCATTGTAAACTAAAGCAAAAAAAACAAACCCAACAACAACATTTCTCTTGACTCAACATGAAAGGAGATTTTCTCTCTTGCTCAGCAGGAAAAACCACATGGAGTCTATTTCCTGCAATATCTAAAACTGCAGCTCCAAAAATGATAGCATTTGAAATTGGGCTTCTTGGCTATTCTTTTCTTTGTAGCTAAAATTTGTTTTAAAGTAAAAAATACTTAATATTCTAGGAAGATAGTCTGCCAAATTCATGCTGATTTGGCATCTGAACTCCCACTGAAATATATGTTTATTGATGTTTACTAGGAGTCTCATTGAGTAAACTCTGCCATTTATATTCTCTGAAAAAGATCCGTTGTGAGTGAGCTACTGGGCACCGCCAAACTGGACAGTCTCTACGTAAAAAAATAAATGGACACAAATCAGACGTCAAGAATTATAACATTCAAAAACCAGTCGGAGAACACTTCAATCTCTTTGGTCACTCGATTACAGACCTAAAAGTGGCAATTCTTCAACAAAAAAATTTCAAAAACAGACTCCAATGAGAGACTGCTGAATTGGAATTAATTTGCAAACTGGATACAGTTAACTTAGGCTTGAATAAAGACTGGGAGTGGATGGGTCATTACACAAAGTAAAACTATTTCCCCATGTTTATTCCCCTCCCCTACCCCCACCGTTCCTCAGACGTTCTTGTCAACTGCTGGAAATGGCCCACCTTGATTATCACTACAAAAGGTTCCCTCTCCCCACCCGCTCTCCTGCTGGTAATAGCTCACCTTACCTGATCACTCTTGTTACAGTGTGTATGGTAACACCCATTGTTTCATGGTCTCTGTGTATATAAATCTCCCCACTGTATTTTCCACTGCATGCATCCGATGAAGTGAGCTGTAGCTCCCGAAAGCTTATGCTCAAATAAATTTGTTAGTTTCTAAGGTGCCACAAGTACTCCTTTTCTTTTTGCGGATACAGACTAACACGGCTGCTACTCTGAAACCTGCCATCTTTAAGGATCTAATTCTTCCACTTCTACTCACATTGAGTGGTAACTTAGTGCTATTTTATTCTATATAGGTTCTTGTACTGTGCGTATCACTTTAGTATCTATGGCTCCACTGATTTCAACTACTTCTGGAGACAAGTGCCATTCTGCATTCAGGCCCCACTTCAGCAAATCATTTAAGTAAATGCCAAACTTTAATCACTTGCCTTAAGTGCATCCCTGCTCAGCAAAGCACTTAAGTTCCATTGCCTTGAGTGTGATTTAAGAATGTGTTTTTTGCTGAATTGAGGCCACTTTGACTAAAGGGGGTAGAATCCAGCCCTGTGATATGAAGCCTACTGGGATATGTCACATTTTATTGGTTATTATGGCTCAGTTAGATTTAGTCAGAGGTTTTATCTACAGTTCCTGTAGTGCTTAATTGTTGAAAGCTTGGTACAGATGGGGGTAGCCATCATGAGATTTCTTTCACACCTCCACGTGAGATGAGCACAAGCAATAGGGAACTCAGACATTTAATAGGGGCAGGGAAGGTTGCAGCTGGTGATGGAAGAGGGCACATGCTGCATTTGCTGAAAGACTGTCTGAGCTGCATATACTCCTCTGGGGGTTCCAGGACAAATTCTGGCTGAATTCCAGCTGCAAAGAGCCACAGCTCTAGCTGTAATTGTGCCTTAAAAAGGCATAGTTTGTAACTTGGTTTTAAGATATTTTAAGTAGGTTAGGAGAGTTTTTGGCATTGTCAGAACTTAAAGCAGTTTCTGAACTTTTCTCTTTAAAGAACATGGCACTAAATGCCATGGAGAGTTATTCAGTCTAATATAGTGTGTCTTTTACAATATTTTAAGATATTGTAATGTATACATTAAGTTTCCTTGCTTCAGATTTGGGATTTGCCTAATGAACTGGATATTTTTCTTGTTCCCTGGGTAAAGAGGGGTAGTGTATTTCCTGCCCTCATCATTTCACAGTTCTGTCCTGTTAATTTTACCTTCTGAATGAATTAATAATCAAACAATATGGTTTGAAGTAAAGGATATTTCCTTAGTTAATTATGCCACTTGTAACTCTGAGTTTGGCCTATAACATCAGAACAGAAAAAAAACCCACTGATCAAATATGATCTTCACTTTGGGTACATATGGCTGGTGTCTCTATGCAATTAGAGATAATCTGAAAGTACACAATTTATTTAGTCTGATTCTTTTATGTTTCCATGTGCATTCAGTGTTGTAAATGATACTTCTCCACCTTTTCTGTCCTTGTGCACTTTTGTTAAAAAGCCAGTCAAATACGTAATTTTTTAAAAAATATAAAATTTTCAGATGATCACTTCATTTTAAAGTAGGATCATATGGACAGAGTTCAGTTTAGTTGTCCCCTGTTTCTAATTTATTATGAATAGGATTGAAGAAGTAAGACTAATATATCACATTACTAAGCCTTCAAAATGCAGGTAATCTGTCACTTTACATGAACCTTTGTGAAAGGAAAAAGTTTTCCTAATTCCATCTGTGATTGAAGTATTGAAACCGAACCAAGATTGGAGAACTGCAATATCTTCCAAAATGAATATAAAATTGTACACTAAGTAGATGGCATTACCTATTATTGTGTTCTCTGAAAAGTCAGTAAAATGATGGCATATTCTTTGACATTTGAATGTGTAGGTTAAGTCTGATTGAAAAGCAGACAAAGAGGTTCAAAAATGCACAGTGTCTGAAGATTCTCAATATTTTTCAGTATATCACGGTACTTTTTCTAATTACTTTAATCAATGCCTCAGAGAAATGATTGACGTCAGTTGCTGGAAATCTTTATGAAAGATATCTTAATGGATGATTTTTTTCTTGTTGTTGTTGAGAATATAACTCTTCTTTCATAATGCTAAATGCCACTTCCAGAGACAGATGCATTTATACTTGTTGAATGCAGTATTAGCAACTTTCTGTCCTTTTGTCTCCCAGATGTAAGAAGAATGATGTTAAAGGATAGAGTCATTGTCTGAGATTTTTTATGTGTGCTATGACTTTTGGTTATGCTAAATTAAGTAGCAACTTCAAAAGTAGCTACTTCAAAAATAAGTGCTTCTTTAAATTATCTGTTATAAATCTGAGTCCCAAGCTATTAATTAGTCAAATAATCTAGAACAAAATATCTATTGTAGAACTTGCACTAAAGATCACCTGCAATAGGTAATCCCTTCTCGAAGGAGGCAATTTTTAAGTATTCCTGAAGTTTCTGATACCATTTTGTTCAACAACAACCACTACTATTAAGCAACATATTTGCAATTCTCCTAGATCTGTATTTTAGATTTCACAGTCTAACCTAACACCAATGTGAAATAAAAACAATTCTAATACCAAAAATACCATCCTCAGTTTCATCCGTTAAGCCCCACTGATCTTACTGGGTTGCAGCCCACATAGGATACTAGGGGGCAGAATTCAGTCCTGAACACTTGGAAATTCTAAAATGGAATTATAATACAAAGCTGTCATAGGCTGGAGCAGATTCCTTGCTGCACTTCCTGAGAGGTGCAACACAAAAAGGCGAGGGGACAAAGGTGGATCTGAGCTACCTTTGCACAGGCAGGATTCTGGGTTGCTGCAGGAGCCAAAACAACCCCTCAGGTAAGTTAGAGAAATCCTTGGAGTGCTCTGCTTTATGGCAGCTTCTCCATGGCTGCCTATGGACTGCACTGTCCACCGGTATCCCTGTGGTACTATGGAGATGCCGCCTCCGACATTTGAGATGCCCACTACAGTAGGGCCGGTGCACTAGCTCTACACAGTGCAGTAGGTAAACTTTTTCCCAGACTGTTATGGAATTTTATAGCATCTATGTGCCGCTGGAGTATTGAATTGGGGCCAAGTCTGGAGACAGCATTGGCCCCTCTGTCAGGTGCCATATGTTCATTTCTAAATAAAGTACGGACGTTGGTTCCTCCAGTCTTATATTTACAGTAAATATATGTTATGTTATGTTTGTAACACCCACTTCACATTCACCTAATTCAGATCTAATCTATAACAATTTAACACTCTGGGATTGCAATTTGCATAGTTTCCAAATGTAATCTGTTGCCATAATTTTATTAGATGATTTTCTTCTGTAGCCAAGTCATCCCACCCTCACCCTTGCACATACTTGACTGAGAGATGGAGTAAGGCAAAGAGGCATGGTTCCTGCTCTCATGTCCAGAACACACATTTAGCTTTGGATAATCCAAATCACTCTGCATACTACAGTTTTTCCTTGGAATTTTTTAAACTTTTCAATGAGCTATTTAGTGCCTGATCCATGGAAGTCAATAGGAGTTTCTCTACTACTTCAATAGGCTGCAAAGCAGGCCTAGATCCCATTGCTGGCATGAGATTCATTAGTGGGATCCATGAGCTTGGGAAAACACAAAAGTCCCACCTGTGAACTTTGCAGAGTTCCAGTATTTCTTTAAGGGAACATTTTGTAGGGATTTCTGTAAGGGGTATCTAGGGGATGTTCTGCCCTCCGAGCTCAATGAAATCTGGCTCCTACTTTTTAAAACTAGCAAATACCCACTTGAGCTAAGTATAGGGAAATGTGGTAAAAATCTATAATTATCCCCCATTGGACTCAGGCACTGTGCTCATTTTCACCAGTATGAATCCAGAGTATCTCCACTGAACTCAGTTTGGTCCTTAGTCTGATTTATTTTCACAGATTTTTAAGGCTAGAAGGGACCATTACACTATCTGACCTGTTGTATAATACAGGTCATAGATTTTTACCAGTTATCCCTGTACTGAACCCAATAACTAGTGCTTGACTAAAGTATATTTTTCAGAGAGGCATTCGGTCTTGATTTGGAGACATTAGAAGGTGAAAATTCCATCACTTTCCTTGGTAATTTGTTCTAATAGTTAATCACATTCACTGTTAAAAATTTCTGCCTCATTCCCAATTTTGAATTTGGTTCTTGTTATGTCTTTCTCTGCTAGATTAAAGAACCCTTTAGTACCTAGTATTTTCTACCTGTGGAGATACTACATGCATTGATCAAGTCACCTTTTGATCTTTGTCATAAAATGAACAGACAGAGCTTTTCAGCTCTCTTACTGGAAGAGGAATGAATCAATTTTGTAGCTTTTTGCTGCATCCTCTTCAATTTTTCAACCTTTTCCATTTTGTTTTACATTTCACAAATTCCTTCATTTTCAAGACTTCCTAGTAAACTATATATAGAGAGAGAGTTAACTAATTAAAAAGGGACCTATAGGTAGCTAGGGAGATCTGTAGTAACACCACTGAAATCAGAGGTTGGTGAATGTAAAACAAAATCAATCAGACTAAGGGCAAAGCTGATTTAAGTGGAGTTACTCTTCATATATGTCTCTTTTTAATAGTATTTGGGCCAAATTCTGGCTTTTGATACAAACACCCATCTTCAAATTAACTTCACCAATAACTGCACATCCTTATCTGAGGGAAGAATTTGGCAAAGAGAATTGAGAATATGTGCTTTTCAGCTCTCAAGTAGAGCTCTGTGTAAGTTCAAAAGCTTGTCTCTCTCACCAAAAGAAGTAGGTTCAATAAAAGACATTCTCACCCACCTTGTCTCTCTAGTATCCTGGAACAAACACAGCTACAGCAGCACTGCAAACAACACATTTCTGTTCAATGACATTTGTGAATTGCGCTCCAATCCATCACCCAGTTTTGTCCTCTTGGCTCCCACAACCTTTTCTTACTCTAACTGGTATTTGTTTTCTAAGGGATCCTTAAAGTCTCATGTCCCAAGCTGTCACCTCTGGTTCTGTTACCACTCTTTCTTCTAGCAATGTGATCCTTCTATTTCTTCTCTTCCTATAGTGGACACCAACATACTTTTGCCTGGAGTACACATTTGCCACCATAAAAGTGCACACTCAAATAGCACTTAACCTTTCAGACTTTATCCTGGGCACATTAAAGCTGAAACTGTCAAAATGCACCTATTACTGGACTGTGGAGAAGAGCTTTTATAGTTCAGAAGAACAGGCAGACTCAAAGCAGAACCTGGAAGTACAACACAGGATACCTACCATTGGCAATGAAAGCTTGGTGCAGATTAAAATACACAGCGCTTTAAAAGACACTTTGGTAAATGGCTTTAAATACCCATATTAGGTACATAACAGAAACATACAAGCATGTACAATAAAGCAGTTTCTCATGTACCCCTCCCTGCGGTTTTATAGGCACTTACCAATTTTTTTTTTGTCAGACTCTTAAGAGTTCACTGCTCTGGGCTCCTCCTTATCAATGCTCAGCTGCCCTCCTGTAAATTACTGATATAATATTTTACTTGCAGCAGCAGTCTCCAGATAGTACATTGTGAGCAGCTCTGAGTCCCAGCAGGGCTGAGGACAAAATCCATTTCCCCATTGCCCAGCACAAGTAGCTGGCCAAGGCTCAGGGTATCTTCTCTGAGGGCTGGGCAGGAAGGAATTCTAGGAAGTCTGTGGAATAGCTGTAGAGACATTTCATGAAGGCTTCTTCAACCCAACAGCTGTAGTAGATCTCTGGACTCCCAACATGCCTATATCATAGGAATGTCTGGTAAAGGGGTCAAGAAAATCCACACAGCAGAATCTCCATTCTTTCCTCTGGCCTTCTGCTATATGCTGCTATGTGCTTCCATGTAAGAAGTCCCTATAGGGCTGGACTCCATGCTGTGCAGGTAGTGAGCTCCCTTAGCTCCCTCCAATCCAGCTCCCTTCCACAGTGTGACCACACTGGCTATGCTAATGGGGTCCCTGTATAGTCTTGGAGTTGGAGGCTGGATTTACCTTATGGATTAGGTGTCTCCCTTGCACTGGAAGGCATGTCATCCTAACTTTTATTTTTAGGTAGGATAGAAGGAGAGCCCAAGTCTCAGCTGGTGTAAATCAGTGTAGCTCCATGGGTAATGCAAACAGCAGTATTAGAGACAAAGGACCCAAATTCAGTGCTCACGTAACTCTTTTGGCATCAGCAGAGTGGCATCCATTGCTAGAGATGAATTTGGCCTGAAGTTGTAAGAGTCTGTGATGTTCTTCTGTATAATGTGGCTCACTGTTAGTCCCTAAAGCAAAAAATAATCTTTAAAACTAAAACAAAGCACAATTTACAGTTGGCAGGAATGTTAATCCTCTCAGCACAAATATGCACGGTATTTGCTCTAATGCAGAACATGTACTTTAGCTCCAGACTTATCCACGGTAAGAAACTTCTGAGGTATGGGTCTTATTAGGAAAGACCACAAGCAAAATGGCATGAAACTTTGTGAGCTATGGTCCAACTTTTACAAGTTATTACCGATAAAAATGGCACTTGAAAAGTCAGACTTGCTTTTGTTTACTTGAAATAAAATTTTAGTGACATGCCCAGAATCTTATTGTTATAGGTAGGTCTTTGCATATTACATGCAGACACATTTTAGAAGCAGGCAGCTTTCATAAATACACATTAATTACCTTTTATTCTTCATTTTTTTTTTTGTTAGCAGCCTACAGGAAAATAGCATTGTTAATTACTCAAATTCTATTTTTTTTAGCAAAGCACAAGAGCACCTGGAAGATGAGATTATAGCAGTTTAGCACCAGTGTGAAAAAGTTTAGTTTCAGTGGTTGAATGCTTTTGCATGTTTTCAGTCAATTCATTACAATTTTTCCACTCTAAAGAAAAAAAAGTCATGTGCAATAGAAAGAAAGATATCCTAAATGCAGCACATCTGTAACTCCTGTCCTATAAAATCTGCATGAATTATAGCTGATTCTCCCCTATAATAGCATTTTGTTTCTTTTGAGCTACAGGTATGTCGTAAAACTGAGTTAAATGCATGATTGGTCTCCTTGGAATTTTATTATCACAATGTGGACATTGTTCCTCCAAACACACAGACATCTGCATACCATACCACAGGAGGTAACTGTATGCCAAGTTAAATGACCGTAATAACATCTGCATTTATTTGAGGGATTAAAGTTTAACACTCATTCAGGAAAACACACAGTTTTATAAGCTGATAAGTAGTAAAAAAGATTATTGTATGAAAAACATTTACCACATTTCTATAGTAGATGTCAACTCAGGAGGTTATAAAGACTGAAGTATTTTAGTGCTTTTCTAAAGGAAAGTACCCCACAGAGTACTTTGGAGGACAGAATAAAGATCACTTACAAATCTGTAAAGATGAGATTGTTGTCATCTATAGCATCAATTGTGCCTTAAATTTGTCTGCATGGGGACCTCCAAGAAAGTTAATATGAATTAACTGAAGATGCAAAGTTGAAATGTGTTAAACTACATTTCACTCACATAAACTTCTTCATTCAGAATTAAAATCATCTTAATTTGGTTTACCTTTGTTCAGTTCCAAAGTGAATTAAACTAAACTATATTAAGGCTACTTTAATTCAGAGGCCTGGTCTATGCTAAAAGGTTAGGTTGACCCAGCTATGTCATTCGGGTATGAAAAATCCACACCACTAAGTGGCATAGCTGAGCCAACCTAACCCCTGTTGTAGACAGTGCTAGGTTGATGAAGAATTCTTCTGTTGACCTAGCTACCACCTGCATGGGATGGTGGATTGCTTGCACTGATGGGAGAAACTCTCCTGTCGGTATAGGTCTATATTGAAGTGCTATAGTGGTGCAGCTCCAGAGTTACAGTTGTGCCACTGTAGCATTTCAAGTGTAGACAAGCCCTGACTAACTGCAGCTACATAAGGATTTAATGCAGTTTAACTAATCTACTTCAAATTCATACTTGTAGTGGATTTGGATTAATTTTCCCGGATGTCCCCATGTAGACACACACTTAATTTATTTTAAAGGAACTCTGCCAAGTAATTTTCATAGTTGTAATTTTGCTTTTCCATTATTTGTTAGACTATCTTAGAATTTTTGACATTTATTTTTCTGCATCTGTATTTTTTCAGTTAAGCTCTGCAAAACTTTCATCTGCTCATGATATGAGCTTTGTGCAGTTTCACATTGTCTTATAAAATGAAAACGTGGGCCAACTTTACCGAGGTTTTGATCAGTCTGAGCTGAGTTTCAAGCTAATGTGGTTTGTTACATATGGAAGTGTTGAATTATGATGTTGAGAGGAAGCCATGTGAAACTTGATAGGTTTGACCTGATAGCAAGTAGAAATCAGCATCCTTGGCTCTGATTTTACCAGAATATTTGGGTCAGATAAGAATTAAGCTTCTGGATTTTGGAACCTAAACTGACTATTTTCATGTACCCCAGACTTCATTTCAGCCGAAATTAACCAGGCTCTTTTTGTTGCATGTTTTCTTGTTTGTGTATTGCCACCATCAGCAAGGATCTCACTGCAGCTCTGGGAATAGAGTTTATAATTTAACTTGGAAACTCTGTTGATTTGACTGGCTGACATAAAAAAAAACTCTACATAAACAATGGCTAAAAATAGCAGCTAAAACTTGGCAACACCTTGATAGAGCGATAACCCACAAAATTTTGACTAATTTCTGAATTTAAATTGGTCCTAATATTTCCAATGAAATCTGAAACCAGATGTGTTTTGTGTTGCTTTAGGTTTCATTGCTAACATTTTGGGCACCTCTGTTTTTTCATTCCTGTGTAGATTCATACTAGAAGCATAGATACATAGGCGTTCATATAGTTAGCATTTGAGATTCACAAGTATACAAATAATCACTGTCTGCCATGGACAATGCCAACTGACCAAATTACTCAAGCAAAAATTCCATATATTTGAATAAGAGCTGCAGGATTTGTCCTAAATACTGGGATATGGAATAAAATATTTATATGTGTACTATGTTGACTAAAGCTAGTTGGAAATATCTGTGATTGAAAGCTGATTCACTGAACTCTGAGTGTTTTGTGGATATGATTCACTTTTTGACAGTTTCCTAACGGATTTCATGGCAGGCTGCTGGAGAGTCCAGGCTTATAGGCTCCCAGCTCCTCAGCAACCTGCCTGGTGGGCTGACAGGGATCTGGAAAGCCCGAGGAGTCTCAGCTCCCAGGTTCCTTAGCTCCTTGCTCTTCAGCAGCCCAGGCTTCAGGGGTCCCCTGCTGTGAGGCAGCCCAACACAGAGACTACTCCACAACCAGTGTGTCATTCCTTTCTCAGGGAATTTCACATTCTTTGGGTTTCATTCCAAATCAAAACACCACCACATTTCAAAATATTGAAATCCTCCACAAAACGGAATTACCTTTCTCCACACAGCTCTAATGTTGACATAAGGAGAGCTCGTATCACCTTGCACCTGGGTGTGTGTTTTGGGTCCAACCAATTTATATATAAAGACTTAATTATGGATTAGAACAGATACGCTAATAAATAATAATACATTACACTTAGGAACTGTAGCATCTTCCAATTAAGGCTATCGAAACACTTTGCAAACATTAGGCAATTAAGTCTCACAGCACACCTCAGAGGCAGTTGAGTATTATTATCTCCCTTTTACAGATATGGAAACGGGTGGAATAGAATGATTAAATGAATCTATCTAGGTATTTTTATTGTACTCATGTCCATTGTAACTGAGCACTGAATAGTGTGCAAACAAACAACTTATCCAGAGTAACATAAGCCAGTGGCTGTATGAGGGATGGAAAGCAAAACTCCTGACTTCCAGTCCTGTGCTCCAACAACTATTATTACCCTTCTGCCTTATAAAATATACATGATCTAACTCCCTTTATAAGGTGCCTTTTACTGTAGTATCTAAGGTCACAATAATCCATAGTAATTTGGAAGGCATTGTATAATGAATAACAAGCTTGAAAACATGAACTATTTACACATTATAATGACACCTCCTCCCCCCACCAAAAAAAAAAAGAGCTTGAGAGGTGACAAATTATGTTTCACTGGAGGCACCTTGAAAATGTGGCAGTCTAAGAAGAGAATGATGCACATCAGTTTTCACAGGTGATTCTGTCCTTTTGGACTTTTATTTGTCTCAATAATTTAAGACTGAAGAGGTATTATACAGGATTGAAATTTAAATTAAAACAAAGAAAATGGAAGGATTCTTGTCAGTTTGGCACAGTGAGAAGCTGGTCTGATATAACCGAAATACAAGTCTCGGAAAAGCCTCACCTGTGTTTGTCTGCGCTGGGCACTGTGACGTTCTGTGGTTTGGGGGGCAATCTAGACCAGTGAGGGGTTTTGTCACCACTTGCCCTGCAACTCTGTTTTGCTGTTGTAGCTTCCAGCCTGGGACACTCACAACCAACCTACCAGCATGCAGGTCATACCCTGAAGTGTCTGTGTGCTTAGACAGCTTTGGTTCAGCAGCTCTGACCCCAGAAGCTTGTCTACAGCCTCACAGCCCTATTCTGGCTCCCACCAGCCTTGGTTACAACCAGCCAGGTGACCCCAACACACTTCCAGATTTTACTTCGCTGTGCTTGAACAGTGGGGGTGTGTTTGGATTTCAGACACAAAAGAAAAATATGTGTAAACCTCACATCACAATTTGGGAAGGGACCATTCAGCATGAAAGAACAATTCACATTTCTATCAATGTTTTCTTTCAAAGTCACTTTTTAGTGATTATTTTTGGTCAAACCCGGAGCTCTTTGCACTCGGCACTAAGGGCAATGCTAGCCCTATGCTTCAACAATCCTGAGACTGGTCAGGCCATTACAGAAGTGGCATAGAGGTTCTGAAGCTGAGACCCAAGAGCTGCCTGAGGAGCAAGGAGATCATACAAGTGCTCCTTGATCCTTTAGATATCTCTTCCCAGATCCTACCCCCCCTTTCTTTTACTGTAGGGGCCACTGGCTTCCATTGATACTGCAAAGCTTCCTCAAGGGAAGAGGAGACTGCGGAGGAGAAACTCAAAAAACAAGGAGGCAAATAAAAATAACTCAAGTATTGGTTTTTTCTTCTTTTAAAATTCATGATTTTTAAGCCAATCTCATGACTTTTGAAGGCCTGATCCATGATGTATGAACACCTGGGGCTAACCATACTGGTGTTTCTGTGCGCTGCTCCACTCCTTTACTATCTCCTTGGCTGTCATCCTCCCTGCCTCAGCTGGGATGCGTAAAGCACCATCTCCCCTGATGTTACTACCTGCTTCTTCCTACACCTCAGCAGGGGAGGCACAGAAATATCTGCGGGCCAGAGCTCAGCAATTACGTAGCATCAAAGTGACGGCTGCAAAGGGGATTCCTCCTCTCCTCACATGATTTTATTTCTTTCCTTGGCTGGGTTGCATGGGGGCCTCATGTCATCCTCATCATATAACTACATGTTTCCTGGCCATTCCTTATTCAGCATAAAACGTACGTTAAAGGCCTAATTCTCCTCTTAACCCCCAGTGCAATTCCTCTGACTTCATTAGAATTACCTCGGATTTGTGCTGGTGTCAAGGACAGTAGTCCCCCAAGAGTCTGTTGCAGAGAGAAACGAGTGCATGTTTTTCTAATTATGCACTTCAACTTTTTAAATCTTTCTGCACTGCACACAATGCCTAGGGAAGCAGAAATGTGAAACAGCTCTGAGCTCCAGTAGACTGTAGATACCAATGTCACAGCACTCTACAAAGCTTTCTTTACTAATGCTTTTGCCAAACTGCTGTTTATCAAGGGATAAAGATGGAAATCACTCACACAGCAATAAATTTGTTATTGTTTTCAAGGAAGGGGATTAATTGACTATTTGTGCAATGAGCTGGATAAATCAAGCATGACAGACAACGTTCAAATCAAATGAGTACTTCGTATTTTAAAATGACTGTCGTGTGGCAGAGCTACAACACTAAAATTATTGCCCTGCTTCCTGCTCTTCATCCCTTGTTCCTCAATTCCTCAGCTGTATCAGCCTTGTTTTGAATTACAGAGACACCATGATAAAACTATTATTTTTTCCCCTATCCTGGCCCCACTGACTTCACTGAGAGCAGAACTGGGCTCAGTATCTTGATGGAAAATGGAGAGAGATCCCACTAGTATATACATAATACCCATGTATCTCACTGTGTGTATGTGTGTATATGTACACACACACACACACATATCTATATATCTATATATATACAGACCTGTGTATATCTATACACAGGCCTTACTCTTCCATAGTTCTTTCAGTTCAAAGATCTCAAAGCACTTTACAAGCACCCATTGATTAACTCTCACAATGCTTCTACAAAGTAACAAATACCTCTTTTCAGATGAGCAAACTGGGACACACAAGCAGAGGTTAGTTGATTTGCTGATGGTCACACAAGCAAGTACGAAGCAAAGCTAGGAATAGAATCCATCAGTCCAGACTCCCTGCCCTGTAACCACTCAGCTATTTTTCCAATAGCTGTAGCGAGATAATGTTTTGCTGCAAATAAAAATCTTTTATTTTCCTGTCATGAAAAAGATCTTTTCATAAATACTCTACTAGGCTGCTCAGAGTGTATATGCATAAGCTAGGTACCTTGCACATTAAATTAAAAAATGGATAGTGTCTAACAAAGTATTATTTCAAGAACCCTGGCTCATGATTTTTTATTGCCATCTGTCTCTATTTTACTAATCCACTTGGCTCCGCACCATGATGGCATACAATAATGAGCAGCTATGGATTTATCTACACATTAAATACTACTACTAATATAGTATAATATTATCATCTGGCATATGCATGATAAGGGACCTCCTCCCAATATTTTTGCTTTTACCACTCCCAGTCTGCAAATCCAATAAGGCTGACATTCCTTTTAACTGATTAGGGTTGGACTGACTCTCTGGAGCTCAATAATACTACTCCTGACTTGGCTACAGCATCACTGAAAAATGATACAAGGTCCTCCCTTTTCTGCCCACATGGGACCTAATCCAATGCCCACTGAAATCAAAGTAATGTTCCAGCTTTTATAACATTCCAGATTGTCAATGTGGAAGCCAGGGACTGAGCTTGAGTCCTAAACCTGAAGCACAATCCAGCATCCCTGTGCACCCAAAATTTCATAGACTTTTACTGGAGGCTTGGGTGCATAAGTAATGCAGGATAAGGCCCAAGTCCTCTCCACATGGTCAAAAATCATGTTACCACTAAACCAATAGACTAACCCAGACCCTTACTTCTAGCAGCAGCAAAAAAAACCCAACCCATTAAACAGGAAATATGCATTCTAAAAAAGCGTCTGTAATAATGAAGCATAGCTTTAGTCTCAGTGTCTAACGTAAGATTTCCATGTTTCTAACTTTAATGATTGAAGCTTGGCTTGGCTTTCAATGAAAGAATAATTACTTGTTTTCATAAAGATGCTAGCACCACTTTGTGAATTCAACAGGAAATTCTTTACTTGAGATCAATCAGTCTCCTTTAATGAATGCAAGTTAATTTTACGCTCCCCTCCTTAATTTCAGTACCATCAGTCCAATAGTAACACAAAAACATGAAAGTAAAGTAAAGGTAGCTATTAAACAAACATCCCAAATCAAAAAAATTCAAAGCTTAAAACTCAGTTTTCATTTTGTCTGCCTGGGTTTTGCAAGGTATATGGTAAGTTTCTGAAGTGCTGAGTTTAACAAATTTTGTCTAACTTTCTTTAAAAGGGATTTAAGGAACCCCCCAAATCCACATTTATAGAGGAAAAGCTTTACTTAACTTTCACAGTGGTTTTATACCCTCCATTGATCTAATTTGAGTCATTCTTGATTTACATGTGCAAGTGAAATCAGAATCAGGCCTAAAAGCTTGATGATGGCTACTCTTGGCTAACAGATTTCTGAGATCTACGATAAGCAGCTCAATTTTTGTGATTACAAAGCTCGTCTCTGCTTTTATTTGTTACTGTCTTCATAGACTGGGTCAAACTTCTTTATAGATTAGATGCTGGCTAGTCACTCATCTCTTTTCTTAGCAGGCTGCACTGAAATATAGCATGCATTTCCGCTTCCCGCCTGCCCCCAGGTTTTTGACTTGGTGACATTCTAAATTTGCTTATTCAGAACTTGGGTCCTACAGGGCATTTCAGTAAAATGGAAAGGACTCTTTTCTTTTCTCTTTCTCTTCCAAACCAAATGGTTGTTTTGTTGTGCTGTGTTTTGAAATTGTTTTTTTAGTTACTGTTGTGGAAACTCTCAATTCTTTTAAGTGACTTCAGTTTTGATATTCCTGTTTATTGCTGGTGAAAGTACCTCATAAAAGACTGCTCATCTTGCTTCTTTTTACAACGTACAAAATGAGCAACTTTCTTATTCTCTTTTATAAATGATCACAGGCTGACATTTCAGATCAATGCAATTCCAGGACTGACATAGCGTGAAAAATAAGAAAGGACCAAGAGAACAGTAACCCATTCAAAATATCTTTGTAACAGCCAGCCACAGAGCTCTAAGGCCCCTGCAGATCACTGGTGTTGCAATGGTAGCTTTTCTCTGAAAAACTTGCTGCATTCAATCTGTTCCTTTTAACAGTTATGGAACAATAATTGCATATACTGTGCTCCCAATAGTAACATAGGAGTGACTCTTGTGCTAGTTGTAGGCCTGAGAATACAATTGCAGAACAATTTCTATCTGTCCTTAATGGATTTGTATTGAACTTACAGGTATCACTTTTAGTATCTGATTCTTATTTGCCAATCATGTTATTGTACAGCATCTACCACGCATATTTGTTACTTTAGGTTGTTACTTTAGGTTAATTTCTGAAGAGCCCCACTGTGCTGCCATTACACACACTGAGCAGTACCTGGCTTCATGTAATCCCTTTGAAATGGGAATTAAACAAATTGTCTTGAGGCGTAAATGGAAGGTTAAAAGATGAAGTCTCTGGTGGAGCAAAGGGGGATATGAATTCCAGAGCTGAGGGGCCCTTATGGACAACATCCTGAGACAATTTCAGTTGTGACTTATTTGTCAAGAGAAAGCTAGGGAAATTCTCTTCTCCCCATGTCCCTAGCTCAAAAAGTTCCATAATTTACCAGATAGAGAGCAGTCCGTCCCCTCCTACCTCCACCCACTTTATGGACTTTTTTATGTGGTTTACATTATCATTTTCTAATTATATTATGTCAGACTAAGTCCTCAGCTTCAAGACCTTTGTGTGTTTTCCCCAAAGAATGTCACAGATAAATCAATGGTATTTAAAAACAACACATGGAATAAATTCTGTGAAGAAAGGAAACTAACAGGCAGAAGAGTTTAGCTTTTTACTGTTACCATGAAGTTCCACTGTAAAGCTTCATGGAAAGCAAGATTCAATAAGAATAGTTATCAACTCTCCAGTGGCACATGGAGAAAGCGATATACCTCAGCTGCTTGCAGTCATTTAGATGTCTTTTTAATGGAGGGTAAAGCCGTCTCGCTCTTTAGCTTTGGGCTAGCTATTGTTACAGAGAAAGAAAATGAGGTCAACAGAGAACTTTGTGGTTAGGCTCCCAAGAACTAAACATACACTATTCAACATCTGCTAGAAGCTCTGATTCCTCTCAGGCACCTAACAAATGTATAGTTGATCACTGAACCAGAGAGCTAGAGAAACTCTCAAGGCCTCCTGTGCACTTATATTGAAACAATCAGATGGCAGTATCATGCCACCGGCCTCACACATGACTCCCATTGCTGTTGGTGGGATTTGAGAGATGGTGCAAGGGCATGATGACAGAAAGAATATATGTAATAGGAGAACCTGAAGCTGCATGTTACGTTAAATATTAGTATCATTCTTTTCTGTTTTCACCTTTACGTGATACCATTGCTCAGGAAACTGACAACAAGGTCGTGTATTCAATTAATGCTTTATTTTCTTCCTTTTTAAATTTTCCTTCAATAGTGTCATTCACATCAAATTTATAATTCTGGAAAGCACTGAGAAATGTTCAAGAAATCCAATAGAATAACTGTACAATGAATCAAAGCCTACAAGATCTATGCTAATAGCATAACTGGACAATGATTGGAAGTCTATGCAATCCATATGGGACATTACAGGAATGATAGGACCTGGAAATCATGTGGAAAACCCTGCTAGAAAAGCATGATCATACTATAAATCTTACAGATTAATAGAAGAATCCCGCAAAAAAGAATAGGAAAAATAAGAATCAAAACTCCTTCACCATCCAGAGGCCTAGAAAGGAAAGCATTTTTGTGTTAAGTCTCACCCTTGTCTTTGTCATGCGATGAGATATTCAGTTGCTTTATCTTAAATTGAGGATAACATTTTAGGTTAGTTTATTTTATAGTAAAAATTAGGCTGAATTTTGATTTTTTTAAATGAACATTTTTGCCAAAACTTTGAATGTTGGCTAAAAAAGTGGGAAAACGTTCAGTGGTATTTTTGTGATTCCCCCACCCTGGTTTTTGAAGTTGGGTGACATTTTTCAGATTTTGAAAATTCAGTGGAAAATAGCATGGTTTAAATAGTTGTTGTTTTAGTTTAATGGTTACTTGCTAAAATTATTCCAAACCACTGGGAAAGAAAAAATGTGTTTTTTAAATGAGGAGATGGACAGGAGGAGAAGTGAACTGTTCAGCATATGATATATGTTCTTCTTAAAACATATCGCTGGACATCTCAGGGACAGGCCTGCCAGTGTTAAGTATTTTTTTGAAAAGTAAAAGGTAGGAAAAAATTTAGTCTAGCTGCCCTCTCAGATGCCTATATACCGTTTCCAACATTTTTCCTATCAATGTCCCTCTTTTGCATTTTCCTGACAAACACAGAACACTGGGATACTTATAATGTGTGTTTCTATGTGACTTCTACATGACACCCAGTGTGCTATGCTCTACCAGTGCACGGAGTTTCTCCCATGTAAATGAGCATTTTTTTATGTGTGCCATGGGCCTGCTTTCATGCAGCTTGCTTACAGACTGAACTGTTGTGCAATGTATCTTGACACCACATATGGTCCCCAGGGTTCTCTCAGGGGAAAACTGAAATCTATTCTGTGATTTTTAGCCATGTGTTTCTGGAAACAGCTTGTCTTTCTCTCTTCCACTGTAATAGTCACATTTGCAAAGATTAGTGTGATGACCAGGCGTCAGCAAGGGGTAGAATAGATGAGCTTTTCCATCTCTAATTTCTACAAGTTATGAAGAGGCCGTCTATGTTGAAGTAGCACCAATTTGTCTGAACTGTCCCTGCAGAGGGACTGCAGAAGAAGTGGCAGTAACAATGTCATCTAACTGCATCTTTTTTTGGCACCTCTGCCCTTGTGAAACAGGCATGCCATCTGGTGAGCAGGCACAATGCATTCCGAACAGATGGGTATGAGTGTAGCTAGCTATGAGACCATGTATGATTATCAAATGTGGTGTTGAGCAAGGATTTCCAGTAAGGAATATCAAAACAAGTATTCCTACAGAGCTTTTGGATCTATGGTTAAAGAGACATGCCATTTGGCTCTTTAAACACAGTCCCTAAAACCTGGCCAAAGTACAGCACAGCGAGACACCAGTGTTTTCTGCTGAACAGGACAAAAGGGCCAGGAACACTGGTCTATTGGCCTCCTCACAGAGTCTTTTGGTTGTACAAGACTGCAGAGTGACAACCCAATATTAGCAGTTAGAATAATACTAAGAGCCAAAGTATGAGTCCTGCTTGGATGCAGGTTGGAGTGGTGAAGTGAAACAATTTGTTTTTAGTGAGCTGAAGCCTGTGTCCAGAAGATTTTATGAAGAAAAATGTGGATGCTGTCAAAATAGAGAAAAAGTCCAGTGATTTCTTAAAATAAGCATGATCCTGATGCACAAACGATCATTTTACATCAAGAACTTTACTTTGTTTTCAAGTTCTGTGTAAGTAATTGTAAACATAAGTGAAGAAAAGCACGACAGCGGTTTGTGCTAAAGGACATCTATAACAGAGTACCTATTAATGTTACATCAACGTTTGCTTAGAAACTTGACATTCAGGTAGGTTATTTGCCTCTTAATATTTAATTTCTTTCTCTATATTTGGCTACATAGGGACACCAAGGTCTTATCTACACAAATAAATTAGAACTACCCTTAAAATTCTACAGCAGCACAGACAAGCCCATGTAGACAAGCCCTCTGTTTTCAATCTTCTCACAAAACCAAAAAATTTTAGACTACGGGACTGATCCTGTATCGGGACCATTCAGAGGGATTACATCATTGCATGAATGAAGATGACTCATGTGAATAGGGATTACAGTATTGAGGCCTATCAAGTGTTGAGTGACTTAAAGTGACAGTGAAGTCAATGATTATTTATTATTTGTGTTACACCAGTGCCAGAGACCTCAATGAGGACTGGAGCCCCATTGTACAAGGTACAAATATATAATATACATAATCTGTAGACCTGAAATTGTTTTACAAAGGAGGTAAGTTTATTTAGCACCATTGTACATATGGGGAAACTGAGGCACTCAGCCATGTAGTGACTTGCCCTGGCCACCCAGCAGCGTAGTGGCAGATCTGGAAGTAAAATCCAGTTCTCCTGAGTCCCAGTCCAGTGGCATATTCATTAGGCAACACTGATTCCACTGAATAGCTTATATGCTATGGGCCAGATTCTGGTAACCTTATTCATGCTGAATAGTGCTTTGCTACGTGGGTGATCCCATTGAAATCAGGGGAAAAGGCTCTTCCAACAGTGACAGGGGGTGAAATCCTGTCTCTATTTAAGTCATTGACAAAACTTACATTTGACTTAAATGAAGCCAGGATTTCACCTAGGACTTAAAGCTAAAATACAGTGGCAGCTGCCCTGAGAGTGCAAGACAAACTGTACATGACAAACTGTACATGAAAGTCTAATAGTGTAGATTTCTAAGAAGAAAGATCGGGAGTGGAGAGAGAAATTGGCATCTTCCTATCTCCAGTACATCAACATATGTGTTATTAGCAAATTGATAGCATTACTTTGCTGCATCCTTTCATTGTGCAATATCCCAAGTGAAAGTTTGTTTGATAAACTGGTGATTAAACTGTCTGTGTCTGTTACAGTTGCAGAGATAAGTCAGGGTGGGATAATGTGATGCAAATCTTCATTAAATTCTACAACAATTAAAATGTCTAGATTCTTTTTAAAAAATTCCCACCACATTGGTTGTTCTTACAGTCTTCTTTCCAAATTCCCCTTTTCATAATGTATTGCTTTTCTCCTCCAACCTACAGATCCTTGTACCTTAAAAATTGTCCCTCTTAACCAATGGTGGGCATCTTGCGGCCCGTCAGGGTAATCAGACTGTTTGTTTACATTTGCACTGCCTCCCGCAGCTCCCAGTGGCTGCGGTTCTCCGTTCCCAGCCCATAGGAGCTGTGGGAAGTGGTGCGAGTAGGTGGCCACAGGTTGCCCACCACTGCTCTAGACAAAGAGGGCTAGACACAGCTCCCTACCAAAATCAACTGGGTGTTGGGGTTTGCTACACATCAGGTATTCCTCTTCTCCTCAGTGGATTACCACATGGTCTCTTGAGCATTCTCAGGGGTGGGCTCAGCATGTGTCTCTCATGATCTGTCACTGTACTCTAATCTTTGCTGGAACTAATCATTGTTCTCCTGCTTCCTCCAGAAGAGGATAGTGTTCTAAGCAAGTTCTACATTCCTTTTCTCCTCTCAGAAAAGCTCTTTCACTTGGGTTAGCAGAGAGCCCAGTTTGACTGAGCCATGTGGTAGGCTGAACAGACTGCCAATCAATCAAATAGTAAAACAAGCTAGGATTTAACAGAAACACTTTATTTACAACATTCCCCTGTGACATTGCACTCTATATGATTTTATTAAAATATGCTAATAAGTATGAATATAATGTAACTGGAATATACTTCATGCAAAAGGTCTCTTGTAAGGTATCATTACAAAGTTTATAATCTACTGAGTGTGGTCATCCTATTTATCACTCCTATATCTGAAACTAGAAATATGAAATATAACTCTGAGGGCCTACTGTAATTATGCAAAGTGTGGGCTATTAATGGTGGTTTGGAATCTTGATGGCTCCCATCAGCCAGGATAACTGACTGTGGATGGCTCTGTTTGCAGGCAGGCCTTCCTGTGAGTCAGGCTGGGAGGAATGAAGGCTTGGGATCTCACAGGACATGTGACCATGTCACCTGGTACTGAAATCCATCTTAAACCTGGTGCTTTTCCATTTAGAAGTGGGGGGTGGGGACCCAGAGAGACAAAAGATTCCCGCCTTATGCCAAAGCCATATAAGGGGGTGGAACAGAACAAATGGGGCTGCAGTCATGAGAAATCTCCTAGCTACCACCTGAGCTGGAACAAAGGCTGTACCAGGGGAAAGGATTGTGCCCAGACTAGGAAGGCATCCAGTCTGTGAAAGAAACTTATTGAACCATCTCTGAGGGTGAGATTTTATCTGTATTCAGTTTTATTACTGTATTAGGCTTAGACTTGCATGTTTTATTTATTTTACTTGGTAATTCACTTTGTTCTGTCTCCTATTACTTGGAACCACTTAAATCCTACTTTCTGCATTTATTAAAATCACTTTTTACTTATTATTTAACCCAGAGTATGTATTAATACCTGGCGGGGTGTGTGTAAACAGCTGTGCATATCTGTCTATCAGTGTTATAGAGGGCAAACAATGTATGAGTTTACCCTGTATAAGCTTTATACAGGGTAAAACGGATTTATTTGGGGTTTGGATCCCATTGGGATTTGGGCATCTGAGTGTTAAAGGCAGAACACCACTTAAGCTGCTTTTAATTAAGCTTGCAGTTTGTGGGATCTGGTTTAGACCTGGGTCTGTGTTTGTGGCTGGCAAGTGTGTCTGGCACAGCCAGGCAGGGTTCTGGAGTCCCAAGCTGGCAAGGAAGGCAGGGGCAGAAGTAGTCTTGGCACATCAGTTGGCAGCACCAAGAGGGTTTCTGTGATCCAACCTGTCACCCCCCCCCCAACCCCTATGTGCACACACACAGAATAATGCAAAAAGATGCATTTTAAAAAGTTGTAGGCTCAGCTCACCTCCTTTCTCCCACCCTAAATTCTCCAGACCCCACTCCAGCGCCTTATACTGTCCTCCACCTCAACAGACACACAAGGGGGTTCTTACAGCAAACAAAAGAAAAGTTCTTTCCTCTCTTTCTTCCCTTATGAGTGAGGGGAGTTCATAGAAAAACGGAGAGGTAAAAAGAGGGTTTCAAAAAATAATTAGATAAGTTCCTGGAGGATAGGTCCATCAATGGCTATTAGCTGAGATGGCCAGGGATACAACCCCATGCTCTAAGTGCCCCTAGCTTCTGATTCCAGAAGCTGGGAGTAGAGGACAGGGTCTAGAACATTTCATGATTGCCTGTTCATTCCCTCTGAAGCACCTGGTATTGGCCACTGTCAGAAGACAGGATACTGGGCTAAATGAACTACTGGTCTGACCCCGTATAACCGTTCTTGTGATCTCACACAGTCTTCCTAGGTCAGCCCTTTGTCCTTAATCTAGAATGGGGTCTACCTCCAGCCCTTCCATATGGATTATATTGATCTGAGGCTAGGTCTTGAAGCTTCAGGAACAGTGAGACTTGTTGCTATCTCCCTCTCACCACGGCTGTTTCAGTGGTCTGAAGAAAAGCAGCCTACTTCCTGTGGCAGGTTTTCCTTTTTAAGCTCCCCTCTCCAGGCAGAACAAGCCTTGCAGATGCATCTCATTGGTGTTGAATAGGCCCAGAGGATCTCTAGTCTCCACTCTGCCAATGTGAGGGTGTCTACCTTCAAAGGGACCCATGCTTAGACTAGGGTTTACACTGGTATTTTGTGGGAGAAGTCCTTCTGCATTCAGGTTTCTGAGGGACTGTAGAAATGCTATAAGGGTATGGTAGCCAGAGCTGCTCCTGTTGCTTCACTTGGCAATTAATTGAGGATGGAAAATTGCACCTTCAGAACCAGAGGCTGGTTTTAAAAATCCTTGTCAGTCACTCTTGATCTGATTCTGCCGATGGAAAAACACTGGGTGACTGCTGAAAGGAAGTATCTGTTCAGAATAGGAAGCCACAATGGCCACTGGAGGGTCATACTTTTGGTAGACCAGTATTTGTAGAGGTGGTTTTGGGGTTAAAATTGATAAGGTGACAGGATTTACAACATTCCAAGGTAAAATACAGCGAATTATTGAGAAAGGGTCAAATGCAGTAATATTACTAGCTCTGGGCCTTGTTCTCATTCACACGAAGGCCCCTCTACACCACTCTGGCACTACTCTTTCAGCGAGTGTAAATTATATTTGCATCCTTACAATCAATAAAAAGCCTATTTGCACTGCAAGAGTGGTATGAAAGGGCTTTACTATAAATGAGGATCAGACCTTGTGTCTCTGACACAGGTATGAGCTAAAGTACAATCATTAGTTTATTTCATCAATTTGTTTAGAAGAAAAACAGGATATCATCACTTCTTTTTTCATATATGAGTTGCATCAGTTTATTGTTTGAACGAATGAATGATCTGTACAGGAAATGTCTACAGGTAAATTGTTCCTTGAGCAAAAGCAAACAAGTTAGATGATGTGAGACCTCTGATTGGATCACACACAATGTACAAACTTTGCGGTTTAAAAGGTCCCTACTTTGTAATTTGACAGCTCGTGTCTGCAAGTTTCTAAACTATTACAGAGTGTACAGAAACTGCTGAGACAAACTGCTGGCTGTGCAATATGTCTGAGAGATGGCAAATGCGCAGAGTGATATAGAGCTTACCATTAATATTGTATTCAGGAAGAGGTTAAAATCCAGAAGCCCTCACTGGTCTGGTGGCAGTTTGCTGATCTGTGGGCTGTACTGTTATATTCACTAACTTGTTTGGAAGATAGTCAAGTTCTTTTTAAAAAAGGACTACGTGTATTTTAGACCTGAATCAAGATTAACTTGCTTCTACTTTTTGATGCCATCTACTTGTTAGATATGTAGCTGAAAGGTGTCCACTAAAGAGAAGGATTGAAGACTTGAGAAATAAGGAAGGTTCACCAAGCAGCATGGCCTACAATATTTCCTTCTGTACAGAATACCTCACTAACAAAGGCTTAAGTCACCGTGCCTGAATAGAACACTTTATTTCACTAACAGACTCTCTGATCTGGGGTGTAATCCCACCATTGCATTTATGTAAATAGCTCTTAAATCATATGACTGAGTAGTGGGCGCATTCCAACAGAGAATCGGGTTACTCTTGGTAAGAACATTCGACTGGCTAAGCAGCAGTTCTGCAGAAAAGGACCTGGGGATTACAGTGGACGAGAAGCTGGATATGAGTCAACGGTGTGCCCTTGTTGCCAAGAAGGCCAACGGCATATTGGGCTGTATTAGTAGGAGCATTGCCAGCAGATCGAGGGAAGTGATTATTCCCCTCTATTCAGCACTGGTGAGGCCACACCTGGAGTATTGCGTCCAGTTTTGGTCCCCCCACTACAGAAGGGATGTGGACAAATTGGAGAGAGTCCAGCGGAGGGCAACGAAAATTATTAGGGGGCTGGGGCACATGACTTACGAGGAGAGGCTGTGGGAACTAGGGTTATTTAGTCTATAGAAGAAAAGAGTGAGGGGAGATTTGATAGCAGCCTTCAACTACCTGAATGGGGATTCCAAAAAGGATGGAGCTAGGCTGTTCTCAGTGGTGGCAGATGACAGAACAAGAAGCAATGGTCTCAAGTTGCAGTGGGGGAGGTCTAGAACGATATCAGGAAGCACTATTTCACTAGGAGGGTGGTGAAGCACTGGAATGGGTTACCTAGGGAGCTGGTGGAATCTCCATCCTAAGAGGTTTTTAAGGCCCGGCTTTACAAACCCCTAGCTGGGATGATTTAGTGAAGGCCGGTCCTGCTTTGAGCAGGGGATTGGACTAGATGACCTTCTGAGGTCTCTTCCAACCATAATATTCTATGATTCTATGATTCTACAGTTGTAGCACAGTACAATATCAGCTCTAGAGTATTCCATGTCTTACTCATGGGCTTGACTGAGGGAAAATTGTACAGGGCCCATTCCCACCCCCTTTATAGTCAGTGGCAAAACTCTCATTGATTTCAGCAGTTCAGGAGTGGTCCCATTCCGCACTTCATATTTTAATGGGAACAAAGAACAAATGAACGTAAAATAAAGGAGAAGAAATAGAGTCTTCTCTATAAATAGCTTTTAATATTTAGTGTCACCTGCCCACATGGGTCAGATTTGACATGACTAAGGTTCTCTTCAGAAATAGTTGACTGGAAATAGAAAAAGGCAAACTTTAGTTAGAGACTATGAGGAACACTGTGGTTATTACAGTCTTGTAAAGAAAACAGAAACGGGAAGATATATTGGGATGAGAGTCTGACTGCAAGGTGAGAATACAGAAAAGATACAGGGAAATATTCTCCCTCTCTGTCTATATATTTTTCCTCCCTTTATACTAGGGCAAAGTCCACAGAAGGGTGTAATCATGAGAAAATGGTGCAGCACTCAATGCACAAACGAACAGTAAGCGTCAGAAACGACTCTAAGGAATGTCTCTGTAATCTACTATACAGAAAGGAATGTCTCTCTAATCTACTATACAGCCATATACAATTATTAAAGGCATACATTTTCCATTGGTGAAGCCAGATCCTCATTGAGACGACCAAAGGAGCAGTGTGCTCTGATGTGATGAAAAGCTCTCTTTCACCATATGTGATGTTTAACTACAGAAAATATTTTTTGCCAATAAATAATGCATTTTGGAAAAGCAAATAAGAAACTTATTGCATAAGAATCTAAGAGTGCTCTTTGATGAAACAAAAAAGCAAACAGCTTGACTGAGCTTTTACGTATAGAAGTCTCCTATATTGTTTGATTTTAATTTCAGATCTTAATTAGAGGTTAGCCAAAGGTAATTGAAAAATAACTGAAATGAGAAGTTACAGGAATTGCACACACATCTGCAAATTTCAGTGAACCACTCCTTCAGTGAGGGTAAGTTTTCTACCATCGGCTGGATAGATTTTCTCTTCATTCCTAATCAGGAAGAATTTTTTCTGAGATTCTGACTCCTTCATGACCAGAAAAAAAGTGTAATTAGAATAAAAATGGTGTCACTAAGCTGGCTAAAAATGAAGTGTTTTGGTACTGCTGAGGTAGAGCAATATTCAGAACAAAGGCCCAATTTTATCCATGCAAGTTGTTCTATATAAATCAAGTAATGTCAATGGAGCTAGTCACATAAGTACATTGAGCACGATTTGGCCACAGATAATGGCATCATCATTGTCCTCTAGTTCTATATGTTATATTTGTTAAGGCCCTGATTCAGCAAAGCATTTAAGCATATGCTTAACTTTATGCACACAAGTAGTCCATTGAGGTGAAGTCCAGTGCATAAAATTAAGCATGGGTACGTTGCTGAATCTGGACCCAAATCCTCACATTCTTACTCAGTGGGTCTATTTACATAAGTATTGCTCAGCTAGAGTAAGGGTTGCAGAGTCAAGCTCCTAGTTTTTATTCTGTTCTCTCTCAGGGAAGACTCTCATTAACTCAGTAGGAGTTTCACCGGAGTGAGGACTTCACCATTTGGTTCTTAATGCAGCCATATCACCTCAGGCTGTAATATCATCAGATTGTAAATTAAGGGCCAGATTGTGCTCAGCACTTTTGTAGGAACACAAGAGAAAGAAGGGCACAAGTAACTGTCTGGCTGTGAAGGGCACCCCTTGAAGGGTGACACAGCAGCTATAGTCCCCTGTACACCATGAAAGCCTGGAAAACACTGTGCACAGTATGACACAGAAATGTACATGCTTTTCCAATGTTTGGGGATCTTAAGAGGATATGACTATTATTAGCATATGAATATTTTATTATATATATATATATATATTATATATATATAAAGGATCCCATTGACTTCACTGGACTTTGAATCAGACCCTATATCCCCACTTGTCTCTTGAGTACATGTATATTATGAGCTTTTCAGGCAGAGACTTGCATTTTAGATACCTTCTGTAAAATGACTAGCATCCATCTGGGTGGGCGCTATACAATACTTGTACATAATGTTAGTAATTACAACAAACTTGTATGAAACAAGCCCAATGACCTGTGCAAAGCAATCTATTAATAAGTATCCTTTTGATAAATTTCTCTTTTAATCTCTTGCTCTTTTCTTGTGAAAATACCTATTGTAAACTTAAAAAAAACATTTCCTTTCCTTACCAAGGTTATTTTCAATTTTTTCCTTTCATTTCTAATGGAGCTTGAAATTAGCATAGCTTTTATTGACGTTGTTTATGTCCTCTTGTGTACACCATGCTCATGGTGGATGGAATTAGCTCATCTCTGGGAATGGGATCTCTCTGGTGACGGCTGCAGCAGAGCTGTTGCCGGCACAGAGTGCCCGAGGCAAGCAACAGCAAGGTTCGTTGCCCGGTGTGCGTCAAACAATAATCACAATGGGGTGGAGAAGCAGAAGAGTTTATTTGAAGCTTCAGTATGGTACAGGGAGATATTCACCTCAAATCCTGTACACAGAGCAGGAAGTTACACAGACTTTTATACATCCTTTCTTCAGCATACTTATCCAATACCAGGCTGCCCTAAGTATCCATATAGCCAGCCAATCCAGATACTGGCTAGTTCCCTTTTGCTTTGTACCATCTGTTAAACCATATATAAAGCTGCTTTGTTCAGCAGTGTTTTACCATATCTGCCCTGTCTGGCCTTGTTTAGTTTCAGACAGTCTGATTTTGCAACATATTGTTGCAGATCCTCAGCATAACTGCTGCGAGTGCCTCTGGGTGGGGGGGGCAAGGACACTTGGGCCTAGTGCGAGGGGGCTTCATCGACACTCGTGGTCTTCCATCCCCTCGAATTACCTAGTGGCCATGCCCAGTGTCCCCAGCAGAGCCAAAAGGGAACAAAACACTGTAGGAATTGCCATTTTATGTTCTGCTGTATTGTATTGTGGTAGATCTAAAAAACCTCCAAAATTGTACCAAAGGAGATTCCCGAGCACATGGAAACAATTGTAATGTACCCTGGGCCTACTCTGTGCTTGGCAAGCAACTCTTCAGACTGACCAGCCAAAGATCTGATTTTAGGTGTCCCATTCTGATTTTTTTATTATTGTTTGTACGCTGTTGTTGTGGTGCCTGGTGTGTGGTGCATAGTAAGGCAAAGACAGACCAGAGGAACTTGCAACCTATGGCAGAGGGGATCAGAAGTAGGTGGACCCAATGGTGGGTGTAGACATGAGCATAAAGAACAAGCCCCATGCTGTCATTCCCTCCTTCCCACAGCCCTGTGGAAACCCTTCAGTGGAACTCCATGTTGTCAGGGGGTTGAGCTGTGGCTGGAGGGGGCAGAGCAAACAGCATGGACGCTTTCTGACTAAATCCACAGACCTTCACTGAGTAAGTTAATGACGGTTTTGTCAGCATTAATAAGCCTCTTTCCCCCATTTGTAGTTAGCTCAGGCATGTGATATGGCACGTACAGTTTGAAATCTGCTTTGGGGCATTTGATGATGTACACTGACAACAATTTTGAACAAATATTCATGGAAGGTTTATTCCACTATTCAGTCGGCTCTAATTGTGACCTTTGTATTGTGCATTAGGTTTGCCTGAGCATATTTTGGGGCTGGTTTACTGGCCTTCATAACATCAGACCATATTGCCAAAACAGGGACTCTCCCTTAAAAAAATAAGATGGGTGGTTAAACTAAGTAAAACCAAACTTTCCTCACAGCTTTTCTCATTTCACTGTCAGCTATATTTCCCACTAGTTCTCGGCCTCCTCTTTCCACTAAGAGATGACTGGGGCCATCTGGGCCCTGATTCTGGGCTTTATTGCATTCCCTTTACAGAGGCAAAGCAACTATATAGGGGCTGCACAGCTTATTATCTGGCCTTTGGAGAACACATCTGGCATAGGAGGACTGCCTGAGTGCCATAGGGCCAACGTAATAATTCTTCCCCATGCAACCCCTGGTGTAAGTGTGTGCTAGAGGAGAAGGAGGTGGATATTAGGAGTGAGAGGATGTGGTAGGCCCAGAATTCCAGAGGTAAAAAAATCTCTTGGGTTGTGTCTTCTGTGCATTGTTTCTTAAGATGTGCGGCACAGAATATGGCCCCTGGCTTCTTCCAGGCTCCTGAGTACCATGTCTCACCAGTTATGTAGATTGTGATTGTTTTAGCTTGTCCAGCTTCTAGCTTGTCCCCTGTGTCAATGACATTATGAATATGTAAGTTGTTTGTAAGCTAGCAATAGTCAGTTCTGCAGTATATGTTGGGATGGTATAATTACACAATCCAAAAACATCAAGGCCCAAAAGCAGCCTGACGATAGCCTTTCATTATGTGTTTCTTCTTACTCTAATTTTCATAGCAAGGCAGCTGATTTATTCAAGCACCACAAATGGCAATCTACACATGAGTATTAACACAATTATGCTTTTCTAATTAGGCCAGTTCTTAGGCTGTTTAGATTTTTTATTTATCAGATCCCATGTTTGCTGAAGGCTGAATCTGAGATTTAAATCACATTTTTCTGTCTGTAAGTCACCACAATGATTTGATATATTATCTGTTTTAATGGATTTTTACTGGAGCTGAGAGAATACCACAAACTATTTTCTATGACGACTCAGCTGATTTTTTTAATGAATTCACTTGGGTTTTCTTCATTCTCCTTTTTGCATTCACTTATGATACATATTTGAGTGACTGCATTTTGCAGGCCCAAATGTTCATGAAGAGCTAATTTCAAAGCTGCATTCATGAATGGTGAATTTTAAAGTGGCACCAGAAGGGATTTCTGGCTCATCTAATCCTGAACAGAAACAATGTCATGTGACTTATCCGACCAATAGCAACAGCTATCTATGCCCTTAGGCATGCTATATCACTGGTCCAGAGCCCCGTGAGGGCTACCACAGGTCTGACAGCCAGATGTGTCTTAAGGCTGCTCTCCCTGGACCACTTCCTACCACCCCACAATTGTCCAAAGTTTGCCATCTGTGGCGAGGAGATGTGCAGGGGGTCAGCTCATAGCAGTGGCATAGCTAGCATGGGACATTTGGGTGGGCCCCGACTTTGGGTAGGCGGGCAGTGACAGGGGGGCCATGGGGAGAAGGGGCAGAAGGGATTGGGGGGCCTGCCTCCACCCACCCCTCCAGTCCAGCCGGCCTTGTGGGAGGCAATGGATGCTCTGGCCAGGGCCCCCCCAGGGCGCCATGTGCACACCCAGCTCTGGGTGGGGACGCCAGTCTCCAGCGTGCACGGCTCCCGGCACCCAACCCCGTCACACCACCCTACTCCGGGCCTGACTCTCTGAGGCGGCAGGCCTACATTTTTTGATGATTGCCATCGTTGGGCGGGCCCAGGCTCACCCGTAGCTACACCCCTAGCTCCCAGCTTCACACTTCTTTGTGGCCATTACCATGCAACAGGACACCTTTCCTGTTCACAGTGATTTTTGTGTGTGTGTGTGTGGTGTGTGTGTGTGTGTGTCTTTTCATGTGTGAAGCTCACAATGTTCAGATCTCCTTTTACCACTCCTCAAATTATATGTACCTTGGTATTAAAAGTTCAAAAATATCCCAACCAGTGGAATTTTCTCTTCTCTATTTTCCCAAGGTGTGTGCTGGCATTTGCCCACTTCATTTCAACGTGACTGCCACCAAATTAACCCTTCTGCTTAACCATTTGCTCCAACTTTCATTTAGCTCAGACACTCTGCTTTCTTGCCCAGACCGGAAGAAGATCTCTGTGTAGCTCGAAAGCTTGTACCTTCCACTAAGAGAAGATTACTTCACCCACTTTGTCTCATAAAATAGTATGACATACTATTTACTACAGTCTGAAGCCTTGTAGCTTTTGTGGGGCTTTTCACTATACTTGGAATATCATGAATAATTTCCTGTACCAAGTGGATCAGGGTCAATGTTCAAATAAGGTCAGGAAGGAAGCAAATATAATCAGTTCTAAGATGTAGTTTAAAAAATCTCTTAAAAAGCAGGTCACCAAAATGAAAACTAGTCCCAAGTAGAAATGGGATGTTTAAGGGAAAATAGGCCAGGTTCCTAATTATTCTTGATAACAATACAGAGAAATTGTAATCTTTATATGGGGTAAACATCTTGAACAATATTGTTATAAGATATTCATTACTGTGCAAACAAACAAGCTTTCCTGCATTGCCAGGCATGACAGTTTTCCTGCTCAAATTAATTTTAAATTGAAGAAATGAATGAATTGTGCTCAAATGAATATTTGATTCCCAGGATACCGTGGGTTTCTTTTTGATGGATTTCCCCTTCAACAGCCAAATTCTGCCCTTGGATGCATACAGACACAGCTCCCACTCCAAGCCTCCAGACTGCTGAATAAGCATTGCATGCTGGGGAAGTTTGGAAATACTTTTGATCATGATGTGTCAAAATAGGAACTAGCCATTTCACCCTTCACAAGGCAGAGCTACTGGTATAAACAGAACATTAAATACAGTGAGGTGTTTGTGTTCAGTACAGATTTAGAGACTAATCCAAAGTCCAAAGAAATACTCTATTGATTTCATTGGGCTTTGGATCAGACCCTTAGAGCCAAATTCTGCTTTCAGGAGCACAAGTACAGCACCTATTCAGTATAGCAGGAGTAGGTGGATGCATCTTGGTGCATAATAAGGCCCTGACAACTAAAATGATCATATTAAACACTATGGGACAAATTCAGATCTCAGCTCTAATAAATTTGTTAGTCTCTAAGGTGCCACAAGTACTCCTGTTCTTTTTATGACTTCAATGGACTGTCACCAGCACAACTTAGAACAAAATTAGGCCTTGTATTGGATATCAGGCTGTTGTAATATCTTCTCTTATTTATTGCTCAGGATAATATTTCTAACATATCCAGTGTATTTATTAACTAAAAAAAATTTCAGAACCTATTTTTGTTTTAATCACTTAGTGGGATTAGTGAACAGTTTGTACATTTGTATCCAGCCTCTAAACTTAAACAGTTTATTAGCCAATACAGTAAGTAGGAAAGAAAATCCTCCAATTCTTTTAGGGCCAGAATCGATGTACTAATACAGATCTGACATTTATTGAAGCACCCAAGAGTAGATTGAACTGACTGTTTGGCACTGATGTCACTTCAGCTTCTTTATGTTATTCAGATTCTCTTTCCTTTCCTTTCAGATGACCTTGAAGGGTGATGTACATTCACATGTAGCCATGAAAACATAAAGCTGAAGAACAAACACATTTCATGGGAACAATTTCTGTGTCGACAGACAAACACAAATATTGTGACATTGAACTTTATGCAGGTGAGTGAGTTTTTCAGAGGTTTGGTGCATGTTTGCAGTCCCAACCTGTTCAAAAAGGACCAAGTTCTGTTTGTCTGTCATACACATGACCTCTAGGGGATAATTTGTCTGAGTAAGAAGAGCAGGATATAAGCTAAAATGTGGAGCTTCGAGTGTGCTAAATGAAGAGACTATTAAACTTCATTTACCATTTACTGGAAAAATAGGATAAAATCAATGTGTGTGTGTGTGTGTGTGTGTGTGTGTGTTTCTGACTCAGGACAATATTTGTGTCATCCTGATTCCATCAGATTAAATACTAGCTACGTGCTTTTATGGCTTCTATCACCACAATATCTGAACACCTCACAGTCATTACTGTATCCTCAGAACAGCCTTGTGAGGTAGGAAAGTACTAGTGTCCCCATTTTACAGATGGAGAACTGAGACACAAGGAAAAATGAAATGACTTGCCCAAGGACACATAAAAGTCTATTGCAGGCCCATTCATTGAACTCAGTTCTCCTGAGTCCCTATCCAGTGTCTTAACCAAAAGCCCATGCTTCCTTGTATCCCTCTGCATGTTTCCACTTTTGGTCTGATATGCTTTTTGTCTGTAATGCACACAAAGCAGAACACAGATTTTTAAGAGAGGCTGCTGTCCTAAGCTCTGACCTTTCTTGGGTTTTGTTTCCTGCTCTGTGCCAGGAATGAGTATAAAAATAAGTGTTTGAAGTAAAGGAGACCTAAAGAAGATGTGCTAGCTAAGAGTCAGTGAGTAGTCAACCCCTATTAAGCTGGCACTGCTTTTCTCCTTTGGACTGCCCATCAGACATGAAGCAAACCTTACAAAATTCACCCATCACTAAAGATTAGTTTCTTGACTGGCTGATCCAGCCCACTCTGTGCTGTATAAAATCAAACTACTTTATGAAAAAAGGAATTTAGTTTCAGCTCCTTTTTTCAGTGAAACTTATTGGAAATATAGCGTTTTAGAAAAGACTCCAAGTTATAAGCTTAACATTAAAACTGAAATGGAGAGTTTCAATTTGATGAGAAAAGTAGTGATGCACAAAAGCCTTATCTTTGCCTTTTAGCTGTCTATTGGGTATAAGTTAACTGAATTCAGATTTGTGCTGGGCTTCTTTGAATTATTAGAAATTAATATGAAAAAAATCTTGTGACAGTGATGCAATTCCCAGAAACGGTCCCACCAATCTTGCGTCATGTTTAAGGGGCTTAATTTATTTGGTCTCACTCTGTGTAGAGTAATTTTGATCTGCTAATTAGAAAAGTTGAAAGTATTCCCCAACCATACCTTACACATCAGACATTGCTAGTGCAGAATGACAAGTTCAGTAAGCAAAGCCAACAAAAGCCTGTGCTGGAAAGGCAGAGATATGTAGATAGGAAAAAGGGCTCTAGAAAGGAAATCTGACTTGATTGAATTCTTGGTTAAAATAATAAGAAGGTAACTAGAAAAAGAATACTTGTGGCACCTTAGAGACTAACAAAGTTATTTGAGCATAAGCTTTCGTGAGCTACAGCTCACTTCATCGGCTGCATCGATGAAGTGAGATGTAGCTCACGAAAGCTTATGCTCAAATAAATTGGTTAGTCTCTAAGGTGCCACAAGTACTCCTTTTCTTTTTGCGAATACAGACTAACACAGCTGCTACTCTGAAAGAAGGTAACTGTCTCCCTTTGGTACTCTGAATATAATGCTTTCTTCTCTCTCTCTCTTTTGATCCAGGATTTCCATATTTCTGAAACTACACTGTTTCTTTCCCTCTTACTCTATTAACTGGACATCTTTCCTTTACTGAAACAGACAGCCAGTGTTTGTCTTGTTAGCAAAAAAGATTTTGGTTTAAATATCTCATGATTTTGCAGGTGAACTCCTTCCTAAAAGGATGCAAGGTTTTTACATTATTGATCTCTGCTGGCTATAGAGTTGGAAAAGGTGGTGTATGATGAAGACTCAATTTCACATTACAATTGTTCTGGTAGTAACCCACTTGATGAGCAAACCCCACAGGATTTTGGGGCGCTGCAGGGTGTCACACTCTGTACCTTGGGGAACACCCAGCACCCCCATGTTCATCCTTATCAAATGATTGTGTGGTATCCAATGCAAAGCTTGTTATGTTGGGTGTCTTTGGAAGGCTCAGGATGTACTGAGCGTTGTTGTTATAGTGATGTGATAGTAATTGTTACAGTAATGTTATAGTAATATTATAGGTTATAATTTCATGTATATAGTTATAAGGCTGAAAATATATCCTCATGGCTTAAAGCAATCCCAGGCTAAAACTCTCCAAGGTCAGAGAGGCAGTTCACACCTCATCAGGGCATGTATGGGACAAATCCAGCCCAGCCTCACAGGAACAAAGGATGCTGGCCTAGGCAGCAACAAAAGGTTCTGTTGGTCTCTTGCGTGAGTCACCCCCCCTCCTTTGGCCAGTTTGGGACTGCGATGAAGTAATGCTCACCTGACTCTGAAGGGGGCAAAGCCAAGAGGGAGAAAGAAAATGATAAAAGGGAGAGACATTTGCCATGTTCTCTCTCTCTCTCTTCCACCTCCATCTACAAACACCACACCAAGCGACTGAAGCGCTGATCAAAGGGGACAGCCTGGCTGAAGAGCCCTAAGTTTGTAAGGGCATTGAAAGTGTTAAGATCAGCTTAGAATGAGTTTTGTTTTTATTTTATTTGACGAAATCTGACTTGTTATGCTTTGACTTATAATCACTTAAAATTTATCTTTGTAGTTAATCAATCAGTTTGTTTATTCTACCTGAAGCAGTGCATTTGGTTTGAAGCATGTCAGAGACTCCCCTTGGGATAACAAGCCTGGTACATATCAATTTCTTTGTTAAATTGATGAACTCATATAAGCTTGCTGCATCCAGTGAGCATAACTGGACACTGCAAGGTTCTTAAGGTTGTGTCTGGGACCGGAGATATTGGCTAGAGTCATTCGGTTGCACAATCCAAGGAGCTGCTTACATGCTAGTGGCTGTGCATTAACAGCCCAGGAGTGGGGGGTCTCACAGCACAGCAGGGTAAGGCTGGCTTCCAGGGTCAAGGATTGGAGTGACCTAGCAGATCTCCGGTCCAGATAACACCAGAGGGGAACATCACACAAGGATCTTTAACTTAGGTACAAGGCGCATTGCTGCAGAGAGAGAGAGAGAGAGAGAGAGAGGTAACCAGCTTAACCATGAAAGTTATTTATTGCCAGGTAATAACCATACAAGGGGAGCCAAACAAACAACACAGTTATTATATTAAATCTAACTTGATTACGAAAGTCAGGTTTAGAAAACTATAACTGATTGCACAACTCAGGGTCAGAAGGCTATACCTAGAGAGAGAGAGAGATTTAGGTTTTTACCACTCCATGAAGCTTGAATCGATCGGGGTTCCCAGGTGGTGGTGGTAGCTGAGGGAGTGCTGGAGACAGGCAGAGCCCCTAGCATGATCAGTCAGGAGAAGATGAAGTCCCAATAGAACTGATGCAGATTTTGGATCCAGGCATCAGAGCACTTACTTGAGTGTGGGTAGGGGTTTTTGTAGGGAAAGAACACTGGTTCAAGGGAGAACCCTAGATTTGTTTGTGAGTAAACTGATGGCTCAAGGGAGTACACTAAAATTGTTTTGTTCAGGCTAGACAATAGGAACTGATCATTCCTGGCTACAGGCGGTGTTCGTTCGAAGGAGCTTACAATGCAATTTAGGCAGCTTCAGTATTTTGGATACCAACAAAGGATTTATTTCTAGAATTGGTCTGATAACTGCTGAGCTGGTGTGTGCAGACATGGGTTTATTAATATCTGGAGCAGAGATTCCCCATCATGCAGTACTTTCCTGCTTTTCTGGTCCCAGAGTTCCATGCGATCCTTGCCTTGGACTCTCTGTTCTCCATCTGTATGCTAATGGGGATGCCTTCCTGTCCCATCTCCAACGCAAATGAGGCTAGGGGAGTTTCCCTAATCCTGTCACCCTTGTCCAGAGGGGTTTAGATGTGTCTCTCCCTGCCTTTTCATTGCTTTTTTAAAGTTTTTCTTCTGATCTGCTTTGGTTCACGCAGAGGCTGGAGGAGGGGAAGGTCTTTTGTGAGTCAGACAGGCTGGGTACTGCGCCCTGGTTCCCCAAGAACATAGAGCTGATAGGACAATTCATTCAATCCTGAGTTTATCTCACTAGTGATACAATGTGTTACCTATCTGGCCCTTGAAAGGGCTCCCCAAAATTTGTGTTTTCCCTTCTACAAATGTGTACGTATGTATGAAGTTCCATAATTTTATTCTATCCACGGCCATTTCTAGTCATAATCTGTTCTTGTTCCCATTACTGACAGAACAGGTGGAATTGCTGAAGCTGTTGAAATCTGAACATTCGTAGTGTATCAGCATAAAAGTAATTTAGAACAGGTGCTCAGGTCATTGTGATGCACAGGGACAATTCAGTGTTCATTGTCCTTTCCAGTAATACTGCTGTATGTGCCGTGTGGGTGGAATTAAGAGTGGGAAGGTGTAAATACATTATTAGTTTGAATATACACCATGTAGAAGTATTACTGGAATGAAAACTTGCTCTAGTGTTTATTGACACTGTTTGAATTGGATTATTTCCATGTTAAAAAGAAAGAGAGAGGGAGGGGATTGGTGTCTACATTTATATTAACCTTTAGGATTTTCTCGTCCTGTCCTAGCACTCTAAGATGAAGGATAGAAACCAAATAAACTTATTTCTAGTTCTCCCTGCAAAAGAAAAACCAAGTCCATCTCCACTTCTGCTCCTTCCCTCTTTCACCCTCTATCAATATGTCCTCCCTTGTACCATAATTAAGTTACCTCTCAATCTTCTCTTCTGATAAGCTAAACAGATGGAGATCTTGAAGCCTCTCACTGAATCATTTTTGGGGCTTTTCTCTGCACCCTTTTCAATTTTTCAACATCCTTTAAAAATGTGGTAATCAGAAATGGAGACAGCACTTCAGTAGTGGTGTCATCCCTACTGTGTACAAAGGAAGAATCACCCCCCTTTTACTCACTGCACTCGTGTTTATACATCAAAGCATTGCATTGACCTTTTTTTTGCAATGGCATCGCACTAGGAGCTCATGTTAAGTTGTTTGTCCACTATGACTCCTTAAATCCTGTTCAGAATCTCTGCTTTCCAGCAGATAAGATCCCCCATTCTGTAGGTATGGCCTGCATTCTTTGTTCTTAGATGTTTGACCCTGCATTTGGTTGTATTAAAATGCAGTGTGTTTGAATGGGCCCAGCTTACCACGCAATCCAGATTGCGCTATATGACTGCCCTGTACTCATCACCATTTACCACTCCCACCAATCCTTGTGTCATCTACAGAATTTATCAGCAGTGATTTTATATTTACTTACGATCATTAATAAAAATACTGAATTGCATCAGGCGCAGACCTGATCCATACAGAAGCCCCTATTCAATGATGATTCTCCACTGACAACTGTTTTATGAGATCTGTCAGTTAGCTAGTTCTTAATCAATCTAACATTTGCTTTCTGGATGTTGTATAGTTCTGGTTTTTAATCAGAATATTAGTTTTTTTAGATCAGAAATTAAATTAATTCAATTCAATAAGCCTTCATTGATATGACAAGCTATACAAATGTTGCCTAAGTATGAAAACAAGGCAGAACATTCAGGTATCTTCAGAGGTATGTACAGGCCAGGGCTATGCAATCATTGGGGTTTTATCCCCATGTCCATTTATCATTACTTTCCATTCCACATCCAATGGCAGGATGCTGTATAGTATGACACATCTCTGCTATCTCTCTCACATTGTTAGTAAAGACCCATTTTCCTCTTATTCTTAGCCAGACTTCCCAATATCACCTACTTCCCCTCTACACATTCCCAGACAAAAGAAGAAGCCAGGAACTTGGAGCAGAAGGAGTTGAGTCATGCTGGGAGTGCAGTCATGTGAAGGAAGGGGACATTTGTGGCTATGGGGATACAGGACCAGACATAACTTTCTGCAGACAAGTGTCCTAACCTAGACCTCCCTCACATACACCCTACCTGGTGGCTAGAAACCCTCCTTTCTTCTGGAATAGTCAGTATCCCAAACAGGCAAATGCTTCACTTTCTGAAAGTAACCAGTCCTGTCCAAACTCCTGGACATTTGCCAGTATCCAAAGGGTTAAGAAATATATAAAGGAGGGCAAATAAACTTACAAAAATAGCCAGAAACTATGAGTCTCCTACAACTGCAAAAAGCTGATAAACTGCAGGTGTGTCCCATATGAGCAAGGGAGTGTGAGGCCCATATTACAAGAGCTATAACATTGATACATTAATCCCAAGGGGTACTTGAGCATCTGCTGTATTAAATGAAGAAATGGTTTTCTTTTATTGTGGAGACTAAGCAAAGGAACATGCACCTAAAGCAAATATATAGATTTATGAGTAGAGATGGTCAAAAAACTGGGAGAAAAATATAAACACTTTAAAAGATTTTGAAACAATCTTCATTCCACAGGTTTTGAAAAGGAATATTTTTCTATGTGTTTCTGAGATCTTTTGAGAAAATGTTCACTGAAGGTTTTCTCAATTAAAAAATTGTATTTTGGTAATTATTCACTTTTTTTCAAATTTTCTTTTCCTTCCCTCCTTCTTCCTTGCCTCTGAAAAAGGAGAGAAAAGGGAAAAATAGATTTAAAAGAACCCTAAAAATGTTCAATTTCTAATTTAACTGAAAAAAATGGAGAAATCTGAAAAATACTAATATTTTCATGAAAATATTGAATTTCAAAATAGGCCATGGAATGGACAGTAATGACAAATGACAAAGAGCCATGGGGATAAACCCCCAGCCATTGTGTAGCTTTATCCAGTACCTGCCTCTGACAGATGCCAGAAAGTCCTGCCTGTATGCTTGTATAGTTTGTCATACCAATAAACCTGAGTGGAACTGAATTGAATTAATTGAATTTCTGATTTCAAAAATTAACATTTTGATTAAAAACTAGCATTATACAACATCAATAAAGCAAATATTAAATTGATTAAAGCAGCTAACTGACAGATCTCAAAAAATTGTTATCAATAGGGAATCATGGCTGAATGGAGGTGTTTCTAGTGGGGTACCAGAGGGATCAGTTCTAGGCATGACACTATTAAATATTTTTATGACCAGCTCTGTCAATGAGTGATGAGGTATAATCTCCCTCAACAAAGTGCAGAACAATAGGAAACACTGAGCCCAAATTCTAGCTAGGCATGCACACACTATAAACCATTTCACAGCTACTGTAGGGTGATTAGATAATCATGTGTACTCTGGTCTACAGCAACAGTTCTCAAACTGTGGGTCGGGACCCCAAAGTGGGTCGCGACCCCATTTTAATGGTGTTGCCAGGGCCAGCATGAGACTTGCTGGGACCCAGGGCTGAAGCTGAAGCCTGAACTCTACCTCCAGTCAGGGTGGCAGGGCTCAGGCTACAGCCTCCTCAGTCCCCCACCCGAGGCAGTGCAGCTCAGTCTCCATCCCCATCCCAGGGAGTCATGTGCAATGAAGTTTGAGAACCCCTGCTCTCCAGAAAGGCCACTTGAGAGGTCCTTTGGGACAGAAGCTGTTGAATAGTGTAATGGAGTATGGATTAGGGGCCGAACAGCCTGGTCTCTATTCACATGCTCCCATGCAGCTGTCCAGATCCAGTCATGGTGACTACATACACGTACTGTGCATTTTAATTCTACTGTTGCCATGGACAGAATGCAGGGCTGGTACCAGCAATGATATGATTGAATGTTAATTATACTTTTCTCCATGCATCTGAAGAAGTGGGTTTTTTACTCACAAAAGCTTATGTCCAAATAAATCTGTTAGTCTTTAAGGTGCCACTGGACTCCTCATTGTTTTTGTGGATACAGACTAATACAGCTACCCCCCTGATATAATTATACGTTTGCACACGTTTGGGGGGAATGGAGTTAAGTCACTTGCCCTGCATTAACTAGAATGTTGTAGCTTGCTGAGACACAAAATGTTTGTGCTACTTTTTAGGTTATTTTTACAAGCTTGCAAGGTTTTTCTCTGTCTCACCCACTAGTTGAAATGTGTAGTCCCCTTGAAAGCAGGAGACAATCCAAATCACTGCATACAACCTGCTAGTGATATGCATTGAGAAGTCCACTCTGTCCCCAGGGACGTGGGCATACTCATGTTTAGAGTATACAAAAAGCATCTCAGAATAGACTCCACCTTTCTACTTTCTACTTGCTAAACCTTTAGCATGAGACTTTCAAAGCATTAAAACGGGAATTGGGCTTCCACAACCCACCCTTTAGATAGCTTAGAAAGTGCCATAAGGTGGGAGAGGACACCATAATTTAGATAGAAATTTGATATAATTATGTCCACAAAAGATAGCCCAAGATGACTAGTGGCTAAAAGCTAATTCAGCATTTAGATTATATAATCACCCAATAGAAAAGATGTGGGGGTAGCTGGAGCTTTATATTTATGGGTATCCAAAGTGATTGCTGGGATTACTATGGCCAGAGATAGGATCTCATAAGTGTTTTACAGACTAAAGCTGGCACAGCATTTTCCCAGGAATAGAGACCTTGATTTTTCCAGTGAATGTTTGATGCTTCTGCTGTTAAGACACCAAGTTTCACAGATAAGTAAATGTTGCTTAAAAATCAGCACTAAGGGAATTTGATTACAAAAGGGAGAGAGAGAAAAAAGGAGATTTGGTTTGTTGATCACACATTGAAAAAAACCCATCTCAAAAGGAGATTCACATATTTTACCAGCTAATAGTTTTCAAATAAAGCCGCTGTTTCAGGACCACTCTCATCTAGTTAAAGTGTGATATTTTCTGGATGCATTACTTTTTATTGGGGAAAAAGGAAGATGAGCACATAGGAGATTGGCAAATGAATGTACCCTGGGGAATCGTCTTGGAGAGGCCATTTCAGGAAATTATCATACATCTCTTCAAGCTCACAGCTTCTAATGGGACTGATCTTATTGATTGCTGGCTTCAATATGCTGTGTGCTAGAAAGACACGATCAAATGTGCTCTTAACTAAAGAGCTGCTACAAATAAAAGAAGGGGAAAAAAACCTCTCTCTCTTTTTTTTTAATCTCGGCAAAGTAAAGTGCTGTAGTCATTTTTCATATGTTGCCAGCTTGTCTCTGGCAAATGACTTGGGGAATGAATATACCTTCCATGCACACAATGGGATGTAGAGGAAGGTTATAAAACATTTAAACTGATCATACTGTTTAACCTTGAGGATTTTTCCGTAGATCATGTGAGTCATTGTCATGACCATGAGAGGCCCTTGATTTTTGATTACACTGCACCTAGTATAGTTAGAGCTAAATCAACCCAATGAGCCAATAAGGTCTACAATTTTGTGTGTTTCCCTCATTCCCTCCCCCCAAATATTTTTAACCGTTTAGTCCTGACACACAATCACTGCTCTGCAAGCCTTTCTTTTCCCAGCACTGGCTTTTCAATAGGTCCTTTCCCCCACACCTCTCTTCACCTTTAGCTGGCCTTCATCAATGCACACAGCTGGTATACACATGCAGCTCCTATTGTAGAGGACTGGCTCAGCTGCAGCTACTATTAGCTACAGAGGGTCCCCAGGCTGCTCCAATTTACTATACTGCCTTTCGTGATAGGTTGCCTTTCCCATCCATAGCCCTTGCCCTCTGCCTGGACTTTGATCAGTGCAGGCTTGAATTATATAGTAGTTAAAGCTGTCTGAGCTTTCATAATAAACCAACTCTTCCATGGGTTTATCTTTCTGTGGCAACAGTTCATCTGAAGCTGGAACTTGACATATAGTAAAAGGTCAACATCATCAAAGGAGAAAGCCTAAATTGAAGCAACAAAATGAATCCGTGCATAATTGCATGTACAAGGTAAATAACTGATTTGTGAGTGCATTTACCTGTCGTTGGCTGTCAGTGTGTATTCTGCAGGTATCACTTGGTGCAAATTTGGCCCAAACCATGTCATCATGAGGATTTTCAGTTAAAAAAAGTTAAAATTGGATTAAAAGTCAGAAGTAACAGCAAAGCAAAATGTGGAACTTTACTTCCTTATGAAGGATTTTATTTTATAGCTTAAAAAGTGATTTGCATTTAGCATGTGATTTTTTCCTGTAATAGGCCTGTAGCTGTATTTAAAAATGTAAAGTGGGCATTTTATTTCACTTTGAAAAGATGCTACTGTGCATAGGCAGACATATTTCCTCTGAAATTTTACTACCTACTTAGCTACAACTGAACATATTAATAGGTCAGGGACCCTGAAAATGCACCTCATCTATCCTACTATAGCTTCCTACTGATGTGTATAAAACAGCCAATCATAATGACTGCACAAATCTTAGCATTTCTGACCAGCCCTCTTCTGGATTGAACATAGCAAACCTCTAAAGGTTTGAGTTTGTAAATGCATCACCCTCTAGTGAGTGGATGCTTGAAAACAAGATTAAATTGACATCTAAACAAAATGAAATTTCAACTCAAGTGATGACAAAGGCTTGTGGGTTCTGGAGCAGGAGGCTAGTGTTTCTGTGTGTCATACGGCACAGAAGGAATTTGCTGAGAGAAATGTCTCCATATGCAGTGGTGCAAGTAGAAATCATTTCTTGCCGATACGCTGCACTCATGGGAGGGACACCAGAGAGGGAGCTTGTGACCTCCCCATGTGACCCCCCCCATGACTCCTCCCTGCCCCACTCCAAGCCCGGGGCCCCTGCACTCTCCCTGTCCCCTCCCCATGATCCACACCCATTCTACGTTACCGGATGTACTCACCAGAGGATAGGGCTGAGGGGGGTGGCGCTGGGGGCAGGACAGCAGCTGCGCCGGAGGAGCTGCCAGCATGGGGCTGCCAGGTGGCCCCATGTTCTGCTCCTTTCCCTGCTGCGGTTCAGGGCTCTCCTTGACACTCCCCCCAACCCCTGTCCAGCCCTGTACAGATCCCAGGCAGGAGGACTCAGGAGACGCAGCTGCGTGGAAGGGCTGAGGGCAGGCTCATCCTGTGTCTTTCCAGTATGCCGTACCAGCTACAAATATCTTACTGGTATGGCATACACTACCGTACCTGCATCACTGTCTACATGTACGAAGCAACAGAACAGACTGAATAGTTCACAGTGAAAGACTCCAAATGACAGCAGTTGGCTAAGAGAGCAGGTCATTGTTGCTTTTATTTACTTATTTATTTTAAGAAAATATAACAACCACAATGAAAGCCACTAGGGAAGAATGATTAACCCCCCGCACACACCGAGGAAAAAATTAAATAAATGATGCTAAGTTTTCACACAAGTCAAGAAAAGGCCAAAATTTGCACTGACATTTTTTCCATAGTGCTTCTATTTGTGCTTAGGCTTCACAGGGTCTCAGCACTGTGTTCCACAAGTTACAGCCCGTATGTGCTGCAATACGCAGGGAGCATGGAATGAATTAATGAAGTTGTCTCAGCCCTGACCTTGAATTTCCTCTTTGGGACACAGGTGTCCTGTTTTATCTAAGTGAAGTAGTTGCAAGGTGAGGGAGAGAAATCAGCACTTGAGTGTTTAATGAAATGCTTACTGACAGCTGTTTCCTTTACTTAGTGTGATCTGCTCTCTTTTACTGAAGTTTACTTTAGGGAAACTCAGAGATAAGAAGGTGGAAAGCTCCTTCTGTCCTCACAGGCATGACTAGTGGTGTCACTCTTCTGCTTTCTACACTGGCTTCCCATAGAATATTAAGTCAAATTTCACATCTTGTTCTTTGAAGGCACTCAATGGCTCAGAATGGCTAAGAGATCATCCAACATTGTGAGATAAGGACTGTGGTTGACAACTCTGCTTCTCAGGCACAATGGCATTTTCTACCACAAGAGTAAATTTCATCTGTGCAGGCAATAGAGCTTTCTTGGGTGCCGGTCCAAGAGTGTAGAACAAACTATCCTAGAAACCTCCCCACCACCTTCCACTCCAAGTGGAAGGCACATTTCTTTGCCCTGTCTTCTCTAACAAGCATGTAGCCCCATGTACATTTAACCGCACCTCCCAAAAAAAACCCAAATCCGAAACCCTACCACAGTAGAACATGGTGATGCTCTAACAGGGTCAGGCTCCACTCCTGTCTTCTGCACAGACACAGAGACTGCTCAGACTCTTTGCTAGACTCTTTGTTTTATTTACAGTGTTCCCCTGCCACCTTTACAGCATTGTGCAGCACTTTATTTACAGCAGCTTATCATCCTCAGCCCCCTATGTTGAGATAGGAGATGTCTTCTTCAGATCTCTTTCAGGACTGATTCAAGTCTGGCACTCTCATGCTCTGTCCTCCTGGCACTTCCTTACTGTGCCGTTTCTACTTTCTGGGCTAATGAGCTTTGCAGCTCTCTCCAGCCTATCCCCAGTCTATCAATTAGGCACAGCTGCCACCATGAGATTTACTCCCAGGCTACTAAGTGGAGTTGCAGTGACCAGAGGGCTGGCTCAGTTGCTGTGATCCAGGTCTCTGTCTCACCCCTCCCCACTTCTCTGACATAAAGGCTTTTTGTGCCCTTTGTTCTCTCTCCCTTACCTGAGGTGCCTCCTTGTGAGGTTCTCCCTGTGCCTCTAGGGGGTCATCCAGGTCCTCCTTGTAGGGCCTGCGCACCCTTCACTCACAGAAGTCACACTTGCTGGGGGGGAGGTCACCCACGCAATTCTGTTTTGGCCCACAAGTCTTCACACTATGAATATCCTGGGGGCTGTTCAAAGCTTGTGGTTCTCCCAACTCTCCAAAATGTGCATGGGCTTTTTTCCTTTGGTGCTCTAGTATGTGTCTGCCTCATTCCCGTGGTAATCCAACCCCCATTAATGAGCTTGGATAATCTTTATCCACTGCACCTGCTTCCTTATTTTACTTCCTCTCCCTTCAGTCTTGCAGGGGACTCCTCGTTCTTCCCTTTCATCTTGGCTTGTGTCTTCTTGTCCTGTGGCTTCTACTCCTGGTCCATTCTTTCCTTTCCCTTTGGGTATCATTTCCTTCCACCTGGGTGTTTGTTTTTTTTTCACCCATTGCCAGCTCTTTTCCCCTATGGGAAGGGACTCCAGTCAGTGCCCAACACAACAGTGGAGGGTAACCTATCCATTACCCAGAACATTTCCAACAAATCCTCCCCTGGACCTCCACAGGTATGTCTGCCATATAGCAGTACATTTTATCCCTGTGGACACACTCGAATTTCAAGCTTGCTCCTGGAATCATTCTGTGGAGTTTTACCAACTCCCGCCAGACCACAGAGGAAGCTGAGGCCTCCGTCTACCAGCCATTTAGACACATCTTCCCCACCAATGGTGGACAGATTCTTTTCTTTCTTCTGCCCAAGAGACCCATTCCAAACACAGAGCTTGGCAAAACCTCACTCCATGTATAAGCAGTGTCCTTGCTGCCCGCATTGATAAAGGTAAGGGTCCCTGTCAGAGTTCCTTAGGGGTCTTCCCTCTTCTCCTCTACTCCCTTCCCGACAATGAGTTCCCTAGACTCCTTCCCCAATCTGATCCCCTAAATGGTTGGCCCTCTTTCCTGGGGATTCTGCCTCCACAAACTCCTCCATCAGCTTAACTGACACATTTAAGGTATCTGGCTTGTGCTGCCTGACCATACCCATATGTTCTCAAGGATGCTCTTGAGAAAATGCTCCAAAATCAGAGCATCCGTAATTTCCCCCAGAGTTTGGGTGTCTGGTGTCAGTCAACATGTGGCCCAGTCTGTCAGCTTTTGGGTGAATGTCCAGGCAACAAATTCCCAACCCACCTTGCTGCTGGGAAGTTCTGTTGATCCAGGATGGTCACCTTAACCACCACCTAGTTTCAGGCCTGCTTACCATTTAAAGCCAGGTAGGGCTCTTGGGCTTCCCCATCAAACAGGGGTCTAGCCGCAAGACCTAGAGTTCCCTGTCCCAGCCTGCACCCATAGACACCCTCTTAAAGGTGGCTAGGAACATGACAGGCTCATTTGCAGGGACCATCTTACAGAGACCCAGTCCATGTGTCCAGTTATCAGTCCCTGCCTCAGGACTCACCACCCTTTGCAGTAACTGCTGCTGCACATTTGCTTGCTCTGGTACGAAATCCTGCGGACTTTATTGATATTTCACCTGCCATGTGAGCAATGCCTGCCTCTCCATGTGGTGTGACTACTAGAAGCTTTTTAAGGTCTTCTGCATTTCCTTTTGTTGGTTCATAAGGAATTGTAGAGTTTCCTCCATCAACTAGGCTGCCAAACCTTCAAAAAGCACACTGGACCCTTCCTGGGAGGATCTCCATCTGCAGAGTCTGGCCCTTTCTCCTCCTGACACTTCTTTCCTGTGTCTTTCTACATTCTGGGCTAATGGGTTAATTAGCCTTTTAGTTCTCTCCAGTCCATCAGGCACAGCTATCATCATCAGGGTTACTAATTAGAGTTACAGTGACCAGAGTTGATTCAGCTGCTGTTGCCTAGCACTCTGTCACAAATACACACACAATGAGGGAATGAGAGAAAGAAAGAATCACAGTCTGCTCAGATTTGCAATGTATTAAACAATGAATCTGTTTGCTTGTTCACAAAAATCCAGAGTATTCATCTGTATTCCTCAGAACTGCTGCATTTTACCCTTTGTTTATAGCCACCTGGATCCATTTTTCACCAGAATTGTATCTAAAAGATTTCATAAAATTGCTTTGGCCTCCTAAGATATTTAGCTGGAAAACTGCACTGTAAAGTATTAGATGAATTTTAAAATTCAGGTGTTTTAGTAACCCGAATCTATGGTTCCAATGCTCACTAGAAATCTGCCTTTGATTTTGTTTTTAGATACAGGTCTTTTTTTTTGGCTTAAGAAGTTATTATTCTGTAAAATAGAAACTAAGAGGGAAAAACACACACATTATATCAATTATATATACAGACATTCCCTAAATTATAGATATCTGAAAAATAGACTGTTGGACATGTTATATTTTTCTTGCAAATCTCTAAAGCCCTGATCCAGGAAAGACCATAGACTCAATTTTATGGACTAGAATTACTTATATGTGCAAAGTTAAGCAAATGCTTAAGTCTTTGCAAGATCAGGCCTAAGTTTAGGACTACATGTGTATAGGTCTAGTCTGGGTTTCTGCTCACGGGATTCTATTTTTGGTAGTGTTTGGTTGGGGATGTGGTCAGCTATCCATTAAGAAATTAACTGAGACTTTCAACACATTTCATATAGGCCACTGAAGAGCCATGAGAGTAATAATATCTGGCCACATGAACAAGTGACTGACAGACAAAAAGTTCCATATCTCCATTTCCAATCCTCTCACCCATCTGGCTTGGGTTTCTTGTCTATGATTTTTCTGCATTTCAGCTGGGAGATGAGTTTCTTACAGTCAAAGTCTTTACCAGAGTTCAACCAAAATATCCTCTTCAGAGCAGGCTATTTCCTAAAGAAAGAAAAAAAAAATTTAAAAGGCAATCATCCAAACAAATTGCTCTTTTCAGCTATTTTCCAAATGGCTATATTGTCTCTTTTCATGACAATAGGTACATTCATTGCTTGCTTGATAAACTGGGAAATGACTTGTGGATGTTGATAATCCTCTTCTTTTTTTAAAAAAAATGTATCCAAGTGATACCAGCAAAAGGGAAAGCTAAGGTCATTATACTTAATATTAGATCTGTATGAGCTTTGAAGAATCCAATTTCCCCTTTCTCTTTGTAACGCCAACTGAAAATAGTGGAGAGATGTGAAGTGAGTCCTCTATTATTAACATACATTTCCTTCTTTTTCTCTCTATGAGCAATACACTTTTGTGACTCTCCTTTACATTTATCTGGCTGTTGGACCTTTATTACGTGGGGAATGTCCTTCAAAAGATGTTCTGAACTGATGGAAATTGTGTTTGTTAGAAGACCGGTAGCACAATGGCAAACCACAGGAAAACCATCCTTAGTAGATGAATAAGTGACAACATTTATCCTCAATTTCATGGTTTTCCAGTTGTTTGGTATACATAACTCACAACTTCCCCCTCCCTCAATTCATAACTAGAAGTAGGAATAGTTTGTAACAGTAGTGTTATTTTCACAAATTGCTTCAAGTCCAATCAGCTGGGATTCTCAGTTCCTTAGAAAAAGGCCATTTATAAATCAATGGATTAAGGTCCATAACATCTTTCCACTGTAGTTAAAGTATTCCACAAGCAATCTGGTCTGGCTCCCCAGAACTTGTATGTCATATGTAACAGAAGAAATTCTTCCTATGGATCAATAAAGAAGTGTTCTAAAAACACTATATATCACACAGTTCATTATTTTACCGTACTGTACATTGCCACAAAATTCCTTAGCACATTTAACAACACACAGCTGAATCTGCAGCAGACCCAGAGATAAAACCTAGGAATCCCGAGTCCCAATGCTCTGTGTACAGTGTCTAACCATTAGACAACACTTCATCCTTTACTTTCAGTTCCATGCTTGCCTCCTTTTTATTACTGTTATATACTGATTTTGGAAATGTTGAATCTTTTGCTCTTTGCTGTGGTTTCCTTCAATGTGAATGTCATACATTTTAAAGTATGTGTTCATGTTGGACGTTGGGAGGTTGAGAGCTATTTATATAATATGATCACAAAATGACCTCAAGGAAAGGCTAATCATTATCAGAAACCTCCACTACTTTACTTCTCGAGACATCCTGGTGGTGTAAATCAATGCAGAACCGGTCTCCATATGTATACATTTTAACACCAGCTTGATATGTTGTGATGTTGAAATATACTATTCTGGCCTAATATATTTTTGTGCAGTTATTTTACATATCCATGTGCAAGTCTTCATGTACCCGATAAAAATGTAAGAGATGCCTGGGACATCATCTTAAATTACAGTGTGGGCCAAGATTAAAATCTTAAAGGGCTGCACCTTAAGTATAAAAGAATAAGTTTACTATTTTACATGAACTGATATTGCATGCTCTTATCTTATATACAATTTTGGACAACACAGAGTAGAAAGCAGCTGTGCAGAGCTCGCAATACATTTAAGGTATATTCCACATTACAATTTACAGGTATTCTATGTCAGTCCAGTTCTGGATTTACTGCCTCTAGGACTGAGACAGCTTTCAGACTCTTCAGTCCCTGGTATGTCCCCTGAGACAAGTTCTTTGATGGTTATTCACATTTTGCATAGGCTGCTGAACCACTGTCAAATAGTAGCAGAGATCCAGTTTCTTTGAAATGACGACATGCCATTGTGGTCAGGCTGGTATGTTCCCCGCCCCCAAACAAACTCAGTGACTCTGAGTCACTGCATCATCCCCTCCCAGCTTGTGGGGCAGACTGGGTGTGGAGAGGCCAGAGGGAAAAATCAGCAGAGGATACACAGATTTCTAGAACCCTAACACCACAGATCCCTAGCCTGCTGCACACAAGAGACTTTTTCTCTGTGCTCCACTTCAAGCAGCATTAATTATACCTCTCTTACTGCTTTATTTCCTCATTTCTCAATATGTAGTACAAAGCTTGGTACAAGTCCTCCCTGAGTTTTTCCTGCCACCTGGCCACCCCTCTTTTGCCATATTGCAGCTAGCAAGAGATGTTAAGAGTAACAAGAAGGGTTTCTTCAGGTATGTTAGCAACAAGAAGAAAGTCAAGGAAAGTGTGCGCCCCTTACTGAATGAGGGAGGCAACCTAGTGACAGAGGAAGTGGAAAAAGCTAATGTACTCAATGCTTTTTTTGCCTCTGTCTTCACAAACAAGGTCAGCTCCCAGACTACTGCACTGGGCAGCACAGTATGGGGAGAAGGTGACCAGCCCTCTGTGAAGAAAGAAGTGGTTCGGGACTATTTAGAAAAGCTGGACGTGCACAAGTCCATGGGGCCGGATGCGTTGCATCCGAGAGTGCTAAAGGAGTTGGCGGATGTGATTGGAGAGCCATTGGCCATTATCTTTGAAAACTCATGGCGATCGGGGGAGGTCCCAGATGACTGGAAAAAAGGCTAATGTAGTGCCCATCTTTAAAAAAGGGAAAGAGGAGGATCCTGGGAACTACAGGCCAGTCAGCCTCACCTCAGTCCCTAGAAAAATCAGGGAGCAGGTCCTCAAGGAATCCATTCTGAAGCACTTAGAGGAGAGGAAAGTGATCAGGAACAGTCAGCATGGATTCACCAAGGGCAAATCATGCCTGACTAATCTAATTGCCTTCTATGACGAGATAACTGGCTCTGTGGATGAAGGGAAAGCAGTGGACATGTTGTTCCTTGACTTTAGCAAAGCTTTTGACACTGTCTCCCACAGTATTTTTGCCAGCAAGTTAAAGAAGTATGGGCTGGATGAATGGACTATAAGGTGGATAGAAAGCTGGCTAGATTGTCAGGCTCAACGGGCAGTGATCAATGGCTCCATGTCTAGTTGGCAGCCGGTATCAAGTGGAGTGCCCCAGGGGTCAGTCCTGCGGCCGGTTTTGTTCAATATCTTCATAAATGATCTGGAGGATGGTGTGGATTTCACCCTCAGCAAGTTTGCAGATGACACTAAACTGGGAGGAGTGGTAGATATGCTGGAGGGTAGGGATAGGATACAGAGGGACCTAGACAAATTGGAGGATTGGGCCAAAAGAAATCTGATGAGGTTCAACAAGGACAAGGGCAGAGTCCTGCACTTAGGATGGAAGAATCCAATGCACCGCTACAGACTAGGGACCAAATGGCTCGGCAGCAGTTCTGCAGAAAAGGACCTAGGGGTTACAGTGAACGAGAAGTTGGATATGAGTCAACAGTGTGCCCTTGTTGCCAAGAAAGCCAATGGCATTTTGGGATGTATAAGTAGGGGCATTGCCAGCAGATCGAGGGACGTGATCATTCCCCTCTATTCAACATTGGTGAGGCCTCATCTGGAGTACGGTGTCCAGTTTTGGGCTCCACACTACAAGAAGGATGTGGAAAAATTGGAAAGAGTCCAGCGGAGGGCAACAAAAATGATTAGGTGGCTGGAACAGATGACTTATGAGGAGAGGCTGAGGGAACTGGGGATGTTTAGTCTTCAGAAAAGAAGAATGAGGGGGGATTTGATAGCTGCTTTCAACTACCTGAAAGGGGGTTCCAAAGAGGATGGCTCTAGACTGTTCTCAGTGGTAGCAGATGACAGATCAAGGAGTAATGGTCTCAAGTTGCAGTGGGGGAGATTTAGGTTGGATATTAGGAAAAACTTTTTCACTAGGAGGGTGGTGAAACACTGGAATGCATTACCTAGGGAGGTGGTGGAATCTCCTTCCCTAGAAGTTTTTAAGGTCAGGCTTGACAAAGCCCTGGCTGGGATGATTTAGTTGGGGATCGGTCCTGCTTTGAGCAGGGGGTTGGACTAGATGACCTCCTGAGGTCCCTTCCAACCCTGATATTCTATGATTCTATGATTCTATATCGTAAGTGGGCCATTGAGATCTGTTATGGAGCAGTTAAACAGAATGTGAGAGCATCCCACATAATCACCTTTCCCCTTGTTAGCAGCTTATTCTGTAGTTTTGCTCCTCTCTACACCATGCAAATGTGTAGAAGGAGAGCAGGTGAGGAAAACTGGGGTCTTAATGTCAAAAAAAGACACATTCAGGGTGAGACTATGAGAAGCTCATATGGCATGAAAGTGTAAAATTAAAAGAGAAAACAATGAAGTCCCAGAAACCATAATAGTTTCCTTAGAGAAAAGTTTTGGGGGCCAGTTTATTCATTTAACAGATAATGGCTGCAAAACACAGTCACCAGCAGGATTTCAACCTGGGGCCTTCAGCATGAAAAAACATAGGCCACTCCCAGTTGAGCTTAAGGCAAGTATCTTTAGTTATGAGAAAGAAGCTTTCTGCCACTAGAGGTTGTAAGAGTCACCCTCTACCTACCACCCTATCTACCTAATTTATTTAATAGCTCCCACTATGCAAATAGCTAGGTATTTAGCCTAACACTAACATTTTAGTAATGTGTGGAACATGGGAATTACCAGACTGGTTCAGACCCAAAGTCCATCTAGTCCAGTATCCTGTCACTAACTATTACTAGATGTTTCACAGAAAGGGTAAGAGCCCTGCCAGAGAAGATTTGGGATAATTTACCCCACTGTAGGTTTCATCCTAATCTCTAATAGTTAGAGATTGGTTTAATCCCTGAAGTGTGGTTGACTATCCCTTCCAGAATTTTTGTTAGCAATAAACCATTGTAATGCTGGATACTCTTATTATCTATATAAAGGTCCAATACCTTTTTGAATCTTGCTCAAAGTTCTTGGCCTCAATGATTTCCTGTTGCAGTGATGGAGAGGGGATCTCTGGTGGTGAGGAAGTGCTGAAACTATGTTCTGGATAAATATTAGCCACTTCATCTTTTAGGGGACATTAATTATAGTTCACTACACTTTTTGCTACTTTAAATCTAGCACTTAGATGCTACTGTCTCATCTATCCCACCAGAGAAAATCAACCAACTTAATACTGCTGTGGATGATGCCTCTCTCTGACTTTAAGGTCTTTCTTTTTATTGTTTGGCTCATATACAATTACTGTAATTTGAAATATCACATACAAGGGAAAATAAATCCACTGTGTCCTTGAAAGAAAGAGTCTGTGTTTTCAGAAATGACATAATCTGAATTTTTATTTGAAACCATGAGAAGGGAATTGTTGTGAAGATAGCTGGGAAGAAAGGGTGGGGGGGAAAGGATCCTTATTAAAATGCATGCTGTCAGGTGCTTTGCATAGAAGATCTTGAAGAAATGAAATGCACCTGAGAAACCAGCGAGTTGCTATCCTCATGAAACTAGTCCAAGAAAAAGCATGCACATAAGTATTGTAACCTTCTGGGGGACTTAGAGAATGAACACAATAAATTTCCAAACACTGGAAAGTCCTCACAGACTCTTGTGCATGAAACATACATATTTAACATTTTTTGATGAACTCCAATGTTGCACAAACCTTGGTCTCCATATACCGACTGCTCTTTCTCACTCCTGCAAATGAAGCAATCACCAACACAGAAACAGGCAGTCAGTCATCTTTTTGAGGAAGATGAAAGAACCAGCATTTGTCAGCAAATTTTCTCTGGTCTCTTACTCACTTGCAGTGGTGAGGATCAGGACATCTCACTCCACTTTCTCACTTGCATAAAGTCTCCAGCTTCCTCCATCTAGTATCCTTCATAGACTTGACATTTGGGAGTTAATAGGGACATGCTTGTATCTTGAGAGCTCCTATGCCTGAAAGGATCATTTTAAATAAGCTGGAGGAGGTATGGTGTTATAATTATTATGAAAAGCTATTGAATGGTAGGAATTAAATATTAGAAATGACTACTAGTACAGGAATAGAAACAATACTATAAAAAAGGAGATGCTAGGAACTAAACAGATACAATGGCAAGTGTATAGACCCTGCGGTTTTTTGCCTTCCTCTGTAGCATGGGGCACAGGTCACTTGCAGGTTTAAACCAGTGTAACTGGCAGAGTCCCTGTAATCTGAAGTCTTTAAATCATGATTTGAAGACTTGAGTAACTCAGCCAGAGTTTATAGGCCTATTATCGGAGTGGGTGGGTGCGGTTTTGTGGCCTACAATGTGCAGAAAGTCAGACTAGGTTAGAAGGGACCATCATAATTGTCTAAAGTCTATGAGGAAAGAGATTGGGATTACAGGCTGTGCTTGTGTTTCCTATCCCTCAGTATTCAAAACCTGCATCTCTTCCGATTTCTTTTTGCTGTGGACATTCATGGACTAAAGGCTGGCTTCCCAATTTGCAATCCACCTTGAGAGTTGGGCAGTACTACCAGGAGAAGATCAGGGAACAAATGGTGATTCTGGAGAGTTACAATTAGTTTCCTGATTCGCCTTTGCTCCATGGAAGAGAGAAGGTGCACCAGTCATTTTCCTGGTGCAACGTACTGCTCCCATACCATGGTGGCTCAGCAGTGTTGGCTGGTGCATTGGAAGGGGGTGAAGTCAAAGCTCTGCCCCTGCCTTTCTGTTCCTTGCTCACCTGTGCAGGAGTGGCACAGCTGCCTGAAAGCGATAGCCCTCTGTACACTGCTGCTACCTGCAATACGGGTAACCTGTGCAGAAGTGTAAAGGGGCTCCTTTATGCTGCCTTACTTCCTTGCCAAAAAGCATATCCAGGGTCACGATCTGTCTTTCTGAGTGAGTTCACTTGTTCTAGAGTGCACCTACTCTCAATAAACTTTGCTTCCCCCTGGATGCCATACCATTCAACCCTTCCCATCAGAGCAAAAAAAAATTACAGCACGGCGATCTGTCTAATGACCATGAAAGGGAATGGTACACCTCCATTGCTAACATAAATATAGATCAATGCTACGCAATGTATCCAGTGGAAAGAGTATGGCCATTTTAGAATTTTAAATGTTCCATCTGAGATGTGTCAGTGTTTGATTCATGACATGTTGTACATATCAAAACACGTTGTCTTAATTTTCTGTGTCTGAAATATATACATAAAATAATCAAGAACCTAAAGAGCTATCTCCTCTACATCTTGGTAAGTGCAAGGAAAGAAGGAGTAAGTCAATGAAATAGCACTGGTGTGAGTGAGAGGAAAATAAGGCCCATATATAATCTTTATGGTAGGCATGTATGCCACATTTATCAACATTGTATCTGAGTGCAGAGTTCCCTCACAGTATTGTTATAAATCATTCATTGGCAGAAGATATCTTACAAATTTTTTCTATCATGAAGTTGACTGTACAGATTTTTAGTGCAGCAAATCATACTGTTAGAGTGGTGCCAACTAAATATCACAATAAGCTACAGGTTACAAGAATAATATATTGGGTAAAAGGAAGTAGCCCCAAGAATATCGTGCTCAATCCCAGGACACCCTTTTTCCTTCCATTCTGTCACTGAACTTTACTTTTACTTATTTCTATATTTTTTTACACTGGGCCTTTAGAAACAACCAGAATTTCAAAACCTTCTAAGCTTAATGTGAAGAATCATATTTCCCCACTTATGTTATTTTTGTGGTGTAACTAATTGAAGTTTTAAATGCATCATTAAAGGTCTTCTATTGTTTTCTTATTCTAAAAGTAAGGGATAATCTGTTAGCCAGGTACCTAAGTGCACACGGGCAATTGAATCTATAAATTGCTCATCCAACTCTCATTTGAGATCTGTGGGTAATTTCTTCATGCACTAATACCAGTTGGATCTAAAGAAGATCTATTAATCACTTCTAGAGCCAGGGACATTCACAATATTACTATGAATCTAGCATCACATCCAGCCTGTGTTTTAAGAAGCTGAAGGATTTCTGTATCTATTCAGCCACAGGGAGTGCACTAAGTGGCGCACAAGTAAACCTGCTAAGCCCCTTGAACATACACTTCTGGCTTCCCCAATGGCCTTCTGCTGGTTCTTAGCCTGATGGTTACATCAGGAATTAGCATCTGACTGGCAGAGCACATAGAGAGTGCACAGCAGCAATCAGGGAAGTTCACACAAGTGGTGAGGATCAGGACTAAGGACATCTCACTCCACTTTCTCACTTGCATAAACTCTCCGGCTTCATCCGTCTAGTATCCCATTGCAAAATGACCTAAAAACTCCAGCTAGAATTGAACAGACTGACACTAAATTTCATTAAAGAAGAAAACAACACTGTAAATATTATGTAAATAACTGCATTTGATGAACAAATGTGAGATTCAAATGGAGGCACACTAAAACAAAAGCTGAACAAAAAGGCTGGCTAACAGGTCATTTGCCTGGTGCACTTTCAGTTATAGGTTTTACTTGAAGTCCTCCAGAGCTGATATGGGAGAAAGGGAGGAAACTGGCAGTAGGAAGGGAGTGTTAGTCTGGGATGTTTTCTCTGGGAGTTATAAAAGGATTAGCATGGCAGAATGGAGGGGTGGGAGGGAAGGGGAATGTTATGGAGATGGATTGACAGCTAGAAGATGAAGGGCTGAGAAACTGGTGATGTGTGTCCTGTTCTGTCGTGGTTCTTGGTTCCTTTGCTGAGGTCAGGAATGCTCTTCAGTGATGCCTTGATGGGCACTGACAGTATGACTGACTGACACTTTGCCAAACACAGGAAAAGACAGTCCTTGCTCCAAGTAGCTTACAGTCTAAAATAAACAGTACAACTCTAACATAGAATGCACCAGATGACCTAAAAATGATCTGATCTCAGTTATGATGGTCTTCGAGCTGTACCAACAAAGTTAATTTTATTAACAATAACAACAAATTTTGGAGGTGGATGATTAGTAATAGGCTACATGGATGAAGCAGTGATATGAATGAAGAGGCATACAGTATTAGGAGCCTGATCCAACTCCCATTGACTTCAGTGGGTTTTGGATTAAGCCATAAGGAAGGACTAGAATTCTAGGTATAAGGAGTCATACAGAGAAGACTAGAGAGGGAGAAACAGACAAATAGTGGTCTGGCAGCAGGCTTTTATTAATTTGTATGTACACATAACCAGTAAAACTGTGTCAGACTAGCTTTAAGGTTTAATTCAAGCATAATGTTTGAGAATTAAAATGTACAAACAGCAATAAATTCAAAGACAAGGTTATTACAGCAGCCATAACTCAGTCCCTCATGGAAAAGCCCTTTGGAAATTAATAAAAATATACTCTATAGCTCTTTGTCTTAGCTATCCTACAGAATGTAATAGGAAATGATATCCCTGCTATAGAGTTCTATAGGAAAGTTAAAAATTCCTATAGGAAGGATTTCAGTCTATATTGAAGGTCTACAGATTTTTAGTGCACAAGATTGGAAGTGGTCAGTGAACTCAGCAACTGTTCAGGGCTTCTTTTTTATCTGTATCCAGAACCCTATGTCTTTTCCACTTACTGGAGGGAAACTGCTCATAAACTTTCCTAAACTATGCATACATACACATAACCAGTAAAACACTAGCAGACCACTAAGGGATTGTATTGTAAAATGTAAGGTGTACGTGGAAAGCAAGTTTTTAAAACCCTTATAACTGAGAAATCAAAATTAATTTTCAGTGGCCCTTCAAATGTCACATGTGCAACCTTGGGATCATTTCCATAACACGTTTCAAGTTTCTGTCCTGGGAGGGGTATGTTTGTATGTATGTGTGTGAGCCTATGAACTCTCAGAAACTAGAGAAAATATTCACACAAATCTCAAAACCCACCAACTTTCTCACAACTCGAATATTAACGATCCTAGATGTTATTTCATTATTGTAATAAGACTCTTGTGTGATTATATCAATATTCACAATAACACTTTGAAATAATTTCCTATGAGAGACATTTGGGTTAGAAGACTACACAGTACTTTAATTTTACAAAATAATAATCCAAAGGCCAGTACAAGACACCATGTGCATTAAATGCATAATGGCTCATTATCCAAGCACTGTAACATTATTTTAAATAACCATGTTTCATTTCAGTGAACAGAATATAAACCACTATGTATTTTTATGTAAAATAGATCTACACTATTCTTTATTCATGATTTTTAAAAGGATCATTATTTTTGATGGACAGCTTCTGTCAAAAGATTTATGTATGAAAGCTCATGTTTTCCCATAATAATGATTAATCAATAAACATTTGAAAATGGTACTTAAAATTCAGTGTTACCAGGATACACATTTTAACTCTAATTAAAAACAGGTTTTCATTTGGAAACTAGATTACACTCAAATTAGTTTTAATTATACACAAACAAATGTATTATATGGAATCTTGTAAAATGCCCCGTTTGAAAGATATTTTTACAGCTGCTATTTTTACTCCTACAACATATTGCAGATGATAGGCTAAATACTGCTCTCACATATACTCCATCGTACCCCACAGAGCTCAGTGGCATTGCACAAGGTGCAGGATATAGCACATAATTTGGTCCTGTATCTTTAGACTGGTGTTCTAGCTCAGCATATTAGGGTCAAAGTTTTCAGATGTGATATCCTGATTTTAAAAGGTGCTGAGCACCTCCAGCTCCCATTGACTTCAATGGATTTTCTAGGTGCTCAGCACTTCTGAAAAGCTGCTTCTCTCTAGGTGTGTTCATATGGCTTTAGGAGCCTAACTTTAGGTACCTAGCTTTCAAAGAAATTGCTATAAGGTTTTTTGTTGCAGATTCCAGAGTCTTGTGTTTTTTCCACACACAAAGAGACACCATATGCTTCAGTCTGAGAGATTTTTATTGTACATTAAGGAAAACAAACAAGTTGGGTTTTGCAAGCAGAGAAATTGGCCCACAGTTAAAACAGCAGTATAGATTCTTTGCACTGGGATTTACCATGACAGTAAGTATTGACAGTTATAATTTTCAGACACAAGCTGCTGACATTCTCCACCACTGGCTTTCATTTAGAGAGCAAAGTGCCATGAAATGCATGCTTCAGCCCAGATACTCTCTAGACATGTTTTTTAGACAAGTGTTTTGAGAACCAAAGGCCATTCAGAGGTTGGCAGAGATAATACACTATAAATGTCAGAATTACAAAATGACAAACATACAAACAAGTAAGACCAGTTCCAAGGGTGACAGCCTCTGTACAGTATAACTTAAGTAAACAGTAATTTTCTATGACTCGGTGTTCAAAAAAAGTGGATTTTTACTTGGCTGAATTGCCTAGACCACTGAAGAAATCATCTTGGTGACTTTGACACACCTTAATAATAGCTGGCAATGATTTTTTTTTACAGAAATTCTTTAGAAGATCTCTCTTATTTGTGTCCATTTGTCCTAGAAGGGACAAAAGAACAGATAAAAACCAAGTTTTATCACTCTGCAAAATGCACCTCAGAGCAATAATGGGGAAAATCTGTTCCTGATGTGATAACTGACTTCAAAGGAAGTACAACAGAGATGGATACACTATTGTGCTAAGTGTACTATGATAGAAAAGACTTTTCTTCCATTTTGCATACTTCATAGTCCAATCTGAATTTCTGTTGGTGCTTGAGATTTCTTTAAATATCTAGATTGGAATTTATTTTTTTATTGATATGCCAGATTAAACCTCTGCATAGTGCGTTCATGGAAAAGGAACCCACCTTTTCTGTAGATATGAAAAAACTATAATCAGCTCTTGGAAGCATGCATTGATCAGAGACAAACAGAAATGGCAGCCAGTTTTGGAAAATAACTAGCTGGTTACACAAAGACTTGATGCAATAGTGTATGTTTAACCTTTGTTGGAGAGCTATGCAAACTGTATTCCCATAACTAGCTCATGTTCAGGCAATTAAACAGCTGGGCTTATTGTAAAAAATGTCAGGGTCTCTATTAATGGGGAGGGATGAGGAAAGGATGTTTGGATGAAGGAAGGAAGGAATGGTGGGGGAGGTCATCCTGGAGAGCAAATTTGATTTGTGGACAATATGAATAAAGATATAAGTTAATTACTTTAAGTGATGCGGTGTGATGGTGAGACATCTTGGAAAGTAACTTTTAAAAATTTGAATATAAATCTGGTGGTAAATTATTACATGTGCACTTGTGCCACTGCAAACCATTTATCCCTTTAATTCTACTTGATACAATTTTTGCTTTACATTTTATTCCTTGTTCGGTTTGGTTTTGTAACATAAATATTACATCTACATTTTAAATTTGGTCCAGATTCTGCCACCATTTATTCATGTTAAATAGTCCTGTTGATTTCAATGGGACTGCTTGTGGAGAAAGGTACTACTCAAAGCGAGTAAAGCACGGGATATGGGCCCAGACTAACATTTATTGGTACCCTTCCATCACTAGAACTTTAAGGATTGTGATACAGCAAGATCTGGATCAGAACCGTGCCAAAATTTGGGGTTTGGTTTGCAAATAAATGAAAACCAAGCTAGTTTTGCCCATCTGTCTTGCCAGCTTGTGAACTCTGACTAAATAATAAAATAATAAAAATAAACCACATAGTGCTTCCAAAAATCACTTATTTTAAAATACTAATCTCAATTAGGAGAACAAAATGCAGCCTCGCAATGAATATACCAGGTTTTTACTGAGACACTAACCAAGGTGTGAAATAAGCATTTTAAATACTATTCAGGGCAAGTATAATAATTAGGTCCTCAGAAGTGAAGTTCTAGCCCTGTTGAAGTCACTGGCAAAACGCCCATTGACTTCAGTGGGTCTGGATTTCACTCCAGATGTTTATTATATAGCATATGGTGGTAGCTCATTCATGATTCACTGCTGAACAATAAAGAAAAGTTGTCATGAGGGAAAATAAATTGTTTTTAATCTTGGTTTCCCCTGGGTTTCATCATCAAAACATCTGTAGAGCTGTGGGAATTTGAAAAAATTACCTAGTGAAAAAACTCACTTTTGTTTAAGGTCACCAGATGTGCAAACCTTTGTGGAAGAGTTTATATTAATACAGTCTTGCAGCTTCTGATATTTAAAAAATAAGCATGTTTCAGGTCACAAATGATGCTGTTTTGTTTTGGCTCTCAGCTTTCATGAGATATCTGATTGCCTTCAAAGTAAGAGCCCTGAGAACAATCAAAATTGCAGAATTGGGCACCTTTTACTTCTTCTCAAACACAAGCAGTTCAACCAGTCCATCTAGCCCAAACTTATTACATTCAGAATCCCTTTGTATGATATTCTCTACAGTCTTTGCTTCTTTGAATGCTACCCTATCTCCCTCCGTTCCTTTCGCATGCAGAGTCCTACAGAATGCCATTTAGCCTAGCTTCTTGGAATTCTTCTCCATCAGGATAGCTTCCACCTTCTCCAGTCCAGTTAAACCACTCTCAACAAATTGATGGTTCACTTCCCTATATTTCCTGCATCTCTGCTCATGCAGTACTTTCTGCCAACATCGCCACCTCGCTGAACACTTTATCTCCGCCCACTTGCATATCTGTACCTTTCCATGCCAATTCCTATCCCCAATGCAAGCTCCCTCCTCTAATATGCCAGGCTGCTTCACTCTTCTCCATCAAGTTCTGCTTAAGCCCCCCACCCACTTTTTTGACTATCCTTCCAGTTGTACCAGTCCATCCCTTTTTTCATGCATCTCCTGGTTATCTTTTAATTTAGGACCCATTTGAGTATAAATACATATATTTTACCTCGATTTTTAAGTCTTATGGAAAATGTATAAGAGAAAAGAAAATAAATGTCTGTTGTTTTAAAGTTAAATTAGTGGCTTAGAATTTCCATGAAATTGCAGTGACACTGCACAAGTCTGACAAAATACTAACAGTGTGCAGTGTGACATAACCATACCTTTTAAGAAGTGTATACAGCACTGTAGCTGTACATGTGCTTATACTGCAGGGTATTTCTTTTATGATTACATGTGGTGCTGAACATTCTTAGACTCAGAAGTGTGCTGACCTGCTTCTATTCACATGCAATCAATAATAAATGAAGGATTTGAACTCACAAACAATCCGATGAGTAAGTCATCAATGAGCTGCTATAGACCTCTCTGGTTGAAATTGAATATGACTCATTTTTGGTTGTTTCTGTGTGTTGTAAGATCCTGGATTTTCTCAATTCTCTGAATTCCATTTAAGTATAAAATTCCTAAATGACAATACACTGGCCAGGAATGAAAGTCGAGTAGATATTAGATCCATTTTTTTAATGGGAGAAGCGCTTCATATTATTGCTTTCCAAGATGCAATAACTTCATGGATGCCAGTATGGCAAACGCCTAAAACAATCCCTGGATTAGCTAATTGAGGTGATTTGTCTCTTTGTGAACTCTTAGTAAATCACAGAGTCAATGTGGAATTGCAATAACATTTATTTTGGTCTTCTCCGTGTTTATGATTAAGAACATAGATGAAGTCAGGTGAAATTATCCATAGAAGATTTGGGATTAACTACATGCAGAACATATACTTTCACCAGGGGTGAGCACAAATTTTTATCAGGCAAATTATTTATCTTTCATGTAAAATGTGTAAAGGGTGCATAATAATAACAGTAAAAAGACATCTGGTAATTGTTTTCACGACTGACGATATGTGCAGCCATTATCCTTCATTAGCCTGAGAGGCTAAATAGAACAGACTGGAACTGCAGAACCAATTACCAGAAAAAAAAATGTCACTGTAACCCTGAACTCCTGCTTTTCATTTACATCATGGAGCTTTCTCTTCTGGAGAAATGTTAATCCATAAGGCTCGAGGCTCACACAAAGACTCACTGTCAATGAAAAATCATCAACAGATCCCAAAGCAAGTCCAATCTAGTTACTGCACCACTAGAGTGCCTCTTTCTTATGTATACTTTGATGAACTGTCAAAAAAGCTTAAACTAAAGCCTCAGCTCAATATCAGTTTCTGAGGTCCATACGATAAATTTAAATATTTCCCAGGTGAAATAATAAGGAACTGTATTGTCCCCTCCATAGGGGCATGTAGATGGGACTCACGATGAGTGTCTCTCTCCCTAAAAACATAGCAGACAGGCCTGTGCTACCTCTGCAGTACTGTCCCTCTCTCTTGGGCTCCCGGAAACCCCCAAGGGGTTTAGAAGCCAGGCTCCCTTAGGAAGGGCAGAGCAAATACTGGCCAATCTCTGAGGCACCGGCTCCTGGCTCTAATCTAGAAGTGAGTTAATACAGATAGGCTACAGAACAGCCACTAAGCAACTTCACAGAGTTTTTCTGGTGCTTGTCCCCCTCCATGGATTTCTGTGTGGGAGGGGGAAATCTGCACCAGGATTAATGCCTGAAATCATACACATCCACTAGACCCGGGAAAACCAATCACACAGCAAACAAACAAACAATCTATTCAACACACTGGGCTCTTTTTCTGTTGCTGGAATGTCCAAGAACATCCTGATTAATGTCAAAGAGGTCCCTACTTCCCCCAGGACCTGACTTTGCCCCCAGGGAGATCCTGCTCTCCTTTCCCTAGCACTTATAGGTTGTGGCTGCGGCTTTTGTCTGTTCCTGTGCAGTCCCTGTTTCTCCCAGTGTCTGGTTCTGCGATAGGACCATCTGCTCTGCCTCCACAAGCCCACATGGCTGAGGGAGGAGAACAATTCTGGGTGTTGAATACTTGAAAGGAAGGGTGGTTCCCATCTGATGTTGTTCCCTTCCCCCACTAGAGTCTAGGTCCAGGAACCTTGGCTCTCCAATCCCTCCGCTGCTCCTTGCTGTTGCTGAGGAAGACAAAGGTATGACTGAGGAAAGCAACTGAAGCCAAAAGGGTTGGTAGAAGTGTAACTGAGGGACGTGTTTGAAGACAAGGCAGAGTGTACAACTGGGCAAAGTTTGTCATGCAGAATCATTATCTATTGGAGAAAATGGGTGTTACAGAGAAAACACAGCTTCATTTTCAAATCCCAGGCTAGGGAAAAAAAATCTATTTTTGTAAACAGAGCACATTTTCTCTTGAAGTCACTGAGAAAGTAAACCGAAGACACTCTTCGCACTAGGGCTACACTTCTATTCCTTCTGTCCCAACCTTTATAGATTTTTAAGCTAATGCATTTGGTTAATCAATCATTTTAAAGGAGGAGAACATTCCTTACAATAAGAGCACCAGTCTCATACCTTATAGTGCACAAGCAGCATATATATAAGACATCATAACTCCCCCTCCCCCCTATTGTATATTAAGGCTTACAACCTGCAGTGGAACTTAGCACAGGGATCTCTTGATAGATGATGCCAAGAAGTTTTAATCAAGTACCATCTCTCATTTAATTGAATTCCCTGTGCCTCACATAGATTTCATCTCAGCAGTTTAGCTTTAACAATAATAAGATTTTGTGTTTAAGCAATAGCCAGTAACTTCATTTAGGTTTCAGTGTTATTGCTTCATAGTGGATGGCCCTTCACTGGGCTGCTCCCACCCTGCTTCTGCACCAGGCACAATGGGTCTGAGCAGTACAGTGTCTTGTGTCCTGCTAGCACTGCCAGCAGTAATAGTATCTTCTAAAGGGATAGCTCCATCTCTCACTCAAGGCTGTTCCTAGGGAGGTGCGGGGCCCGGGACAAATCAGTCCCCAGCAGCTTCTGGGCCCCAAGCTGCATCAAGACAGATCTGGCCTGGTGTTGGGCTGCCTGCTGCCGGGAGCCTGGTCGCGCGGAGCGGCAGCTGGAAGCCCGGAGGTGTTGCAGCACCCCCTCATAGCCCTAGTTCCTGCACCTATGTTTTCCGGGACTGACCACAGCAGCCAATTGCACCGGCTCGCGGGGACCCCAAATCACGAGGCTTGGAGCGGTCACCCCAATTTGCCCTACCCAAGTGACGACTCTGCTCCCACTCTTCATACAGTCTGGCAGGACTGGCTGGGTGTGAGGTTGGGTGGGTGATACACACTCCACAATTCAAGTTGCACTCCCTAGAAGGTCCAGGAGGATTGTGCCTACTGGCTCCCACTGCAATGCAGGCCCTCTCCGTCCACCTCTCCAGCATAGGCTGTGGCTGCAAACTGCAGCCGAGTTCTTCATATTTTTGTCTCTCTTGTAAGTGTAAGCCAGGTCTGAATGAGCTGTCCTATCCCACCTATTGATGAACTAGGGAAAAAGACCCTAGGAGCAGACCATATTTGCATAGACTCACTTACTTTGCCTAGGTGATCAGCAGACAGACCTGCTTTCCCAAAGCGATCAATTTTGGCTGTTTTGGGTTAAAATTCAGTTTAGTCTTGAAGGCAGGGGTAATGAAATGTTGTTATCCTTATTTTATGCCAAAGGGAAAATAGAACTGTACTTAAGAAGCCCTAATTGAGAAGATCACGCTGACTGGAACTCACTCATTAAGCAGGGAGCAGTGATGCCAAATCCAAGTGCAAGTCAGAGTGGGTGGAGATAAATGTTCCTGTGGGGTGCAGTGGACTAGTTTTAAGAGTCCTAGTTAGCTTCTGACCCTTCCCTTCCACTGGTTAAAGACATTAATAAGCAGGTTCAACTTAAAGTCTTTTTTTCTGCTCAGGGATGACTAGACCTGAAGTCACTGAGGAGCAGGTCCAGGGGTTGAACCTTAGACCTGTTGTGGGGACAATGTTTGTCTTTCACGACAACACAGAGGTTGCAGCAGGAAGGAGGTTCCTCACTACTCAATAAAAATCGCTGAAAGCTGAAGTCATACAGCCTGAGAACACAGCTAGAGGCGGAGGCGGCAGGAGGCAGTAGCAGTGGTGAGCTATAGCAACAACAAAGTTATTGCCCCCTCAAGGATGGGAGGTGAACCCATGTGAAAGCACTTCTTAATTCTGGGACTTGGCTGACTTTGGACAGCCAACTAAGAGACGGGTGCAGCAGAGGGAAAGGGGAGTGGTGTGTTAAAGGGACTTTTGTCCCTTAGACTTTCATACTACAAGTTGGGCAACTGCAGAAAAGGCCTATTATGGAATATACTATAGGGCAGGTGTTTACTGTGGTTTGGATTTTCTTAAATAATTGTAGCAGTGTTTTCCCAAATAAATGCGGAGTCCCCTCTCTCCCTTTCAGTAAAAGTTTTATTTCGCTATACACAGACTCATTGCTTGCAAGTAGAGAAGTATTGTCTCTGAGGGGCGCTCAGGGGTGGTGTTTAGTTTTCCCACCCTTCTGGGTGGGGGCTTGAGCTGGTTCCGTTTTGTAATTTAAGAGGAACCCCTAGATATTGAACCCAGCCCTTGTTACTGCTGTCACTCCTGGCAGAAGGGTTACATAAGTAATCTTTCTTTGTCTCTCCCATCCCTTTTGCTCTGAGACTCAGTTTTATCCTTTACTGTATGAGCTCGCTGAACTTCCTCATTTTTCTTTTTTTCAAATGAAATCTGTCTTGAAACAAATCAATATTTTTCTCTGACACAAGAATGTGCTTGTTGCTAGATTTGTATGAAGCCATGGAGAGATCTAAAGCTAAATTATATTTATTGCAGGGAGAGGTGGGATAATTATTCCGTCAAACAATCTGTTTGATGAGTCAACTCTTTTTCCTCTTCATAAATTATCCACAAACTTCAGTTTTTATTAATTTCTCCATTACTGGAAACTTTCTGACAAATGATTTGGAAAACATACTGCAGCCTCTGGATTGCTCAAAAACTGTGGTTCATGACTGATGCTTCAAATGTTGCTATTTGTCAGTCAATACTGATGCTGTGTGTTTGGTCACTTAAGTCACATGGCGTTGTTTCTGCTCCTGACTGGCTGATTTCCAAACCCAGAGCATGCTTTTGAGATGGAAATTTGAATATTTCTCATATGAATACTTCTGCAAATCTCAGGAGTATTTTGACACTTTTCTTTCCACAAATATCTTTGTAAAATGGCTTTGCTGGTACAAATATTGGTGAAAAGCAATAAAAAAGGATCATGGATACGGTCAAAGCAAATTTGCAGCTTTTATTTGAATAAGTGTTCTTGGACACTTTTTACAGTAGTCGCCTGTCTCTCGTCACAACTATGTAATGCCTGAGCTTATCTTAGACTCCATTGACCCATATGGCAGGGCCAGCATCCACTTTCAAATTGACATTGTACTAGATCCTCAGCTGGCATAAAACATCCTAGTTCTACTGACTTTATGGAGTCAATATGATAGAGTGCAATATGGCATTTGAAAGGTAACTTTATGTAGATTTTATATAAGATCTTGGGTTTTATCTATGGTTAAATTATATTGCTGGGTATTTTTATAAACTTGTAACTTAAATAGGTGCTTTCACTAACAATAGCTAGTCCTCTACGTGGCATCACAGTTCTTGTCATAACAGGCTGAGATAAAAAAGTATTGCACAATTCTATGGGGAAAAAAGTCGTGAAAGTTTATTTCTTCAAAAGATGCTAAGTTGATTGTCAAAGGCCCTTTTAATATAAATTCATAAAATTCCAGAAATTCATTTAAAATTAGCTGGCTTGAATATTTCATAATCCAAGAACTATACTGTAAGAAAGACTGCCCAAAGGCAGAAAAAGAATTGACCTGAAATGCCCATTAAAAATTACAATGAAATGATGCTTTAAAAAAAGGTGTTTTCTTCTGTTCTCTCAGGCATGAAGTGAAACTATGAAAATGCAAACTCTTTTCACATTGTCCCTTTATTCCACTTGAAACACATTCCTGACAGCACTTTAAAGATATTTCCGTGCTGTGTTAATGCTTTGAAAACTAATATTATCAAACCTGAATTTGAGAGCATTATCTTCTGTGCCTGAAACTCTCAAAACTTGGCAATGATCACCCTGTAAATAGAGAGAACTAGTTTAAAATAAGAATGATTGGAATGGAAGCTATGATTTCTGCAGTACCAACAATGTAATTGTGATCATCCCTTGTTCTTCATATTTAGGTTTGTTGGTAATAAATTTGTTTGGCCATATTAAATGTTATGCTACTCTCAATATTAAAAATGGGCAGTTAGCTAGTAATATAATACATAGCAATTAAAGGAACTATATTTGTCCTACTGGCAATATCTACATTTTATGAATGAGTGGATTTTGATATTAGTTAATTAGAAGCAACTCTACTGCAGCATGTCACCTAGCATTAAGCGATGTATCTGCACACATTCTGTAATAATGCCTTCTGGCTGTCAAAAGCATGAGGTGGCAAAGGTATGTGATGAGAGATGACAGTGAACCACTCTGTTCATTTTTTTTTTTTTAAGACACGCAGTTATGAGCCTTAAGGGTTTCAAACAAATATATTTAGAGTATTGTCCAGCTCCCATAACTAGCTTAGTATTAAGTATTAACTAGTATTGAGACCTATGCAAGTCTCACTTGCTAAACTCTTCCAGTGCATCTATACAAGGTCTGTGACAGATATTTTGGTTTACTTTTGCATACAAATGGGTGTTGCTATACGTGTTAACTGGAAAATGTGCAAGCAGAGAAATGGCTATGTTTTAGCACTAAAGTGGAAAATCTATATGCAAAAAAAAATTGTGAAAATATGTACAAAAGGACACAAGCAATTAGGTGCATTGTGGTAGTGTAATTGCCCTATTAGCTAACAATTTCTGAGAGATAACCATAGCAACCTCAGTATTACATGGCACACTTATGTACTCATGGCTCAAATACACAAAGACAAATACTACAGAAGCTACATCTTGTTGACACATTCAGCTAACCCCGATAAAGGCATCTGCTGTGCAAGCTGCATTTTAAAACATTGGATTTAATGTTAGTTCAGAAACAAACAATTGTGGGTACTCAGGGACCTCAGAGACAAGGAGCTGTCTGGAAGAAGCTAAATCCCTTCTTAAAAAGGGGAATGTAACCAAACAAACTTCACAGTACTGTTTCATATTTAATAGACAACAACAACAAAAATCAATGCAGATGGGTTATAAGATTATAATGGTATCCTGAAATCTGCCTTGGGCCACGACCACAATAAGATAAAGATCTATCTGGCCACTTTAACACCTCCATGCATATCCAGATGAATGGCTAAAAGCTATTGTTTGGAGGTCCGATTGTACCCCTTATTTGATGATAGAATATTTCTCTGTTCCTCCCCTACATACTTTCTTCCCTGTGATTTAGGCTTTATGAGTTCTTTTTACTTACAACTTTTTACTTACTTTAAAACAATGTCATTAGGTTTTGTTTGTTTTTGTTTTGTGTCTCCTCCCCTTCCCCAGGATCCCTGCTTCATTTTATTTATTGCTCGGTGGCTACATTTCATATCTTCAGAGCAGACAGAGATTTACTAATCTAATAATAGTATTAATTTGCACTTAAATAGCACCTTTCATATAGAGATCTCAAAGTACTGTACACATGTACCCAAAACTCACATTGACTCTATAAGCTAAATATGATTATGACCATTATAGAGAGGTAAACTAAGGCACAGTGAGATAACAGTGACTCAGTTTCAGGGTTAGGAAAAGAACTGAAGACTCCCGACTCCCAAATCTCTGTTCTAAAGGCTACATGACACTGTTCACCATACAATATTTTTTATCAGCTCCTTTCCATCTCTCTGAACAATGCAAATGATGTAAGTGGAAGTTTCAAAAGCTCTCAACAATGCCCTGCCTAGCTTGAGCGTCCGTTAACTTCAGTGGATGCAAGGTTTCGGCCAAGGCTGAGAATTTTTTGAAAATCTCGCTCTTAAAATATACAACTTTATATTATCCAAGATAAAATATCATGAGCAAAACAAAATATTCATAATCGTATAGCAATACTTGCCAGGAGCACTACAAATTACCTGTTAACACAGGCATCTCCAATTTAAACACGAGGAGAGCCAGATGTTCTAAAGCTGGTCTCCATTTTTGTACCACAATTAATGTTACATGGACAGCTAAATAAATTTTCTGATTACACCTACTAGATTAAGTACTTAAATGTCAAAGGGTATGTCTAGAATGTAGCTGGGATAGTGCCTACCAGCCTGGGTAGGTAGATAGACATGTGCTAGCTCTTCTTGAACTAGCATGCTAAAAATAACAAAAGGCTTGTTGCTGCCTGGGGGCGGCTTGGGCAGACTCTCTAGGTCCAAGCGTGGGTGGCTAGTTCATGATACTTTCTATGGCACAAGGTCCACACTGCTATTTTTAGTGTGTTAGCAGGATCAGAGCTAGTGTATCTGTCTATTTGGGCTGGGAGCCATGCTCCCAGCTGCAGTGTATACATAGCCCAATTGACTTTACTCATACCCTGGATAGAAAGAGAGGGGCCTGGCTTCGTCTAGGTTGAAAAGTTGGTCTTAAATATTATTTGTAATTTAATTTGAATCCCCAACACTCTCGTTTTTTGGAGATAACTTTTTAAATTTTTTTTGGAGAGGGCAAATTAAGCTCAGAAGGGAGCATGCATAGTTATACACAATGCACTAATATATTCATATTTATCTGATGTCTATGGCACCCAGACAATCATAAAGAGCATTTCACTTGGGGTTATTTGTATGCCATACTGTGGTGTTTGAGACATTTAATGGCTATTAATAACTTCTGCTCTTAAGATTTCCTCTAATCTGAGAGCTGGCCATTTTTGTTCTCTAGCCATAAGGTGGGGAACAGCTAAATAGTCTCTTCACTTATGATCACCTAATTGCATTTTTTCTCTTTTGTTTCAAACCTATGTTCTTTATCAAGAGGCTTTAGCATTGGTGTCTAGAGCTGCACACAATGGTGCTGGCATCAGGCAGTGATTGTTATTCAGTGAGAAACAGAGAAAGTTCCCCATTGCATATATTTCCTATCCCCAAGCAGCAACTGATTTGAGAAATGGGTCCTTTTATCCGGCAGGTTAAGATACAAGAAGCCATTCACAAGGATTGCAAGTTCTGAAACGGAACCTGTGTCTTGAGACACGTTAGCTGCATACCATAAATTAGCTTCTTGAGACAGCTTGCTGATAAGGCGATTGTGTCATGAAACAACTATGATAAAGTATTGTGGAGGCAAATGAAAAAAGGCCAGAAGTGGTAACACCTAAAATCACTGCCAAGTACACAAGATTCTTTTCATCTGTATTCAAAGAACTGCAGGAAACAGTCTTCTGTTAGTATCAAAAAGGTGTCAGGAAAAGGAAAGCAGGTCTACACAGGGAACATCTGCTCTAAGAGTCTACTTGAAAGATAAGCATTCAGCAGAATGGAAGAAACATCTGTGAAGTATGCAGCAAATTATTATGAGTGCACTTGGGGTGAAGCAGGAATGGAGGAGGAAAACAACAGGGAGCCCAGTGGTACATCAGTGACCACAGGATCTCTCAGTGAGTGGCATAGCCTCCTTATCTGTTTCTGGTGCATGCCTTTAACTAGTATGAAAAAGAACACATTGGAATTGCCTGGTACTATCTACTGTTGTTGTAAAGATGGCAAAGGTGGTCACTGGAATCAGTGTGGGAAAGAAAAGAAGAACAGGAATGGAGATTAACAATCCAATTTTTAAATAATAAAAATAAAAACAGCAATTTTATTTTTTTAACCGGCCTGCCTTGAAAATTTACTACATTTGCTGTTTTAAACCTTTGGACACACAGATTTTTTTTTTTTTAGAAAAAAAGTATAAACATAAAAAAAAGCATAAACAAGTGATTTAGGCCCAAATTTTTAAAATAAATTGCCTAAGATTATGCACCTAAATCCAGATTTAGGCCTGTAGATATGCAGCCTGCTTTCCAAGGGTATTGAGCACACACAACTCCCATTAGCTGGCAATGGGCCTAACTGTCACTTATTCCATTCTTGCCCTTCCTCTGGGAACAAAGAGGGGGGGATAAGGTGTGGCTTCAAGTCACTTTTGTGCTTTCTGTATTCTGGGGCTCCTGTAAATTAGAGCAACTTCAAGTCAGCTCTAATTTATACTCTCCTTCCCACACGCCCTCTTCCCCCTGGACCCTGAGAAGAAAAGAGAATAGACATAACACGGTGTACTCTGGACACAATCTGTCTCCATTCCAAACCCTCCTCCTTTCCACCCTAATACATCCCTACACTGGGGAATGGGAGCAGGTCAGTCCTTACATCAGCTATACATCATTCAAGGAAGCCCCCTACAGGGATGTTATTTTCAGGGGCTGTTCCTGACTATTTTAAGGTCACCTAATGCTGCCAGGATAGTATAAATTGGCCTGTTTGTAGCAGAGAATCAGACCCAATGAGCTGAGAGAGCTCTCTGGCAGGGCTAAGAATAATACTATTCCTCTGGCGCTTTGCATGTACAAAGTGCTGCAAAAACATTAATTAAACACGGAACATGAAGAGGGATGAGACTACACAGCGGTTTCCCTCAGTGGTTGGCCTAAGTGAAGATAATCTGCAAGTGGTATATTTTCTCATGTTAAAGTCTGTTGTGGCTTTTTAAATCCACAGCTGCAAATGTTGGGGGTTTGAGGTGCATCACACTGTGGCAGGGGGCTGAGGAAGGCAGACTTTCTCTGAGAGTGTTTGGGGAATTGTATTCAGGAGCAATCCTATTCTTCCTTTGTGGGGATGCAGCACACACCTCCCCGCAGAACTAACTTCAGACCATCATCTGAGCCCTTTGGAGAGCGTATCACAGCAGCCAGTCCCCTTCACCATGAGTAGTCAATAGGTGGACCATGGGCCAAATCCAGACCACTAGACACTTTTGAACAAAGACTCCAAAATATTTATTATTATTATATTGTTATTATTTTCTCTGGATCTGGACTATGCCTTAACCAAGATATTTGGACCTTGACTACCCCTGCCCTACTCCCTATGCTCCAGGAATGCAAGCAGTGGGATTTTAGCTGCTACTTCATCCAGATACTCAAGAGAATAAAGGATTCCCCTCATGCACTGGAAACTCACAAGCAAGCAGAGCTAGACTCTGGACCTAAACAAAATTGTAAAATAAAAATGCTGCCTTATACAGGTCATGTTCATTTATGCTGTACAGTGCCTCTCCTGTTCAAAGCATTTAATGCTCATTATCTAATTAATTCTCACAATGCTCCTGTGTGCTAATAAGTGTGCTAAGCAAGTATTTTACAATGAGGGTGACTAAAGAAGAGGTTAAGAAATTCTCCAAGACCACAGAGAAAGTTAGAACTCCCTGGAGTTCAGGCTGCTAACTTACACCTTTGTCTTATTTTAGGACTAATTATGTTGAATGGTTTATTTGTGTAAATGGAAAATGTTGGCTACAACCAAACTCTTACCTGAAAAATAAAATCTCTCCTGCTTTTTTAAAGAGCAATACTGCAGGAAGGGAAGCTGAATTAGTGCAGTAAGGATGGTTGTTGTCAGGAGATAATCTCAGCATTTTGCAAAAATTTAATGTGATTTGTCATTCCAATCACCATTGTTTCCTCTGAAAACAAGGACTTTCAGTTACCCTAGGAAAGTAAAACTGGGTGTTTAAAAATCCAGGCAGGATTTAACACTAATCCTGGAACAATTTATCAGCAGCATCACAGTCTTATTCTGCTCAAGTGTAGGACAAAGGCTTCACCATGCTATTGCTAAGTAGCCTCATTATTTGCCAAATGTAGCCATTGAGAGTCTTTCAAAGGCTCCCAATTTTTCTCTTCAGCAGCACCCTGTGCTTATCTCCTGATTTCATTCCACACCTGCTGAGCAGCAGATGATCCAAATTACCCAAATTAATCCCAGGTGCAGTACTCACAACCCAATTAAAAAACTCAAATGTCAATCCAAATGAGGGATAGCACATAAAAATAGATAGAGAGAGAGAGACTGGGCCCAATATACTTTGGAACAATCAAGCCACATGCACCTGACCTGTAAAACCATCCTGGTGGTTTTCAAAATACTTAATAGGTGGGGCCCTATCTTTGTATGAGAGACTTCCTCCTCAAACAACCTTGTTTTCACTCTGACACTGTCCACTTCTAGCAGCCCCACAACTGTGTTCTATTTCTTTGTTGATGTGGGTCCTTGGAGTGGACTCTGTTCTTCCTTGACATGTCTCTCACTCCATCCATCCCTCCTTTTAAATCAGACCGACAATTTTTCTCCCTTCAAAGGTACTTTATAGCCTGACCACTGTTGTTGGCCCCATTTTTATTGTTCTTCCTCCCTAGCCCCCCTCCTTTTTTTTAGTGCTAGCTCCCCTCTGATCCCCCCCCCAGCTATTAAAGGGCAAGACTTTATATTTTTATTATGTAATGTTTTAAAATATACTACTGTATTTTCTTCTTCTCTTGAGAGCACCAAAGTAGGGGGTGCCTTGAATATAATTATTCCTATTACTTGAGAATACTACTGAGACCCTTAATATTATTATTACAACAGGACAAGTCGACAACTATAGGGGATATTAGGCATTCAGCATTCACCCACAAACAGCATGACGGTCCAGTGGCCAAGCTGGTGGGTAGGGTGCTAAGCTGGAACTCAGGAGACCTGGGTGAATTCCCTCCTCCACTACAGACTTCCTGTGTGACTTCTGACAAGATACTAAGCCCTCCGATTCCCAAAGATACTTTGCTGCCTATGTCCCAATTTTAGGCTCCACTGCAATCCACAGAACTCCCACCGAACCGTGTCAGACTTAATACCTCTGTTTTTAGGGTACAAGTTCCTTAGGCATCTGGATGCCTACAGTGAGTTCAAGCACACATGCCCAGAGGCACAAATTTAGGTGCCAGTCTCCTGCCTAAACCCTGGAGTGTTCCTCAAAAGTGTTTTGGCACCTAAATCCCCATTGATTTCAATTTCAGAGTAACAGCCGTGTTAGTCTGTATTCGCAAAAAGAAAAGAAGTACTTGTGGCACCTTAGAGACTAACCAATTTATTTGAGCATAAGCTTTCGTCATTGGATGCATATCTAATGATGTTATAACATCAGCCACACTATCAGAGGCTCGTTCACCTGCACATCTACCAATGTGATATATGCCATCATGCGCCAGCAATGCCCCTCTGCCATGTACATTGGGCAAACTGGACAGTCTCTATGTAAAAGAATAAATGGACACAAATCAGATGTCAAGAATTATAACATTCATAAACCAGTCGGAGAACACTTCAATCTCTCTGGTCACTCGATTTCTGATCTCAAAGTGACTATCCTTCAACAAAAAAACTTCGAAAACAGACTCCAACAAGAGACTGCTGAATTGGAATTAATTTGCAAATTGGATACAATTAACTTAGGCTTGAATAGAGACTGGGAATGGTTGATTCATTATAAAAAGTAACCTATTTCCCCTTGTTTATTCCTCCCCCCCTCACTGTTCCTCAGACATTCTTGTTAAACCCTGGATATGTGCTGGAAATGGCCCACCTTGATTATCATACACATTGTAAGGAGAGTGATCACTTTAGATAAGCTGTTACCAGCAGGAGAATGGGGTGGGGGGAGAGAAAACCTTTTGTAGTGATGAACACCCATTTTTTCATAGTCTGTGTGTATAAAAACATCTTTTGTATTTTCCACAGTATGCATCCGATGAAGTGAGCTGTAGATCACAAAAGCTTATGCTCAAATAAATTGGTTAGTCTCTAAGGTGCCACAAGTACTCCTTTTTATTGATTCCAATGGAAATTAGGAGCCTAAATACCTTTGAGGATCTGTGCCTCTGTTCTCTATCTGTAAATTAGTACTTCCGTAGCTCACGGGTGTATCGTGAGGTTAAATCCGTTGAGAAGACTGGAGGTGCTCAGATACTGTGGTAACGGGGGCTGTATAATTACTGTGGCTAGACCAGTTATTTAAAGTTTGAAAGGTGTCTCTGAAGATAGGATAAGCAGTGACTCATTTCTGCATGGAGGCAGATGATGGTTGTGAGAAAGCAGCACTAAGCCTGGGAGGGCTGCTAGGCGTGACAAGGTTACTCAGGATCCAGTAAGGTGAAGTCAGATAGGAGAAGTGAGTAGTTTAAGCAACACACTGTCCTCACCATAGGCAATTAGGCACTGATTAGCTGGACGTGAGAGATGCTGGTTTCTGAGGTCCCTTTGACATTTTTCAGTCAAGCCAACCTGCAGGTCCACTCAAATGCAGCAATGGGATAGGTTTTGGCTTGTGTTTTAGGGGGCATTGGTGTGCTCATGAGGGACCCCAGGAGCGGAAAGAGTATGAAACTTTGAAGGTCATCACATTCCTGGAGTTCTTCCCTGCCCTGGTGGCAGTCACCATCTGAGGTGGGGATTTCAGAGACAAAAAGGTCAGGTTTTGGTGCGACAATCAAATAGCTGTCCATGTGGTGAACTCTCAGTCCTCTAAATCTGCCAGGGTAACCCATAAGCTAGCCATAAACATAGGTAACTATTCTATTCTCTGCTTTGCATTATATTCTGCTTTATTATATTCAGCAGTAATGCAAGGAACCAATAGGCTTGTGTCCTGTAAGATATTGCCTTCAGCAGTTAGCATGAGTCTTGAGGCCTACAAACTTTGGCATAGATAAACATAGGTAACCCATAAGCTACCCATAACCCATAAGTTACCCCCACCTCCTGTCACGGTTTTTGACACTTGCTGTCTGGTCAGCCTATCCTGGCTCAAACTGATTTGAAAAGCTTACAGGGCTATTGGACTGCTGGCAGGTATATTTCCCAGTGTGGGGAAAGTTTAGTCAGAGATGTTGGCTGACTGGATTTGGTGGACTGCTGCCCCCATCTCACCCAACAGGTGGATAGGGCCCAGAGGAAGGCCAAGCAGAAAAAATGACATGGCTGGAGTCCCCAGGTGCCAGACATGGACACACAGACCACAGTGCAGCTGAGCTTCATTGAGATGCTGGAGTGCACCTCTCTGATATAGGTGCCAGTTTGTTCTGGAGGATCTCAGTATTGAGTTGGCTGAAATCCTAGGTAGCCCACATGGGGTGGAGTGGGATGGCCAAGCTGATGCTGGCATCTCTTTGTGGCAGATGACCAGTGCAAGAACTTGCTGATTTAGGCTGCACATCCAAAAAGGTAACACAGTGGGTATCCCAAGGTCATCTCCTTATGAGATGGGGGCAATGTACCCTAGAGGCAAATGTGAACCAAAGGCAGGACACGACCCTGAGGGGACAGTCCTGCCAATGAACTTTATGGTGGTGCTGGCAGTGGGGGTTGAGGTCCCCTCTCACCTCAACCCCCCAAAAGGGGAGGGGTGATAGCAGGCAGGTGGAGGAGCCCTGGTGGAAAACCTCCTAGTGTGGTTATTAGCTCCCCCCTGCATTGGGAGCACCTCAAGAATTGACAGAGGATCAGGGGGCTCAAGTGACTGCACTGGGCTGTCCCCAAAAGGAACCTTTTGGATATAGGTTGACTAATAATGATGCAGCCTGGTCAAAACCCATAACATGTGTCCTTGCTTTCTTCCGTGTGGTGAGCACACCAAAAAGGTATATTTCCCTAACTTGAGTGTGCTATATCTAAGGTGCTTACCTCCATCTGTATGATAATGAAGCACTATTAAAATGGTGTTAGAGATATTAGCCCTACCACAGAGCAGCTCTTGGGATTGTTCATTTCCCCAAGTGTTCCAAACAATTCCAGTAATCTATTAAAATGCATATTATATAGTGGTAGAGCTCTGACCATGTCCCTGTGGGTCCCATGCTTCCAGGCAGTTTATGCTAGCTTCACAGGCTCACTGCAACCCTCTACATAGCCCTTCTCTCTCTCTAGGGCCAGGGATACAGTCTACTGAGCCCTTTTCATCATAAGCCAGCAATGGAGGTTGGTGAGAGTGTTCCCACAGTCTCTGTTGCTCCTAGGGCCTCATGCCAAAACAGTTTAACCTCCTGTCCTGACAGGGGCCTGTTTTCCCCTTTCAGGAGGTGTTTCTGTAGTGGTGGGTTAGGGGGAACCCAGGCCTACCCTCTACTCTGTGTTCTGGCCCAGGGACCCTAATGGTAGCAGCTGTTGGCAGCCAAACTTTGCTATATTTTGCTGGGCCACTTCCCCACAGCTCCCCCACTTCTCCCTTACCAATGACTTGAGGGTGTCTTCATTAACCAGCCACACTTCCTCTCCCCTGGCTCCTCTCTGCCAGACTGGAGTGAGCCTTTTTATATTATCAGAGGGGCCTTAATTTGAGTCAGGTGGTCACATTAGCTTAATGGCCTCACCTGACTCTTTGCAAGTTAAGTGGAGTCAGGTGTTCTCATTAGCCTGGAGTAGCCCCTGCTCTGGTCAGTCAGGGAACAGAAATCTGTTTATCCAGCAGCCACTAGACCCACCTTTGGCTCCTCTGATGAACCTGACTGGCTTGGAGGGAAGAGGGAGACTGTTGCTGGGCCTTAGGCTCTTCCTGCTGCTGCCACTACTCCAGCTACTCCCCTGGCTGGACCGGACACCACCCACCCCCCTTCTTTACTACCTGGTTGTTGGCTAGCTACTGGACCCCCCCCCCCCCTTGGGTGCTGCTACTACTGCTCCAACTACAGCCCCTTAGAGAAGGGGGTTGCTGGCCTGCTCCCCGGGGGGGGGGGGAGTGAGGGACCCCTGCCCTAGCCATTGCTACAATGGACGCTGCCGCCACCACCACCACCTGTGAGGGGTCCTCTCTGCCTGCCTGGCCACCGGGCTGCTGCTGCCTTTGCTGCCTGGGAGCTGCTGGACCCCAAAGGAGGAGGGAATGAGGCCATCTGCTGCTGGGGGAGCACACAGGGACTCTGCAGACCACTGTGGAGGGGGCCTGAAGGCTAAGTAACTTTTGAACTGTGCTCTTGTGGTGGGGGTTTTGACTGTGTGTGTGGGGACTCAAGGAGTGTGGCGTGGAGCCTGCCCCCCATCCATCTGTGTGTCCCCCCCCTCAAACCCCCACCACCACCCGTCATCGCTGCCCCCTCCACCACCCCCAGTGGACACTTACCATCTGCCTCAAGCTCCGGCCTCTGGGACTGCACTGCTTGCTTGGCCTGACGCGCCCTTTCACCACCTTTTGGGCCTGAAGCAGCAGCCAGCCTGCACTGACTTTGCTAGTGCATGTGGGCACATGTGATTCTCCCCTGATCCTGGACTGACCCCCTTCAGCAAGTCCCTAGTTTTGTCCCTGCTACCTGTCCCATTTTGCCCCTTGCAGCCTTTTTGCCCTCCCCTTTACCCCAGCACCTTGTTGGCTTCAGTCGCTTCGGGCACTGGCGGGGAGACCCTCTGGGGTGGTGGAAGGAGAGCTCCCCTCCATTTACGAGGAGATCGAGGCCCTGGGTCTGACCCCGGTCACCCGGGGGAGGATGACCCTCTGCCAGTGGGCCTCAATCTGAGCGACCTCACCCCGGCCCCGCCTTCTCCATGCTCCCTCCCCCTAACTGCTGCTTCTTCTCCTGCCTCCAGTTTGTGGGTTTTCTCCTGGTGCTGTACACCTCCGCAGAGTGTCTGGTCAGGCTCAACTGGACCCTGACCGAACCGGTCAGCTTCGGGCGAGGAGTACAGCAGGGGTGCCCCCTCTCGGGCTAGCTGTATGCTCTGGTGATTGAGCCCTTCCTCTGTCTCCTCCGTAGGAGGTTGGTGGGAGCCGGAGCTGCGGCTGGTCCTGTTGGCGTATGCTGATGATGTGCTCCTCATTGTCCAGGACCCGGGCGACTTGGCGCGGGTGGAGGCTTGCCTGGCCATCTACTCAGCAGCCTCCTCTGCCCGGGTCAAGAGCTCTGGCTTGGTAGTAGGGGACTGGTGGCAGGCAAGCTCCCTCCCACCCATGCTTCACGCCACCAGATGGCCTGCGGGTCCGTTTACCTTTCTGCCACGCATCCGTCTCTGCCGGAGAACTGGCATGGTTTAGAGGTCAGGGTGGTAGAGTGGCTCTGGAGATGGACAGGACTACTCCGGTGCTTCTGCCATTAAGGGAGAGTGCTGGTGCTTAATCAACTAGTCCTGTCCATGCTCTGGTACTGGCTCAACACCCTGGTCCCTGGGTTTCTTGGCCAACCTCCGGACATCGATTCTGGAGTTCTTCTGGTCAGGACTGCACTGGGTCTCTGCAGGGGTTCTCCATTTACCCCTGGAGGAGGGAGGGCAGGGCCTGAAGTGTCTCCGCACTCAGGTCCATCTCTTCCGCCTCCAGGCCCTGCAGAGGCTCCTTTATGGTTCAGGTAGCCCGGTGTGGAGCATACTGGCGCCCGCCTTCCTGTGCCGCTTCTGAGGGCTCCGATATGACTGGCAGCTCCTTTATCTCCATCCGAGCTGTCTTCCGCGAGACCTCTCTGGGCTGCTGGTCTTCTACCAGGACCTCCTCTGGACCTGGATACTGTTCACAGCGACTAGGTCCGTGGCGGCCTCTGTGGGGGAAGATCTCCTCGCGGAGCCCCTGCTACACACCCCCAGCTCTGTGTGCAGGTGGCGGAGTCCCCCTCGGTGCGCCAGAGTTTAGTCCTTGCAGAAGTCACCAGAGTTGGAGACCTCCTGGACTACGACCGGGGAGACTGGCTGGCTGGATCCCCTGATGCTCGCTCAGCGCATGCAACTCTCCAGACCTCGTACTCCCCTGCGCGTACTTCAGGAGGTGAGGGCCGCTTTGCTGCCTGCTGCTCGGGTTTACCTCGACCGGGTCCTAAGAGAGGGTGCGCCCCACCACCCCAGGCCCTCCGGACCTTTTCATTGGGCCCCTGCCCCATGGACCCGACCGACCCCCCCTCCCGTCGCCCCTTCACCATGAGCTGACTACGCAAGCTGCAGACGGTCCATTTCCGGACTGCGCCAAGGAAACATCTGTACACGCTCGTGCTCCACACCCTTCACATCCTCATCCTCACGTCCTGCCCCAACACAAAGTGGTGGGACCTCCTGCCAACTCTACATGGTGAGGAGCCCCAGTGGGCTGGCCTATATTCCACCCTGGTTCTGAGGCCCACCGGGGATATTAGTTGGCGGGTCCTTCACAGGGCAGTGAGCAAGGGCATGTACTTGGCATGGTTCACCCCAATCCCGGACACCTGCCCCTTTTGCGGTGTGAGGGAAACCCTGGTGCACGTTTACCTGAAGTGCGCCAGGCTGCAACCCCTATTCTGGCTCCTCACAAATATTTTGTTAAGATTTTGGTTGCACTTTTCCCCTCACCTCCTTATCTATGCACTCCCTATCCGTGGCCCCACTAAGTCTCGGGACCTCCTGGTCATCCTCCTCCTGGCCCTGGCTAAAGTGGCCCTCTATAAAACCAGGGTGAGGAGGTTGGCCGATGGAGTCTCCTGTGACTGTGGGGCCTATTTCCAATCCTGCGTCCGTTCACGTATCCGGGCAGAGTTCCTCTGGGCAGCGTCCACTGACTCCCTTGATGCCTTTGAGGAGCAGTGGGCGCTGTCCGGGGTTCTCTGCTCGGTGTCCCTGTCTGGTTCCCTTCGTTTGACCCTTTGACCGCACTCCTGTTCCTGTTGTTCATTAGTTGTCCCCCATAATTATTTGGTTTTCCAGGTCCTGTGTCCCCCGCTCTTAGGCTGGGGGGGTCCTTTAGCAGTGGGCAGGCTTTGCCCGCCCACTTCCTGGATCCCAATAAGGCTACTCTGCTGTACCCAACTGGCCTGGGTCTATGACAGTATATATAGAATAGACATTATTTGACAAACTGATAGCAGAAACAGATCTCTGGCACAGTGTGAATGAACAGTAATCTCTGCAAAGTAGCAGCCTTCTTGCAGCAATGTCAGCATGAAAGGAGAGATGCCTAATCTGAAAAATGGGTACTACAAAGAGACACTCTCATTGGAGTATCTTCCTCAAAATGAGCTTGTATTTTCTACTTTGAAGTGAGGTGAGAGCAGAAATATTTTTCTACAGGGTGATATGCTTACAGCTACCTAGAATAAAGCAAACTGCCACAGTCTTGAGGCTCTTACTTTTTGAGGTCAATGCTGGGAACTGAGAAAGAGCTTCAGAGATAGACAACATGAAGAAGAGGTTCTCTGGAACCTACATTGTTGAATTAATCCAGTATACTCTGTACGCACAATGATCCATTGTTTGTGGAAGTTAGAATAAATATTATTGTAACGACAGTGAGACTTGCCATCGATTAGAGGTGAGGGGCCAAGGAAGGACATGAGGAGGAGAATGGAATAGTTGTCTTCAGCTTGTTGACTCTGCCTCCAGACTACTGCATGCACTATGAAATAACTATAGTTGTGAGACCCATCCCAAATACACGAGCTAGGCCATAAGAGTCTTACACAATCCTGAACTGGGCCCTGGATGGCTGAAGTCTAAAAACTTTCAGTAAATTAAAAACAGCTTGGGGCCTCGAAGTCCATCAGATCTTTTTCTTACTTGAGTTTTGACTTTTCCCCTTTATTTCAACTCTCTATCCCCACTTGGGAATGATGAAGCAGTTTAGTACTTTGATTTTTTTTTATCTCTGAGTCCAAATAACTGAGGAGGGTCAGCATTTAAAAAGCCACATTCACTGTACACTGTAGAACAAAATATTCCATCATTACCATTTCTTCAGCAGCAACACCACTCACATAGTTTACATAATCCGTCAGCCTAACATAGCTCAGTAATACACATCTGGCTGTAACTGTACAGGAAATGCAGACAGATTTGTTTCTGAAGAAGCAACTAGCAAGTGTTATAGAACTCGTTTTCTATATGAAAAGACAACAAATGGTAAGGCAGGCATTTCATTTTGAACTAGGGGCAGAAATTTTTACAGTTGCCTGGGAGTAACTTATTTTCATATTATTGTTTTAAGCAGCAGTAAAGTTCAGGACCTGAGGTTCTGAGGCAGCTGAGCTTACTGCAGCATCCTACTGAGCAGTAGAGTCACATACTTTCAGAGGGGAAAGCGTGCCAGTACTTGATTCATTTTGTTTCATGCATTACAATTGTGTACCTTAAAACTGGTTGAGATACATAACAAGAGCCTAAGAAAATGCCAGCATTGAACTGAAAACAGAAACCCACCCAAACCATGCTTGTGATCAGTATTCAGGGTGGCAGGGCAGTAACAGAGAAAACTGGATTCTTAAACAAATATCTGTTTCCTCCAAAACTACTTTATACAAAAATGTAACCAGGAGAAAAGAAAACAAACATGACTTCAAAGGACTTCACCATGTTTTCCATCTTTTGTTCGGCTCCATAATCTTTCAAATTTAGCAGAGATTAAAATGCAAATATTGATTTTGGTACTGGATGGTTTAAAGGTCCTTGCAGAGTTTAGGAAACAGTCTGTACATTTTCATTTCCTTTTAGCTTGGACAGCACATTATTGTCAGCGTTTCTTTTAATTGCACATCTGGAATCAGTAAAAGTGCCCAGCTGGAGAGAGCTGCTAGCTATTATTGATATCTTGCTTTTCTCCAGAGGGCTCAGAAAACTACCCTCATGAAGGAGTAATTAGGCAGGATAGTTAGTTATACGAAAGGGGGAAAATGAAATGAGAGCTATGACACTCACAAAACCGAGGATACCGGAAGTATTTTTGAACGTTACATTTTCAACAGTTTATCCATTTGTATAAAACAATACTTAGAAAAAGGCTGTGGTGCATCTTGCCACACACATTCAAGGTCTTAGAGCTTGATCCTGCCCTCAGCAATGCGCACACTGGCAAATCTGATACGTTGCTTGCATGCACAAACACTGTAGTTTAGAGAATTAACATTTTCCTTGAAAGTCAAGCCCTTAACATTAGTTTCAGTGGGAAACAATAGTTGTTGGACAAATTAGATGTCTGAAAACATATGAATCTAAAAATACATCCACAAATATGCACTAAAGACCACATTTATATGGCGTATTATGACACGTAGAGCTGGTTGGGATTTTTTTTGATGAAGTTGTTTTGGAGGAGTGCTCGTACAACTGGAGCCAGCAAGGAACAGGAAAGTGGGGATGAAAACCTCCTACCCTTAATCTTGGCCTCATGTATGGGGAAGAGGCTCTACACATCAACTGCAGAGAGGTGTGAAGTGGCCCCATGCATCTCAGTGAGAAGTTCTGGGCTGAAGAAGAAAACCATATGGAGACAAATACAGACTGAAAGTAGAGCTTTGACGATAGCTTTGAGATGTACAAACTGCTAGATTCATAGAATCGTAGGGTTAGAAGGGACCACAAGGGCCCCCTTTTCAGATGTGGGATTTGTTGTGGCTATACCATCCAAGACAGATGGCTGTCCAGCCTCCTTTTGAAAACCTCTACAGAAGGAGCTTGTACAACCTCCCTAAGCCGTCTGTTCTCTTGTCCTACAATTCTTACAGTTAGGAAGTTTTTCCTGAGATTTAATCTAAATCTGCTGTGCTATAGTTGGAACCCACTGCTTCTTGTCCTGCCCTTTGTGGCAAGAGAGAACAACTCTTCATCTTTTTTATGGCAGCCTTTCAAGTATTTGAAGACCACTATCATATCTCCCCTCAATCTCCCCATTTCCAAACTAAAACATACCCAGTTCCTTCAGCCTTTGCTCGTATGACTTGCATTCCATCCCTTCGATCATCTGTTTCTCACCTCTGGATCCTTTCCAGTTTCTCCACTTTCTTCTATACATTGGTGACCAAAACTGGACACAGTTCTCCAGCTGAGGCCTAACCAGCACCAAGTAGAACTATTACTTCCCATGACTTGCATGCTATGCCTCAATTAATGCAACCTAAAATTGAATTTGTTTTCTTTTGCAACAGCATTGCATTGCTGACTCATGCTGAGGGTGTGATCCACCACAATTCTCACATTCTGTATTTGTGCATTTGTTTTTTCTTCCCTAAGTGCAGCACCTTACATTTGTCCTTGCTGAATTTCATTTTGTTGGCTATAGCCAAGTTGTCTAGTTTATCAAGTTCCCTCTAAAATCCCTCATCTCAGTGGATGTTCTCATTCCCACCTTCCAGGATTTCAGTGCTTGTGGGCCTGTGCCATACTTGCTCTCAGCTACCCACCTCATTCTCAGCACTGTGTTTTTGGTACAATATTTCAGGCATGCATATTCTCAGCTCCCCACCCAATCTCAGTGCTGTGTTCCTGTGCTATGCAAGGAACATGCTCATTCCCATCTCCCCATCCTCATCTCAGTACTATTGGGGCATATTTTAAAAAAGGGGACAAATTAGGATTATGCATGTGGGGAAGTTTGGGGGGCAGAGGTGAAGCCCCCCTACAACACAGCTCAGACCCCATTCTTCTTCACATTTCAGCTCTACTCTAACCTCCCCTTCCTCCCTAGAGGCAGCAGCAGCAGGGAGAAGGGTGAGCCTGGAGACCCTTCCGACTCCTGTAGGCAGCATGGGGAAGTTGGGTGTTCTGGGTTCCTTCACCTGCTCAGGGAATAGTGTAGTGAAGGGGCGCCCTGGTGCCCCTCCCCTCTACTGGGTGAAACAGCCAGGAAGAGAAATTGTGGATGATAGGGGACATTTGTAGAAGAGAGCACAGATGGCTCCATTTCCCTTCCCCACAGGTAGATCACTGAAAGGGAAGATGCCCCACTTTCTCTCTGTATGGTTCTGCTGTACACTCTTCTGAGATAGCAAAGGTCCCTTTGAGGATGATCTCTCATTTGTTGAGGGACAATAGAAAAACTACTTTTTTTGGAGACTCAGTTGTTCACCAAAGCTGTAGTCACTGAACTGTGTTTTCAGAAACAGTGTTTCAGTGATCCCTGATAATAATAAAGGTTATTGTCCAGAGGGTATGCTGGCTCCACAGTTGCTGTGGCCTTGGAGGAGGAAAACACAGATCAGATCTAGTGTAACTATATACAAAGGAATACAATACCTGGTAAAGGTAGTGATTACAGGTAACAGGTTTGTTGTTTTTTACTTGGTTGTGTTTCTGCAATATGCTCTTTTTTGTTACAAAAATGTACAGAGAGTTTATAAAGTTTCTCAGCTATAATAAAAGAATAACTTGCAGGATTTTCTATCTGTGACATAATTGTAATTTTGCCAGTGATTAATCTCTATCACTCTTTCTCATTCCCCTTTTGTGTTAAGCATGAAAATTAGATGCCGTAAAATGAACGGTCATATAAAGGCCTGTAGATTTGTAGAGTCTCATGAAAAAGAATGCTATGCATAAATGATTGAACAAAAAAAAAAGTCATCTACAGGGCTGAGCTGTTAGGTAGCTACGACAACAACATACTGGCCATAAAATACTGTGTACTGAAATGAGTTATAAGAATATTGCCTGTTTCCATGGATACATTGTTCATTTGGGGCTCTATTCTGATCTTTTGGATTTGCATACATTTAGCACTGACTTGATTCATGGGTCTTGTACTGCCTCGACTGTCTGATGTTAACCATGAAGCAGGGATAGCTCCCACCTAGTGCTACCAGTGACACTAATCATCATAAAAGGTGGCAGGGGAGGAGGTGGGACCAAGATAATTCCTTCTCTTCCCTCCCATGCAGCAGACTATGGAGTTAGCTAGATGTGCTAGAGAAAGCAGGCTGCAGCAGGATCACGCAGGCTACATACACCTGTGCACCATAGAGCTATGGGAAGGATTGCATCTCATGCAGCACAATCCCTCCCTGTATCTGTCCTTGAAGCATTGTGCTTTTAATGGCACAATCTGTGGGCACATTCTAAGTGTCCGTTTTCAGATTGATTTAAGCAGCAACGTAAAGAATACAAAAAGCAAAATTCCAACTGCATTTTTTCTGTAAGGTCTCAAACCCTTTCTGAGCCATAATGATGTTAAAATGAGCTTAAATCCAGTCCATGGCTAGGATGACATCATTACTATATGTGTTAGGGTCAAGGTTCCTTCCCCACTCTGAACTCTAGGGTACAGAGGTGGGGATCCGCATGAAAAAAAACCCCTAAGCTTATTTTTACCAGCTTAGGTTAAAACTTCCCCAAGGTACAAACTATTTTATCTTTTGCTCTTGGACTTTATTGCTGCCACCACCAAGCATCTAACAAATATATAACAGAGAAAGAGCCTGCTTGGAAATGTCTTTCCCCACAAAATCCTCCCAAACCCTACACCCCCTTTCCTGGGGAAGGCTGGATAAAAATCCTCACCAGTTTGCATAGGTGAACACTGACCCAAACCATTGGATCTTAAAAACAATGAAAAAGCAATCAGGTTCTTAAAAGAAGAATTTTAATTGAAGAAAAAAAGTAAAGAATCACCTCTGTAAAATCAGGATGGTAAATACCTTACAGGGTAATCAGATTCAAAACATAGAGAATCCCTCTAGGCAAAACCTTAAGTTACAAAAAGACACAAAACCAGGAATATACATTCCATTCAGCACAGCTTATTTTATCAGCCATTTAAACAAAGCAGAATCTAACGCATATCTAGCTGGATTACTTACTAAGTTCTAATACGCCATTCCTTTTCTGTTCCTGGCAAAAGCATCACACAGACAGAGAGAACCTTTGTTTCTCCCCCTCCCCACCAGCTTTGAAAGTATCTTGTCTCCTAATTGGTCATTTTGGTCAGGTGCCAGCAAGGTTATCCTAGCTTCTTAACCCTTTACAGGTGAAAGGGTTTTTCCTCTGGCCAGGAGGGATTTAAAGGTGTTTACCCTTCCCTTTATATTTATGACAGTTAGCATTTCAGATTCAATTACACAGTTGTCAAGGTTAAGTACAACTCAGTGATAATGTGGCCTTCAACTGCAAACTGCAGCTGATTATCAGCCCCCAAAATACCATACCGTTTTGCAGAAGGGCTATGAAATAAGTATTGAAGTATTTCTAAGATGTGAGGGCTCAGTTCAACATCTACTGAAATCTTCTCATTGACTTCATTGGGAGTTGGATCTGCTTCTAAGCCATGGATGGCTAGCAGTGGTTGGGGGTAAGTGGTAGGAGAATTCCTACATGCACACAGGATGCTTTGATTTTCCCAGCGAAATGCTGGGACATGTGGCACATGTGGGAGAAGGGTGTTATGGGAGCCAGGAGAGGCATTTGGCAGGGTTCTGAAAGCTGGGGAGGGGAGAGAAAAGGATGCTTACTGCTCCCAGCACGCACCTAACGACTCAGAAACTTCCCTTGACAGCTACTCGCAATCATCATACTCAGACCCAAACTTTTGCCCACCAACATGTGGTCACCCAACACCCAGTCTTCTCACTTGGTCTCTCAGTCAGCATTATCTTCTCACCCAAATACCATCAACTATTCATCCTCACCCAGTCTCCAGCCCGGTCTCTCACCTCTGCTTACAAACTCTCACTCTATTTGTCTCTTCTGAACCAACCTTCTACCTCTCTCCCTTACCCACCATTTTCTACAAGACCACCTCCACCAGCTCCCTCCAGTCCCACTGCTGGCACAAGACCCTGTCTCCCACCCCTGCCAGTTGTCTGCTAGTAATCACATTCTAACACCCTACACTCTCTCCACTTCTTTATTGTGACTCTCCACATCCCCCTCCACTTCTTCCTGAACACAGAGTATCTCCACTACACCGCTCAGCTGCCTCCATTCAGTTCCCAGCTACAACCAAACCTAGTCTCCCTCAACACCATTTCCTCTGGCATGAAAGGCCATTTTGAATAAATTGGGGGAAATATCAGCTAAAAATAATACATACTTATATAATTGAGACCAAGGGTAGATTTAAAAATACATTTTCAATCTAGAATTATTGGTCTCTGATATTTGGTATTTTTATAATATATTATTTTGTTTTCCCTCAATTATTTCTTTATTTAAAGCCTTTCATCTGAACTCTGTTTAACATCTGCTAATGCATCATGCATGTTCAGCCACAATTTGCAAAGGAAGGCTGATTGTACAGTATCAAGGTAAAGGGAAGCATCATAACTGTTTGTTTCTTCCATTCACCTTCCTGGTTATGAAGATGAATCTCTTTATATTGGGACATTTTGAGGTGCGCCTTAACAAGACATACAGGGGGACAAACTTTCAAGACCTTTTACAATCTATTAGTTTTGTATAGTTTGTGCCAATGGTAGCCTCCAGACTAAATTCACACACAACTAGAGATGAGCCTTAGATACAAATTATGGATCTGGACTGACACACCCCCAGATGTTCAAGGTTGTTCAAATCCAAGATTTAAGTTTGGTCCATTATGTAGGTAGTGACTAGCTGCAAACCTCAAATCTGGATTTAGCCAAGTTTTGGTTCATCCAAAGAGTTTTAGTTCATCCCATCACTACACACCAAATGCCAGGAATTCATATGATGGTCTTATATTAAATTTGTTATATGCATTTTACACAGGAAAATTCAAGAAACATTGCTATATCATTACTATAACTCCATGAGAGCAATCATTTAATGTCCATGGTGTAGTGAGACCTCAATTAATAAATTGAACTCATTGACTAAATAAGACTTCTTAGTATGCATGAAGTTATTTTTACTTACATTTAAAATACAGGTTTCAGAGTAGCAGCCGTGTTAGTTTGTATTCGCAAAAAAGAAAAGGACTAACAAATTTATTTGAGCATAAGCTTTCGTGAGCTACAGCTCACTCATTGGATGCATTCAGTGGAAAATACAGTGTGGAGATTTATATACAGAGAGAACATGAACACTGTAACACCCATTGTTTCATGTTCTCTATGTATATAAATCTCCCCACTGTATTTTCCACTGAATGCATCCGATGAAGTGAGCTGTAGCTCACGAAAGCTTATGCTCAAATAAATTTGTTAGTCTCTAAGGTGCCACAAGTACTCCTGTTATTTAAAATACAGCTAAGAATCAGGATGTGTGTGTGTACGTGAGTGCATGCATGTGTGCACGATTTAACAAACCAATTAGATATCAAGTTGCTGGGCAACTGAAGGGGATGAATTTTCCTTTGTAAAAATAATGAAGTTGCTGGTTTAAATATATATTTCTGTTAGGGAAAGCTGGAGAGTGTGTCTGAGACACAAAACTGAATCTTATCCAAAACTCTTCGAACACATGGAAAGTCGTTTCATTTTTGATTTAGGTCAGGAAATGGACGGTGGTTCATATCAGTTTTTTATAAAGACCAAACCGGATTTCTAGTTCCCAACTATACAGCATTATACTAATATTATGTGGAGTTTTCCCAAATGGAGTTTGGTTTTTAGGATGTTTGACACTTTGCTTAAATATATGCTAGAACAATTTTTACATTGATGCTGCAAACATGAACTCATGCTTGATCCAAAGTCAATGGGAGTCTTTCTGGTAACTTCAGTGAGTATTTGATCAGGTCCTAAAGTATATTGGCACCTTAACACCTTTAAAAATCAAGCCTTTACTCTGTACTAAAGTGAGAGGCCTCAGTGAAGGTGTAGCGACCCCACTGACAATGCACTACTCACATAAGTAAAGTTGATACTTAGAATACTTGTAAGAGTCTTAGTCCAGGTCCTGGTTGGTGGGTAGAGAAGCCCAGCTAAAGCTACATGGCTTTAATTTTCCAGGTGAACTATAAGGCTGTTACATTTCATGCATATCTTCATAAATGTGCATCTGAGTTTAGTTATATAATGGGCTTTCATTTCAAAAAGTTAACAGTGAAACTTACAAAAGAGATTGACCCATTCTAAAGCAATGCCTTGCCTTGTAGTACGGTGCATTGTATATGCACGTATGCATCTATCAAAGGAGATTGGCCTTGGTTGCAAAGTTCCTGTCCCACACTGTGTGGCTTCGTAAGGAAATGAAGGTTTCTGTGAACTATCTTTTGGACAACGGAAGAAACAGTAAAGACCATGACAGTGTTCTTACTGGGCTGAGGTGATGTCCTGAGGAAGGAAGTCAAGAGTCAGTTGGGAGCTTTGGCTATTTCCACATTGCCAGGATTTTCACATCAAATCATTGGAACTGTGTTAGGGAAAATATAGATAGAGCTAAATGTGCACAAACCCTCGGAAGGTACAAAATTTGTGGTTACTGAAGTACAATAGCTGCAGGAAATAATATCACAGAATGATATTAGTAAAAAAGTGAGCAAAGCTCAGTAATAAACTAAGAACAGAGACAGGTTTTTATTTGGAAACATTAGGAGAATGTCTAGAAGTGGTGATTTTGCTGCACCTACTTACTTCAGCAGAGACAGGAAGCACAGCTGGAGTTTCTGAGAGTTTTAAATACTCCTTCCAGTTCAGAAGGACAGAAGAGCTGTGGGAAAAATTTGCTATACTTTTTTATTTTCATTTTCTTATTCCTATGCTCTTCCTGGTTTCAAACAGGACTAGAGGGGGAAGTACCAAAATACCCTGAGAAAGCATGTTCTCATGAGATCTCTAGCCCAACCACTACATCCAGATTTGGATCTGAATATCAGGATACTTAAACAAATTATAGTGCTACAACTTTTAACGTCACTCATTTCTAATAAAGTAATTCCTGTGAGTTGCAGATTAAGTCAATACTGCCAGGTTGCAGCGTTGAAAAATCAGTGTGTTTTGTGTCTGTATGTACTGCTTTGGGACTGGTACATTTGCTAATGATTAGAAAAACAGAGCAGGGACACCATGAGGAAAATACTAGGGTCCTACCAAGTACAGAAGTTCAGCTATAATGTGGTCTTTTCAAATCCAGGATGCAATCCAGTAAATGCTTATTTATGTAAGAAGTCTTTACTCAAGTGAATAGTGTTATGCAGTCAATAGTTGTGGGATCAAACTCCTATTTGGCTCACTTAAAAAACAAAAATCAGACAAACAGAAGAAGAAAAGTGAAGTAAAAATGTAGCATTATAAAGACCTGGTTATAAAACAGAAATTCTGGGAAAGGCATTTTATTTTATATCAGGTTTTGGGGGGCTTTTGAGCCTAGTTACAATGGATCAGATCATTTTAAATAAGAGTGGCCCCATTCCTGCAAACCCTCACTCCCACGAGGTCAGATTCTGATATCCTAACTCACAATGAATAGTAATGACATTGAAATCAATGGGACTTGGCATGGGGAAAGCTGCTACTCACCAGGAGTAATGGGACAGAATCTGTTACCCTACATAGAGCTGGGTGAAACTTTTCAGACAAAAAAAATGCAGTTTCAGTTAATCTAAAACTATTTGTGAATTTGACACTAATAGTTTTGGCCATTCACAAAATGGCTGGAGGCAGAGGAGGTGGAGGGATTGGTGCTGCAACCTCTCTATCTCCCCCATAACCTTCACCCCAGCACTTAGGGCACTCATCAGCGATGTGGGGGGATCCAGATTCAAATCTCTGCTCTGGAACAGACGCCAAATGTATTCTTTCAATTTACCAAACATTCATATTTAGTTCAACCTGAACTAATTCACCCCCCCACCAATGTTTAGGAACTGCCCTGGAATGAAAAACATCAGTTATTCCCCCAGCTCTAACCATTAGTTGTTTCAATGAATAGAAGAAGAGTTTACAGGATCTAGCCTATATGTGCAAATAGGTTTGAATAAAAATTCTATTGCTAAGAGAAGAAATAATAAGACATTTATAACATCCCCCCCTCAGGATATGGGTATATATTTTTATTCCCATTTTACTCCTGGAGAAATGAGGCACAAATATTAAGTGATCCACCGAGATTCACTGACTGGAATAGAACCTTTCCTGTGAAGACTGTCTTCACTAGGAATGACATTTTTCATAGTATTTACTAACACAAAGGAGCCTGTACAACATATGAATTGTCTAGTAAAGTAAATGTAGCTGCAATAAAAGGGGTTGAAAATAACATTTACATAAAAATGCTCTATTTGATATATTACTTCTAATAATGATGGCAAGTAAAATGGGACTTCTCCCACGCTTATATTTAAGCACATGCTTAAGTGCTTTTCTGGATCAGGGCCATAAATAGTCAGAATGTAAATGGTGCCTTTTTTAAAATTATAATTTAATTTGGGGCATTGCCCATGCTGTTCAGTGCTTTTCAGCCCTTTGGCACACCAGCTGTCAAAGATTCTTGAAAGATTTGTTGGGCTGTTTTCAAAGATGTCATTAAAATTAATCCCATGGAATCACCTCCCTTTCTCCTTTCTTCCAAACATTAACCACTGTCTCCAGTTCAAGACCTCAAGTTCATAAAAATAATACTGAGCATTTTATAAAACCCTTTAAAATCCTTGTCAAAGGTAAACTGGAGAGATTAAAAAAGTGATACCTTTCCAATGCTCTGGATTTTGTAGGATAGTTTATAGGATAGTTTTGTAATATGGACTACTACTGGCAAACAGTTTAAGGAAACTGAGTTTATCTTTTCTTGGATGGTTGGATTAGAAGAGATAAAAGCGGCAAAGAAATTGTTTATCTTTGTTGTAATTTAGTATGAGAAGCAATAAGAGACATTACTAGACTTGCAGTGGAGTACAGAACCACAAGGGACTTAAAGTAGGATTAAAATAACACAGCTAATTAATTGTAACAGCTGACTTCAGTGCAGAATTTGGAACACCACATTAGAGTAATTCCCTAGTTTTAATATCCTGGGGGGCACACTTTCTGAAACACAACAATATACAAAAGACACTCACCAGGTGGTTAAGAATATCTTAAATAACAGTTCTTGGCAGAGATCCATATAAAATCTAGGTACCAACAGCCACAGATATTGTTAATGAGCATCAGCTGCAATGTATTGTACCGATAGTGTGAACTGCTGACTCAAATGAGAGAATGCTGCATTATGATGGAAAAGATCCACAGCACACAGCTCACTAGAAATACAACGGATATTGGATGATGTGCTCTAACAGTCATACTATTTTCAGTTTGAAGACATTTGTATTTAAAAGTAGTTGCAGGTCTAATTACACACACTTCTGAGCATACATGTGCATACAGGAAAACATTTGGATATAAAAGTGTAGACATGAAACCTAACAGGAAAGTTCAGTCCTCAGATCTGCACAGCAGATCTCAGTTCCAATAGTCATGGAATCATATAAACTAGACAGTAAAATATACTCTTAGGTTATCAAATCCATCATAATACCAGTGCAGGTCAGATCTGTGCAGCATATTTCTAATGTTTTGGCAAGTGCAGGGGCAAAATTCTCAAGTGATGGGGCTTTTACCACTTCCCTTGGGAGATTATTCTGCAGCAAACTACATCTCACATATTTCTAGAGTAGCAGAAATTCTTCTATTTTTTTTGTTAATTAAAAAGTCTTGTTTTCTAATATGAAATGTTCCATGAAATATTATTAAAATTGTCAAAATATTGTTTTTCACAAATATGTACCTTCTTAATACTTTATTATTTTATCAAAAACATTACTGAAAAAATATTGAAATGTTTACTGAATGTTTTGTTTCTGCACTTTCCATAAGCAAAAAGTTTCTATAGCCATTTTGATGTTTTTCAATGATTTCGCAAAAAATAGATGCTAAACGATTGCCAAAAAGTTTAAAAAGCAAAAATTGGGTCTAGTTCAAACACTTGAAATGGAAACAACCCTGAAATTACAATAGAACCTCAAAGATTCAAACCCCAGAGTTACGGACTGACCAGTCAACCGGACACCATGTGAAACCGGAAGTAACCAATCAGGGAGTTGCAGAGACACACACACACAAAAAAAGCCATGCAAATGCTGTACTGTGCCTGTATTGCATCTTAAAGGAGGCACATTTGGGCTGTCTGTCCCCATCCCCACACGGAGGGCAGCCACTTACAGCAAGATGCTGGGACTGTCAGCCCAAGGCAGCTGGAGCCAGCAGAGCAGGAACTGTTCTGGGGTCTGCTCCATTTTCACTCCTCACCCTCCCAGCAGTGGGATACATTGTTTTTACTCCCTCCTTCGCCTGGGAGGAGAGCACACTGTTTTCACACACAGACACCACTGGGAGGAGGGGGACAAGCTTGCAAACTCATGGAGTTGCTGAATAGGGAACTCAGCTGCTGCTGAAACCTGGCCGGGAGTATCAGCTGCTGGATCTGGAGCCTGAACTGCGCTTTGTTCAGAGTTACGGACAGAGTTATGGACAACCTCCATTCCTGAGGTTAACCATGAAGCAGGTGGTTCTGTTATGTGGTGTGTGGTTGCTGGTGAGTATTTGCTTCAGATCGGGGGGCTGTCTGTAAGCAAGGACTGCCTTGTCTCCCAAGATCTGTGAGAGTGATGGATTGTCCTTCAGGATAGGTTGTAGATCCTTGATGATGCGTTGGAGAGGTTTTAGTTGGGGGCTGAAGGTGACGGCTAGTGGCTTTGTTATTTTCTTTGTCGGGCCTGTCCTGTAGTAGGTGACTTCTGGGTACTCTTCTGGCTCTGTCAATCTGTTTCTTCACTTCAGCAGGTGGGTATTGTAGTTGTAAGAGTGCTTGATAGAGATCTTGTCTGTGTTTGTCTGCTCACCAGCAACCACACACCACACAACAGAACCACTAACCCAGGAACCTATCCTTGCAACAAAGCCCGTTGCCAACTGTGTCCACATATCTATTCAGGGGACACCATCATAGGGCCTAATCACATCAGCCACACCATCAGAGGCTCATTCACCTGCACATCTACCAATGTGATATATGCCATCATGTGCCAGCAATGCCCCTCTGCCATGTACTTTGGTCAAACTGGACAGTCTCTATGTAAAAGAATAAATGGACACAAATCAGATGTGAAAAATTATAACATTCAAAAACCAGTTGGAGACACTTCAATCTCTCTGGTCACTCGATTACAGACCTAAAAGTGGCAATACTTCAACAAAAAAACTTCAAAAACAGACTCCAATGAAAGACTGCTGAATTGGAATTAATTTGCAAACTGGATACAATTAACGTAGGCTTGAATAGAGAGTGGGAGTGGATGGGTCATTACACAAAGTAAAACTATTTCCCCATGTTTATCCCCCCAACCCCACTCCCCACTGTTCCTCAGACGTTCTTGTCAACTGCTGGAAATGACCCACCTTGATTATCACTACAAAAGGTTCATCCCCCCACCCCACCCCCGCTCTCCTGCTGGTAATAGCTCACCTTAAGTGATCACTCTGGTTACAGTGTGTGTGGTAACACCCATTGCTTCATGTTCTCTATGTATATAAATCTCCCCACTGTATTTTCCTCTGAATGCATCTGATGAAATGAGCTGTAGCTCACGAAAGCTTATGCTCAAATAAGTGTGTTAGTCTCTAAGGTGCCACAAGTACTCCTTTTGTTTTTGCGAATACAGACTAACATGGCTGCTACTCTGAAACCTGTCATTAAAGTACATGACCACCTTTTCCTCTCTTCATTTACATTTACAGTGTATGGCTTCCTTCATGTTGAAGTGGATTCCATTATATATATATAGGGTTACAGTTTGGTTCAATGGTTTGGTTCGATGGCTCTTGTCACTCCTACTATAAAAAGTGTTCCAGCACCTCTGTTTGTTGGTTGAAGTGGCTTTGACAAATTTCTCATGTAGAAAAAAATTGGAAAATAAAAGTTTCAAAGTTGTTGAAATGTTTCACTTTGACATTTTTCAGTGAAAAATTGTGGTTTAACAGTTCAACATGACATTTCATTTCAACATTTAAGCTAATAATTGTAAAAAGTAAATAAAAATGGTCAAAATTGAAACAAAACTTTTCACAATTATTGAAATGAAACATTTTGATTAACTCAAACCAAATTTTGTTTAGATTTTCAGTTTGCGATTTTTTTTTTTAGATTAACTTAAAGCTTGAAATGTTTTGAAATGTTGAAAGTTTTCAAAATCTCAAACTTTTGTGGGATGGGAAACTATTTCCCATCCAGCTCTGCTTACAGTGGGCCATATTTTTCCTGTTAGTGCAAAATTCAGAAATTCATTTTAAAATCTAGCCTGTTTGGATAATTAGTATTGGTCCAGAAGAGGCAAGGGTCATGGCCTCAGACCTGTGCAGAATTCAGGGATCCATGTGGTACTGGAGAAGTGTGTGTCATGGCTATCTGTCAACATGGTGCCTTGCAGCCCCCTCCTCCCTAGCAGAATCGTCAGCTTAGTGTATTCCTGACTATTTGGCCAAAACTGGATCTGTAGCTCATCTCTACAGTGGGCTGAGGCAGCAACCCAGATCTAAACATCATCAAAGCCTGGGGAAGTTCAGATGTGGGTCTAGATGTGAACTTTCTCACTCAAGCCAATCTTTAATTAAAAGGATGATGGCACTGGGTTACAATAAAACTGGAAGACGAGGTTCAGTAGCCTCCTATCAGAGAAAGAAATGGATAGAAAAGAAACATTTCAGGTGGTGTGTATGGTGAGCAAGTGTTCTTTAGTTCTGTTCTCAATCCAGATAAGGAATGAATAACTTCAGCACATGGCTGAACCCACAGAGCAACAGACTTGTAATGGCACTTGTCGAACAGAGTGATCTTTGATAGTGACCCTGTACTGCCACATAAGAAGGGTGACTTAGCAGCAGCTGCAGGGTGTTTAAAATGCCGCCGAAAGCTTAAAACAGCTCCAACATCAGAGGACAAAGCTGGGACTCGCTTAATGTGCTTTTTCAATTGTACATTTCTCAGGCCTCCAAGATAACAAGCTGAGAAGACAATGTCTCTTTGTGCTTTCTTGGAATCCTGACGATCAAGGGTCAAGACCATATGTGGATCAGAAAGCACATGTAGGTTTCTCCTGAGATTCTGCCCTTAGGACTGGAATGGCAAATATTTGCTAAGAGGAACTCCCCTCTCACTTTCCCTTTAGTTTATTCATTAACAAAATTACTTTAAAAATGTAAAAGGTAAACTGTTTTTTTTCCCCTTCAAGATGGGTCTTCACTAACTGTGGGGAAAAATCATCTCTTACCATACAGAGTGGGAACATATCAAGCTTCCATAAGAAACGAGTAGCTATGAACTCAAATATCAGCAAAACCTGAAGAGGTAGGGCTGCCTCCAAACCCTGAGAACCAAACTACAGAGCTAGGTTCACCACCTGATCCTGGCAGATTTTGCACAGTCCTACCTTCTCTGCCCTGTGACAATCCTCTTTTCTAGAGGACAGGCCGTTGAATAGGAACATTTCTTTTTCCAAAGGCAAGGTAGTAGTGTGATGTTCAGCCAGTGGAGTGAGCTGGTGCTCCTGAAGCTCACTACAAAGCAGAGCCAGCCCCCAAAGCTCAGAGCACTGAGGTGGTATTTAGCTTCCAGTACTGTTTTGGGCTTATCTCTGGGGTTTACAGTCAGATTCCGCCAGCTTATCTCCCTATATAGTCCAATTAAAATCAGGAGGACTCATTGCAGGATAAGTGCCTACTCAGTGGGTAACGGTGGTGAAGTTTGCATGTAGGTCAACAAAAAAAAATACTTGGATGTATCTAGAGTGCATTAGTAAGTCTAATAAAGACTACAGACATAATTGTTAGGGATGCCATTTGTTTTTTGTGGATTTGCATTAACTCACTTTTCAAAGGTGACAGCAGCAGTGAATTCTTTGAAAATATTTGGGAGGTTTTGGAAAGGCATTCTATGGATATGGGAGGCATGGGATGGTTGAGGGCCCAGAGAGAGGAGATAGAGAAAAATGAGAACGATGAGGCACACAATATGTAGATTCATACATGTCAGATCTATATACACATCTGTGTTTTTAATGGAAAATCTGGCCAATGCATTGCTTTTGTGAAGAAACCCACATGGTATCTGTCACTACTAAGAGCAATACATTAGATGGGAAAGAATGACAGACCCAAACTTGATATCATCCGAAGAATAAATACATGTATATCTAGAAACACATTGCACAGATTGTTTTGCTTCAGAAAACATTCTGAGCCAACCTTCAAAATTCCATTAGCTAAATCCTACCTAAACATGCATACAACATCACATGAAATTTAAGAAGTCGACTAGGATATCATTATAAAAGATGCATTGTGTCGGAAGGAATTTAGAAACTGCTTTCCTCTCCTATTAACTTTTAAAATTATTTATACCATATAAAATTGCATCAGTCACACAAAGAACACTAGAACAAATAAAAGGGAATTCTATTTCATGCAGTACATACTGTAGTCACTCTGTGGAATTCAACAGTGCAGGAGGCCATCAAGTCAAATATTGTGGCTGGGCATTTTTGGGATAGTTTAATAAGAATAATATGTCAATATGGGATGATAAGAAATATCATGTCATGCTCCTAGGCACAACTTGAAGAGATCAAGGAGGAATTTCTTTAGCCCTGTGTACAATATTCTACAATTGATTATGTCCATTAAAATAGAGTTTGTGGAACGTGTGTTTCTTTAAATTACTAAGTGCTCTTCTCTTTTGGAGGAGAGTTATAGGACTTGATGGACCCATGGCCTGATCCAGTGAGGAAAATCCAGTGCACTTTTATTCTTAGTCCTGCAGGAGCCATAATGCTGGGCAACCTGAGACTCGGATGGGAATGGGAACAGAAAAAGGAACAGGCTGGGGCAGGGTTTACAGCAAGGTCTGTCATAGCAGCCGGGAAGGGATCTGTTCAGTTGTACAGACAGCTTCCTGGTGTTCCCTCCAGGTTTAAGTAGAGTGCCTGGACCAATCAGGAATCCCACGAGCACTGCCAATCAGGCTCTCTGTGGGCAGCACATTCTGTGGAGCTTGGGCCCACAAGGCTCAGAGACTGTCAGTCACTGCTGTACCAGAGCTGCTGGGTGACAGTGTGGATGCAGCAGTTGCTCAGGGACCGGCAGAACTAACTGCTACATTTCTGTAAGGAGCCACACAGGTGAGTATTCTTTCCTCCCTGGCCCCATTCTGTGGGTTTGTCCATACGACAGGATGAACTGGGAGTACAGTTTATTAAAATTAACCTCTCCTCCCCCCCCACACACACAAACACACCCCTCGCCTTCAGTTCCAGGTTTTTGCTTGCATCAGATGTTGGTTAAAGCAGGCTGGGTGAGCTGAGAATGTATGGAAAAATATCAGTAAATAACCTTTACTTCACCCCCTGGAAGGAAGTAAAGAAAATAATTCTCCCTTCCTTTGACAAGAAGTTATTAGATAGAGGAAGGAAATGAGTTCAGATTGTCACCTGCTCTGCACAATCCAAGAGATTCAGTTAAAGCCATGTCAGTTCCAAACCACTGAGGGGAGGGGTAGGGGGGAACAAAACATCTGTGACAGATGCTTGAAATGAACTGGGATGAGAAATCAGACTTGTGCATTCTCTAGTGCATAGTGAATGTTTCAAAACAGGCTGCTGGGGGAGCTCACTACAGGCCTGATCTCGCAGGGACGTATACCTTCAGTGCACACAGATGCCGATCACATTGCTCAGCACATCACAGGAGGCACTGAGCATCTTGCAGCAAAATCCTGATTCCATCAACCATACTGGGAGTTTTACCATTGACTTCACTGGAGCCAGGATTTCACCCTCTGTCTCTTTTGGAAGACAATTAGTTTTGCTCACGTGCAATGGTATCATCGTTTACTTCTCATGATCCTAGGGATTTGTTCCACAAAATGTCAAGCTATGCAGTTTTGGCCATAAAGCCTCCCCAACTGAGATTTCTACAGTTTTAAGTGTGATTCAGAAACCGAATGCTTCCACACTGTGCCCACGTAACAGACTTCAGGCTTTGGCAGAACCCCCAGATTAGTGCAGCACATGAAGTTGTCCTCACGCCCCCCCCCGGTCCACACACTCCCCACTTGTGCCTGTATATATGAAAATTGGCCGACACCCTGCATGGACTACTGACTGCCTTCAATGTGTGCTGAGAGAAGAATAACGTTAGCACACTCAGGGAATGCTCTCTGAGATATTGTCAAAACACTTTTACAGCAAATGAAACAATCGCCCTTAAAGGGAAACATATGTTTCTGGAAAAAAGAAAAGGAGTACTTGTGGCACCTTAGAGACTAACCAATTTATTTGAGCATGAGCTTTCGTGAGCTATAGCTCACTTCATTGGATGCATACTGTGGAAAGTGTAGAAGATATTTTTATACACACAAAGCATGAAAAAATACCTCCCCCCACCCCACTCTCCTGCTGGTAATAGCTTATCTAAAGTGACCACTCTCCTTACAATGTGTATGATAATCAAGGTGGGCCATTTCCAGCACAAATCCAGGGTTTAACAAGAACGTCTGGGGGGGGGGGGAGGAAAAAACAAGGGGAAATAGGTTACCTTGCATAATGACTTAGCCGCTCCCAGTCTCTATTCAAGCCTAAGTTAATTGTATCCAATTTGCAAATGAATTCCAATTCAACAGTTTCTCGCTGGAGTCTGGATTTGAAGTTTTTTTGTTGTAATATCACAACTTTCATGTCTATAATCGCGTGACCAGAGAGATTGAAGTGTTCTCCGACTGGTTTATGAATGTTATAATTCTTGACATCTGATTTGTGTCCATTTATTCTTTTACGTAGAGACTGTCCAGTTTGACCAATGTAGATGGCAGAGGGGCATTGCTGGCACATGATGGCATATATCACATTGGTGGAGGTGCAGGTGAACGAGCCTCTGATAGTGTGGCTGATGTTATTTGGCCCTGTGATGGTGTCACCTGAATAGATATGTGGGCACAGTTGGCAACGGGCTTTGTTGCAAGGATAGGTTCCTGGGTTAGTGGTTCTGTTGTGTGGTATGTGGTTGCTGGTGAGTATTTGCTTCAGGTTGGGGGGCTGTCTGTAGGCAAGGACTGGCCTGCCTCCCAAGATTTGTGAGAGTGTTGGGTCATCCTTCAGGATAGGTTGTAGATCCTTAATAATGCGTTGGAGGGGTTTTAGTTGGGGGCTGAAGGTGACGGCTAGTGGTGTTCTGTTATTTTCTTTGTTAGGCCTGTCCTGTAGTAGGTGACTTCTGGGAACTCTTCTGGCTCTATCAATCTGTTTCTTCACTTCCGCAGGTGGGTATTGTAGTTGTAAGAATGCTTGATAGAGATCTTGTAGGTGTTTGTCTCTGTCTGAGGGGTTGGAGCAAATGCGGTTGTATCGCAAAGCTTGGCTGTACATAATGGATCGTGTGGTGTGGTCAGGGTGAAAGTTGGAGGCATGTAGGTAGGAATAGCTGTCAGTAGGTTTCCGGTATAGGGTGGTGTTTATGTGACCATCATTTATTAGCACTGTAGTGTCCAGGAAATGGATCTCTTGTGTGGACTGGACCAGGCTGAGGTTGATGGTGGGATGGAAATTGTTATTACCAGCAGGAGAGTGGGGTGGGGGGAGAGAAAATCTTTTGTAGTGGTAAACACCCATTTTTTCATGCTTTGTGTGTATAAAAAGATCTTCTATACTTTCCACAGTATGCATCCGATGAAGTGAGCTGTAGCTCATGAAAGCTTATGCTCAAATAAATTGGTTAGTCTCTAAAGTGCCACAAGTACTCCTTTTCTTTTTGCGAATACAGACTAACACGGCTGTTACTCTGAAACCTGTCATTATGCAAGGCACTGCATTTAGCCGTATGGAGTGGAAATCTACAAACTGCAGATGTCAAGAATTATAACATTCATAAACCAGTCGGAGAACACTTCAATCTCTCTGGTCACGCGATTATAGACATGAAAGTTGTGATATTACAACAAAAAAACTTCAAATCCAGACTCCAGCGAGAGACTGTTGAATTGGAATTCATTTGCAAATTGGATACAATTAACTTAGGCTTGAATAGAGACTGGGAGCGGCTAAGTCATTATGCAAGGTAACCTATTTCCTCTTGTTTTTTCCTACGCCCCCCCCCCCCAGACATTCTTATTAAACCCTGGATTTGTGCTGGAAATGGCCCACCTTGATTATCATACACATTGTAAGGAGAGTGGTCACTTTAGATAAGCTATTACCAACAGGAGAGTGGGTTTGTGTGTGTGTGGGGGGGGGGGGGGGGGGAGAAAACCTGGATTTGTGCTGGAAATGGCCCAACTTGATTATCATGCACATTGTAAGGAGAGTGATCACTTTAGATAAGCTATTACCAGCAGGAGAGTGGGGTGGGGGGAGGTATTTTTTCATGCTTTGTGTGTATAAAAATATCTTCTACACTTTCCACAGTATGCATCCGATGAAGTGAGCTATAGCTCATGAAAGCTTATGCTCAAATAAATTGGTTAGTCTCTAAGGTGCCACAAGTACTCCTTTTCTTTTTGCGAATATAGACTAACATGGCTGTTACTCTGAAATATGTTTCTTGTTCATTCCTGTCTGCATAGAGGATTTCTCAATTAGCTAAAGGGGCATGGGTGGCAAGCTAGTATTTTAATGTACCTTAAACATGTACTTATTTTTGAGAACTACTGGATTACATGACTTCTCTCTCTTTTTTTTTAAAGTGGTCTGTAGCATCAAATAGATACATGGCAAAAATCCCCACTCAGTGCCAGAGGGAACTGTGATCTAGAATAAAGCAAAGAAGGAGGTGTTCCTTGCAAGCACAGTTGGGGAAAATAACTCTTCCTTCCTGCACCTGCACACACTTTGCTTGTGGAAAGGCAACAGAAGGAAATTAACAAGCATGAGAAATGGAAAAGCAGGCTTGCACTTTATGAGTGCTCACTGGGTAAACAAGAAGGAGGTATGATATGTGGCTTGCTAATCTAGACAGTCTTCCTTTTGCAGGGTGTTTTACCTTTTACAGCATAATACATGTCACAGCATTCCATGGTTACAAGACAGAGGGAACAACTTATTTTTACAGGAAATTATATTTCAACTGGAAAATGCCAATACAAAGCCATAAAGAATCAAGTCAAACATGATCAGGACCATAAAGTTAAGCACAGCCTTTGTGTCTCTATTTTATGGGTGCAATGTTTGTGTTGTCCACCTCTGTAAGTCTCTGGAAGGGATAGTCTGGAGCAGTTTTGGGGGCTGATGCAAGTCCCGTTGAAGTTAATGAGAGTCTTTTCATAGATCATAATTGATTGTTAGATCAAGCCCTTTGCGTTTAGGGGATTACTAGAACTGTCATTACATTCAACTCTTCTGCAAGGGTGTAAGTGGGGACAGGCTCCTTGCAATGCATGCAGGTTGAGTCAGAATCACATCTGATGTCTGTTTTCCCCTCAACTAGTTTCTAGGAATAAGAAATACTGGAATTTCTGAAAGCTAGAAAGTGTCCATTGCTGCAACAAGCCATATTCACTGGGAAAATAGTGAACTATCGCTTCAAGTAAATTCAGTTTTACCAGAGGGTAGAATTTTATTAATTTTCTATAGACATCTAAGTGAGCCAATTATGAAGTTTTTTGTGGCAACCCACAGCATATTATAATGCATACCCATATGTTATTAAAGCAAAAATAAGGCAAGAAAACAAATAAGTAAAACTTGTTCCTTTTGATAATTCTTGGCATAAGCTTCTGTCAGAATTTGTATTACAGTACTTGGAAGCTGCAGATAACTTAAAAGCTGGGAGATGTGAAAATGGAATATGGGTATCTGTAAAAAACTATGTTCACATGTGAATTGTAGCTTATTGAAACATCTAAATACGGTTGGGCTTTACACAGGTTTTTTTGCAAAGCCTGTTCTCCGTGAAGATAAAAACCAACTGTGTGCTGTTAAGATGTTATTAACCCCTGGAGTACCATGTTTTGAACACACTCCAGAGATGCAAAGATTCCTGGGAAACTTCAATAGACCATGACAGCTTTCAAGTGTTGATGTTGCTTTAAGTGCAAAGTATTCCTAGGGTACTGAGGTAGTTGAATTCTTCTCACAGGGGAAGGGTCAGTTTCTTGAATTGATGAAGATGAGTAAATCTGTTAGGTATGTTCTTGTAACCCTCTTGACTTCAGAGACCCCCCGCCCCAAATGACATTAAGCTGGCTTCACATATTAAATAATGTTTCTTGTGAGTGCTTGTGAAAGCTGAGCTGAGGATTCTCCAAAAATAGAGAGGTCACCTGATGTGAACTGTACATTCTTTCAATGAGAAATAAAGCACTTCCAGAACTATCGGCATCTACTGTTCCAAAGCTGCATGGTTGAACCGTTGTTGCCAGGATTTAAGGTGCTTAAATGAAGCATTCTTTGCCACTGAATTTGCAGATGTGGCTACTACAAACCCAGCTTCCTTGTTTTAATCTCATTCAGGATTGTACTATGGCGTGGTCAAATAAATTTGGGGCCCAGTACTAGAATGGAGTGAAATTAATTTGATGAAAAATGTACATTTGGGTCAAATAAATCTGTTTCCAGATTTCTTTTGCTTTTATTTTAAACTAAAAAACAAAAACAAAAACAAAACAAAAACCACCCACAGTTAAAAATGCCTGGAAGAAAAACAAAACATTTGTCCTGACATGATTTTTCTGACTTTTAGATTTGTCAAAAATTCTGAAAAATATTAGTTTCAAGTGGACCCAAAATGATTTTCTAAAAATATTTTTGAAACTGCCAGCAAGGCAGAAAACAGTTATTTGTTCAGCTTTGCTCAGTTGTGGCAGAGTTGGCTTTTCCAGTGCCCTTTTGTGGCCCGTCATCTCTCTCAGCAACCCTAAGTGGGGTGCTGCTAATAAAAACAAACAATAGACCCAGAGGAAACAAATAGAAAGGTCTTCTGCCCCTCCTGGGCTACCCTTTGGATTTTACCCCAGCTTCTACCCAAGCTGCTGACCCTCAGGACTTTCTCCCTGGAGTCCTTCCCCCATTCTTGCTCTCCACAGGCTGGATCCATATTCCCAATCTACCTGGAGGGAGGGAGGAAATGGTGGATTGTGGTTTCCTGATAAAAAGGTGAAGGGGAAATCTGCAAGGTGCCCCAGGATGGGACTTGATAAAGAGAGAAAAGACATGGATCTGATTACATTGAGGCACAAGTTACCATTCCAGAAATCTCAATCAGCACATTGTTCTCTCTTATTTGTTGTCTGTATCCATCTATTGTTTCTTGTCTTATACTTAGACTGTAAGTGGTTTGAGGTAGGGACTATCTTTTTTGTTCTGTGTTTGGACAGTGCCTATTGCAGTGCGGTCTTGGGCCATGACTGGGGCTACTGCAATACAATCTGATAGATACCATCACAAACCAACCGCTGTATGCTGTGCCTCAGAAGATGAAGCTGGTGTGTCAGCTCACCAGGGAGTGGAATTGAGGGTATTGTCACAGTGCCAGGAATTAACCAACAATGCAGCAGAAGGCTGGTAACCCATATGAGGCTGGCTGAGACAACACCATTCATAGTCAAGATTTTAAAAAAATGTTAATTCCAGACTTTGTGCTCCTCAGATGTTCAGCTACTGATGCTGAAGACTCAGACCTACAGAATAAGCATTAGCTTTAACCGTCAACCTGTGTATTGTCACTTTAATAGTTTCAAATATTCCAATAACATCCTAATTCTTTCAGCAAATGTCCTTGCATTGCCATGTCACTGACAAAAATTAGACAGACACACAGCAAAATCTCTGATCCCACAGTCTTGTTCACCCATTCTGTGTTGTTGGTATGAGGCCCCAACTCTTGCGGTATCTGACCATCAATGAATTTACCTCTGACAGATGTTTTTTCTAGATGTAAATTCAACTATGATGAAGTTCATAGACTGTAACAAAATAGAAGGGGTAGGAAACACCAGAGGCCAAATCACAGAGCAAGATTAGAATAGTGGGGGCTGCAGGCAACGGGTATGTTTACATCACTGTAACGAACGTGTACATGTGATTGTAGCGTGGGCTAGCGATCAGAGTCTGTACCCAGGCTCCCTGGTGGGCTTATCCTCTGGTTGCTAGCCAGTGCTATCATGTCTACGCTACTATTGTTACCAGTGCTAGCTAGCGTAAGTATGCCTATCTATGCTACGGTCACACCTTCACTTGCAGTGTAGACATAGCCAAAGAAGCATTAATATATTATAGTGATAGATGCCAGATACTGTAGGTATCTAGTAGATAGACACTAATTATATCCTGTGCTCAGGAAGAAGAAATAAACAGCAATTTCCTCCCAGTTTAGAATTCACAGTAATTATTTACCTGCAGAATTTCTCTGTATGCACTTTAAAAATGTGTGTGTGTGTGAAAGCAATAACCAAACAAACAATTCCACCAGCTGTATTAAAGCAAGTTCATGGTCATACCTCTTCATTGTATCTACACACACACAAATTTTAGGGAACCCTCCTGAAATTAATTGATACATGTTTTACATTCCCCTCCAGAGTATGCCAGTTTCATTTACCACCTTGATTATCATGCACATTGTAGGGAGAGTGGTCACTTTGGATGAACTATTACCAGTAGGAGAGTGAGTTTGTGTGTGTATGGGGGTGGGGGGTGAGAAAACCTGGATTTGTGCTGGAAATGGCCCACCTTGATTTTCATACACATTGTAAGGAGAGTGGTCACTTTGGATAAGCTATTACCAGCAGGACAGTGAGTTTGTGTGTGTGGTTTTTGGAAAAAGGGGGGTGGGGGTGAGAAAACCTGGATTTGTGCTGGAAATGGCCCACCTTGATTATCATACACATTGTAAAGAGAGTGGTCACTTTGGATGGGCTATTACCAGCAGGAGAGTGAGTTTGTGTGTGTGGGGGGCAGAGGGTGAGAAAACCTGGATTTGTGCTGGAAATGGCCAAACTTGATTATCATACACATTGTAAGGAGAGTGATCACTTTAGATAAGCTATTACCAGCAGGAGAGTGGGGTGGGAGGAGGTATTGTTTCATGATCTCTGTGTATATAATGTCTTCTGCAGTTTCCACAGTATGCATCCGATGAAGTGAGCTGTAGCTCACGAAAGCTTATGCTGAAATAAATTGGTTAGTCTCTAAGGTGCCACAAGTACTCCTTTTCTTTTTGCGAATACAGACTAACACGGCTGTTACTCTGAAACCTTTCATTTACCATAGTTAGGCATAAATTGAAAGTCTCTTTGGGGATGGATCCTGCAGACTAATGTATATATAATTCTCCTTAAAGTTAATAGGATTTTTTATGAGGTACATGGACTCTAGAATATTTGGTTCTTTTTAAGTTAATTTAGTGCAGGCCTCAATGAATGTCATTATTTCCTTTATTTCTTCATTTTTCAGAGTACAACCCAAAATGTATTGTTTACCAAAGTGATCCAGGTGCATTAACATTTAGTATGTATACTCAGACAGCTGGAAAAGTAATAATTTAGATCATATAATAAAATATGGCCATGAAAACTAAATATGAATAGCAGGGCTGACACTGCTGGGACTCACTCACGTGGAGTCAGTGTGTACAAATTAATCATAAACTAATGGAATTATGAGAACTGAACTCAGCAAATGGTTTGGCTACTGTAAAGAGTTCTAAAGAAAAGATTTTGAAAACTATTTACCCACGTAAAGATGAGCAAGCATCTCAGAGAGGTGATTAAGAAAAAGCAGAAAGCATACAGGGAGTGGAAGAAGGGAGGGATCAGCAAGGAGAGCTACCTTATTGAGGTCAGAACATGTAGGGATAAAGTGAGAAAGGCTAAAAGTCAAGTAGAGTTGGACCTTGCAAAGGGAATTAAAACCAATAGTAAAAGGTTCTATAGTCATATAAATAAGAAGAAAACAAAGATAGAAGAAGTGGGACCACTAAACACTGAGGATGGAGTGGAGGTCAAGGATAATCTAGGCATGGCCCAATATCTAAACAAATACTTTGCCTCAGTCTTTAATAAGACTAAAGAGGATCTTAGGGATAATGGTAACATGACAAATGGGAATGGGGATATGGAGGTAGACATTACCATATTTGAGGTAGAAGCGAAACTCAAACAGCTTAGGGGACTAAATCAGGGGGCCCAGATAATCTTCAGCCAAGAATATTAAAGGAATTGGCACATGAAATTGCAAGCCCATTAGCAAGAACTTTTAATGAATCTGTAAACTCAGGGGTTGTACCGTATGATTGGAGAATTGCTAACATAGTTCCCATTTTTAAGAAAGGGAAAAAAAGTGATCCGGGTAATTATAGGCCTGTTAGTTTGACATCTGTAGTATGCAAGGTCTTGGAAAAAATTTTGAAGGAGAAGGTAGTTAAGGACATTGAAGTCAATGGTAAATGGGACAAAATACAACATGGTTTTACAAAAGGTAGATCGTGCCAAACCAACCTGATCTCCTTCTTTGAGAAAGTAACAGATTTTTTAGACAAAGGAAACCTAGATTTTAGTAAGGCATTTGATACCGTGCCACATGGGGAATTATTAGTTAAATTGGATAAGATGGGGATCAATAGGAAAATTGAAAGGTGGATAAGGAATTGGTTAAGGGGGAGACTACAACGGGTTCTACTGAAAGGTGAACTGTCAGGCTGGAGGGAGGTTACCAGTGGAGTTCCTCAAGGATCGGTTTTGGAACCAATCTTATTTAATCTTTTTATTACTGACCTTGGCACAAAAAGTGGGAGTGTGCTAATAAAGTTTGCGGATGATACAGAGCTGGGAGGTATTGCCAATTTAGAGAAGGACAGGGATATCCTACAGGAGAATCTGGATGACCTTGTAAACTGGAGTAATAGTAATAGGATGAAATTTAATAGTGAGAAGTGTAAGGTTATGCATTTAGGGATTAATAACAAGAATTTTAGTTATAAGCTAGGGACGCATCAGTTAGAAGTAACGGAGGAGGAAAAGGACCTTGGAGTATTGGTTGATCATAGATGACTATGAGCTGCCAATGTGATATGGCCGTGAAAAAAGCTAATGCAGTCTTGGGATGCATCTGGAGAGGTAGTTCCAGTAGGGATAAGGAGGTTTTAGTACCGTTATACAAGTCACTGGTGAGACCTCACCTGGAATACTGTGTGCAGTTCTGGTCTCCCATGTTTAAGAAGGATAAATTCAAACTGGAACAGGTACAGAGAAGGGCTACTAGGATGATCCGAGGAATGGAATACTTGTCTTATGAAAGGAGACTCAAGGAGCTTGGCTTGTTTAGCCTAACTAAAAGAAGGATGAGGGGAGATATGATTGCTCTCTATAAATATATCAGAGGGATAAATACCAGAGAGGGAGAGGAATTATTTAAGCTCAGTACCAATGTGGACACAAGAACAAATGGATATAAACTGGCCACCAGGAAATTTAGACTAGTAATTAGACGAAGGTTTCTAACCATCAGAGGAGTGAAGTTTTGGAATAGCCTTCCAAGGGAAGCAGTGGGGGCAAAAGATCTATCTGGCTTTAAGATTAAACTCGATAAGGTTATGGAGGAGATGGTATGATGGGATAATATGTTTTTGGTAATTAAATATTCATGGTAAATAGGCCCAATGGCCTGTAATGGAATATTAGATGCGGTGGGATCCGAGTTACCCAGGAAAGAATTTTCTGTAGTATCTGGCTGATGAGTCTTGCCCATATACTCAGGGTTTAGCTGATCACCATATTTGGGGTTGGGAAGGAATTTTCCTCCAGGGCAGATTGGAAGAGGCCCTGGAGGTTTTTCACCTTCCTCTGTAGCATGGGGCACGCGTCACTTGCTGGAGGATTCTCTGCTCCTTGAAGTCTTTAAACTACGATTTAAGGACTTCAATAGCACAGATATAGGTGTGAGGTTTTTTGCAGGAGTGGTGGGTGAAATTCTGTGGCCTGTGTTGTGCAGGAGGTCAGACTAGATGATCATAATGGTCCCTTCTGACCTAAATATCTATGAATCTATGAAGACAGTGCCTAAGTGCCTTTGAAAATCCTACGAGGTACCTATCTGCATTTTAGGTGCCTAAATACCTTTAAAAATCTAGCTCTAATTCTCTAGATATGTCCCTCATATGACTTCTTCAAAGTGGACAATGCATAAATAAATCCACCCAGTCTTCCCCCCCAACTTGCAATATCAGCCTAAGCCAAAACTTTTCCTGGGGTGAAAAAATGACCAGTTAAGAGGAATTGATGAGATAATGAGCCTGACTCCTGCCCTGCATTGTGGCTAGCGTGGCCATTTACACCTGAGCAAAGCGGTTGTATATACAGACTGTAACAAGAGTGATCAGGAAAGGTGAGCTATTACCAGCAGGAGAGCGTGGCGGGGGGAGGGGGTCCTTTTGTAGTGATAATCAAGATGGGCCATTTCCAGCAGTCTACAAGGACAGTAGGAGGGGAAATAAACAAGGGAAAATAGTTTTACTTTGTGTAATGACGTGAGGCTTGAATAAAGACTGGGAGTGGATGTGTCATTACACAAAGTAAAACTATTTCCCCTTGTTTATTTCCCCTCCTACTGTCCTTGTAGACTGCTGGAAATGGCCCATCTTGATTATCACTACAAAAGGCCTCCCCCCGCCCCCCCGCCACACTCTCCTGCTGGTAATAGCTCACCTTTCCTGATCACTCTTGTTATAGTCTGTATGGTAACACACATTGTTTCATGTTCTCTATGTATATAAATCTCCCCACTGTATTTTCCACTGAATGCATCCAATGAAGTGAGCTGTAGCTCACGAAAGCTTATGCTCTAATAAATTTGTTAGTGTCTCAGGTGCCACAAGTACTCCTTTTCTTTTTATATATTATCTGTTCATGCTTGAAACTACAGTGGGAAAAACAAACAAAACACACACACAAAACCTACCCTAGACTCACTACAAATGACTATTTTTCTGTCTCTTGTCTATTTAGATTGCAAATTCATTGGGACAGGGACTCTCTCTTACGAATGATCTGATCCAAAGTCTATTGAAGTCAATGGAAAGACTCTGATTGTCTTCAGTAGATTCTGGATCAGGCCCTATGTGCTTTTATAATGCCTAGATAAATGGGGTGCTGGTTTTGTTTGGGTCCTGGTGGTGCTATTACAATACAAATAATAATTGTCTTTCTCAAGTTTACACTTGCCATTATCAGAGCCAGATTTGAACTCAGGAGGTTCCTGTCTCTCAGACCTAATGTGCCGTCTGTTCAACTACATTGTCTCTCTGTGATTATACCTATGGTACAGGAATGGGAAATGAAAGTGAATGTTGTCTTTGATATTTGATTAGCCTCTGCAACTTTTCTGTTCCTTAAAAAAAAGACACGATTTCCGATAAAGAACACAAATGTTTTTCTAAGCAAAGGACTGTTCTATAAATCTTCTCAGATAAATAGACACAATCAAATCTTTGTTTTCAGTTCATGCTGGAGATATTGTGCAGGCACTGATAGTTTTAGATTGCTTCACTCAATGCCAATAAATCTGCCATTTGCAATGTAGCGTCTGCCAAAAAAATCCCCTGAGGCTTGGTTTGGTTTCAACAGAGGATATATGAAAAAGACTGTACAAATATTGCAGTTTTATCTTAGTTACTTTTCTCAACCCTTTCCAAACTAAAGCAAATTTTCTTTTCACGATATTTACATCAAATACTAATGACTGTTAGAGTAACAATGCCTTCAGAATTTCAGATGTATATGTGACACTTTCCTATTTTTAATCCATTTTTTCTTACATAACAGAAAAATAAGTTAAAAGGATGGTACAACAAGCTCTTCACTAAAGGTTGCACCACTGGTGAGACGAACAAATTCCTCTAAATTCACAAGCTCTTCATTTCTCATGCAGCTATGACAATTGGACAAAACACATAGATTAAGTTAATAAATTGTTGGCATATTAGCATTATTACGGGTGCAGAAACCAGCAGAGATTATGAGCTCTATTCAGACCTAAATAAATCCAGATATAAGCCTAAGTAGGTGTGAGTACATTAAACTCAATGGAACTCCACTGAAGTCAACAGTGTTGCACCAGCTGTCACCTGTTTTGAATTTGGACATTCATGTCTAAATGATATAAAGGGAAGGTTTATTTTATTTATTTTAGTTCAAATACACAAATAAAAATCACTCACTCAGTGCTCTGCTCACCTTTGACAAACTCTAAAAACACGGTCAGTTCAAAGCCAAACAGGGGATTTAGCTACACAAACTCCCATTTAAACTAATGGGAGTTGTGTGCTAAGATTTTAGTCAGCTGTGAAAATTTCAGCACAAATAGATATTTGTAATACCAGCTAAATTGGTTTCCAAAGCACATGCAAAGACACACTGGTATGGTGAACTTCAAAAGTTATGTCCTACCATGTTGGTCTGAAAACTTTGGCTCTGGCTGAAACTTCAACAGATTTTATTTACGGTTTAAGATTTATTTCACAGTTTGTATTGCAATGCCATGAAACTTAAACATCTTACAAGCAGGAGCAAAGCATGATCATAAAGTCTAATGTGAGGCATGGCCAATCACAACTAATATTATTTGTAAAAAAAACAAAAAACAATAACAAAAACAGACCTTAAAGGCTACTACTAAACTTATACGCGGAGACATTTTTGCAATAACTGTGAAGTAACAAGGAAAAAATTTCCAGTCAATTACAGTAGATTTGTTCTTACTCGTAGTTGTGTCTGTAGTAATGGAAATAAATAGAGAAGTTAGCAGAAGACATGCATGGGAGTAGAACTGGTTGACCTATATTTTTATGACTAATGTACTTATGATTAGACCTCCTTGCCCATTTGCCAGATTATGAAAATTATTAATCCAAATTATGACATGAAGAAAATCAGGATTGATTTGCAAACAATCTGCCCTGTTTTTGAATGGTTCACTTTGGTTATTTGCTTTTCAGTATTTGCGGTAAGATCATGACTCCCACTAGGTGTCTGTACAGGAAAATAAGACTACATTAGGTGCCTACATGGGCTACCAACATTATGGGTTAAAGGAAAGCAGGAAGAGCAGTTCTCATGTGACAGTTATTCTTCTCCTACAGAGGTAGTTAGCTGGACTCTGTCCCACCTCCATGTTCAACAGGTTGATCAGCTGAGTTAAGCCAGCACAAAGGAAGAATTAGTCTATACCAGGGGTTCTCAAACATCATCGCACTGCGAACCCCTTCTGACAACAAAAATTACTACATGACCTCAGGAGGGGGCACCGAAGCTTGAGCCTGCCCAAGCCCTGCCGCCCTGGGTGGGAGGGGTCAGCAAAGCCGAAGCCCAAGGGCTTCAGCCCCAGGCAGGGGGCCTGTAACCTGAGCCCCGTCACCCAAGGTTGAAGCTGAAGCTTGAGGGCTTCAGCCCTGGACCCCAGCAAGTCTGAGCCAGCCCTGGAGACAGGGACATGACCCACTTTGGGGTCCCAACCCACAGTTTGAGAACCGCTGGTCTATGCCAAAGAAAGTGCTGACACATTATCTCCTCTCTGGAGGAAAGTGGGAACCAAGGTCCAAATAGTGATTTGCTGAGTCACAAATCTGTCTCTGGTCTGCTCCTGACACAGTTCAACCCTTTTTTCAGGCTTCTGGTAACGCTAAAATTGAGCCTTTGGGTTGTGTCTCTGATCTCCTGTGTCAATTGACATTTTTTCTGCTCCCTGATGAACCACCTGAAACATTTTAAATATCAGAATGACAACGCATGCATAACAAATAAATACACTTTTGGTAAGAACTTTGGGGTGAATAATCCTTCCTTTTACAATTTGTGTACAATTTCATAGAATCATAGACTTTATGGTCAGAAGGGACCATTATGATTGTCTAGTCTGACCTCCTGCACAACGCAGGTCACAGAATCTCACCCATCCACTCCTGTAACAAACCCCTGACCTATGTCTGAGCTATTGAAGTCCACAAATCGTGGTTTAAAGACTTCAAGTTGCAGTGAATCCTTCAGCAAGTGACCCATGCCCGACGCTGCAGAGGAAAGCGAAAACCCCCCAGGGCCTCTTCCAATCTGCCCTGGAGGAAAACTCCTTCCCGACCCCAAATATGGTGATCAGCTAAACCCTGAGCATGTGGGCAAGACTCACCAGCCAGACACCCAGGAAAGAGTTCTCTATAGTAACTCAGATCCCACCCTATCTAGCATCCCATCGCAGGCCATTGGGCATATTTACCGTTAACAGTTGAAGATCAATTAATTGCCAAAATTAGGCTATCATACCACCCCTTCATAAACTTATCAGGTTTAGTCTTGAAGCCAGATATATCTTTTGCCTCCACTGCTCCCCTTGGAAGGCTATTCCAGAATTTCACTCCTCTGATGGTTAGAAACCTTCGTCTAATTTCAAATATAAACATCCTGATGGCCAGTTTATATCCATTTGTTCTTGTGTCCACATTGGTACTGGGCTTAAATAATTCCTCTCCCTCCCTGGTATTTATTCCTCTGATATATTTATAGAGAGCAATCATATCTCCCCTCAGCCTTCTTTTGGTTAGGCTAAACAAGCCAAGCTCTTTGAGTCTCCTTTCATAAGACAGGTTTTCCATTCCTCGGATCATCCTAGTAGCCCTTCTCTGTACCTGTTCCAGGTTGAATTCATCCTTCTTAAACATGGGAGACCAGAACTGCACACAATATTCCAGATGAGGTCTCACCAGTGCCTTGTATAATGGTACTAACACCTCCTTATCTCAACTGGAAATACCTCTCCTGATAAAAAGAAAAGGAGTACTTGTGGCACCTTAGAGACTAACCAATTTATTTGAGCATAAGCTTTCGTGAGCTACAGCTCACTTCTTCGGATGCATACTGTGGAAACTGCAGAAGATATTATGTACACAGAGACCATGAAACAATACCTCCTCCCACCCCACTCTCCTGCTGGTAATAGCTTATCACTCTCCTTACAATGTGTATGATAATCAAGGTGGGCCATTTCCAGCACAAATCCAGGTTTTCTTACACACCCCCTTTCCAAAAACCACACACACAAACTCACTGTCCTGCTGGTAATAGCCCGTCCAAAGTGACCACTCTCCTTACAATGTGCATGATAATCAAGGTGGGCCATTTCTAGCACAAATCCAGGTCTTCTCACCGCCCCCCCCCACACACAAACTCACTCTCCTGCTCGTAATAGCTCATCCAAACTGACCACTCTCCTTACAATGTGTATGATAATCAAGGTGGGCCATTTCCAGCATAAATCCAAGTTTAACGAGAACGTCTGAGGGGGAGGGGGGAGGAAAAAACAAGGGGAAATAGGCTACCTTGCATAATGACTTAGCCACTCCCAGTCTCTATTTAAGCCTAAATTAATAGTATCCAATTTGCAAATGAATTCCAATTCAGCAGTTTCTCGCTGGAGTCTGGATTTGAAGTTTTTTTGTTGTAAGATAGCGACCTTCCTGTCTGTAATTGCGTGACCAGAGAGATTGAAGTGTTCTCCGACTGGTTTATGAATATTATAATTCTTGACATCTGATTTGTGTATATTTATTCTTTTACGTAGAAAAAAGTGAGGGTGAGAAAACCTGGATTTGTGCTGGAAATGGCCCAACTTGATTATCATACGCATTGTAAGGAGAGTCTGATGAAGTGAGCTATAGCTCACGGAAGCTCATGCTCAAATAAATTGGTTAGTCTCTAAGGTGCCAGAAGTACTCCTTTTCTTTTTGCGAATACAGACTAACACGGCTGTTCCTCTGAAACCTGTCATTGTAAGGAGAGTGATCACTTTAGATAAGCTATTACCAGCAGGAGAGTGGGGTGGGGGGAGGTATTTTTTCATGCTTTGTGTCTATAAAAATATCTTCTACACTTTCCACAGTATGCATCCGATGAAGTGAGCTGTAGCTCACGAAAGCTTATGCTGAAATAAATTGGTTAGTCTCTAAGGTGCCACAAGTACTCCTTTTCTTTTTGCGAATCCAGACTAACACGGCTGTTACTCTGAAACCTCTCCTGATGAATCCCAAGACGGCATTAGCTTTTTTCACAGCCATATCACATTGGCGGCTCAGTCATCCTGTGATCAACCAATACTCAGAGGTCCTTCTCCTCCTTTGTTATGTCATAGTGATGCGTTCCCAGTTTATAACAAAAATTCTTGTTATTAATCCTTAAATGCATGACCTTGCACTTTTCACTATTAAATTTCATCCTATTAGTATTACTCCAGTTTACAAGGTCATCCAGATCTTCCTGTATCATATCCCAGTCCCTCTCTGTATTGGCAATACCTTCCAGCTTTGTGTCATCTGCAAACTTTATTAGCACATTCCCACTTTTTGTGCCAACGTTAGTAATAAAAAGATTAAATAGGATTGGTCCCAAACCGATCCCTGAGCAACTCCACAAGTAACCTCCTTCCAGCCTGACAGTTCACCTTTCAGTGTGACCCGTTGTAGTCTCCCCTTTAACCAGTTCGTTATCCGCCTTTCAATTTTCATATTGATCTCCATCTTTTCCAATTTAGCTAATAATTTCCCATGTGAAACTGTATCAAATACCTTACTGAAATCGAGGTAAATTAGATCCACTTCATTTCCTTTGTCTAAAAAAATCTGTTACGTTCTCTAAGAAGGAGATCAGGTTGGTTTGGCATGATCTTCCTTTTGTAAAACCATGCTGTATTTCATCCCAATTACCATTGACCTCAATGTCCTTAACTACTTTCTCCTTCAAAATTTTTTCCAAGACCTTGCATACTACAGATGTCAAACTAACAGGCCTGTAGTTACCCGGATCACTTTTTTTCCCTTTCTTAAAAATAGGAACCCCTAAGTTTACAGATTAATTAAAAATTCTAGCTCATGATCGCTCAAACCAAGGTTGTCCCCTACAACTATTTTTTCTATGAGGTCCTCAATACTCACCAAAACCAAATCTAAAATGGCATCCCCTCTTGTTGGTTCAGCAACTACTTGCTGAAGGAATCTATCAGCTATTGCATCCAGGAAAATCTGAGCCCTATTATTATGACTAGCACTCGTCCTCCAGTCTATATCTGGGAAGTTAAAGTCTCCCATGATCACACAATTCCCGTTAGTATTTAATTTATTAAAAACATTAAAGATGTCTCTATCCATATCCAAATTGGGTCCTGGCGGTCTATAGCACACCCTAAGCACTGTCCCAGGGGAGGCTCTAGTAGCTTTCTTCCCCAATGTGATTTTTGCCCAGACAGACTCTGTCTTATCCATTCCATCACTTCTTATTTCTTTACAGTCTACCTCATCATTAATATACAATGCTACTCTACCACCTTTGCCTTTATGTCTGTCTTTCCTAAACAGCACATATCCTTCAATACCTATAGTCCAGTTATGACTACTATTCCACCATGTTTCTGTTATCCCTATAATATCTGGTTTCACTTCCTGCACCAATAGCTCTAGCTCCTCCATTTTGTTACCTAAGCTCCTCGCATTAGTGTACAAACATCTTAATTTTTGCTGTTTGGCTTCGCATACATTGTGACTAATAGGGTAAAGAGACATTCTACTGCCAGTATCACCTATTAGACGGATATCTACTCATCCTCCTTATGTCCATTCTCCTACCCACGGCTGTATCCTCTCTTACTTCATTTTCTTCCCTCTCAATGTTAAAATCCAGCATGGAGATTACCTGGACATCCCCCAATCATCTCCCCCAGATTCCTAGTTCAAAGCTCTCTTAATCAGTTGTGCCAGCCTCCATCCTAGAAGTCTATTTCCCTCCCTACTCAAGTGAAGTCCATCCTGAGAGAACAGTCCTTTGTCCATGAATGCTTCCCAATGGCCATATATCCCAAAGCCCTCCTTATAGCACCACTGCCTGACCCATCTGTTAATCATCATAATCTTGTCACATCTTTGTTGCCATTCTCTAGGAACAGGCAGAATCCCACTGAAGATCACCTGAGCCTCAATTTCCATAAGCGTCTTCCCCAGCCTGGCATAGTCTCCCTTGATACATTCCAGCGAGAATCTAGCCATAACATTTGTTCCCATGTGAAGAACAATCAGTGGATTCTTTCCCGCTCCCGTTAGGATCCTCTTCAGCCTCAGGTCCACATCCCGTATCTTAGCACCTGGCAGACAGCACACCCTTCTGTTCTCTGGATCAGCTCTGGTTACAGGCCTGTCTATTCTTCTCAGTAAGGAGTCCCCAATCACGTAGACCTACTTTTTCCTGGTGATGGTGTGAGTCTCCGGTCTATCCCCTGTTCCCGCTGGCTGCAAGTCCTCTCAATTCCTATTGTCCTTTGCAATCCTCTGCAACCCATCCTGTATCCTCCTGGGGCTCATATTTGGTGTCGTTATCTCCATTGACTCTTCCCCCTCTTCCTACAGGGCTAGCTGCTCTTCTCTTCTTCCTTGCCCTCTCACCTTCAGTGACCACCTGTTGTGCCCCTTCATTTTCCAACTCCGCAAACCTGTTCCTGAGCACTATTTCTCCTTCACTAGCCCGTCTTTTCCTCTGCCTGGTTCTCTTAGTCACATGCTTCCACTGTCCACTTTCCTCACCCAGCAGTCTCCCCTCAGAGTTCTTTGGTCCTGCTTCCATCTGCAAGTCTGAGCTTTTCCCTTCAGCCTCCTCATGTCTTTGCTCCATCATCCACTCAACCCCCCTTCTAAACTCAAGCAGAGTTTCCACCTGTTCTCCAATCCTCAGATCTTTTCTTCCATCAGCTCTATCAGGCAGCACTTCATGCAGACGAAACTCTTTTCTGGTACCCCTCCATGTTGCAGCTTCCACATCCAGTCATCTTCATTGTGTCTTCCACTGCTTGGGTCACTACCACTGCTGCCTCTGTATCTGTCATCGCCTTCTCACCTAAGTCCTGTTAGTCCGGAAAACACAAACCAAACCACCACCACCCACAGCAAAACAACCCCCCAACGAGCACCACACACTCTCTTCAATAGCCTATCTTACTCTTTCCCCCAAACTCCAACAGAACTCCCACTCAAACTCCCCTGTTTACAACTCTGTTTGCTGGCTCCTGTGGCACTGCAGCTGTCTCTGTCGCTGCCTGACTGGCTGGCTGCCTTTATAGGACCCCTAGTCAGAGAAGCCCCGCCCCCTAATCAGGGCTCAGCTTCTCTCCCAGCACACTGCCCCTACCAGCCTCTACAAATACAAATAGAAATAGCTATAAATACCTTCTTCGCCAACAGAATTTGTGGATTCTGTGTGACAATTCTACTATTACTGTTTTGTCATCCCCTACTCTTGATCATCCCGTATTTTATTAGTGAAAATAATAAATTTACAATAATGGCATAACGTTTGTTCTAGACAATATGGTGCATGTTTCATCTTACTGTTACTTAAGCAATTGATATACATATACACTACACTATCAGTCAACTTGATTTTGCAAACATTCACTCCTCCATGTACGTTTAACTATTGTGCATAGAGTCCCACTGAAGACAACATGAGTCCTTCCTTTCACGTCAGTGGGCACTGGATCACACCCAAAGTCTCTCATTGATGTCAATGGAATTATGCACTGGAACTATTTGCAAGATCAGACCCTAGTTTTACATTGTCAGACACTTCATGTACATTTTACATTTCTTTCAGTTGGTGGCTTTCATTACTTACATATATGTATCTCATGAAATGGAGGACCTAATATTATTGTAGCAATATAACAAGGCCATAGAGAACAGAATAATTTTGTAAGTAAATGAAATCCCCCATCCCCACAATATTTTTTTTAGCAATAATGGAACTCTACAACACTTGAAGAAGAGTCAAAAACTTGAAAACTTTTGAAACAAATCAGGTTGATAGGCTATTTTTACTGAAACATTAAAAATTAAAGAGACTGTAAATGTATACGTGTTACATAGCTTCACTTTCAAGCTTGCATGACTGCATAAGTCAACATGGATTAAAGTCCTTTCTCCTCCTGGCATGACTTTTATAACAATAGCTGGCTAATGTACTGTATATTTGAACCTGTGTGAGTCTTAAATAAACTCTAAGAAAAATGTTAAGAAAAATATTGTACCTATACAGCCGGAGTCTCAAAGCAGCTTCCTATATTATGCTGACAAAATCCATGTGTGGAAATTGGCATTTTATTAATTTCCATCATATTCATATTCTAGAACTTTATAATCAAATTCTACCCCATTCATTTATTTTCCAGTGAAACCAAGAAAGGCAGCTTTCAGGTTCACTAGGGATTCCTAAACTAGCACACTACTTGACCTATGCTACTTCTCTATGAACTCCCTGATGCAGGGGAAGTGGTGGATACTTGTCACAGCTCAACTTCCTCCACGTCTCTGGTTGACTTTCTGCCTAAGGGGCCTTCAGTCAGTGTCTGTCACAGAACTGGAGTTGAATTTAATGCATTGTATAGTGTGCAATCCTACAAGCTGAAGTCATCACTCTGGTTATAGGAGTGCTTGCTTTGAAGCGTTATAGCCAAACTTTTCAGAAGTGGTCACTGATTTTGGGTGCTGTTGCAATTTCAACTTGAAACATCTGAAGGGGGCCTAATTTGGAGTGGTTTTGAGCATCCACAGCTCCCATTGTCTTCAGCTGAAGTTGTGGTGCCCAGTACTGCTGAAAATCAGCTCCATGCAATTTCAAGGAGGTCACCCAAAATTAGAGGCACCCAATATTAGAGGCCACCATTGAAAATTTGGATGTAAGTAACTGAAGTATGAGGTAATTTAAACATCTGAAAATACATTTTCATTTATCTAATGCAACTTTATGTATATACTTTATACAGGATGTGTTTGTGTGTGTGTGTGTGTGTATATATATATATGTGTGTGTGTGTGTATTTTTATATATTTATACATACACATATGGCTGCCCTGAGAGAGTTTGAAAACTTTCCAGATTTGCCTTTGATAATTAGATACATTGACCATTTTGGTATTTACATCATTCCCTATAATTAGTACAGGCAATATTGTGAATCTGAAAATACTATGGAAACATTTAGTTACATAAGGGTGACCATTGTTGGTGACCTATTTTGCTTGTGTATGTACATATAACACACATGCACACTCACACTATAGTGAGTAGACCATAATCTGGGGTTGGGGGGCGAGATATATTTTATTCTTTTATGACATAGTGATGCTGCAATCCTTGATGTCTAAATAGTGTAGCATCTTTGTTAAGTATTTTCATGCATGCATTTCAATCACTGATTGTAACATGGCTGGCTCCTCTCCTGCCCTAAGATTTCTCACATAGAGCCTTGTACACCTTTTGGTTGATTATCACCTCTGAGGTTTTTTTATTAGCTTTACAAAACTACCATCACAATCATGTGCAGCAAGTCTAATGAGAGCTTTTCCTAATCTCCAGCCCTTTCTTGGGAGAAAACATGCTTTCATCACCCTAAAACCCTTCTTCCTCTGGACTCTGCTAAGCTTCCCCACTTTGCTCTGCCTTTTTGTGATTTTAACTAGCCTTCCCAGCTGGGAGGGTAATTAGCTATGTAGCTCAACAACCCCCAATCTGTTCAGGAAATTAAGTCCTTTCCTTCTCCATCAGGCCTTTCCTGGTAGAACTAATTAAGGCTTAAGTGATCAGAGTACTGGGTCAGCTCCTGGCTCTCAGCACTCGGTCACACTGCTCTAAGGTATATGTAAGCATATACACAGTATGTAGTCAGTTTAAAAATACTTATTTTTCATCCAGATCAAAGCACGTTTTCTAGGTTTTTTGTTTTGTTTTTTTGTTTTTTTTAAATCCCCTCTCTCCAAGGCTTGCAGTGTAGATGTGACCAAAATAGACAGCTATTCTCATATTTTGCTATGGTGATTGCAAGCTGGACCCTCTAAAAAGCATACTAAGTATAGCAGTTTGAATAGATGGTAAAGGGCAGTGGTTCAGATGAATCAAATCTGAGAAAATGACTTGGAATGACTTGTAAAGAACATCAATCCAGACCTCTGGGCATTTCAGTTGTAATTATTGTGCACAGCACTGTGCTCTATTAAACAGGAAGAATTATCTATTTAAAAAGCTCTCTGTACATGTATGCTGGGGATTTAATATATATGAAATCTTATCTTGGTAATGGAAATGAATCCCAGAAGAAGCATTAACCACACACTGGACTTTGACTGAAAAGCTGCCCTGAATATACAAAGAAATGCTTGAAGACAAATGCCCGTGATTCTATTTCTCAGTTCTGCAAACCTTTGATGAAAAATAGAGCATCCATTCACTAACCTTTATTTAGACATGCATTCTCAAGAACAGGCTGGATGATCGCCTTAGAGACCCAGTTTCTATAGCTAGTTGAACAAGAAAAATATCCTAGCAACAGGATAGGAGCCTATACAGATACTTATCTGTAACATAACTCAGCCTTCCCTTTACTGGTCACTTAAAATGAGGGAGCAGATATCATCTTTTCCATTTTCTCTGGTTATTTTCCTCAGCTCACCAGAATCACTTCCATCATGTCTGCATTGAGTTAATCTAAGTGTTTGATTGGTGGGTGGGTTCAATTTGTTATATTCTTTGGGTATCATTAGAAGTTAATGACTGGGCTGAGACCAGGGTAGTGCACCTGGGTGGATAATAAGTAGGAGGTACATAACTAGTCCTTATGGCACAGTGCTAGGTTTGGAATGTGTGGTTGGTTTCTGCCTTAGCTTAAGCTGTGGAAAACATTGTTACTCAGGGTATGTCTATACTACGAAATTAGGTCGAATTTATAGAAGTCCTTTTAGAAATCGTTTTAATATGGTCGATTGTGCATGTCCCCACACAAAATGCTCTAAGTGCATTAACTCGGCAGAGTGCTTCCACAGTACCCAGGCTAGCGTTGACTTCTGGCGTGTTGCACTGTGGGTTGCTATCCCACAGTTCCCGCAGTCTCCGCTGCCCATTGGAATTCTGGGTTGAGATCCCAATGCCTGATGGGGCAAAAAACATTGCCGCGGGTGGTTCTGGGTAAACGTCATCAGGCCCTCCCTCCCTCTGTGAAAGCAACGGCAGACAATCGTTTCGCGCCTTTTTTCCTGAGTTACCTGTGCAGACGCCATACCACGGCAAGCATGGAGCCCGCTCAGCTCACTGTCACTGTATGTCTCCTGGGTGCTGGCAGATGTGGTACTGCATTGCTACACAGCAGCAGCAACCCATTGCCTTGTGGCAGCAGATGGTGCAATAGGCCTGAAAAACATCGTCATCGTGTCCGAGGTGCTCCTGGCCACCTCGGTAAGGTCGGTCAGGAGCGCCTGGGCAGATATGGGCGCAGGGACTAAATTAGGAGTGACTCGACCAGGTCATTCTCTTTAGTCCTGCAGGCAGTCCTATTGTACCATCTTATGGTGAGCAGGCAGGAGATGAGGATCCTGCCAGCCAAAGATGTAAAAGATAGATGGAGTGGATCAAAACAAGAAATAGATCAGATTTGTTTTGTATTCATTTGCTCCCCCCTCCCTCCATGAAATCAATTGTTTTGGTGAGGTCTGTCAGGGGCACCTTGAAAACTTAAATGGAGATTCAGTCCTGCCTGAAATACCAGAGAGAGGGACAGCTTAGTGGGTTGAGCATTGGCCTGCTAAACCCAGGTTTTGGTGAGGTCTGTCAGGGGCACCTTGAAAACTTAAATGGAGATTCAGTCCTGCCTGAAATACCAGAGGGAGGGACAGCTTAGTGGGTTGACCATTGGCCTGCTAAACCCAGGATTTTGAGTTCAATCCCTGAGGGGGCCATTGTGGGTGACAGTTGTTTTTGTTTCTCCTTGATGCAAAGCCACCCCCTTTGTTGATTTTAATTCCCTGTAAGCCATGTCATCAGTTGCCTCTCCCTCCATCAGAGCAATGGCAGACAATCGTTCTGTGCCTTTCTTCTGTGCAGACGCCATACCACGGCAAGCATGGAGCCCACACAGATCACTTTGGCAATTAGGAGCACATTAAACACCACATGCATTATCTAGCAGTATATACGGCACCAGAACCTGGCAAAGCAAAATTGGGCAAGTAGGCGACATCAGCGCGGTGACGAGAGTGATGAGAACATGGACACAGACTTCTCTCAAAGCATGGGCCCTGGCAATGCAGGCATCATGGTGCTAATGGGGCAGGTTCATGCGGTGGAACACCGATTCTGGGCCCAGGAAACAAGCACAGACTGGTGGGACCTCATAGTGTTGCGGGTCTGGGACGATTCCCAGTGGCTTCGAAACTTTCACATGCATAAGGGCACTTTCATGGAACTTTGTGACTGGCTTTCCCCTGCCCTGAAGCGCAATAATACCAAGATGAGAGCAGCCCTCACAGTTGAGAAGCAAGTGGCAATAGCCCTGTGGAAGCTTGCAATGCCAGACAGCTACCGGTCAGTTGGGAATCAATTTGGAGTGGGCAAATCTACTGTGGGGACTGCTGTGATGCAAATAGCCAATGCAATCAAAGATCTGCTGATATCAAGGGTAATGACCCTGGGAAATGTGCAGGTCATAGTGGATGGCTTTGCTGCAATGGGATTCCCTAACTGTGGTGGGGCCATAGACAGAACCCATATCCCTATCTTGGCACCGGAGCACCAAGCTGGAGAGTACATAAACCGAAAGGGGTACTTTTCAATAGTGCTGCAAGCACTGGTGGATCACAAGGGACGTTTCATCAACATCAGCGTGGGATGGCTGGGAAAGGTACATGACACTCGCATCTTCAGGAACTCTGGTCTGTTTCAGAAGCTGCAGGAAGGGACTTCATCCCCAACAGTTATTTTCTGGTCTGGGAATATTGAAATGCCTACAGTTATCCTAGGGGACCCAGCCTACCCCTTAATGCCATGGCTCATGAAGCCATACACAGGCAGCCTGGACAGTAGTCAGGAGCTGTTCAACTACAGGCTGAGCAAGTGCAGAATGGTGGTAGAATGTGCATTTGGATGTTTAAAAGTGCGCTGGTGCAGTTTACTGACTCGGTCAGACCTCAGCGAAACCAATATTCCCACTGTTACTACTGCTTGCTGTGCACTCCACAATATCTGTGAGAGTAAGGGGGAGATGTTTATGGTGGGGTGGGAGGTTGAGGCAAATCTCCTGGCTGCTGGTTACATGCAGCCAGACACCCAGGCGGTTAGAAAAGCACAGGAGGGTGCAGTGAGCATCAGAGAAGCTTTGACAACCAGTTTCATGACTGGCCAGGCTACAGTGTGAAAGTTCTGTTTGTTTCTCCTTGATGAAACCCTCCTCCCCTTGGTTCACTCTACTTCCCTGTAAGCTAAGCAGCCTCCCCTCCTCCCTTCGATCACCACTTGCAGAGGCAATAAAGTCATTGTTGCTTCACATTCATGCATTCTTTATTAATTCATCACACAAATAGGGGGATAACTGCCAAGGTAGCCCAGGAGGCATGGTGGAGGAGGGAAGGACAAGGCCACGCAGCACTTTAAAAGTTTAAAACTTATTGAATGCCAGCCTTCTGTTGCTTGGGCAATCCTCTGGGATGGAGTGGCTGGGTGGCCAGAGGTCCCCCACCGCATTCTTGGGTGTCTGGGTGAGGAGGCTATGGAACTTGGGGAGGAGGGCGGTTGGTTACACAGGGGCTGTAGTGGCAGTCTGTGCTCCAGCTACCTTTCCTACAGCTCAACCATATGCTGGAGCATATTAGTTTGATCCTCTAGCAGCCTCAGCCTTGAATCCTGCCTCCTCTCATCACGCTGCCGCCACCTTTCAGCTTCAGCCCTCTCTTCAGCCCGCCACCTCTCCTTCCGGTCATTTTGTGCTTTCCTGCACTCTGACATTGTCTGCCTCCATGCATTCATCTGTGCTCTGTCAGTGCGGGAGGACAGCATGAGCTCAGAGAACATTTCATTGCGAGTGCGTTTTTTTCGCCTTCTAATCTTCACTAGCCTCTGCGAAGGAGAAGATCCTGTGATCTTTGAAACACATGCAGCTGGTGGAGAAAAAAAAAAAGGGACAGTGGTATTTAAAGAGATACATTTTATAGAACAATGGGTACACTCTTTCATAGTAAGCCTTGCTGTTAACATTACATACATAGCACATGTGTTTTCGTTCCAAGGTCGCATTTTGCCTCCCCCAACCCCGTGATTAACAGCAAGGAACATTTCTGTTCAGCCACAGGCAAACAGCCCAGCAGGAATGGGCACCTCTGAATGTCCCCTTAAGAAAAGCACCCTATTTCAACCAGGTGACCATGAATGATATCACTCTCCTGAGGATAACACAGAGATAAAGAACAGATGTTGTTTGAATGCCAGCAAACATACACGGCAATGGTTTGTTCTGCAATGATTCCCCGAGTACGTGCTATTGGCCTGGAGTGGTAAAGTGTCCTACCGTGGTGGACGGAAGAAGGCTGCCCTCCCCAGAAACCTTTTGCAAAGGCTTTGGGAGTACATCCAGGAGAGCCGCAAATGCCAGGGCAAATTAATCATTAAACATTCTATTCGACATTGGTGAGGCCTCATCTGGAGTACTGTGTCCAGTTTTGGGCCCCACACTACAAGAAGGATGTGGATAAATTGGAGAGAGTCCAGCGAAGGGCAACAAAAATGATTAGGGGTCTAGAACACATGACTTATGAGGAGAGGCTGAGGGAGCTGGGATTGTTTAGCCTGCAGAAGAGAAGAATGAGGGGGGATTTGATAGCTGCTTTCAACTACCTGAAAGGGGGTTCCAAAGAGGATGGCTCTAGACTGTTCTCAATGGTAGCAGATGACAGAACAAGGAGTAATGGTCTCAAGTTGCAGTGGGGGAGGTTTAGATTGGATATTAGGAAAAACTTTTTCACTAAGAGGGTGGTGAAACACTGGAATGCGTTACCTAGGGAGGTGGTAGAATCTCCTTCCTTAGAGGTTTTTAAGGTCAGGCTTGACAAAGCCCTGGCTGGGATGATTTAACTGGGAATTGGTCCTGCTTCGAGCAGGGGGTTGGACTAGATGACCTTCAGGGGTCCCTTCCAACCCTGATATTCTATTATTCTATGATTCTATGCTTGGTTTTAAACTATGTATACTATTTTAAAAGGTACACTCACCAGAGGTCCCTTCTCTGCCTGGCGGGTCTGGGAGGTAGCCTTGGGTGGGTTCGGGGGGTAGTGGCTCCAAGTCCAGGGTGAGAAACAGTTCCTGGCTGTCGGGAAAACCGGTTTCTCCGCTTGCTTGCTGTGAGCTATCATCTTCCTCGTCCCCAAAACCTGCTTAGTGTTGCTTCCATCTCCATTGAAGGAGTCAAACAACATGGCTGGGGTAGTGGTGACTGAACCCCCTAAAATGGCATGCAGCTCATCATAGAAGCGGGATGTTTAGGGCTCTGACTTGGAGTGGCCGTTTGCCTCTCTGGTAGGCTTGCCTCAGCTCCTTAAGTTTCACGTGGCACTGCTTTGGGTCCCTGTTATGGCCTCTCTCCTTCATGCCCTGGGAAATTTTGACAAATGTTTTGGCATTTTGAAAACTGGAATGGAGTTCTGATAGCATGGATTCCTCTCCCCATGCAGCAATCAGATCCTGTACCTCCCTTTCGGTCCATGCTGGAGCTCTTTTGCGATTCTGGGACTCCATCATGGTCACCTCTGCTGAGGAGCTCTGCACTCACCTGCAGCTTGCCACGCTGGCCAAACAGGAAATTGAAATTCAAAATTTTCCGGGCCTTTTCCTGTCTACCTGGCCAGAGCATCTGAGTTGAGAGTGCTGTTCAGAGCGGTCACAATGGAGCACTCTGGGATAGCTCCCGGAGGCCAATACCGTCTAATTGCGTGCACCCGGCAAGGCCAATTTCAGCGCTAATCCCCTTGTTGGGGGTGGAGTAAGGAAATAGATTTTAAGAGCCCTTTAAGTCGAAAAAAGGGCTTCGTCGTGTGGACGGGTGCAGGGTTAAATCAATTTAATGCTGCTAAATTCAACCTCAACTCCTAGTGTAGACCAGGGCTAAAGATAGCCACAATTCCTCAAGGGGAGCACCATGGACTCACACTGAGTCCAGCATGCACTTCCCATCCCAACCCCTGTGGAGAAGAGAGAAGCATTCAGCAGTGACTCCAAGCAATCCTTGCACTCTGTGAGAACTGAGACTCTTTTGGGCCTCTGTCCAGTGGCTGGAGCCCCAGGCCCTTTAAATTGTCTCCAGAGTCTCACTGGAGCCCTGGGGTAGTGGCTGCGGGGCTCCAGCGGCTATTTAAAAGGGCCCGGGGCTCCCCTGCTTCTACCACCCCGGCCCTTTAAATAGCCGCCGGAGCCCTGCCTCCACTTCTCCAGGGCTCCGGGGGCTATTTAAAGGGCCGGGGCGGTAGAAGCAGGGGAGCCCTGGGGTAGCGGGGGCTCCAGCTGCCTCTGCTGCCCTGGTCCTTTAAATAGCCACTGGAGCCCCACTGCTTCCCCAGGGCTCCGGCAGCTAATTAAAGTACCGGGGCAGTAGAAGCAGGGGAGCCCCGGGCCCTTTAAATAGCCCCTGGAGCCCCAGGCTGCTGCTGCTACCCTGGTGGGGGAAAAAGGGGAACTTACCTTACAGGGTGGGCTGGGGCTGGCTCTGACCCCCTCAGCCCTGCCCCTTCCTCCCTAGGCCCCACCCCTTCCAGGGGCCAGAGGTGGCCCCAGCGTACCGGTAAGTCACTCAACTTACTTTCACCCCTGTCTAAACCTAAAGCTTAGGTTGACCTAGCTATGTTGCTTCGGGAGCGTAAACCCCTGTGTAGGCAGCGTTAAATCAATGTTGACTTGCAAAGCCACCTATCTGAGTGGCGGCGGCTACAGTGATGGAAGAAGCCCTTCTATTGCTGTCTGGTAAGTGACTGCACTGTAGCTGTGCTGCTGTAGAACTTCTCGTGTAGGCACACCCTAAGGAACCAAGTCTAGCACCTTTCATGAGCTCCCAATTGACTCTAAAACCCCGCAAGAATGCTGTGGGCATGCTTCAGCGCAGCAAGCACCCATTGAAAGAGCATCTTGCATATTTCTAGATTCCAAGGCCAGAAGGGGCTACTGTGAACATCTAGTCTGCCCTCCTGTACATCATAGGCCACATAACTTCCCTACAATAATTCCAGTTTGAATTAGAGCACATTTTTAGAAAAACATCCAATTTTGACCTAAAAATTGACAGTGATTAAGAATTCACTACAATCCTTCATAAATTGTCAGCTCAGTAACTTTTCTTTTAAGATTCATCCTGTATGCAATGTGGTTTACCCTAATATTCACAGTATTCATTCAACTAATATTCTTCTGACCAGCATTACCTACCACCGTGGCAGTAGCTCTGTATGGAGAGGGACAGGATGCAGAGTTGTGACAAGGGAGCTAATAGCTACCCCACTCAGGTGCCAGCAAAGTTCTCAGTGAGTGTGGATGGAGATCCAACTAGTTTGGGACTTTGTTTTCTGTAGATTCCTAACCTGTGTGGCACCTCCTTCTTTCAGTTCTGAGATGTCATGAACCCTACTCTGTCAAATGGGCAAAAAGGTGGAGAAATTCTGTACAGCTGTTTGGTGTGGTAAATTTCCTCCCTTTTGCTTTAACTTTCATGAAAGGAATGACCAGGCCAATGATTTTTTGTTTGACAGCATGCATTTCCATTTTCCCTGTTTACCATTTTAAACTTGTTTTGATATTCACCAAAGTGAATCCTTTAGCAATATGCATAGGCAAATAGACTATCACTGTTGACTAGCTACTATTTGCTACAGTATATAATCAGTAAACTTACTACTTGCCAAAGGCATATACAACACAGTGGCATAATGTTGCAATTGGCTGTGACTGTGAAAAATTACACCAGTTCTTCCGAAAGCTCTTTCCTTAAATAATCATTTTGCCAGTGTGTTCATTGGGTAACATTTCACATTAAATAGCACTAATTGCTTTTTAACTAATAAGAAACTACAGCAGTTTGTATTGCATTTACTAGGAGTCGCTGAGAAACTTCAGCCATTACATATTTATAAATGATAGAAAACAAGTGCTGGGGATATGCCTAAATAATTCAGGGATTATGATAAGAACAAATGTGTGATCATCACTACTTTCAGATGTGCAATACCACTGAGGCTATTTTACACAGTGGGGTCCCCTGGAAAGTGTTGCATCCCTACCGAGGGGGAAGAGAAACCTACATCCCATTTAACAGTATGCAATTACACTGTATTCACATCTCTGTTACATAAATCAAAACATTGATTTATGTACATTTCAAAAGCTTGAAATGTATTTGGAAGTAGAGTTTCCTGTAATGAAAACTTCTATTTAACAGTTAGGAATTAGACAAAAAGACACAACCACAGACTTTGGAGTAACCCTTCTATTTAATATTTTGCAGTGCTGAAGCACAATAAGGCCCAGTTAAGGGAGTGACAGCAGTCGGATATAGGGCACAGTTGGCTAGTGTTCTAATCTTACCATTCAAGATTATGGGCCAGATCCTTAGCTTTTGTGCTGTTTGTACAACTCCAGCAGCACAAAGGGGAAGTAAATGGGCTAAAACTCAGTTGGAGGTTTCTCTGGAAAAGGGAATTCCATACACTCCTGGTACCCATGTTCAAAGCACAACTCCTGCAGTTGTTAAGCTCATAAAGTGTCTAGTTGGACACCCAGATAATGAAGATTACACAGTGACCACCTGTGGAAAGTTTGGTTTCAGTGACCTGCCTTATTAATGAGACCAGGCTGTCTTTTCCTACAACTCCCTATCTAATTCACTACACACTTCCCAACTCATTTATTGCAGAAGATCAGGCTTCAACAGACAACAGCCTCATTCACTTCACAGCCTTCCTCCTTCCCCTATAGTTTCTGCAGAAGCTTTAGAGAGTGTGATCCAGTGGTTTCAGATCCTTCTGCCCTGTTTACTGTAGCCTACATCCTTCTACCAAGCAACTAACCCCTTCTTCTGTCTCTGTCCCTCTGCTTCTAACCCAGCAGTTTCTAAATGTATTGCCTGCTCAACCCCATATTATTGCTGGGACCCCAAACGGCATGGAGGATGTCATTTTGAAGAGCTAAATAGTATCCTCTATGCACTGTGACCTTCTACACACTATACATGTGAGGTCACTCAATGCAGAGCAAAATGGTGTCCTGTGCACATGGCATCCTCTGGGTGGGGTGCCAGGATTCCAGAGAGCAGCTCTCAACCTGTGTCCCCCGCCTCCAGGGCATGCTGCCCAGGGCAGATGGACGGTCTGGGTCTCCCTACAGCATCCTGGGCTCCCTGGGAAGCTCTTACCATGGCCCAGCTCTGGCTTCTGGCCTGGCTCAGGGGCGGGCCCTCAGGCAGGAGGGGAGAAGAAAAGAAGGAGAAGGGCCTTGTGGTGAGGTGAAGCTAAGGCCCACCTCAGCCCCCTGTGCTGGGAAGAGGCTGGTGTTGGTGACAGGAGCTGTACTTTCTCCACTGCAAAGTGCAGCCCATCAGTGCCGCTCCATGTCTGCCTGAGGGTTGCAGTTGGGAGGGGGAGGGTTAATGCAACCCTTGCCCCCCAAACTACACCCATGTTAAAAAATGGATGGGCATGGCCCTCCTACTTTTAAAAGTGTGGGGACCATCGCCTCCCTGACCCCTCCTGGTTCCAGCATCCATGATATGAGGGATCACTGCAACCCCATCTGTTGATGGTACAACCACATTTGGGGTGGAGACTCCATTTGGGAACCACTGTTCTAACTGCTTCTTCTCCTGTCCCTCCCCAGCCTGCACCTCTTCTATCTTCTACTATTCGCCCAGCCTGCCTCCACCACCCCAGCCTTCCTCTCTTCATGCATGCCTGTCCGTGCCCCACCCTTATCCTCACCCTCAGGCAACCTAGTCTGGTGCTTCATCTTTCTCCTCTGTGCTGCCTGGGTACCAGCAAGGGGAGCACTGAGAACACAGAAGAGTTAGGAAAAGCAATTGCAGGATAAGTCCTGCTCAGCCCCAAGCTGGAGCATTCTCGATGAGCTCTATGAGAAAAGAACATGCTCACTACAGACAGAATGGTTGGAGACAAACCTCTACTGAGCATGTGCAGTGACTTCCAGAGTCTTCTAATTTGACCAAACTTGGGTTGGTTTTGACAGAGATAACAAAATGCATACCCATGACCATGGTGACCCTTCTTCTAAAAGTCTAGTCTTTGCTCCAAAACATGGAGGCACTGGAATTTCTCAATCACCCATATGAATTTGGGACATGGGGAAAAGAACATATTTCCCCACCAACCTCATTTTAGAAAACGGACAAACCATTTTTGCTGAAACTTTCCCAAAAAATTCAGCTTGAGACAGACCTCTGTCACTTGAACTTTTACCCCTATCAGTTAAAGTTGGGCAAAGTTATGAGTAACTGAAAATCAGATTGTATAATGGAATTTTTAACTATAGGTGTTCTAGCCAGGTTGACCTATAATACTGTGGCTATTCAGACTGTTTTACAGTAACTGATGAGACAAGGAAAGAAGCTTACTGATATTCTCAGAAATACAATAACAATCTGGCAGCCTTAGCACATTTGTATTGGGTTTGCTGATATGTTTACCATATGAACTGAACCAGGTCCACCCATGGCCATCCCAAATATTTTATCTGCATGATACAGAAAAGGGATTTCATTTTTTGTGCTCTCCCCTGCCTCGTCTGCTATGGCAGCCTTCCACTGTTGCTTGGACAGGAGGTTCAGTCAACGCGACACAACTGGAACATCAATATTCTTTGGAGAGGACTTTGTTTAAGCTTTCAAATATTTAGAATGCAAATATAAGAAGGTCATGAAGACAGACAACTAAATTTTAATAGGTTTCCATTTTTCATTCAACCGTAATATACACATGCATACCGCACATATGAGGTGATAGCCAGCTGACAAATTGCAGAACTATGTGATAAATACTGTGCCTGGCATAATTCTCTTCCCACCTACACCAGTATGGCTCCATTAATTTTAATGGTGTTATTTCTTATCTACACCAGTGTGAGAGAAGACTCAAATGTATATGTATATATTCACACACAAAGACAGCAAGACCTTAGAAACAGACAGCTAAGATACCGGATTTCCATTTCTACCTTCGAAAAAAACTCACCCATCGACTATTAAAGACACATCACAAATGTACTGTTCGTGGAAGTTACAATAAGTACTTTGGATACAGAGTGATCACAAAGCATTCTCTTTTTAGACATTGGGACTGATTGTCAACTTGTCAGATCAATAATCCCATCTGTGTGTAGTAGGAGTGGACTGTAGTGATTTACAATGGTTTGAAATGCTGTATGTTAATATTTGCCCACAGTTCCAGTTAATTACAAAAATGTAACTACATTACTTGGCATAACAATTTGTGGGACATTTGCTTGTGTATTCATTGGGAAATTGGGATCAGTAATAGGAATATATGAGTTAAGCCAATGAGGATGGCTCAGCACTTCTGCAAATCAAATCATTTGGATTTAGATGCCTAAATATGGATTAATGTTGCCTGACTTTAGGCACTGAAGTGTAAATACTTTGGGCAGTGGTTATGAGGCAGACTTTGAACTGTTACTCCTTTACTACAGTAGCCATAAACACAGTATCACCACTATAAAAAAAAGCTTTTATTTTACAGTACAGAAAATAATTTCTATGCCACAAGATCTTTCTTATCCATTTTTGTAACAGCCTCATTCCTCCTGTTTTGTTTTTTTTAAAAAAGACAAAGTTATGCGTGAATTTAGTGCTCATGAAAATGCAAAAGTAATAGCACTAACTTGAATCGGAGATAGCAAAGGCAAGAACTGCAATATTCCACGGCTCTACTTGAATTTTTATTTGCAACATCTTTCTCTTCTGGGCCTTGGACTCTCTCAGAAAAAATATACAGTTCAATGTAACATGCTCATTGGAATGGCAGTTTTATGGTGAGCAAAAGTAAAAACCCACCTGATGAACCAATGTGCAATTTATCTCCAGCAGTGAAAGGGTGGTGCATCCAGTCACTAACACCTAGAGCTAGTCAAAAAATACTATGTGTATTCAGCCAGGGAGCCCAGCCCATAGAGGAGAATAGGGGCATAAGGAAAACAAACTACAGCTCCCATAGAGGTTTTAATTTTTCCACCAAAAAGTCAAATTTTCCACAGAAGAAAACCCCATCTTCCAAGAAATTCAATTATGAGTTATATGGGGTGCATCTTTGATGGGAACCCATGAAGAGCTACAGCCTACAGGGTCCAGTGCTGAAAACTCCTAGAATGTTACTTCAACTTGTGGTACATGGCTCAGGCTACCAAGTTTTCTCTGTACCGCAACACTCATGGTGATGCTCTGCATGAGTGCGATGGAAAGTCAGTTACAGTGCGTTGACTGTTCACATACAGTTGTGAACATCTTCCATCTAGCAAGGAAAGCGTGTCTTTTAGGAACAGAAGGCAATTTTCCTTGCAGATATGTAACAGGTTTAGGTAATCATTGAATATAAATATAATACTCTGAAAGATTACAACAACATTTAGTAATAACAATTCTTTGCACTTATTGACTGCTTTGAATTTTCAAGGAATTGAACAAACAAATGTTTTCCAATTAATCTGTGTTTATCAAATATAACATGGTAAAACTGCTCTTTGTACTTACAGTGACTTTTGTAGAACACGCTAGACTGAGATCTCATTTCCTGACAGTCAGTGGAGAGTTCCATGTTGTTTAAATTGCATTGGTTATAATGACAGATCATTCTGAGGAGAGAATAAAAAAATGCAGATATGTCAGAAACAAGAAAGGAGTTGGCATAATGTGTCCCTGGAGCTACTGGTGATATGACAAACAGTCCTGATGGACTTGTCCTCCTTGGAACTTGTCATTTCTGTGATACCATTAGCTCTTCTGTCCAAATAAGCCTTTAAAGATGACAGCAAACCAACAAGGCTCTTCAAGTGAAGCCCTACCTAAACTCAGGAAATTTGCAAGAAAATCCCACGATTATGCTACAGTAGCTCAGCTCCACTAGAGGAAGCAATGCTGGGAGTTCTCATGTAGGCAGGTTGCTGGCTGTTTCGAGCACCATGTCAATTAGATCTGCTCTGAAGACCTTAGCTCATGTGGTACTTAAAACGCTAACAGAAGCTGATGACTGTCTTCATAGTTATTGCTTCAGGGGCTAAACTTATGATAGCAATAGTGGGAGATGTACATAAAATTTCCAAAATATAATTAAAGGACAAAATAGAGAAGACAAACTAAAAAGAACCTTTCTTTGTCATATGACAAATAGTCACATACTCTATTTGCCCATCAGGAATAGCCACAAGTTTACGATTAACATGAGTATTTCAAGAGTTATTATACACTTGTATGTTTATGGGGAAAAAAATCTGAGTCTGAAATACAAGTGACAGAATGAAAGGATCCTGGTGTTATCCCCTATGATAAAACCTAATAGACTTAATTTTCCACTGATTGTACAAGAACGTTCAATTATCAATCACAGTTGTATCTATGTATTACTCTGAAATGTTGCAAAAAGAAAAGGAGTACTTGTGGCACCTTAGAGACTAACCAATTTATTTGAGCATGAGCTTTCGTGAGCTACAGCTCACTTCATCAGATGTTTACCGTGGAAACTGCAGCAGACTTTATATACACACAGAGAATATGAAACAATACCTCCTCCCACCCCACTGTCAGGACAGTGGGGTGGGAGGAGGTATTGTTTCATATTCTCTGTGTGTATATAAAGTCTGCTGCAGTTTCCACGGTAAACATCTGATGAAGTGAGCTGTAGCTCACGAAAGCTCATGCTCAAATAAATTGGTTAGTCTCTAAGGTGCCACAAGTACTCCTTTTCTTTTTGCGAATACAGACTAACACGGCTGTTCCTCTGAAATCTGAAATGTTGGAATCCAGTAGTTATGCAAAAGAGGAGTCCTTGCTTTATAGATCTCTGAGATATGAACAATGATACTGTATGGGAAACTGGAGATCAAGAAACATTTTCTCCATAGTTAGCTAAATCAAGGAAGTAATAATGCTGTGCAGTTATAAAACACCCTTCATCCAAGGCTTATAAGGGCTTTATAAACATTAACGACCATCAAGGTCTCTCTAGTTTCCACCCCTGCTCAGCAATAGAGAACCATTGCCTTTCTTGCACTTCCCAAAAGTAATGGTCTACTCCTTCCCTAGTGCAAAGTACCCCAAAGGGATTACAGAGGAGGGGGGATTGGGACCCACTTCCACAATATACCTGCTGGCACAGATAGCCAGCTGTAAAGAAGGGAGTATACAGCACCCATCCAAAGGGATGGCACAGTAGATGCACTCCCCCTACACAACAGGGAGTTCATGAGGATACCTCTTTCCATAAAGCAGATACCTGGGGCTCTCCCTGGAGCAATAGGGCTCTGAACTGCTCCCAGTGAATATTCCAGTTCAAAGGCATATTACATCTCTGTAAGATATGTATTATAATAATATCTATTTTACTGATAAGAAAAACTAAATCAAAGAAAGTTTAAAAGACTTACCCAATATTTACTCAGTTGCAGAGCTGAGAACAGATCTCAGGAATCCTAACATCTAGTCTCCCAGCACTAATCACACTGCTTCTAGGAATTATTTTTAGTTTGTAATCAAAGCTAGAGAAAATAGAAAACATAGACATGTTTTAAGTGAATAAGTACCTAATCCACTGGTTCTCAACCTATTTATCATTGTGGACATATATGTAGCTCTCTACACATAATGTGGGCCACATTCACATGATATATATACTACCTGTATGGCCCTGAGGATGTCACATGGGCCGCAGCTGTGTGTTGATTGGGCCACAAGTGGCCCACGGGCTGAGAAACACTGACCTAATCCTATTATTTCGATCTGTGTGTCTATCAATCAGTTCACTTCCTTGCCTTTTGTTTGTTATTCTCATGTGTTTGAATGTAGGCCCTGATCCTGCAAAATTTACATACACACACATTATAAAGCAGCTGGACTAGTTGTAAGTCTTTGCGTGATTGTGGTCTATGATTGTAAAATTGTAAAATCTGCAGGGCAGGAACTGTGAATTTGGTTGCTTCTGTGCAGCACCAAGCACACTTTTGGGGGATGAGAAATAATTAGGGATGAAGGAATAGGAACAAGGTGAAGGAAATTAAGTGTTTCCTACAGAAACCATTCCCAAATGGAATTGCACACAGAATAGAAATAGAAAAAGCTTAATGGTGCAAATCAATTCCCAAGCTTATCAATGGAATGGAGTGCTTTTTAATGTATATTCATCAGCATTACCACTTTCTGGGGGCATAAAAAGTTTAAAGATATATCATTAGAAAATTAACATTTTCATTCTCATCAGACAACAGTAAGCTATATAGACTATTTTGACACACCCAAGTAGAAACTAGTAGTGTGTATTCAAATATGACACCAAATCTCTATTGGCCCAAGAAAATTCTTTTTATCTACCTGCATGAACACATTTATATGATGTTGGGAGGAGTGAGGAAGCAGGTCAGATTCACAACTGGTGCAATTCAGCATATTTCCATTGAAATCAATTGAATTACACCAATTTGCACCAGCTGAGGACCTGTCTGAGTGTCTTTTGGCAAAATAACCTAGTATGAACTGTAACTGTGGGCAAAACAAAGAACAGACAAAACAGCTTTTGGAATAAATAGCTCAAAATGTAAAAAGAATAATCAAGTAAGACAGTAAAACAGCACATCAGCTATTCTAGAACTAGCTGTATAATAATTGGCCTGGGATAGTGATAGACTGTAGGCTTTCAGGTACAAAGCTAAGTGTAAGCTTGAGGTAAAATTCCAGTCTTTATGTGTAGAAAGCAAACAGAAGAATAACTTTGACCTACAGCCATTTCCAACCACACCTAGGCTTTTATTGTTTTGACAGGCTTTATAAAATCTTCCTACTTCCACAATGCTTTGTAGAGCAGTCCAGCAAACCACAATAAAATATACAATTCTTCTTTAAAAATTAATTTCCCTTTTAAATTGTCCCTCCATTAACTTTTCCTTCCCAATTGCTATTTGCAAGAAGAAAAAATAAAAACAGAGGGATAAAAGCTGTTTCCATGGCGCTGCTAAGGCAGTATTCACCTGCCCCATCTTGTTAACTACTGAGCATGCTTGATCCAGAGAGCTGCCTTTAAAAGGAAGTGTTTCAAGCCTCCTGGCCCTTAAAGGAAGCTGGGGGAGGAGGGAAGCATGCATACATACATACAGGGAATTGAATACTTATTCTGTTAGTGTACTTCATTCTCTCTATATTTATACTCCTTTCTATGATAGGGTTCTCAGGCTTCTATTAACAAGAAAGGAGTATTGCAATTTGTCTCTAGCTAGAAGTTTCCAGTTCTGTTATCTTCCCATATATTTCTCCTGCACAGAGGCTCCTAATAGTCAGAGAAAGGAAGAAAAACAATCCCCTCTGGAGCACTATGCTCAGGTGCCCTGTAACAAAAAGGGAAAGCTAGCTCTGAGGAACAAATACGTGGGCTTTAATTTGTCATTTTCTCCTTCCTGGATGTCTTAGTTCTCTCTGAGAATGTGATCAATTATTTTCTTAATTCTCCTTTCACACCCTACTCTGCTTTTGGTGCTGGCAGGAATGGGTATGTTAAATAACTATTTCCCAGATGCAAAAATTGGGTTCATTCTTATTTTGTCTATTGAAATTAAAAGACTATAATGCACAATACTGTAAGAACTAGGTGGTTTAGGATATGAGAATAGATTCTAGAGATTTTAGTCTCTAGGTCAGTGATCTGAATAATACCAAGTTAGCAGTGACTCAAGAATTATCACATCTGATGTCTCTTCAGTGACTCATTAGTGGTCTCTCAGTACAAGTTCTTAGTTGACAAATGTCTACATTACAAAACTACTGCAAATGGCCCTCTTTATTAGCCAAGGAATGAGAGTGCCTGGAAATTGAGTTTCCCTCACTGCCACAGTCTGTTCCTCCATAATAGGGCTGACTCTTATTGACAGGGTGGCTTGGGGAAGATTTCACTTTTTCTATACCTGTTTTTTGGTGAAAAGAGGACTTCAGATGATCACTAAATAAATTTAAAAATGATAGAATTACTGGTTTTGCTAAGCAAACCACATGCCCTTTCCTAAATTAGCAACATCACCTCGAGGAATAAAATAAAGTTTTACCCTATCACAAGCTGTTAAATAGATCCATAAAATTAGTGAAATGTATAATGTGCTATTAGGTGTAATTTCCTTTTTAAGATTTCTTTCTTAATAATTATTATGTAGGTGGACAGTCTCTTAATATAGATAAAGACCTTTGCAGCTGCTCTCATCATAGGCCTCCTGTTTAATATGCACTTTGTAATTAGCTTGGAAGTAAAGCCCCACTTTTGCAGTCAGTCCCTTTTCTGTCAGATCATTTTTAATCTGAGCTGAGTTCAGCTGTGTAGGGCTGATAAGCATTTCTGAAACCTCTGTACATGACAAACAGGACTTTAATCTCTTCTTTCAATTTCTAGTGCACTCATTACACAAATTCAACTCAAAAGAACCTTGATGCATTAAAATGATCTCTCTTGGATGTAATACAATTTCTTTTAATCTTTCTTAAAGCACTTAGTTTGATTCTCAGATTCATAAATCACAGAAAAAATGTTTGTCGTAGATTTCTTACCAAATATCACCATTTCCCTCCCAAGTTCTGTTAAACTTTGATAAATTAAGTGGGTTTAAAAAAAAAATTAGGATGAGCGAGAGTTTCCTCAATTGTCAACTAACTTTCTGAGAATAATCACCATTAAATACAGGAAAATTATATTTCAAAGTCGTAAGACTGTAAGCATATCCCAGCGGTCTGACTTTGCTTGCTCATGTAAGCCTCGAGCCAGTTAGCACCATTTTTAAAATCAGTTATGCAAGTATTAACCTGTTCCTCCTGGTAAACCAACACTGATTCTCCTGAGAGCATTTTCTATCCTTTAAGTGACAAATTGCTGTCTGTAACACGTGCATGAATTTTACTTTCACTGAACCCGAGGTTGCTATTTCAGCATATAAAAATGAAAAAAAAAAAAAAAGTGTGGAATAGCAGCTGGAAAGTGCTACTAAATAACAAGCAGGAAAAAAGAAATTTCTACCTGCAGAGAAGAATTGCACCCATAAAAATGAGAATTTTTAGAAGTTGAAACCAATTTAAATGCTTTTTTGACATTCCCCATTCCTGTATAAAATGAAATCAGTAGTTAACAAGAAAGAAAGATCCAAACATATAGAGTTTCAGAAACATTCCAGAGGAAACCACAGATTATCAGATTAAAATAGCTGTTTACAGTGCTTTCCGAATTTTTTGTATCATTGCAAAGAGTGCCTCAGCAAAGATTTATTTAAAATAATTTTGTCTTATTGAGGGCTTTTAACAAAAAATGGTACTATTACTAGTAACAACACTTGCATGATCTCAAAGCACTCTGTAAACATGACTGAATTAAGCTTCACAAACCTTGCGAAGTAAAGATTTATTATCTCCATTTTACAAATGAAGAAACTCGGATACACAGAGGTTAAATGACTTACTCACGGTCACACAGGAAGTCTATCACAGAGCTCGGAAGATCATTTCAATTTCCCTGATATTCCGCTATAACGGAAAAGCATCTTTTCCCTGAAGTTACGGTCCATGCAAGGGCATTACAGTATTTCTCACAACATACACTTTCTCTTTCTCATCTAGAAAGGGAGGTGAGTAACCATTTCAGGTGTCAGAACATACAGGGCAATAACATCTGAATGATCAATCTCGTGTACAAGTAAGGTAAGTGGAACAAAAGTTCTAACACAGCAACCTTCACAATTATAGTTGGTGAATCTCAAGGAGTCTGGTTCAGACACGCACTCAGAATTTTGGACACTGCCTAGATCTGTAAAACTGTCTGGAAATCCCAGGAGATGTGGCTTACTCATGAAATTTCAAGCATTGCCTTTCTCTGGTCAGACTACAATATGTGAGAATGCTTGTTTGTTGATATGCCAGCACTTCTGGCCTGTACCTGCCTGGGAATGTAGCAAGTGCAAAAAATTAAGGAATAAATGGGAAATAAGGACATCCACATTATAATGAACCCCATAACAGGTTGGGTTCAGCTTGATTTCAGTTCTGGGCAAAGCTTTGAGGATCCTTATTTTATCAGAACCGGTTCGCTCATCCCGAGTCTGTACCTGGAGGAGAAAGGTGAAAGAGTTGCAGATACTGAAGTACAGTTTACCGGTGGTGCAATGAAAGTATTGTTTATACAGTCTGCATGTTTAAGGTACAACAGAGAACAATGATGGGAACCATATCCTGTGGAAATTGTCTTCCTTTGTCATTAACCAACCAGTGAATGTATTCTATAGGGATGGTCTGCTGGACCAGCTATAGACATAAGTTAATAATGTGTGGGGGCTGGGAATGGGAGTGATTAGTTCCTGATTCTATATATGATGGAGTGTTTTCCAGGCCGTACACCTGAGATGCTGAATACAACTGGTGTTCTTCCCAATTATTTTAACACTGTTAACCTTTTTCACTGTAGTTGTTTCACAAGGTATGATTAAGGAAGCAAAGGCATGAGAAAACAGACATAAAATGCACCACCCACAGTATCTGAAAATGCTTACATCAGACATATGAAATCTACTTGCCATGTTTCTTACCTAGGCATATTGCATAGCTTTAAAAATGAAACTATATACCATTAAATATAAATAAACACATTCATTTGAAACTATTATGCCTTTCTGTGCAATAGCAACATTAGCTCCCAAGTGTGATGGTGTAGCCAACAAAGTGACCATGATCCTTGGATGTTATAAAATGGGCAATATTAAGTAAGAGTAGTGAGATCATATAATCTCTGTATATGTCATTAGTGAGGTTAGGGCTGTCAATTAATCCCAGTTAATGCATGTGATTAATTCAAAACAAATTAGCATGTTGTTTTTTTTAACGAGCGTTAATCTCACACCTCTGGAGATGTGACTCTGCGGTGGCCAGGCGGGGAGGGAGGCACCGGCTGTGGCCGTTTGGGAGAGCTAGTTCAACACCTTCTGGGGCAGAGAGGAGCCTGGCCCCCTGATGCCTGCACCATACCCTCCCTGCTGGACAGGGCCAACCTTAAGGGTGGGCACAAGGGACCACCACCCAGAGAGCCATGCTCTGGGGGGGTGGTCCCACTATATGGCTATGGGGCATGGGTGCCCCTCCTTCTGCTGCACTGCTGCTCCTACCCCCCCTCCACCCCATCAACCTGCCTCTGGCCAAGCTGCTCTGGACCAAGAGCCTGCCTCCTGTGTGCTGCGCAGAACAGGGGATCGGGGTTCATATTGGGGTGTCCACCTCCCCCTGCCTGTGTACCTGGTCATGCTGAGCTGGGATCAGGGAACATGGGGATTCTGTCTGTTGCTGCTACTGGCTCAGGAGTGAGTGCGGCTGAGAGCAGCTGCTGGTGGTGGTCGAAAAAGGATTCGGGCCCCTGAGTGCTCTACTTAAAGAGATAGCGCTCCCCAACACACACACAGACACACACACACACACACACAATTTAAATATTCTGTTATTGTTTAACAGTGCAATTAAAACTGTGATTAATCACAACTATTTTTTCAATCTCGTGATTTAATAGTTTGACAGCCCTAAATGAGACCATTACTAGAACGCTGTCCATTTCTTGTGTCCATACTTCAAAGAAGATATTAAACAATTGAAGGGGTTCAGAAAACAGCTAGCAGAAATATATGAGATCTGGAAAATATGCCTTGCAGCGCGAGACTTTAAAAGTTCCAATCTATTTAGTTTATCCAAGAGAAAGTTAAGAAGTGACTTGATCACAGTCTGCAAGTACCTACACAGGGAAAAGATTTCTGATAGAAGAGGGATCTTTAACCCAGCAGAAAAAGGCATAATCCAATGGCTGAAAGATGAAGTTAAACAAATTTGGAGTAGAAATAAAGTGCAGATTTTTTAAAGTGAGAGTAATTAAACATATAGCTAGAGATGTGGTGGATTCTCCATCACTTGAAGTCTTTAAATCAAGAATGGATGTCTTTCTAAAAGACATGCTATAGCTCAAACATAAGTTATGGGCTTGATGCAGAAATTATTGGGTAAGATTCTTTAGCCTATGCTATACAGCAGGTCAAACTATATGATCATAATGGTGCCTTCTGGCCTTAAATCTATGCCACTTCAATCAATCACTTCAATCAACCAATTTGGACCCCAAACTACAAGATCTTTACAAGATTCACTTGTATTGTATTATCCAGCAAATTCTAAATATATTTTTTATCCAATTGCCTCTTATGCAGCTACTTCTATCTATCCTTATAGTAACGTATGAATAAGCACTTAATTTTATTCATAAATCACCAAGATCATGTCTTGTTGAGGTTATACATTGTACCTTATCCCTCTCGAAGTGAAGAGTGATGTAAAGCATGTTCTTGCTGTTGTTGGATCTGTTTCCCCCACCTAACTCTAGGATTCTTTCTTTTGCTATTCCTAACGCATGCCTCCTGGAACCTGACTCTGCACTTCTTATTATGATATTAACGGGGATTTGGCTTGAGTAAGTGGTACAGAAACAGGTAGTTGGAATGCAACTGCATTCAGTACAACCCATTCAGTTTACATACTTAACATTCAGTTAAGTATGTAAACCTTTTTGACCTGTCTACTAGGAGAAGTCTGAATATTGTACGCAGGATGAATGCTTACAAACCCTGAACTTCCATGAATAAAGATTTTAAAATCCAGTAGAAGTAAACATGAACATAATACATACTATAAATCAAGTCAAATATTAGAGAAATATCTGAGAAAATGACAAACTGAGGAACCCCTATAAAATTTGGTGGACTTTGGATCAGACCCTAACTATGCTGATTGCACTTTATCCAAAGTTTCTATTGACTGGAACTGTGAAGTTCAAGAAATAAAAGGCACAACAAATAATCAGCTATTTGGATCTGGAATCCAAAAGGATATGTATGGAAAGAGAAGAAAAATAGGTTCCTAGCAAGCTTAAAAAAATGTTGGTGATTTTTGTTGAATTATAAGTTAAATTAATAAGCCAGAATGAAAGGGGGTATCATTTCTTTAAACAATGTTACTAAATTAACCATTTTATTCCTTAATTAACCCTTTAAGATATCATACTAACAAGTAATCACCTGATGCTGTTGTGGTTCTGGAAGACCTCTTCCCCACCCTTCCCGAAGAACTCAGTTCAACTCTAGTCTTGTCACTCAAGTTCCTTTATCTGGGAAACCACAAAACTATGGTGACTTGATCATTGTATTAATATTTAATATATAATATTCTCACCGCAAAATGACTGACCAAGTATTCTACAAATGGTTAATTACATAGTAAAAGCATCCTTTTTGGGTGTGTGTGTGTGTGTGTGTGTGTGTGTGTGTGTATACACAGTGGATTCACAATAATGTGGCTCTTTTGTATAATTTTGATCATTTAATTTGGTTCCTGAACCACTGAGCTCTGAGTATCACTGCCATATGTTTTGGGATTGACCTGGTTATTTTGTAGGAATCATGATCTGTCCATGCACCGTCCATGTAAAACTTACTATTTACCACATCTCACATTCCAGGCTTACCTTATCCATTGTAAATGGTTCCTTGGGTGTTCCCCCTTATCTTAGCTAGTGGAGCAGACCTTGTTTCTTAGCCTACTGACCCGTTTTCCTATGTTAGTTAGTACAGACATTCTGTTTCCAACCTGCTGTTCCATTTACATCCCTAACCCTGACTGCCAAGAAATGATGCCTCACCCATGTCTAATTACTCATGTCAAACCAGGCCTAGGTTCCACTGCTTTTGTTTAATATTAGCATTCATTTCATTTGCATTATATTCCTGTCTTTCTGTGCTTTCCTTTTTAAGTTCACTACCTAGCAATGCATTTTCAAGCCACAGTAGTTGTAATTATTTGATACACCATCAATATTAGGCTCAGACTACAAACTGAGGGTGCAAACTCACCCCCCTATGGTGTAGCCCACTAGGATGCAATTCTACATTATCAGCTTACTCTGCCTTTAAAGCTTCCTTTTGTAATTTTAACTTTGCTTTTATTTTAATTATGTTATAAAAATTGCTACAAAATATAAAAATATTTCTATTGATTGCCACAGGAAATTTAGGCGTGAAACAAAATGTAGGAAAATTAAAATAACATTCCCTGGGTCCATACCAGAAGTGGTCCTCTTCAACCATTGCACAATATTTGTCATTACCAGTATAGGCAGTTTCTGTTTTACTACTGTCCCATACTGTGTAATTTGGAGACTGTTCCCCTAGAGTGAACCCACATGCCTGCAACTCTGTCTGCTAGACATTACTCCTGCACATGTAAGTGTCCCTCAGGTGCAAACAGCGGTACAAATCTGGGGCTTTCCAGACCTCGTATTGTCTTGTTACGGTATTTGGGAAGGAAAAACTAGCTAACTTTCACACTGTATAAATTGTAGTGCTTCCCATTACTTTCATTGGTAATCTTCTGACAGAGGTTTTTTGTCCCCCACCCGCACAAACTTCATGGTACTGGCTCTGGTTAGTTTACTGACCCTGCACCAACTGTTATTACCCCACTTGTACCAAATTTTTAACTTTTCTATGGTGATAAAAAAGGGCAAGTTTGCTTGCTCTATATCACTTAGGGCTGCTTTTACTTTGTATACCATGTGGGGGATACATGTGTTGTTTTGTTGCTAGAATGCATTGCATTAATTTCACGCATCTTTAAAAGCAATTACAACACGTATGTATATTATATTCAGTTAACAAATCTTTATTAATGAGTCCTTGGTTTTGCTCGTTCATGGATGCAGGCTTACAAAAGTAGGGCTGCAGACACACCTTCTATGTTTCATAATACTTGAGATTTTGGAATCCAGTTTTCAGGATACATAACACATCTGTTAATAATCTGAACAAAATAACTCCTGCATTCATCAGTTTGTAGTGAGAAAATGCCTTTGAGAACAAATTCAACAAAAGCTTTGGTGTGTGAAACTGGTACAATCATTAGAAATATAAGGAAGTTAAATTAATTTAATGGGAAAAAAATAGAACATAAAGTTCTAAAGATAAAAAGTTAGCTTCCTGAAAAGAAAGTAAACAGACAAATAATTACTGTACTAGTTCAGGGTATTCTATATGTAATTTGAAAATTAGGCAAGCACAGCTCATCAAACTTAAACACCTACTAGACTATTAAGAGTTGAAGATAGTGCTAATCTATCATTCTAAAACTAATTTTCTTTAGATTTCCAATATGGTTTCAGATCTGACCCATAACCTTCCTATCACAAAGTACTAATGAGCTCCAGACGAGCATGGCAACATGATTTCCTGGTGACTTGCTAGAGTGTAATTAATTTATAAGGAGTAATTCAGTTAGCAGAACTAATTTATTTCTAACTTATTGACTATAAATATACTTCACCCAGCTGCTCCTTGGATGAGGCATGTCACTAGTTAATGGAAGAAGTTTTCTTAGGGCTTCATGCTTTCTGCATGATATGTTCATGAACAGAGGGTTAAAACGTCAGTGAGTTTCATCTCAGAATTAGTCTGGAATTCTTCCATCAGAAGGGGGCGGGCAGATGGGGATATTTTGCCTTTCCACCCAATGGAAGAAGTCTGGGTTTTCCTCCTTAGACCTGGGTGTATCCTAAAATCTACTAGGGTAAGAGCCTTCTGCATGGATCCTACCTGCCTTTGCATAGTTTACCAGTCCCACCGCATTCCCTGACTCCCAGCAGCCTCTAGACAACACAAACTCTGCAAGTTCCATGCTGGTAGGGCCTCCCTGTCCCAACTGTATCTGCCTCAGAACCCACCTGTGGGATCCCTGGTATAAGAGGGAATCCTGCCCATGTCTGCAGAGTCTGTCTGCAGTAACTTGGTCTTGTTTGCCCCCATAGAGTTGGAGGAGTTAGGGAGCTACAGGTCTTTTGCACCCCACTGTAGGCATGCAGTTCTGGATTTCTGTGGAGATCCCACAGAGGACTGTTTACTGAGTTGGGGATTAGGAGAATTATTCATGGACTGGCTCTCCCATATCCATGCCTTCCGCAGCCTTATCATTAGGTTTGGGCTTCTCTCTGCTCATGGAAACAAAGGGAACATGAGGCCCTTACTTTTAAAATGCCTCTATGGAATTCGATCAAAAGAACTGCTGTAGTTAGATATGGGAAAGACCTGTTATATCATGTCCTTCTCTGTGCAATTACGGGATATAAGCTCCCAATAGATGACACTAGATAATTAAATAACATGCTTTACCCACATAAAAGCTACCATGCTTTCTCCCACAACTCCCTCCCACCTATGCATAAAATTACCTCTTTTCTGTTTGTGGAAAGGGATTAAGGGAAGGTATCACAAAGTATCAGCTCATTGTGGAATGGCACAAAATCCATCTTGACAACTGCTCTATGAGTGGGATTCATCTTGGAAGTATCTGCAGAAAGCCCAAGTATTAGGTGAGAATGAATCTACAATTCACTCTTTTCTCTCACCTTCTCTGTCTCTTTCAGATCAGGGTTGAGGAGGTACGGTGGTCTTGGGAAGCACTACTTGTACTCTACTGGTTCTGTAGCCAGAAGACTTGTCTTCAGGTCTGTCACTCTAGTCGTTTTCACTACCACTACATTTACAATGTATGTATGTTACATATATTGGTGGGGGACATTAGTAACATACACATATTGTATTACATCAAGTGTACTTTATATCAATAACTGTGTCATACTGCAGTAAAATCAGTGCATACCTATGTGGAACACTGAGCACTGTGGATGTTAGTGTGCATATGGCCCTTGTCTTGATTTTCCTCTGGGCTTTTTAAAAAATTTTTTTAAATGTCATTCCCCCTCTTCTCTCTCATCCTCTGCTTAGAAATGCAAAGGCTTTCAGGTTCATTTCGAGAGAAGTAAAGCATTCACCATATCCTGCAGTCAATAAGGCTATCAATGACCATGCTTTTTGCATACAAGAAAATCATGCTTTGAGCAACACAGGGACAAGAGAGCAATTTCTGCCAAAGTTTATCCCCAGCTAGCTTTTCATTTTCCCTCATTCCTTACAAAGACTGTGTATGATGTAATATATACACCATTTATACTGTATTTAATTCAATTATTGTTGTTATTTGTTATTAGTCTTAATAGTGCTCTCTGTGCTTCTGATTACTATAATTGGTTGAATATCACCAAGGGGTGGGAACATAGCTAAACTGCATGATCATATTATAACCTTCCTCCTTCTTCTTTCCCTACCACCTGCACTTATTGAGTTCTAAAATGCACCAGAAGGCTGCTCCTGTATTAATATTTATCTAGAGCCATAGACCTGCATGCAATGCTAAAAATAAATAAAAGGCCAAGGTATTTGTTGCCAGGAGCTAACTGTCTACCTTACGTGGAAAACATAACAAAAGGACAGAACCCACAGAGGGTATGGAAGGAGGGAAAGAAGTGGAGCAGATGGGCTCCAGCCAACAATGCAAAGGGAAATGATACTATAGGTTCTACACATTTTGAAAGATTGTGACGTAGCAGACTGTTTCAAGCATAGTGGGCTGCCTGGTAGATGACCAAAAAACAAAGAGTGGAAGAAGGGGACAAATGGAGTTGTGAGTTAGATGGTTTCTGTGGAGGAATAGGAGTAAGAATGGGAGCAGGCAGAAATGAGAACAGAGATGTAGCCAGAATTAGGATTGTTCCAAGCCTTGAAGATGAGGACCAGAACCTTGAACATGATGTGAAAGGGAAGTGAGAACACATGAAAAAATGTGAACAGGGGAGTCACATGGTCAGAGTGACAGGAGAGACAGATTAGTTTTTCAGCTGTATTTTGAATAGACTGAAATGGAATAAGAAGATCAGCAGGAGGGCCAGAAAGGAGAAGGAGGTTATAGTAATCAAGGCAGACAGAGACCAGGGATTTACCATTCAGGATAGAGAAGAAAGGACAGGTTTTAGAGATACTATAAAAGAACTAGCAAATTTTGACAATTGTGTGGATTTGGAGGGAGAAGAAGAGAATGGGGTTGAATGTGGGGCCTCGTATTTAAGCCTGCGTGATGGGGAAGATAGTAAAATTAGCAGCAGCGATGGAAACAGACAACGAAGAGGGAGTTTGTGGATAGAAGTAGGAAAGGAATTGTCCTCATATTACACATGGAAAAATTGAGGCACTAAGAGGTGCATAGAATGGGGCTAATACATCCCACCTCATGGTGATGGTGTTAGGATTAATGACTTTGTAATGTGCTTTGAAGCTGAAAAGTTAAGTGCTAAATATTTACGATGCAGCTACTATTAGTCATTGGAACCGGATGAAAAGTTCATCAACAGCTTTTCCTATTTTTCACGAAAATGTGAACTGCAATGCTTTTTTATTAATTTCAAAATTTGAAAAATTTTGACCAGTCCTATTTTTATTATGATCACCATCCTTTCTTTGAGTGAGTAGACAGAGGAATTAAATGCCCCACTTATTAGGTCAGATGATAACTATTATCATGCCTCTGTGAAGGTTAGCATGACTGTTGCCATTATTTCCAGTGTTTTATCATTGGAATATAGCATCATCTGTTAAATTTGCAAAACCAAGTGTTGTCTTTTGCTTCAACTCCTAAATACCTATCAGCCGGATATACAAAATAAATACTCTGCTTCCGTATCACGTATTTATTTTGAAGTTTGATTTGCTTTTTTCAGAAGAAAAACCAGCAATCATCTCTTGCTAAACCACTGGTTGAAGAAAATTAGTTTTTTTAACAGAGATCAATACCTAAAGAATTATTATGTACAGTGTAAAAATAATACCCTGGAGAGTCAATGACACCCATTGTGAACTATGCCATTTTAAACAATGATTTCCTTTGTTTCCAGAATACTTATTTTTTATAGTTCTCACTTTAATCTACAAGGGTGACTGCAAATTTGAATGACTGAAACTAGTTTTGCATAATGATTTTCATGTGTATCTTTCAAGGGCACTCTGAGAAAGGGAACTATCTCATGAGGAATGAACAGAAGTCAGAATCCTGAAACGCAGCTTTGTATTCTTGAAAACCTATCTTCCTATGAAAGGGAGGAAAGTGAAATATGATCACTTTCCCAATTAATTAATACTCATTTTTGATGAAATGGGAATATGTACAATTGCTGTTTTATAAAAAGAATATTTGAGTCTTTGTACTAGATAAACACTGACCGACTTAGGGCCCAATTCTGCCACCCTTATTCACACTGAGTAGTACTTCACTTCTTGAATATTCCCAATGGATGAGTGAGTGGGACAGAATCTGGCACATAATCATTCTTGTATATATGATGGTCAAAAATAAAATAAATATATGTGAACTTTTGGAAACTGTGAGCCATTATGCAGAGTTCAGGAAAGGATAACAGCATGTCCAAATAAAAAATAAACTACTTTGGGGCAGGCATGCAAAAGGGAGTGCAGTCAGCACTATGAAGGGTGGGGATCACAGGGCTGCTAGACTAGGTAGGGAGCATTACTGGTGGGGCCAAGACCATGTTTCAAAGTGTAGCACTTTCTTCCCAGACCTCTGACAGCAGTTCTGCCGGCTTTTTTCTTCTGTAGCTAGACTGCCTCCCGCTACTGCTGCTGGTGAGGCTCCCTGCCACACACACCTGCTCTGAAAGTGCTCACTATTACCACTATTATCACTATTACTATTATCGGGCTCAGTCATGGAACCTCTGACCTCTCCTGTTCTCTCTGAGTGCAACGCACTTAGGTCTCAGGCCTCGAGCTGTCACTTGTCTCTCAGGGTAGAATCTTGCGATTCTCCAACTCTTTGGTTCCTAGTCTGCAGTCCCCTGTGTCTCAACCTTGATTTACCTTAGCAGGTCTGACTTCTGTCCGGATCATGAAGTAGTATTCTGTCCAGGACAATGACAGTGGTAACCAGTGATAAAACAGCCTTCTAAAAGTAAAGTATTTATTTAGAACAAAAGCATTTCAGAGAAGAAAAACTAACTTAGAAACAATAAAACAGAGTAGCAGGTGTTTAGCTATCTTCCACATGGGGACCCTAATAGGACTAGCTCCCTATAGACTCTTCTGCAAAGCCTTTCTCTGTGTCAGCTGTCTGCTTGTCAAAGCTCACTGACAACTCTCTGGATAAGTTCCTGGCAACTCACCTTCCTTTGCAGGAAGCAAGCCACTTTTTAAATGTTTATAGCCTTTTGATCTAGTAACTCCCAGCTTTGGCTAAACAAGATTTGCAATTGGTGGAAACAGGAGATAGTATCCTTGAAGCTACCAGCTTGGTCAATTGTCTTTCAAATGTGTGCTTGGGTTTTCTTATCCAGGAAGTCATTGTGTCGCCTTCATGCATAGACCTTGTTGAATTAGAGCATTATAGGCATCTAATTATACTATCCCCAATATGTTAGATCAATAGGTGAAACACTGGAATGCGTTACCTAGGGAGGTGGTAGAATCTCCTTCCTTAGAGGTTTTTAAGGTCAGGCTTGACAAAGCCCTGGCTGGGATGATTTAATTGGGGATCGGTCCTGCTTTGAGCAGGGGGTTGGACTAGATGACCTCCTGAGGTCCCTTCCAACCCTGATATTCTATGATTAATACAATCACACAGGGAATTCTAATAAACCAATATACAGTAATTTCCCTTCATTGGTCATCTACAGTGTTCATAAAATTATTATATCTCTGCATTCATAACATTATTACATACCAACTCTGTTTCATACCCACTAATATCAAACCTAGTGAGCTCTTAAAATATAAATGTGTGTATATATGCAAAAGTGTAATTTAAATTTACCAGCCAGGGCATAAAAATCTATTCACACGCCCTTTACCGTGATGATAGTGATGTTGTTATGGCAGTTGTCACCAGGTGGCACTGTTACTTATAGTCTCTCAAGTTCTTAGCATGCAAGCAAGTTTTTAGTTTTGGGAGGAATGCTTGCGCTCTTGTAATACGGGACTCTGGATAGAAGGAGCTGTGATCAAGGAGAGTTTTCTTTCTGCCTTGGAATTTTATTAGAGTAAATTCTGACGCAGAGTTGCTTCCTGGGAACTAGGTATTTGTGTTATTTTTATTAATTGTTTCTACTACCATAGCACCTAGGAACCCTAGTCATGGATCAGGGCCCCATTGCGCTAGGTGCGGTACAAACATAGGACAAAAGGACATTCCCTGCCCCAGAGAGCTTGTATTAGGCTGAGATTCCTGACTTAAGGGGTTATATGTATGATGTCTGTGTCCAGCTCTGTTGCAGAACTGGTATATATGTTTAAATATAAAAGTTAAACTTAGAATATACCCAGATTCCTCATTGCTGATACCTCCTGCACTGGGAAGCCAACCTGAAAGGTCTTGATATCTGCTACTGTTCAGCAGAAGTGTGATACTGGTATTAGAATTGGGACACCGATGGCAGAGGAAGGGACAGTAATTCACTTGATCATCAAAAGATTACTCTTTCTGAGTGAGTGAAATTTTGCATGGGAATACTCCCTGTAGCATCTTTTCTAATGCTGCAGCGGTGCTCAGGTCTTCCTTCCAGTCAGTATAACCTCAGTTCGCCTCAGATATACCTAAACCAATTGACTAAGGCAAGATTCTTGCCATTATCATGAATCCTTTTTTAAATAGACTTCACGTAAGAATCTGTGGGTTTTTTGTCACCTAGTCCTGCAGCTCTACTCATCTACTCTAATCTCAGAAAAACTGACAGAGTCAGTCAAGTTGCACATCCATGTTCTCATTAAATAGGTAGAAGTGAACATTGTCATTGACTTTATTGGGTGAGTTGAGTATTTCTCTTGAATACTCAAGAGACACAGCTGCATTCCCAGCAGAATAACAGGGGGGAAAGGTGACTGTGGTGAATTACTGGAAATGGTAATTGTTTGATTCAGAATGCCCTGAGGATTAATTACCCAGGCGCTGGTTAGTACAAAGAGGAAAGAGAAACTACACCACCAAATGTTACATTTGATGGAATTATTGCCTCTGCCCTTACCTCACTCTGGCTGACAAGCCCCTGTGGCATATACCATTCTATGTCCCTTGGAAGTTACATTAAATTTTGATGGTGGGGCTTGCCTACATTTCAAGTGTATTCACCTCCTGGCTGCCTCTTTGTCTAAATTTCCCTCCTTACATTTTTTGTTGCTGTAGTCATTGTTACGTTCAAAAAGTCCCCACTGTCGTCCAAGAACTTCTGAGAATGATAAGGGAAAAAGGAAATGTTGTTATAGCTGTGTTGATCCCAGGATGTTAGAGACACAGATGGGTGAGGTAATTTCTTTTATTGGACCAACTTCTGTTGGTGAGAGAGACAAGCTTTCAAGCTTACATAGAGCTCTTCTCCAGGTCTAGAAAGCATCTCTCTCACCTAGTTGGTTCAATAAAAGATATTATCTCATCCACCTCATCTCTCAGAGAAAATAATTGTTCATTTATAGTTTCCTCCAGGTCCCCAAACTGAAAAGAAAATGAGTCTCTGAATCAGAGATGCCAAAATAAGTAGAATATTTTATTCCACAGCACTTTGAGAGTTACACCTGAGATGGCAACCAATACTCCCTCCTAACCTCACTAAAATCGAGCCAACTTTGAGGGCCTGTGAAACATGCAGCCAAGTTGAAGGGCCCTGCCACATTTCCCATACATGAGGAGCTTTCATTCATGTCCTTTCATTCTAGCGTATTTTTATTTTAAATTGAAGCCAACAGCAAACAAAGAAAGAACAAATGTCTCTGACAGAGCACAGTGAAATTTTCTCCCTGCATAAGAGCCTCCATCTTGAATTGCCTCACAGCATTGCCCCTTAACTAGACAAGCAGGGAGATTCCTTGGTGAAGGCCATTCAAGCAAATGGAAGTATTGCTACTGACTCCAATAAACCTTCTGTTTAAAGGTTCTGTACACAGAAAATACAATCAAAACGTTCTCTTACTGTGTATATATCCCCAGTCCCAATCCTGCAGGATAGTCCAAAATTTACACTGGGACTGTAGTGTCTGTTGCTATGGAGTGGATGGGCTGGTGCTCTGTAATTATGCCTTCTTTGTCCCAGTTCTCATAGTTACCATATTGGGAGCTGGGAAAGAGAAACTCCACTGGCTCCCTCTGTAATATTGAAGGGGGAAAAGAAGATCTACCATCCTATCTCCCTCCCAGTAATGGCAAAGGAATGGGAAAGGACACATGGAGAAAGTTATATAAAAGAGAATAAGGCAGGAAAAGAGCAAGGGAGACCAGAGGGATTTGTGGGGAGTAGAGGTGTTTAAAGGGCTTGCCAAAAACTACCAAAAGAGGCCCCAAAATCCTAAAGCCATCTCTGATTATAACTCAGTGGGATGAAATTCAGCTTCTGAAAACTTGTGGTAGCAAAAGGAATTATCTATGAATTATGTACAGCTCTTCCCAGACCCTGCTTTTCTCTGCTGTGATTCAATTTCATCTTCCCTGGGTGACTGAGGTAATTCTTGGATCAATTGCTTAATGGCCAAAATTCGTTTATGTACTTCACATGCAAAACTTTTTTCATTATTATTATAGTAACACGTAGGCCTCAGCTCAGACAGGGGCTCCACTGGTCTAAACACTGAGCAAACACATAGTAAGAGATGGTTCCTGCCCTGAAGAGTTTACAGTGTAAATAGACAAGACAAAGGGGAAACACCAGCACAGAGGGAAACAGTGATGTGCCCAAAATCACACAGCAGGTCAGTGGCAAAGCCAGGAATAAACTGGATCTTCTCATTCCCTGTGCAGTGTCTTATCCACTAGACTATATGGATTCTCTATACTGTTCACTTAGCTTTATGTTTAAAAATGTTTTTGAAAGTGAAACCTCAAGTGCAGCAACATTGCACAAAGACTGAAGTTTCCCTTTTGACAGAGGAAACAGGGAGCAAGAAAATAGATAGCAGAATGGAGACAATTATCCAAGGACTGTAATTATGGTGAATTATTGACAGAAATGCTGAGACAGATGTTTCATAAATGATTGAATACAAATAATAGTATTTATTATCAGAAGTAGACTTAACATTTTTAAAATACTCTCTAGCTGGTTGAGGCCACTGAGCCTACAAAACAAAATGTACATGACTTGGAAGGACAAGCTGAGGGAGTTTTCCATGTGGGTAATACCAGACGTTATACATAAAATCTTGGAGCAATATGGAAAGTAAATGTAAACTGCTAGCCAGGCTTTTCTGCATGGAGTCAAACACAATGAGAACTACCATCTGGGTGGAATAAATAGAGCACATTAGGGTAATGTGCCAAGCCAACAAAAATAAAAAGGGAGGTAATGCAAGTCATGACTAAGAAGTGGTGGAAGCAGCCAAGCTGGCGGGATGATGAAGATACATATGTGTATAAGAGGAAGACAGCAATAAAAACAGGGATGGAAAAGTAACTTAGAATGCTGAGTGACAGAACACGATTCTATTTATCTGCCAACCTAGCTACCTTTATCTCCACTGTATTTATAATACACCATTAATCTGGTAGCTTGGTGCCAAATAGAAAATTAAGTGTAATGTTACTCTTCTCTGCAAAGAACATAGGAATTAACAGTAGTCCATCTAGTCCACTACTGACAGTGGCCAGTCCCAGGCGCTTCGGAGGAAGCGTAAAAAACTTCCTAACAGAGAACTATGGAATAAACTGAGTACAGAGGAAGTTAACACCTCAGTTAGAGATTGGCTTATGCCTTGAAGGATGGGGGGTTTATCCCTTAAAATTACTCTCTAATGTAAGGTTTCAGAGTAGCAGCCGTGTTAGTCTGTATTCGCAAAAAGAAAAGGAGTACTTGTGGCACCTTAGAGACTAACCAATTTATTTGAGTATAGGCTTTTGTGAGCTACAGCTCACTTCATCGGATGCATTCAGTGGAAAATACAGTGGGGAGATTTATATACATAGAGAACATGAAACAATGGGTGTTACCATACAGACTGGAACGAGAGTGATAACTTAATGTGAGCTATTACCAGCAGGAGAGTGTATGTGGGGGGGGAAACCTTTTGTAGTGGTAATCAAGGTGGGCCATTTCCAGCAGTTGACAAGAACGTCTGAGGAACAGTGCAGGGTGGGGGTGGGGGGGATAAACATGGGGAAATTAGTTTTACTTTGTGTAATGACCCATCCTCTCCCAGTCTTTATTCAAGCCTAAGTTAATTGTATCCAGTTTGCAAATTAATTCCAATTCAGCAGTCTGTCCTTGGAGTCTGTTTTTGAAGATTTTTTGTTGAAGTATTGCCACTTTTAGGTCTGTAATCGAGTGACCAGAGAGATTGAAGTGTTCTCCAACTGGTTTTTGAATGTTAGAATTCTTGACGTCTGATTTGTGTCCATTTATTCTTTTACGTAGAGACTGTCCAGTTTGACCAATGTACATGGCAGAGGGGCATTGCTGGCACATGATGGCATATGTCACATTGGTAGATGTGCAGGTGAACGAGCCTCTGATAGTGTGGCTGATGTGATTAGGCCCTATGATGGTGTCCCCTGAATAGATATGTGGACACAGTTGGCAACGGGCTTTGTTGCAAGGATAGGTTCCTGGGTTAGTGGTTCTGTTGTGTGGTGTGTGGTTGCTGGTGAGTATTTGCTTCAGGTTGGGGGGCTGTCTGTAAGCAAGGACTGGCCTGTCTCCCAAGATCTGTGAGAGTGATGGGTCGTCCTTCAGAATAGGTTGTAGATCCTTGATGATGCTGTGAATGTTCTCATTATTCTAATTGGACATGCCAAACCCGTGGAAAAAAATGCAGAAATTGGGCTTGTTTTTGACTTAATTGGCTTGTGAGTTGTTTGTAGCTTGTTTGGCTTGTAGCTTGTTGTAGTTTGCTTCTTTTTTTTGATCGGCTCCTGGCAAGCAAAGGCAAGGGGCAAGCAGGGGCATGGGGAGGACAGAGTTGGGGTGCACAGCAGGCCCACCACAATCCCAGACTGCACGCTGGGGGGATCTAGTCACATAGAGTGTTGGGATTCTTAGGGATTGGCTTGTTTTGGACTTGGTGTGAAATGGGATTAGCTTGATTTTTGGCTTAATGTGAAAGTTGTGGGGCTTGTTTACCGCGTGAAAGTTGGCAACTGTGATTCTAATCCTTTTTTAAATCTTGAATCTGGTTTCAATAACACCTTGTAGAAATGAGTTCCACAGGCTAATTTATACATTGGGTATAGAAACTATTTGCTTTTATCCATTTTAAATGGTTTACCTGCCAATTCCATTGAATTGTCCTCTTGTTTTTGTGTTTGAGAGACTAGATAGGTGCTTGAGCCTAGTTTTACCATCCCTTATTTGTATACCTATATATCCTCTCATTAGTTTCTTTTTTAATCAGTCTCCATCATTTCAGTATCTCTTTTTATACCTGAGTTTTTCTATGCCTCTAATTATTATCACTAGACTGACACCCTTCTATATTTGCTATATCATTTTTTTGAGATGAGGTGATCAAAACTGAACATTGTGTGTGTTCGATGTTGGATTGTGTAAGCTCTTTGAGGCAGTTTGTTCTGTGTTTGTAGCACCTACCACAATCGGGTCCTGTTCCATGACTGGGGCTCCTAGACAATACCACAGTACAAATACTAAATAACAATAACCAATGACATAATATTTTCAGTATTATTTTTCATCCCTCTCCTTGTACACCCTAACTGTTTGACTTTTGGACAGTTAGTGCATATTGAATGGAGGCTTTAATTGTGCTGATACCCAAGTCTTTTATCTAAATGATTACAGATAGTTTAGAACCCAGCAATGTGTCCTAGTATGAACGGTTCCAATTGTTCCCTGCAGCATTTGTCAAGGTTCACTTTCATCTGGCATTGAGCTGCCCATATGCTTAGCTCTGGTAAGTCCTTCTGAAGTCTCTCACAGTCTGCTCTTTGATTCTGTTCTTAGATAGTTTATCTACACACTGGGATCTTTTAGGTAGTTTATCTACACACTGGGATCTTTTAGGTGTTGTGCCATTTCCCCACCCCATGACCTAATCTCTCCTTCCTGTACATGGCCATGTTTAGTATTCCATTTGATTGTTGATGTCCCACCAGTTTTCAGTAATGTCTGCTTTAAAAAATCTTGGTCTTGAAATAATTAAGCTTGGCCTCATTCTGATCTCAGCAGTAAGGAATACCATAGTTTGAGTTCAGTACCAATAATAGTTTGGCCCTCATTCCTGAGTATTTCACCTTTGGCTCCATCAAGCACGTTATTTTGATTTGAGCATCCTCACTGCCGAAGGCTGTGTGTGGGCTACTGCTGGTTGCCCTCTTTCTCCTGCATACTTGCATATGCAAAGCCCCAAATAAAACCAGACCTTTGTCCTATCAAATCTCATTGTCTTCTGGGTTGCAAATTTGGAAAATATGGTATTGTCTCTTCTCACCCCCACCATTCATTAGCTAAAAATTTAAGATTTCAGTTGCATTTCACTCAGTAACAGGAAGAAGGGTTATTAATCTGATCTGCTGGGCTCTTCGCTCATTTCATGCCATCTACTAAAATAAGTACAATTGCCTGCTCCTTGTCACATGCATTTAGGAGAAAATCTTGTACTGTTCCTTAGGTAGGCCACTGGGGAAGGGAGAGATATGGATGTTTCTTGAACATCCCTCGCTTTTACTTCATAGGATCCAGCCAAATTTTGGCCTTAAGAAGATAGCATTCTCTTGAACGATTTGCTCCTTTTGTCACAATGAGTGCCCATATCCCAGAAATAGCAATTACTGTAATCATCAGAGTAAATCTCCCAGGATGAAAATGATCTCATCAAAAAGTCCCTAAAACTGGAACATTTCCATATGGCTGTAATTAAAGATAGGCATGTTTTGTAAATTGGTTCTTTCTGCATCAAAGGTTTCTGACATGATGGAAAGCACTGGCAAAATATAACACAAAAGTCAACATGTCCTATAATCTCATAAGGATGGGGATAGTATCATATTTCCATGTGTTTCAGAAATTTGGTGGAATGAATTCCTTCTATTTGGAATTAATTCTTTATTGTAAATATGATATACAACACCAATCTTTGTAAACATTAAGTTTGTTTGGTCCCTATTCTATATGAAAAATCTATGCAGTAGGAATGCTTATAAAATATATATTAGCTGAGAAAGTGCATTGTTAGGTTGGAACTGAGGTTTTATTCCTCAGACTTTTGCTTACTTTGTATCTATTGCAACAATAGCTTCCTTTCTCATTACTAACAATTCCTCTCATAGGTAGATGTGACTCTCATTTGTATATCCAGTTGATGCACAGAGCAAATGAGTCCAGAATAAGTTTTATATAAAGGAAGTAGATTTTAAAGCATTTCATTTAAGATATAATGGAATACAGGAAAATGATAGAAATCTCTCAGGACATACAATGGTTGGTTCTTCTCACGTGCAAGTTTTTTTGAAGTTTAATATTAGCAAAGGTTTTTTTTTTTTAAAAAAGTCGGAAATGTATAGAGTTGCTACAAACTATGCAAAAACACTGCATCAAGTATATGGTAGATCTATAAAATAAAGCAGCCATGTCAAATCACTTAAAACTTCAAAAGAGACTTTAAATTGGATTTTACCACCTTATTGATATGGAATATTGATCATAGAAAGTGTCTAAGGATACAGGTTAAATATAATTGGAAGGTATTGAAGAACTTCAGATATTTGATATAGAAACTGACTATGAAATTTCCAGATGCATTCAGTAAATGACTTCAGTGGGAACAGAGTTAGGGCAATGTTCATTGCTTTTGAAAATCACATGCTCAGAGTTTGGTTTCAAATAGTCTATCCATCCTATTCCTTCTAATAGGAATGTATAGATCTATGAGAATTATTCTTTTGATGGGTCAAATTCTAAAGTCCTGAGTCAGTATTTACTCAAGCTAAACTTCCTTTTATCTAAGTAAAAACTGGGTAGTTTCTCCCATTTTTTTTAACATAAAAAGAATATTTGGAGGCTGTGGGAATCATTTGTATGGAGGTCTTGTAAGACAAGACAAACATTGACAGGGACCAGCCCCAAAGTAGTTCTGTGAGGTCTTACAGAACTACTTTGGGGCTGGTCCCTGTCAGTGTTTGTTTACTCAGCTAATTTCAGTAGTGACTAACATTTTGGCAGATGGGTGCTTAATGAAAAAGAATTAAAACACAAATCAAAAATAGTTAATTAAATGCTAAATAAATTATAATCTCCCTTGTCCTGAAAGTCTCTAGATCTGGGCCCTGACAGATTCCCAGGAGGAGCACTTTCTAAAGAAGAGATCTCTAAACTGGGTGAGCTCTCCTGCTGGATATGGAGGGGCTACTTCTGCTCCCAGCTCCAGCCCTAAAAGAACACTTCAAGTAGAGTGGGAAATGCCCCAGCACATGACCTGTATGTGGCTGACATACATGCCCTGCACAATTCAACCTTGCAACCCCCCCCCCCCCCCAAAGAGCAGCCAGCAGGAATGTGTCACATGGCACTATAGAAATTCTGGCAGCTTTACAGCCCATAGACAGCCCTGGCTGCTGTAAGTTCGAGCAGCTTCCAGGTTGCTCTACCATACTGGTCCCTGCAGCAGTGCACAATCTGGGCTGTTAGAAGTTGTACCTTTGTACCCTTTCCCCCAGGGCTCTGCTTTTTGTCCGGTGCCTCAGTCCTGGAAACTTCAGATGTGTCCCAGCTGATCTCACCTGCCTTTTGGGATAAAAAGTGAAAGGCTGTCTCTCTGATTATTGGGTCCAAGATTATTCAAGTCTTTAAAGACCACCATCAATATCAACAAGGTACACATGATGTTGCATGTAGCATCCGACTCCTTTGTTAGAAGACCCCTGGTAATTAGATTCACCTCTCTGGAGGCAGCAGTATCTCCTCAAGGATTCGCAAAGACCGCAGATGACCCATTTCCCCTAGAGATCCCTCCCACTTGAGACACAATCTCCAATAGAGACCCACTCCCTGTACCTGCATCCTTGTCCTTACAATAAGCATCCTCCACTTGAGATATCATGGGACAGCCACCACCTTGCCATATGTAGTCCCGCATGTGCTCCCATTTCTGACAGATATACCAGCCTTCCCTTGATTCCTTCTATGGCCCATTTTTTTCTCCAGTAGGAGAATGAGACTCTTAGAATTCAATTAATGTAAATTTAGTTAAAATAATAGTTTAGGTGAATAACTACAAGCATTAAAGTCTGTGTAGCACATTAGGATATGATATATTTCAAGATAATACAACAATACAGATTGGCAGACTTGCCATATATATTTACCAGCCCAGACATAAAACCTACTTGCCTGACCTTTATGATTGATAGCCATATTTCATTCATCCCTCAAAACCATAACTTGCTGCAGCTGATGGGACAAGTGGAGCTTTGCAAGCCTACAATATTGTCTTAATTTCTCATTTGGTGGACTTTTTCCTTTGAACTGGTAGAAGAGCACAGAAAGGTGTATCCTCTGTCAGTATATGTAAAGAAGTAGCTTTAGAGCATAACAATCTTTGTGCTACGTATCTATACATATTTTATTTTTAAAATAGATATAAGATATTGAAACTAAAATAAGCAATATTCTTCCACCACTTTCTTTTGCAATAAATGCTGATGAAAAGAACTCATTGCTAATACAAGACATTTGTCAGGTTTGGATTTCTACAACACTTTCATCATCTGAAAATTGTTCTGGGTATTAACTTGTGAATTAGATTATGACACATCTCAATATCCTTTCAGGATTTACAAATATTATGTGGTACTTGTAAAATAGAGATATAACCAATTCATGCTCACACTTGGACATCTCTCCATACTCTCGTGCACCAGTTGGCTATTATTTCTTCATTCAAATCCCTGTTTAAAACCTATTTCAATGAGAGCAGAGGGTGCTCAGCAATCTTCAGGAACAGCTGATTTTGTGTAATATCCTCGGGATAGTGCATCCAGATACCTTATCATATCTTTAGAATAGCCAAAGAAGAAGCTTCCTCCAGGTAATCCATTTAAGCCCAACCCATGATGGTTCAGTATTCAGGGGGCTGGATTATGGCTGCAGATGGCCAGCAGAGAATTCCCTGGGAGGAGGGAAACTCTTTACTAGTGTAAACCAGCAGAATGCCAGCTCCTGAGCCAGTCTCAGCTCCATCTGGTATAGTAAGCATGACAAAGCTCTGCTGATCCTCCAATGGGTTAAGGTCCCTATCAGTTCCTATGGCAACTTTGATTTATGACAGGGCAAAGACATCACGGACAGCCCTTTAGAATCAGAAGCCATGTCCACCTCCTGTTGCTCTGTGCTGAGTGGACCTTAGATACAAGGAAGAATCAAGTTCAGTGCTGTTGTGAATCCCCATAGTTTATATGGCTTCACTACTGAATCTCATAGGCTTGACCAAAATATTTCTCCAGTAATATGGAACAAAATAAGTCCCAGTTCAGCAAAACATTTAACAGTAATGAATAACATTAACCACAAAATGACAGGTTTCAGAGTAGCAGTCGTGTTAGTCTGTATCCGCAAAAAGAAAAGGAGTACTTGTGGCACCTTAGAGACTAACAAATTTATTTGAGCATAAGCTTTCGTAAGCTACCGCTCACTGTAGCTCACGAAAGCTTATGGTCTAATAAATTTGTTAGTCTCTAAGGTGCCACAAGTACTCCTTTTCTATTAACCACAAAAGTAATCCCATCCCCATTCAGCAAAATACTTAAGCATGTGTTTAAAATTAAGTACATGTTTTAGGTTGTGTTTCAGCAAAGCACTTAAGCACATTCTTAAGTCTCTTTGAAGTCATTGGGACTATGCATGTGCTTAAAGTTAAGCATATGAATTCCTGAATTGGTGCCTTAATGAACAGGAGATTCTAAGTTACTCATCATATACAATTGTTGTTTGTATCTTCCCCTATTAATTCAAACTGTTACCTTAAACAGGTATTTTAAAACATTTCTCTGCTGATAATGAGGAAAGATTGAGTATAGTAAGAAAATGTACAGTGAATTAATATTCAGCCACTCAATTCTTTGCTGGTAACAATTGTTCTTCTTTAGTTCTCCCAAGTAAAATTATTAAAGCAAAGCAAATGTACTCTCCCAATTGCCTACCTGCTTAAAATATATGATTTTTTTAGCACAGATGGAATTAATTCAATTTCTCTGCACACAATTTTAATTTTTATAGTAAGTTTTCATAAGGTCAAGGTTGGAGGTCACAAACTGGCTGAGCTAAAAGGACCCCTGTGAATTTTGTAATCAGTGAGAGAAGCAGAATGCTGCACATTTAAATTAAAAAAAAAAATCAAGAAACCCCAACTGTTAGTCCAATCAATTTTTATATAGTGCAATCCTGGAGGAATTAGGCTGGTAAATTTTATGCAAACCTCAAACTCCTGATAATTTTGTAGCTAACTGGCTCTTTTTGTTATCTCTGTCCCCTTGTTTGTCTCATAGTTGGTAAAATACATCTAGAAAAATGCTAGCACTGAAAAGCCACACGTCTTGCTATCCCATTATAACAATTGGATAATATTGAAAACATTTCTGTGATTTGTGATCAACAAAACAAACAAAAACAGCAATGTAGAGACCATAGGACCTTGCACAAATTCAAGCAACTGAGAGTACAGTGTTCTCTTTGAGATGATTGCACACCACATAACTTAGTTATCCTTAAATCCTAGTTTCAAGAAACCAAAACAAAATGACATTTTAAGTGGAAACAAAATGACAATTGTTGTTTTGACATTTCATGTGAGAAAATTTAAATGTTAGGTTGAAATTGATATTTGGCCATGAAAATTTTTGGTTTTGATGAAATTGTATGTTTTAGAAAGAGAACTTTCCACACGCAAAATCTCAACCTTTATACAGAGAGAACACCTTTAAGAGGGAGTCCGCTGCTGGTGGGGTCACTTTTTAGATAAGGTAAAATCAAAGTCTATTATGCACCTAAATCTGTACTGAATCCTGCTTTGTATATCATAGATGACAGTTTATAAATGGACAAAAGAATTTTGTTTAATGGTCAGAGAATCCTGTTTCTTTTATTTATAGATAATCCAAACTGTTAATAAATGGGGAGAGATAAGTAATGTTAAGTAAGTTCTATGAAACTGAACAAAGTGTTTATTGCAGTTAGTTAAGAGATGTAATTTGAGAAATTATTCATTTAAAACATCAGTGTTTCTCATAAACAAACCAACTCAGTTTATGGCATAGTCTTGAGACTGGCAATTTCATGAAAGTTAAAAATCTCACATTCAAGTTAAATTCCCTATTTTTCACTATTTTACAAGGTTATTTTATGTCTCCTCTCTGGGATTTAGTGCTTAATCTAATTAATCTGATGTTCTGCTTTTAGCATCTGAAGTTACAATTCCATTTCCATATCCTATTAAAATTATTTGAAGAATAATTTCAATCAAAGACTTTTGTAATGCTTGGTAAACATCATCTCACCAACAGTGTTGAAGTCATAGTGGAGTCATGCTGCAGAAGCAATGTTAGGTTGGGAGCTTGGTTTCTTTAGAAGCAGCATTGTGGCTTCTTTTGGACTCTGCTCATGCTGATGCTATCTTGTTGCTTCTGCTCCTTGCTAATAGAGGTATTGACTTGAAGGTAGGCTAGAAATAGAGGTAGGCTAGAAAAACTGAAGCTAAGAGAAGTAGCCACTGAGAGCTGTGGGTTCACCAGCTTCCTCGGCTTTTATTTCTTCTCTTTCCATAGTCTCACTGAAGGTGAAAAACACCTCTTTCAGGGTCTTGACTGGATTTATGTATCAGCTATGGTCACCTTTCTTTGGCTCAGCACCCTTGTGGGGATTGTTTTGGTAGCCTCTTCATCTCATGAATGGGCAATTTGTTAGTGCATACGTAGCAGACATGTTGTTCCATAGGACTTGAAATTCTGTTTTGAATGGGTCCAAATGCTTCTATTTTATATATAAATGTCTTTCAACTTTTAAAATAGTTTCTTAAACAGAAATTATTATCAAATTATTATTTGGTTTATTTTTAATCCTCTGAGAGATCCTTCTGATCTCTAGGAATTTTCACAAGCATGCCAGATAATTAACTTATTCCCCCATTAATATAACTATATTTATATTCAAATGCCTTTTTATATTAGTAACCAATTATTGCAAGGTCATTTAATTCCATATTTGTAAATAAAACATTTCACTATTCACATTATAATGATATCAGGAATTATCACAGAGTATGCTTTAAGTGGAATATGAGTTATGAAATAACCAAGCACTTCTATAAAATGTTTCTGAGCCATAAGTATTCTCCTTAAAGTCTTCAGTCTTGTATTTATAAAATGTCAGTTTCCATAAGACTATTTCTAGAATTCTTTGTTTGGGTTTAAATCTGAAGTCTGTCTCTCTTTGAAAAGAGGTGGTGTATGAGAGGAAGAGGTTTATAGGAAACAGTAAAAGCCTTTTGGTTTAGGTTTTTATGTCCTGGATAACATCAGCTTCTAAACACTCCTCCTGGCATTTTCTTAAATAAAGAGTATCTTTACATTCTTTAGACAAACAGACCTCTTTGTAAGAACATGGATATCTCAGTCATTGAACTGTAGATCCAGGCTATACTGGACTAGTGTCTTGAATAAGAGAAAAGGAAAGGTATCCTGCTCTTTAAGAAGACACTCTTTGGTTTGTCTTTTGACCAAATAGTTTTACAATTTACAATTAAACTCCTCTCAAATACTCATGCAAGGCATAAATCATAATATATATAAAAATGTGCCTTTCAAACTATACAAGAAAATAATATAGATTGCTAAGGCAAAATAGAAGTTATAAAATTGCATTCCAGGGTCTTTGTAAACAGATTTGGAGGTAATAAATACGGTTTTATAGCTAACGAGGTGTTATCCTCTGTAACACTTTGATTTCTGTCACTTGTTGGCAGAAAGCAGCATTTCCTAGTGATTCCTTACATTAGCTTATATATTTTTATTTCACAATGTGAGCATCCAAGAAGATAACCATAGTTGTCCTCAACATAACTGTCACTATTTCCTAAAATTCAAGAAAGGTGAAGGCAAGTTTGTATTACTTAATTATAAAATAAATTTATAATAATTATTAATATACCTTTTCATCAAAACTGAGGTCTTTCTCCCCAACATATTTCTGGGTTTAGCATCTAAAATTGTCTGTTATCTATTTAAAGGGAATTTGAAAGGAGAAAATGTAATTTATCTATGTAACAGTCCAGATTTCTTTTAAACTATTTTTCAATCCCCAAACCACCTACTAGTAGAGTTTCATGTCTTTATTTGCCCCCTTGTCTCTTCTTATTGGGTTTGAACTTTCAATACAGCTTGATTCCATGTCAGAACTATTTAGCAAGTACAACACTTGAGCAAAACAGAGTTACTGTGCACTATAATATCAAATCATGGCTGACAGCAGATAACATGCAGCTGAGAGAGCAACATCAGAACGTTCTGAACTCATTACACTGCAACTGCAAAATGGTTAGTAATTCTGGAAAGGCAAGAGCTGTCAGAGAATCTGCTTCCAGATCTCAGACAGACTGTGGATTTGGTATGAGGGACCCTACTCACTTTGAATACTTGTATTGAATTTCAATGAGAGTCCCAGCTGGTGATGGTTAATCTAGAGGTTAAGCTTGAAAAATTTGCTGCCAAAAAAGATGGTAATTTAGACAAACATGCAAAGCAGTGATTCATTCCTTTTGACTCATCTTATGCCAGTAACTAGCATACTAAAAATAATTTGCAAGGGACTGTCATGAGGTACAATGCATATTCTATTTGTGATATGTATTCACTCTAGCTGTGTCCCCTATCATCCTAATGCTTTTTGCATTTCATTTGTGTCTAGTGAATGTATTTGTCCCCAAACATGCAGTCTTTGCATGCTAGGGTCAAATATATACATACCCAGACACAAATTTGATGACCTGATTTCTATTTCTGTGGGTCTGTATTTTATGCCTTCCTGAGAATGTCTTAGTTTAATTTAGGGATATTTATTTTGTACATTTTGACATGTCAACAACTTGTGTTAATGGTTATAAACTTTAACTTTTTGAATCTCAATATCTAACATCATTAAAAATTTTTAAAAAAGCTTAAAACCCATAATTTTGTGCAACTATGAAATTTTAAATCAATAAAAATAACAAAACCTCAAACATGAACATCAATATTATCAAAATTATTTTGAAACATACAATTCTGCTAAACCTAAATAAACGGGAGTTTTACTAGTGGTGGCGATGAGAGCAGAGTTAGGCCGACACTGAGCACTTTAAAATCCCACACTTGCAGTCTCACTAGATATAATACTTACTACAATGAGTAGTCTTACTGACTTCAGTAGGAATATTCAAGGGAGTAAGCACTATGTCTGGTAGTAAGCACTGTACTGTGTTGCATCACATTTGTTCTTCCCCCTTTAAACACACACACACACATATTTAAATTGAAATAAAATTTTCTGAATATACATCAAAAGATTACTTGCTAAAATTATTATTTCCCTTTTTCCATAGATTTTCTTGCTCTTCATTTTGTCATTTTTTCCCATGATTCTTATGAGCATAGTCTCTTGATAGCTATGTCAGAGTTAAGAAATATAACGCTGGTTTAACAACAATAACCAAACACATCCTTATACAGGATGTGAGGAACTAATACCTTAGCCTGCGCACTGGTTAAAGGTGATTATATAGATTTATGAAGAAAACCATACATTCAGCTTTTTGAGCATATAAGGAAGTCCTGCTGGTGTTCTGGGCAATGTAAAAAGACTTTCCACGTAAACATTTAAATTTTAAAATTTCTTAACATTCACAATACCTAAGGGAGGAAACAAAATTATATTATTGGAAGAATCTGCTTCTCTTTCTGTTGCCTCTAAAAGACAGGTCATCTGGTAAATTGTTAGTTTTGTACCTTCTGTATGCTCTCAAGAGGAAGTCCAATTGAAAGGCCTCAAGGGCTGAAGTACTCTTATAAAATATTGCCAGTCCCAACATGTGTTATATTATCTTAGAATTCCTGTGGGGAATCATACTAAAGAACATAGTATAATTCTGTCCCTTGCCCTCTCAGCTTAATGGGTCACTGCAAGTAGTACTTGGGGGAAATTATATTTGGGGGATATGGAAAGGTATGGAATTCCTACAGGTTGGCAAGTGAAGGGGCAAGTGGAGTATTGAGTGCCTTTGTTAGTGAAATTTTTATACAGGCCAGGCAATAAGGTGAAATTTAGTAATCCTAAATGTTGTTAAGAACACTTTGCAGAGGATAACTTATAGACATATATATGACCTTTCACTTCCACAGAACTCTAACTTATTCCACCACCTCTTGTTCAGCATGAAAAGAATTCATGAGTGGCAAGTGCCACATGGCTTATTCAAATGAAGTTATGAGAGTTACAGTGCCAAAGATACAGTCAGACTCTAATTTAATCTCATAAAATGCAAACAAAATGGGACATTCTGCATCCTGATCTGCAATATCCTTTTAAAAAATATTTGTCAGCAAAGTACATATAATTTGATCAGAGTATGTGAGTTAAGGTTTAAGTTTCAAGTACCATTATAATATCATTTTTAGTTGCTAATTAACTTTCTGAAATAAATTTCTTTTGGCTAGAATTGTCTATGCTTGGTCATAGCCCAGAGGTGAGTTAGCTTGGAAAGCATCTGTTTAGTCATCAAGTTCTGTAGATTTAAAAACAACACGTTTCTCCACATTTTCAGTTTTGCTCAAACTTGGTTTGTTTTAAACATCTCATTAATGTCTTAGCACTAAGCCAGTTTTGAGGAAATATAGTTGTGGTGTAATAAATTTGATGGCTAATTCCTTTAACACTTTAGGTGAATATCATATATGCCTTCTGATTTGTATATATTCAAATTTTCTCAGTACTATCTTGCTTTGTATTAATATACATTTTGACAGTGTCATTTGTCCTTATTTAATATTCAGACTTCTTTTCTCTATTTATTTTTGTTTTAAAGATATATAAAAGCAGTATCTCAGCCATTTCTGAGTCATGACTGAGTCATAAATAAAAAGAGTATGACCCTCAGTTCCACACATGCCAAAATACTGACTTTTGGCTGAATTATCCCGCTTTTCATTAAGTGATATCACAGAACAAGTTATGTCAGCTGTCTTCCAGTATGTAAATACAGGACTTTATGTCCCTTTTATTCTATCTCTCCCTTTGCAACAAGCTGAATGGCTCATAAGACTTATAATGAGATAAAAATAATACTGAAAAAATTAAAATGCATTACACATTTACCTTGACTAATGTGTTCAGTTCAGATCAGCCTATCTCAAAAAAGGACATGAAAGAAACAGGGGGGGTTCAGAGACAGGTGAAGAAATTGATTAGAAGCAAAAAAAGACTTTGAGAAACTAGACAAATTCAGACTGGAAATAAGGTGCACATTTTTCATGGTAAGGGTAATTAACCATTGAAACAATTTTACCAAGGATTGTGGTGGATTCTCCATCACGATCAATTATGAAATCGAGATTTGATTTTTTTTCTAAAAGATCTGCTGAGTCTAAATGAAACAAATTAATTCAGGGAAGTCCTAGGGACTGTGGTAGGCAGGAGGTCCCACTAAATGATCACAGAAGTCCCTTCTGGCTTTGTAATAGATAAAGATTTCCATATGTGGAAAGACTGACAATACTGGGGCTTTTTAGTTGGAGAGGTTACAAATCAGAAGGGATTTGTTAAAAAGAATACAAACCAATCAGCTGGAGAAGGGAAACTGGATGCCCTTATTGCCCTTTATCATTATGCAAAGGCATGTTCAGTGACGTCAACGGGATTACTCACATCACATAATATTTAATACTTGTGTAAATCTTTGCAAAGTCAGACCTACTTTATCAATCCATGGAACTCACTGTCACAACACATCAACAGCTAAGAAGGGTTCAGAAAAGAACTAGGCATTTTTATGGACAATCAGAACACATCCAGTTATACTAGATAAGAGAAAAATATCAGGGACTGAATCTTCTTGTTTCAGGGCCTAAGTCAAGCACTAACTGAAGGGCTTTATGAAGAATCTTCTCTAGGGAGATTGGGTCATAATTGTGTTTTGTGGGGTTTCTTCATCTTTCTCTGGAGTTATTGGTACTAACCACTGAGAAACAGGATCCAGAACTAGATGGAGCACTGATTTTAAAAATCACAGGTTTTAAAAATGAAGACTTTTTTCCTATTTTTTAATAAATGATTGTTTTCTCTAATCTCCTTGAATAAAAGTCACTGTCTTTGTAAATGATTTAGTTTCATAAAAACTGAAGTGCTTGATTCTCAGCTCATGTTGGATTTACACCAGTGTAACTTCATTGATTTCAATGGATTGGCATCTGTGTGAGAGGAGAATCAGCCCTGAGGTGTGAGAATTTTAACTCAGGCCTCTAGCTACAAGATTTAGCCATATTAGTGATTCTGATGGTACAATAATACCTCCCCAGATGTGAGGCGTGCTTCAACTTTCTTATTACAACTGTCAGCAAGCGTGTAACAAACACTGGCTGAGTTAAGGAAATGTTCTTCCTTATTCAGAACAGCTGCCTGCCTAAACAGAAATTAAACTTCTTTGCTTTGAACACTCAGGGTCCTCCAACAGGGTTTAATGATGGCTGTATGCTTCTGCCAGAATATCTTATCCACTTTGCATGTATTTATCTTTTCACCAAATGCACCCCAAGATGACTTCATTTACCTTATCATCCGCTCTTTTGGATTTAGTATCCTCCTTTTACACTGATATCTAGATTGAGAAGATGTTTTCATTTGTCAAGTATGAAAAGCTTCCTGCCTCAATGTCATTATTGCGTACACATCTGCTCGCCGTTTTCTTCCAAAGACAGCTGTGGCTCCTTTGAGATCTGCAGACCTGTGTACTCCCTTATTTCCATGCACATCATCTGCAAGATCTACAAATCAAAATGAAATCTGACTTTTTTTTTTTTTTTTTTTTAGAGAGACCATTACCATGATGGAAGAACTCTTCAAGCAAATATTATACTGACATCATAGTCCATTACAAAGGTACGCTCTATCCCAAGTGAAACTCCAAACAATTGTACCTATCAAGGGCTCGGTTGCAGCATTGGAAGTGGACCTGTGAGAGTGGGCTTGTCTGTGCAAAGGGGCTGGTCTGAGACTGTGGGCTGAACTTTCAAACTTCATCACTGGGGCTGTTTGAAAATTTTCCATTAAAATATTTTCTATTTATGATAGAAAATTGGGTTTTTGACTAAATGAAAATTTTCATTGAAAGTGTCTGCTTCCAGGGAAAGGTTTGAATTTCCACCAAAACCTCATTTTCTGTTCAGCTCTACTTACTACTTTCTGCTCCAAGTGCAAAGTACGTTTCTTCAGCCCTGCCTTCTCCAACACAAACAGTTATCTGTAAGTGTGTGTGTGTGTACATATATAATTATTTATTTGTATTGCCATAATACCTAGGAGCCCTAGTCACAGACTAAGACTCCATTGTGCTAGGCACTGTGGAAACACTGAACAAAGAGATGGTGTCTTCCCCAAAGAGCTTAGAATCTAAGTGTGTGTGATCGGTTACCCCCCTTTAAGGTGCTACCTGATGTATTGAGATACCACTGAGCCTGCCTGTTCTGCCAGCCTGGGCCCCCGTTAACCTGTCTTGCTGAGCCAGGCTCTTAAGCCTCCACTAGCTCACACACAGGCAGGGTCACACCCAGCTGCAGAAAGACACAGACACTGAGATCAGCTCTGGGAAGACTCAGTTTAAGTGACTAGCCCCAGCACTCAGGTGCCCACCTCCCTTGGAGTGCAGACCCAAAGGTATATTGTGAAATCCTCCCCCTCCCACAATGTGGAGGAGGGCATGCACAGCCTCTTACCCCTTTTCCCCCCACTCCCATTATGAATTGCACAAACTGGGTTTCAGAATAAATAAAAACAAGTTTATTAACTAGAAAGGACAGATTTTAAGTGGTCATAAGGGACAGCAAACAGAACAAAGCAAATTACTGAACAAATAAAACAAAACACACAGACTGAACTTAATACAATAAAGAAAATGGCTATAAATAGTAATTTCTCACCCTAAATGTTGTTTCAGGTAGATTGCAAAGATTCTTGAATGCCAGCTGCACTGGCCTCCAGCTTGAAACTTCAGGTATTATTACTGACAGGCTAGACAGCTTTCCAGCTGGGGCTCAACTCTTCTCCCCCTAGTTCAGTTCTTGCTTCCAGGTGTTTCCGTGTCTCTTTGGGTGGGGAGGCAGAGGAGAACCATGATGATGTCACTCCCCTGCCTTATATAGCTTTTGTGTATGGTGGGAACCCTTTGTCTCCCAGTGGAGAAAACTCTGGAATTCCAAGGTGGTGTCCCATACAATGGGACTCAGTCACATGTCTCTGCAGGGTCATAGCAGCCGTTACTCACAAGCTGTTTGGCGCATCCACAGGAAGACTAAGCTCTTGCACAGTCCATTGTCTCTGCTGATGGGCCATCAGCCCTGCTTGGCTTTTTCATTGTTGTACCCAAAGGGCTGGTTTTGGGTGTTACCCAAAGTAGCACATTTGAAATACAGATACATGGTCAATATTCCTAACTTCAGATACAGAGATGATACAGGCATACAAACTGGATAAACACATTCAGTAAATCATAACTTTTCTAATATCTTACATGAGCCATCTTGCATAAAGTATATCTTAGTCAGGCCATATTCATATCATAACCATATTTCTATGAAGAATATGGGGTGTAATGCCACACTGTGCATGTATATAAACCTTGCTAAAACAAAACACTACACCGCACACACAGTTCTCGCCTTGTGGGAGGAGAGAGATAATGAACCACACATGATAGATGTGTAATCAAATTGTTTAATGTACTGCTGGAAAGCATTCAGATACTAGGGTGATGAGGCTGTAAAAGAAACCTGAAGAGAGACATAGAGTTTAAGGCCAGAAGAGACCACCAGATCATCTTGTCAGGCCACTAAACACCACACAGAACTAAACCCAATGACCAAACTGAACAGCAGGTAGCTAAGAGACACACACAGTAGCTTATGGAAGCATTGTCTGGCACAATACCTTCAGGACTCTTCATGGAGAAGATTAGCTGCTGTGCTATCTATGAACGTGGGTGCATTTAGCTTCTCCCCTAGAGCTCATGTGAAAGAGGAGATGTGCCATGGTCCCATTCACTTTGCCCTCTAAAGAGGCTAGTATATAACTATGGACACTAGCTTTGAGCATTGAATTCAGTAGTGCAGGATCAGGCCCTGTAAAGCACAAACACTGCGACTCTGCTTGCCTCCTTCAGCCTCCACTTCCTCCCTGCAATCCTGTGTGTAATGACCAGGCACAGGCTAGCCCTGAGTTCGGAACATGTTTCTATCACTAAGAGTAACAGCCGTGTTAGTCTGTATTCGCAAAAAGAAAAGGAGTACTAGTGGTTAGTCTCTAAGGTGCCACTAGTACTCCTTTTCTTTTTTCTATCACTAAGTCACTCTATTCAGGCTAGGAATATTTTTACAGTGCATTTTAATTTAGTATGATATATTAATACATCTTAGTGTGAGGTGCTAATTGTCTGTCTTAAGAAATATGTTCAGAGTTATGTAACACTTTACAATTTAATACACATTCAAATGTGCTAAAGGGTTCCCTCGTAATTTGGATATCAGCCACTTTTTGCTGGTTTTCTAGCTCATTAATAACGAAGGGCCTGGTTCTGATCATATGCTAGTTGTACACGAGTGTAATTCCACAAACTTCAATGGAGTTACACCTGACTTACACCAGCATAAGAGATATGAGAATCAGACCCATAATTTGTGCCACTTTTATTTATTTTGGCATGACACCACAGTATCTGAATTGAGATCAGTATTTTGAGCCAAAAAGAAGTATGTTTCAAGTTTCTTTTTTTTTTTATTATACCATTTTATGTCCACTAATTTCATCCTAAGACTCCAACTTTAACAAAACAGATGGAAATAATGAAATGTAAATGGAATATGCTTAAGCTCGGAATGCTTTCTGAAGTGACATTCCAAACCTTCAATAGAGAACAGGAATTCATGAAATGCTTTTATTCCTGCTGCTTGCAAATCCCTTGCATATGGAAACTCCTCATTCTAGGCTATCTCCAGGAGGAGATCCTTACAGCACATATCAACGGCCACATTGTGCCATTGACTTTTACGAAGAAATCTTATTTATTTATTTATTTAAGTGGGAAGAGTTCTCCTTCGAAATCAATGGCTCATCCAAATCCCATGTCAAAACTTCAGTAAGGGTTTAAGAATTTAGTATGTAGTCAATCAAGCTAAAAATAGATTCATGCTTCAGGGCCAAAACTGAACACCGGTGGGGCTCTGGAATAATCTCTCTACCCTCAGTACAATGATGCTCAATTGAGCATGTGCATTATGCTGTGAGTGGGAAAGGGAGCGCAGCTTTAGTGAGGAAAGTCCCTCCTCCTGGGTGGGATTTTTCTGAGGGCCTGCTGCTGACTTTGCTCTGGTAGGAACATTTATTTAAAATAATGGCAAAGCTATCCAGAGTAGCAGATGGACACTTTATATGTCATGGAAATAATTAAATTATTGGAGAAGTTGATTTGCCTTTGTCTGAAGCATATATCTTAAGTATTAAATCTTAGTATTAACATACATAAATTAGCCACAGTCAGAGGTCAGGGTAGTGGACTACCGGAGATGAACCATCTCATCTAGCATGGCAATCCTTACATTAATTATATAAGACACATTTTGCTATAAAAGATGATCATATTCAGTGGATGCATTCCATATGTAGTAGTGTACAAAGAACAAAGTGCTACTGCGAAGCCACATGAGAACACCTTATTGTGAAGATTCCATGCCAGTACACATTTCAGTAAACAGAAAGTTGTTAGGTTGGGCCAATCGAAGCAGCTGGATGTGAAATGACAGATCTTGTGCAGGATTTTTAGTTTATTTCATGTAATTTAATTCTTTTGTTTAACATTTTGAATTAGCAATTACTATCCTCTGTCGAGAAGGCTCAAGAACCTTCATACCATACAAACTCAAACAACCCTAATAGTTCACTGAAAAGGTTTAATGTTAGAAATTATTTCTGCTTAGGCAGTAGGCATTGTCTTAAAGCAGCCTTAATAGTCAACCAAAATAGCATGTATGACAACAATCTGTGTGTCCTTGGATTCAGCTGCTGTAGAAAGGCAACATCTAGGGGAAAAATAAAGAAATTATAACTCATTCAGAAGCAGAGATGTTGCTGATTCCCATACAAATGATTGAAGGTCCATACTGAATTAGAGATGTATTAAATTTGGAAGTACTTGAAAAATGGGCCCATTTGAGAGAATAATGTTGTGGGCACACATAATTGTGGTTGCAGTTATGTCTGGCTGCAACTGAGATCATTTGGGGACTTCATAGTATCTGATCTGTGGACAGAATAAGGTAGTTAGACATCTAAATGAGCTAACCTGCACCCATGCAAAATTGTTCCCGCAATTATTTATAGTCACAAATTCTGAGGTCAAAAACAGAGGCTAGTGTCTGAAAATTTGGCCTTTCACGTGTAGGCTGCTGCATTGTGTCTCCTAGTTTTGCTTAGGAACATATTGGTGTTGCCATCCTGGAACAGGCCAGTAATCAATTTGGTGTTCTGTCTCCAACGGTATCAAATGCTAGATGCTCCAGAAGAGGAAGGAAATCACTACAGTGCATGTAGTTGTGCAATAAAAGTGTTGCTCCTTGATATCTAATGAGTACTGGGTTTGTCTTTACCTATTAAATCCCTTAGGCAATGTGATTATCCAACCTCTAATTCATTCTCCTGTTTTTATAGCCTGCTCAGTTTATAATCTGAATAAGTCAGAAAAAAGTCAGCTGATCAATCAAAGGACAAAACCCTCATCCTGCCTCTGCAAGAAAGATTTTCACTCCAAATGTACAAAAGTGGCCAATGGTTTTGACAGCAGTGCTCAAAGTTAAGGGGCACTTATGAAAATTAGGGCCTCACCTTCTTATGTTGTAGGAAAGTAAGAATAATATAGGAAAATCCAGCATAATGTATTGTATTACGGTCTGCAATGAGATAGGAACAGACTATCCACTCTCTTCATAAAGAACAATTTCAGGTAATTGACTACAGGCTGGCTGGTGTATAGTATAGGATTTAACGGCCTACTCCTGCACAATTAATGTCAAAAGAGGTTCTGCCCTCAACGTAAGTGGGAGAAGGACCAAGCATGTAGCCTTTTTTGTTTTTTAAATCTATTGTTTTAAATACCAGAATGTGTTCAATAGTGGTTTCTCTGGCTAATTGAAGAGTATGGTGTGATAGACTCTAGGACTCTAAAGCATAAACACTTGAGAAGTGTGTTTATGTTTTGACACCATATAATATTTTTATTTGTTTGGATGAGTATATCTAATAACCAACAGCTGCAGCTTAGAAATGAATTTTAGACAGTGAGAAACTAATGCAGACAATAGACGTTATTGATATGCACAGCTCCTATAAAGAACTGCACCACAACTAACAAGAAGTATATCTTCAAGATCCAGTTGCCTAAAAATTCACTTAAACAGGACTTGTAAGAGCACCATGTGGTGACTTCCTAGTGGGAGAGGGTAGTTAGGTATTCAAATAGATAAAATTATAGGAATCCTTAAGGTACAGTACTAAATATCCTTCTTTCTCTCCTTCAGCTAGAATAACACCACAGAGATTAAATATTTTCAGCTTGATTTTTATCTCGGAGCAAAGTAAATCAGCTCCATAGATGTTAATGGGGGTAAAATGGTGTAAAACCAATGTAATATAGCTCAGAAGCAGGCTCTTCATGTTTGAGGTTGTCCCAAAAGCTCCTATGTTACTGTAAATTAAGGCATAGTTTTTGCCCTAGCCATGTGGGGGGACCAAATGTGTGTGTGGTCTGTCTCCACAGCCCCAAGAGGAATTCTGCCAGAGACAGACAGAGTTTATTTTATGAACATTTACTACAGCACACAATGCAGGCTCCGGTTTAAGGCTGCAATCTGGCCATGAATGCCCAGAGTGCTAGCACACAATCAATGGTTGATCTGTCAGTGTTCAACCATACCATTTACTAACAATGTATTCTGCTGTTAGAACATTACAGGAAGATTTTCCCAGATACAATTGCCATCTGTGCATCACAGATGATTAGTGAGAAGGATAAGAAAGCCTCCTTCATTGACATCAGTGGCCAACCTTTTTATTGTGGTGCCAGATGATTTACATGTTCAATTCCCTTTATGAATAAGGACCAAGGAGCATAGAACTCCCCACTTTCAATCTGAGTTCAGCATCCAGAAGAGAGATTAAGCAATTGTTCACTTTTTTTGTTCTTTGGCAGCACAATATTATTACTGAATGTTACTGTGGTGATGGGGAAAAAAGGCTTTTACAAACCCCAATATAATTACATTTTACAAGGAAAAATGAGCTTCTGTTTCAGACATTTGGCCATGCACTTGTAAGTGGGTGCAAATCCACTAGAGTCACTGGAGGATAGCCCGCTCACACCAGAATCTGGCCCTTTAAACATAAAAATCAACTGGAAACAAGGAGTACTCTTTGAGCAAACATTGAATCTATTTCCCTAAAGTTAAGTATCCTCACACCTTCCCGTCAACTGTCTAAACGGGCCATCTTGATTATCACTACAAAAGTTTTTTTCTCCTGCTGATAATAGCTCATCTTAACTAATTAGCCTCTCACAGTTTGTATGGCAACTTCCAACTTATCTGTATGTATATATATATATTTCTTCTTACTATATGTTTCATTCTATGCATCCGATGAAGTGGGCTGTAGCCCACGGAAGCTTATGGTCTAATAAATTTGTTAGTCTCTAAGGTGCCACAAGTACTCCTGTTCTTTTTGTGAATTCTGTCAGTTGCCTCTCACTGAGAAGCCATTTAAAAGGCAAGATAAATTCTGCAGATGGATAATCCACCTCGCTTATTTCAGAGGGATGTAGAATTTTAGGACAAAATTCTACTCTGTCACACCCATGAAAACTTGGAATTAGGCAAAATTCTATGAAATATAAAAGCAGAAACTTCTGGAAAAACAGAAATCTTCAGGGTTTGTTCTAGTCTGTGTGTGGAATCAGTATGTCTACAATCGGAACAGTTCCTTGCTCCTTTATAATAATTCACTCCTCTACAGCATATTTTTCTAAGGATCTCAGAACACTTTCTAAACATTTTAATGAATTAATTCTTCCCACAGCACCATTGTATGAGAGGGTAATGATAACATTTTCAAAAGTAGCCATTAATTTTGGATGCCTTCATTTTGGAGTACCCATCTTGAGATGCCTAGTAGCTGATTTTCCTAGGTGCTGAGCACCCACCCACAGATTAAATACCCAGGAAGACGGTGAGTTGGAAATAAATTGCAAATTCCTGACTCCTGTTCCCAGCTCCTACCACTGGACTCTGTTTTCCTAATGAGATTTATATTTCTCTTCTGCCCACTTTTGTAATGGAAACAACTGTGTGATAATCTGATCCAAAAGGTGGATGCCCAGTTCCTGCCAATTGATCAGATGCAATAACTTCAGTATGTACTTATTAGGTTTTTTTTCTTACCTCTTTTACTACAGTTTTCCTCTGGATGATAAATACATTCCTAATGTCAGTGAAAGAAGTTTTCCTGTCTTTCTAACTGATCATCTCCGATGGTGACTATATCAGGGAAAATCTTTCTGATTTTTTTTTTTTGTGGGAGTGGGAGGAGCAAAGTGTATTGTTCCTTTTGGGGGAAGAGAGTTTTAAAGGAATGATGAGTGGAGAAAAGTAGTAATTAGGCAGAGTTTTAAAGAAAAGAGGAGAAAATGGTCTTCATGGAAACATTGAAAATGAAAGGGGAAAAAAAACCCTATTAGGTCATCTGGACCATTTCACTGAAACAGTGCAGGATTTTTCCTTACAATCCTCCAGCATTTTGTCTACTCTAGTTTTAAAACTCTCAAGTGATGAGGATTTGCTTGAGCTTTGACATAGCTCATTCACCTCTCTGGTTAATGTTGAAACATCCATGACAAAGATGGCTTAATGTCTCTCTGGAAAGGATTTCTGCATTTAGTCAAAAGAAGCAGAATGAAGAATAAAGACAAGGAATCTCTGAGGGGAGGAAAGTGACAAAATAAGTCTTCAATATTTTGTCTTAAACATACAAAGTTTTCCAGTGATTTAAAGGGAGAGCTACATATGTATGGCTGCACGATCTTCAGCATGTTGTAATTTCTATACCAGAATAGCACTTTTGCATAATGTAACTAAGCCTTTGAATATTTTAAAATATTTTGACTTGCTGTATCTTGCACATATTTATTTCTTGTGGTCCACAAGCAGCTGTTACAACAGGTGAAACAAGAGATTCTCCATCCTCTTACCAAGCCTGAATAAGCTTTGCTAAGCTAGTCTCCCAGTGACCATTTCTCTTGCTTAAAGCTTGCTTGGCTGGGTGTTTGCAATTAGTGAGATAGGCAAGAGGAAATCAACAAGAAAGGTCACAATTTGGATACAAAATGTGTAAATTGACCATATTTGTTAGAGTGATTCTAGTATCTAGATATACCCAGAGGCTTTACTTGAAAGCAACTAAGCAAATCTCACAGCTAGCAAACATAAACTGAAAATATTAACTTTTACAAGTGCCTGTATTTCATTTTTTTAAATAGAATGCTTGATGAAGAACAATTCTCAGATTGACTGAACTTTTAATATCACAACAAGAGAGAAAATCTGATAAATAGGAAAATTATCTACCTGATTTTACCCATAAATAGTTGTTTTGAACCACCAAAATACTGTCATTAAAACTAAAATTGAATCATATTGATGAAACAAATCCTTAAGAACCACCAACTCTATAAATATTAATGCAGTTAGGAGTAGTCATAATGTTTTAGCTCATTCCTAAAACATTCAGATTGTGAACAATTTATTTTCACACCAGCTTGTCTGAATAAATGTAACAGAAGCTTGTGTGGGATAGGTTATATGCAATGGAGGTCATTTGACTGAAAGCAAATCATTTGTCTTTGATCCTGCCCTTGCTAGAAGATTTCTAACTCATTAACACAATATTAATGAGGCTGGATTTTAAAGCAGGTGTTAAGTGCAATCAGAGAAGCTTTATTATGCTGCAAATTGTCTTGAGTTGACAAAGGAAGTCAGATTGGTTCATGCTCAGTTAACCTTTGTCTATATGCATGACTTGGTTGATTAAACAGCGATTGATAATGACCTTCAGTCTGGTGAAGCGTCTAAAGGGGCTGCAATGTAGAATTCATTGTAGTGGGTGTAAAGCTCTGTAGCACAGTCACCTTTTAAATTGAGGAATCTATAACGTAATATTAAAATTAACCAATATCATGCTACAGTGAGCCAACTAATTTATTAGTGTTAAATGGATATTTTAAATTTCATGTAATCTGAGGCAGATACATTAAAGTAGCTGCACATTTGCCAGCACTGATCGTTCATTATCAGTACCACATAGTACTTGATTACAGGAAAATTAAAGTTAGTAATTTTCTTTTAGACTTCTGTAAGTACTGACCCAAAATCCATGAGAGCATTGTCATTGGCTTCAGTGAAATTAGTAGCAGCGCTATAGGGTTTATGAAATGTTATATAACCCCAACCCCAGGATGTGGCCCAAGCCTCCTCCCTGGTGCTTGCTACTTGGAGTGGCTTCTCTCCTCTTCTCCCATAAATTGAGGTCTGGGTTCTCTTTCTAATGCCTTGTGCCTCCACCCAACATGACTCCTCCCTGTGTCCGAGACCTAAAGGGTGCTGTCTCTGGGAAAATGAATGCTACCAACAGGCAAGGAGTATAAAATCCAGTACACAAGAAACAATAAATGTACATCAACACAAACTCAGCAAAAATGCACCCCAAAACAACAGTATAATAAAGGGTGACTTTACTGGGAACAAGAAAATAAGAGTCAGGGAAGGAAAGGGTTGAGATTAACTAATACATACTGAACATTATCCAATTAACCAATTTCCCACCTCCAAACACTTATAGCTCTTCCCAACCATCGGCTCCTTCCTTGGCAGTTTCCCAGGCGTACGGTACACTGATTGAGTCCTGAGTCCTGCTACAGTGCTGTGAACATTTGCTGACTCACAGACTCCTTACTATGTCTTTACTCCTGGGTGGGGCAGGATTCTCTCCTGCCTCTTAGCAGACTTGTTGACTCCCTAGTCTGAGGCCCTGTGGGGGTCTTGCCTGGCTCTCTGTAGCAGGTGCCAGGTCAGATCGCTGCCACTCTGGACATTGATTTCCTCGGGGAAGGAGGTCCCTCACCCATGCACTAGATCCCACAGGAGCTCAAAGCCTCCATTTGAAGGCAGTAGGAGTTAATCAGAGACTCCCTAAGCTGTTCTGCTTCTCTCTCAGCCCCCAACCCAAGCTCAAAACAGAAACTAAACCCAGTCTCCTTGTCTCTGCATCAGGCTGTCCCCTCCCACTGAGGGTCTGAGCACCACTGGCATCATTGGCCCAGCAAACTGCTTTTCCATATCAACCTGTTCAGAAATCTCCCTATTCTAGTCCATTCTGTACCCATCCCTGACTCCAAGCAAAAGAAATGGTGTCAGATGGCTTTGGTAGCCATTATTGTTGAAGTCCCTTGGGTAGGACCCCTGAGAGGCTCAGTCCAGAGTTCCAGGAAATGACAAACTGTAAGTGGGGGTTACAGTTACATTTTATTAACCCTGAAGACTAGAACCCTCCATATAGCCCCAGAACACAGATAGCAGGGATTAGGTGAAGATAAAATTCTCCACACCACCTGCCAATGTAACTGAACTTGGATATGGAGAGAGAATGCGTAGAAGTGATTGGGTCGTTCAGACTTCTGACCTTGCCATGTGGCCCCTTTGCTAAGAGTACCATAACAGAGGCTAATTCTGATTACTACTTTGATGACTACTAAGGCTAAGACCAGCCATTTCACTTTATTCAACAAACAGCCAAGAGATGGGCTCTATTACATCAGGAGGCAGCCATGGTCGGTCCTTTATTTTGCATCACTTAAACTGTAACAAGTAATGTATCATTGTCACTACTAAAGGCAGTTCTGGTACTAATATGCTGTAGAATAATGTGTTATGTTACCATGCTTATTACTGGGGACTGGTTTTGATCTAGTAACTGAATGATAAAAAGATGTAGAACTTATTACCATTCACCAAAGCTATCTAGTTTTCATTTAGAGATTAGTCATTTTCCCCCCAAAGGACTTGGAAACTCAATAGGGAGTTATTTTAGTTTTTTGACATGCCACATCCCTATAGAAAAATGTTAACATTGTGACTATGAAGGCTGAAAATAATCTGAAATAGTAGGAGGGGTGAAAAACACCGCATTAATATATTCCAGTAATCAAGATGTCAGTGCATTTATTTGAATTTACCAGACTGTAATTTTCCCCCCACCCCTACTTACAATAGACATTGGTGACTCACTATTTTAGAGGTGAGTCATCTAATAACAACATCAATGCATAGAGACACCGGAGGAAAAGCTGCAAATATATTGTGTAGGTGAGTCTGGGGTTGAAATCTAAGCAGAACAGGACTTTCTGGAATCCATCCAATATACACATGGAGGAAAACCCCCACATTAAATCTGGTATAGTTAAAAGAAAAATGTGAGCATAAAGATATGTTTCTCTAGAAACCGTTCAAAGCTGAGAATGACTCTCCCTTGTTTATAGTCCTTGGCATATCCATTAAAAATACCTGTCGGTAAAGAGAAATATAGAAGTGGTGCAGTTATCACATATGGATGTTAGTTAATGAAATGTAATTCAAAGCAGAATGAAGGACTTCATAAGTGTTTAGTTCTCAGGTAGGATAAGTTTGTCCTGAAAGTTGTAATGCACCATAGATATACAGCAGAGGAAATTGATCCAGCTTGCACAATAAATACATACCAAATTAAAGGGTCAGAAACCATAAGCAGTGATTGACAACAAAGGGAATACAAAATAAAACTAACAATTCAGATGGGCAATTCAGAAACAGAGCCAAATAATTCGCCAATGGTTCTGCAGAAGGAAAGGACAGATTAGCCCCTTAGTCCTCTGTAACCCAGTTCACCATCCAGTCTGACTGGCGTTGCAGATATTTTTTTACACAGCTCTAGATATGACTATTTTACCATCCCATGAAAATTTTCAATCACCACAAGAATCTGGAAAAGTTTCAGCTCCAGTTAATCCAAACATTTCATTTTGATTTTGACCATTTATTTTTTAAGCTTAAATTTCTAAACTAAACGTCATTGTGATGGTTCCCCAGGGTGCAACCAGGAACTGGGGTACCGCTGAGCCCTCTGTCTTACCAATCTGGGCTCTCTCTCTCTCACACTGTGATGCTGTGACAAGCTGCAGATCCCTCCAGGTCCTGCACTCACACAGACATCCACAGGCAGCTGAGTTACATGAATTCTTTGTCCAGTCACTCATAAACCAACAATAGAGTGGCTACAGCAAATTCCCCCCAGCTCTCCAGTCTAGGACTCCAGAGCTGTACCATCTTGCCTGGTCAGAAGCCTGACCAGGGTAAGTTTATTACCCAGTCCACCCCTCCTCAATGTGGAGTGGACATGCACCAGACCCTGTCCCTTAGCAGATTTCCCTTCACACTACAAACAACACACTGTTTTAGATAAAAAAATATAAAACAGATTTACTAACTACCAAAAGAAAGATTTTAAGTGATTATAAGTAATGAGCATACAGAGCAAAGTTGATTACCTAAGAAATAAAAGTAAAAACACAATCTGAGTTCTATAGACAAGACAGGATTTGAATCAAGCAGTGTCTCACCCTGACAGACAATACAAGCAGGTCACAGATTTTCCATACACAGGCTGAAAATCCCCTTCATCCAAGGACCAACTCCCCAGTTCAGTCTTTATTCTCTAGACGTGTGTCTGGATATTGAGTTGTGGGGGGAGTGAGGCGAAAGTGATGATGTCACTTCCCCCTTTTATAGCTTCCTCCAGTTTGCTACAAAGATCTTTTCCTGTGACATGAATCAAACAGTGTCCATTGTTTATGTGCCCCTCTGAGAAGTCTTCATTGTACACAGATCTTATGATAGTCCTTGGTAGAGTGGATTCCCCTTAATGAGCCATCAACACTGTCTGACTTCTTCATTGTTGTACCTGAGAGGCTGCTTGTGGGTGTTCCCAACCTCACAACATATTTCAGTAACACATGTATATCAAACTTCATAACTTCACATACAATGACGGCACATATAATCCAACAGGATATTAATGCTCAACTGATCAAGACTTAATATGATACCTCAAAAGACATACTTTGTACAAAATACATCACCATGTAGACGTGGGAGTGCCAGGGTGTTGCTGTGAGGTACAAAGTGTCACAGTCATTTCAAACAGGAAAATTTGATTTTTTTTTTGTTCAGATGTTGAAAAGAAATGTTTCAACAATTTCATTTTTTTCAAGTTGAAAAATTAGTCTAAACTGACCCTTTCAACATAAAGGTTCAGTTTTGATTAATTGACATTTCCCAATGAAAAAACATTTTGTTGAAAAATTCCCAACCAGCTCAAGTCAGATCCAGAGAGAATCAGAGTGTACTGTCATTTGTGGGATACAAGCTCACCTCCCCTATCATAGATCCCAGTCTATCTGTCTTCATGTGCTACTCCTGTGAAGGTTAAGAGCCCCAGGGTAGCAGTTCAGAGACCTCTGGACCAGTCAAAGAAGGAAAGGTGGGAAGGGGAAACAATGACTCTTTTCTTCCATTGCCCAATCTATCCAATTCCTTCCTCCCCCTCAGTACTCTGTTATTTGTGAGCCTCCTCAGACACAGGAGGGGAAATGCATGGGATCAGAACTATGTCGTGGATGAGCAGCGGCAGAGTGCAAATCAAGCATCCAGGGCTCTGCTAGTAAAATACAGCTCTGTGTGTGTGATTACTTTCCTCAAGACAGCACATAGAGTGCAGGACTCTTGAGTGAACAGGATACTAAGAGGGAAGGGCTGGAGATAGTGGAAAAAATTACTAAGGAGGATGTGGGTGCTCAAAGGTAAAAATATTTTAAAAAATAAATTACATTGACAAGTGTAATTTAGTAGAGATGGTAATTTTGTGAATTGGAAAAACAGTTCTGACAATAAAAACTTTTTTTTTTTTACCCCAGAACTGAAATCTCTGCATCCATGAGAGGTTAACTTTTATAGCTTTATTACAAAAGTATATGTTTTGCTGGTGGTGTAAAATTTTTTACAAGTCATCACAACTGACAAGTCTGATTTATAGTCTCAATGAAGAGAACCCCAGACCTCTCGCTTCAGTCTTTACCAAAAATCTTGAAAGGGGAAACTTGATCTGATGCCTCTGCATTTGTCTCAGAGCAATATTCTAATATCCTAAAAGAAAATTAGAAACTTATTACTCTTGCTTCTCATCAGATAGGATAAATAAAAGAAATAAGGAAAGTTGTATCAAATCAAACACACGTAATTTATTTTATATGTAAAACATGGATTTCTTTGTAACATTTCATCATATAAATCAAACCTGAACATATTTCTTAAGTGTGTGGGGAGGGAGTGCAAAGTGAGGAGAGCATGGTGGCTACATAGAAATACATACCTCTGTTACCTGTTCACACCTTTCTATGACTGAAATATGTAAATATAAAATTACCATCTAATGGCTTTTGATGGTCTAAATCAGAAGTTCCTACAGGTATGGCCAACAGAGTCCCATAGAGCCGAATTCCCCTATTCCTACCTGTTAAATTGCATTAAAAAGACAGTTAAAAATATATTAAATCCTTGCCAAATATTACTTTTCCAGCTAAGCAATTGCTACAGTTATCACCACAATGTCATAAAGCATTAGTGTAGACAGACTCCGAGCGCTGGGAGCCGTGCTCCCAGCACTCGGAGCTAATCCCCTCATTGAGGTGGAAAACAATGGAAAACAAACAATGGAAAACAAACAATTTTCTCATTTCAATAGCAGCCTGCTTCCAGCCCATGGGAAGAGCAGTGTGGAAACTTTTATGCTGCCTGTGCTCTTCTTGTTTATATAAGAATATAGGAATGATCCTACTGGGTCAGACCAAAGGTCCATCTAGCCCAGTATCCTGTCTTCCGACAGTGGACAGTGTCAGGTGCCCCAGAGGAAATGAACAGAACAGGTAAACATCAAGTGATCCATCTCCTGTCGCTCATTCCAAGCTTCTGGCAAACAGATATTTGTGAGTAAGCACCAGATATCAGTATCCAGAGCTGTCAGACTGGCATGAAATTCTCTGGAAAAAAAAATTAATGAAATGCAAACCAGAGTTTTAAGGAAAGCACTGCTGAGGCCCGCCTTAGTCACAATGACTGGCCAGAGGGGGCTTGCATGACACCATTGTGAACACAGCTGTCTTTTGGACTCCATGAAGGAGAATCTCAATTTTCATTGAAAATAAAAAGTAAGACTCTCGTCCTTTTCCTTGCAAACAGAGCCTTGAAAACATAAAACTAAGTAGACTGAATGCTAGATAAGCAGCTCGGTTCCACTTCTGCAATGAGATGCTAGAAAGAACCTACAGGTAGGCACACAATTTCAGGATTCATTTAAATTGGGGTATATCCAAAAAGTTAGGTGGCTCCTTCCCTCCTCAAAACAGCCTCATGTTGACCCTGTGTGCAGTAGTGAGATAATGTTAGACAATGGACAGGAATATCAGTTCCATTTGGGGTGGCAAAAAAGTGCTTCACGGACTTGATGAATAAAGCTAAGGCCTGCTCTGCTTGAGAAAGTTCTCAGCCCTCCCTCAGGCTGGGACTGAACTGGCCACTGTTTGTTTGCCTATACAGCTGCTTCATCACTATTGCTGATATCATCATGGCAGCTTCTGTGTAAGAAGAACTCCGCTCCTGCATCTCTGAACAACAGTTCTAGAAGCACAGGATGGATGGACCACATACTCCTTGGGAATTGTCAATGCATGATAATCTGAAGTACAACCTAAACTCAATATGACATAAGTGAGGCTCATTAAACAGACAAAAAGGAGGAAGGGAGTGGAAGGATGAGAATCATCATAATAATAATAAATCACATGGTTACTCAGCAAGGCATATACACAGAGAATGGTACACCTGGTCTTGCCTACCTGAGTAAGTGTTATTCAGTGTGAGTACAGACTGCTGAATGGGGCCTTAACAGTCAGAAACAGGTAATTAGTATAGGCAGAGTGGATGGATCCAGGATGAAACACCGCAACCTGAAAACAAAACATCTGAGAAAGCCAGTTACAGACTGTACTTGTGCTTTAGAGGAAGCAAGGCTAGTATCACTTAGTTCATGACTAGATTTTGGTTTGCAATATGTACTTTGGTAAACCCTGTCACCAGAGGTCATTATGCACGTACGTAAATAAACAGGAATACAGTACATAGCAATTGTCACTGGAATTAAAGCTGCTGGTGGAATCACAAACTGGGAGGGGAGGGAATTAAATTTGGCTATTAGTTATACTTGTGTAGCTCCATTAACTGACAATAGAACTTGGCCCAAGGCCCCTATACATCTCAGACAAATGCTCAATCATACAAAGATAAGAGAATAGCTTTGCTAGTTCCAGGCAGCAGCAGATTTTCTAAATATTACCCACAATTCCTTACAAGTTCAGTGATGTGTTGTTCTCACAGATGGTCTGTTAATTACAGATTTGAGACGTTTTTATGCTTGTTTTGTCTAGAAGACAATCTGTTGGGACAGCACTGTAATTGGAAAACTCTTATAAAGCAGTGAATATAACCTACAGCAAAATAGCACTCTTTGTGCAAAGGCTGCGACTATATGTAAATATTCAAATATCCCTTGCTTCTACCTGAAGGCAGCCGGAGAACAGGTGACAAGAGAACAGGAATTGGTGCATCAATGAAATGACACTTCAAGTCGAAAACTTCACTACCAAGGAACATTGAAAGCTTTTATTTATTTTTCACTACAGTAAAAAGAGGAGATTAGCTCCTATTTGTGAATTGTTAATTAAAATCTCCTTTCCGGTTCATTGGCTCTGAAATCTTCCTCAGGTGTTTTAATTCTGTAAACATATTTAATCCTTCTTAGGGTAAATAGAGCTTTACTGACAACAAGCTGGGCTGGCTAGACATATTCCCATGGAGAAAACAGAATGGAAATATTAGATATCATAGTTAGAGGATTTCTTAAAGGGACACTGTCAACTACTTGTTTTCCCTACCTCGTGTAGTTGACTTTTGTAGGTAAAAAATGAACGGGGAAGGAGGCTTTACCTAACTCAGTGTGAATGAAAATGCTCCCATATAACTTCTGGGAAAACAATTTTATAATGGAGTTTTTTAAAAGTTCAATTATATTAATTTAAGTATTTGTACATCCCCATGCACTGTAATGAACCCAGACATGGTACATGACAGCTGAAAAATCAAGATGATTTTAGAACCCTAGAAATAGAACCCTGTTTACAATGGGTCAGATTATTCAAATAGGTTTCACTATGACCTTTCTGCTCTGTCAGTGATGACAGCGTGTGTATCCTTTTACCATGTTTGCCCTATGCGTGGGATGCCCATGCTTCCCCAGGCTGCCAAGCCACTATCCTCTTTTCATTTCAAGTTCTTCTTTAAAAAAACACCCCAAACAACCTCTTATTCTGTGAGGCACCTTATAATTAACAAATAAATACAGACTCACCCTCACTCCTACGTTCTCCCCACCTGCCTCTGGATTTCCCAGTGCAACCTGTATTCTATGTGTCTTTCTTCTAGACTGTAGAAGAACAGGGCAGATGTACTGTCTTTATTACTATTTATATAATAGCAGTAAGAAAAGGAAGAAGCAGCAGTTCCTGTCCATGTAGTCCCACCTGCAACAATGACTCCAGGAGCAGACTGCTCTCAAAGTTTTCTGATTAGAGCTGTGGTTTTTGGTTTCCAATTGTTATAGCAATGAGAACTCACTTCTTCAAAAAGTATCCAGTAGACATGGGGAAAGTCCGCAGTGACCTTTCGATCTAAGTAGGGTGACCAGACAGCAAATGTGAAAAATCAGGACGGGGTGGGGGGGTAATAGGAGCCTATATAAGAAAAAGACCCCAAAATCGGGACTGTCCCTATAAAATTGGGACATCTGGTCACCCTAGATCTAAGGGGCAGGATTTAGGACTAAAAGTCTGAGGAAAAAGCAAGCCTGAAGTCAATGGGGAGCTCCAACAGAAAGGGAGGGCTCAGTTCTCCATCACTGGCAATTTTTAAATCAAGACTGGATGTTTTCCAAAGAGATGTGCTCTAGGAATTATTTTGGTGAAGTTCTACGACCTGTGCTATGTAGGAGGTCAGACAAGATTACTACAGTGGTCGCTTCTGGCCTAGGAATCTGAAAAAAACAAACAAACAAAATGTTTACCTTATTCTCTTCAAAATCCCCTCCCTGCTGCTGACAAAAGGGAGCTAAGACCCTGTATACAGCCTGTAACCATCACCACCTTCCACGCACTACCACCTCATAGTGCATAGGTCATTCTGCAGCACCCTGCCTCAGTTTCTCTTCACCAGAGGTTTTTCTCTCTTCTGGGGATTCACATGGCTCAGCCCTCCAGCTGGGTCACTCTCAGTGTTCATTCACCTTTTCTGGGTAACAAAAGTTCTTCCACCCCACTTGGGCTAGTCTTCAACCCACTCCCAGGCCTTTCTGTCTGGAGTTTTTCCTGCTTTGGCAGGACACTCCTAGTCCTACCTGCCTGGAGTCTTTCATCTCCTGATGTCTGAGGGTCTCCTGCAGGTGCCTCCTGCTCCCTGCTACTCTGTGCAGCCTGCAACTCTTTGCAGCTGCCCTCTTGCTTTCTGTCAAGCAGCAATTCCCAGGACCTCCTACCTGAGATCTCAAGCTTGGGAAGGACTTCTCCGCTTCCCTGTGGCTCAGGGATGGTCTTCCCCAGCCAACCCTCACCTTTTTCTTCTTCTTTCTTTATGGTGAAGCACACTCACCTACTGAGTCAGTAGTAGCTGCCACCTACTATATTCCTCGTACATTCATTCCACTACACTCTCTTAGCCTGCTCTTTATCCTTAAAAAAAACATAATAGATCCGTTTTAAATGTTAAACCCACTTTCCCAATAGCCTGATAGTACATTCTGTCACTTTAAAGCATCTAAATTTTTAATCAACAACTTTTCTTTCCTGGGAACACTCCCTGCATTCCCATATCAGGTGATCAACTGTTTCTTTAACCTCACATGTGTTACATAATCCATCTTCGTGTCTATTCAATAACTATACATTATTATTCAAACCAACAGTCGTAATATGAGTACTCCCTGATCCTTTCATAACTTTAGAGCAGAGCATTATCTTCTACTTTGGAGCATACTCCATAGGATCTTCGTCCTCTTTTCTCGGTCCACAATTTTTGCCATTCCTTTTAAAATTCTTTATTAACTAAACTTTTAAATTCTTGTTTACGCAAAGGAAGCTTTATATCAACTTCTCCGTGTTTTGAAGCATTTTTCACTTCTCTATCAGCCATTTCATTGCCATTGATACATGATGGAATCCATGCTGCTACTGTGTTCACGCTCAAACATACTAACTGTATTGTCAAAAGCAATATTTCATTTCTTAATTCAACTCCTGCTTTCTGAGGTACCCCTTTCAATTGCCAGAATATCTAATAATGAATCTGAAAAGATAACAGCCATACATACCTTATCCAGTTTAATGTTAATATTATTTCCACCAGTTCATTTATCATAATGCCTACAAAATTAGATATGCTTTTAGTTTTCTGAACTCCAGTCTCAGGGATGCAAAAGGCAGCTCCCACACTACCTGTTTTTTCAGCTTTAGATTCGACAGTATATAGTCAGCAATGTTGACTCCATTTACCATATATAAATTCATAAATGTTATCTGTCATATAGGACATCTCTTACTTTCCCTTTGTTTTATTATATAATTCTAAATCCACACTCAGAGATATACCTGCAAAATTGTAATTTACTGCCACACAACTATAGATTTTAATCTCTTCTAGTCCTTCCTTTTCACTTAACTCTTTTACCAACCTTTTAACCATAAGACCATGAGTGAGTTTACTGTGTTGAGCTACATTTCATCCCCTTAATTCCCAACCTTCCTTGTATATAGGTTCAGTATTCTTATCTGTGCTACCTCCCTTGACTTTAGCCCAAAATGTCAGATCTAACATATTCATTCTTAAATTGATAGTCATTTCTTCAGTAGCATTACACACTGTGGTGTTAGGAGAAATGCACCCCATGCAGTTTGTAGCATTTCAGCTTGAACTGACTTCCTTCTTTTTAAGCTCCGATCCAGATGCAGAACTAAAAGCTTGACACCCATAATCTATGACTAATCTTATTAATGCTCTGTATAGCACCATAAACACTTTATCTGCTTCCCAGTTAATCCCAGCAGTACTTTTAAATAGATTAATCCCACCTTTACATTTGTTTGTAATACTTTCTATATGGTCCTCCCAAGTAAGTTTATTATCAAGCATTATACCCAGAAATGTAAAACTGTTAACTACATACATCTGTTCTGCACAAAGAGATAAATCAAACTCATCTTTAATTCTTTTTCTAGTGACGATCATTCACTTTGTTTTAGCGACTGAAAATTTAAATCTCCAAGCTTCTCCCCAGCCTGAGACCTCCCTGAGTGCTTCATTTATTCTCTCTCCGGCCACTTTAATTCCACTGTGTTTACCCCATATAGCACAATCATCCACAAATAAGGTAATACCCATTCTTGCCCTTACACCTTTTGGGAGATAATTTTGTCATAATGTTAAACAAGGTAGGTCTGATAACACTCCCCTGTGGAGAGTCATTGGCAATGCTACAGACACTTGATAAGACTTTCCCAACCCTAACCTGTATAGTCCTCTTACTTAAAAAAAAAAATCTCTTATCCACCAGAACATTCTTTCTTTTATCCCTGTCAAGGTCAGCTTATATCATAGAACCATAGAAGATTAGGGTTAGAAGAGACCTCAGGAGGTCATCTAGTCCAACCCCCTGCTCAAAGCAGGACCAATCCCAACCATCCCAGCCAGGGCTTTGTCAAGCTGAGCCTTAAAAACCTCTAAGGATGGAGATTCCACCACCTCCCTAGGTAACCCATTTCAGTGCTTCACTGCCCTCCTAGTGAAATAGTTTTCCCAAATATCCAACCTAGACCTCTCCCACTGCAACTTGAGACCATTGCTCCTTGTTCTGTCATCTGCCATCATTGAGAACAGCCTAGCTCCATCCTCTTTGGAACCCCCCTTCAGGTAGCTGAAGGTTGCTATCAAATCCCCTTCACTCATCTCTTCTGCAGACTAAATAAGCCCAGTTCCCTCAGCCTCTCCTTGTAAGCCATGTGCCCCAACCCCCTAATCATTTTTGTTGCCCTCCACTGGACTCCCTCCAATTTGTCCACATCCTTTCTGTAGTGGGGGGGCCCAAAACTGGCTGCAATATTCCAGATATGGCCTCACCAGTGCCGAATAGAGAGGAATAATCATTCCCTCCATCTGCTGGCAATGCTCCTACTAATGCAGCCCAAAATGCCGTTAGCCTTCTTGGCAACAAGGGCACACTGTTGACTCATATCCAGCTTCTTGTCCACTGTAATCCCCAGGTCCCTTTCTGCAGAACTGCTGCTTAGCCAGTCATTCCCCAGCCAGTAGCAGTGCATGGGATTCTTCCGTCCTAAGTGCAGGACTCTGCACTTGTCCTTGTTGAATCTCATCAGATTTCTTATGGCCCAATCCTCCAATTTGTCTAGGTCACTCTGGAGCTATCCCTACCCTCTAGCATATCTACCTCTCCCACCAGCTTAGTGTCATCCGTGAACTTGCTGAGGGTACAATCCATTCCATCATCCAGATCATTAATGAAGATGTTGAACAAAACCAGCCCCAGGACCAACCCCTGGGGCACTCTGCTTGATACCGGCTGCCAACTAGACATCGAGCCATTGTTCACTACCTGATGATGTAGCCAGATTCCTATCCACCTTATAGTCCATTCATCCAATCCATACTTTAACTTGCTGGCAAGAATACTGTGGGAGACTGTATCAAAAGCTTTGCTAAAGTCAAGATATATCATGTCCACCACTTTTCCCATATCCACAGAGCCAGTTATCTCATCACAGAAGACAATCAGGTTGGTCAGGCATGACTTGCCCTTGGTGAATCCATGTTGACTGTTCCTGATCACCCTCCTCTCCTCCAACTGCTTCAAAATGGATTCCTTGAGGATCTGCTCCATGATTTTTCCAGGAACTGAGGTGAAGCTGACTGGTCTGTAGTTCCCCAGATTCTCCTTTTTCCCTTTTTTGAAGATGAGCACTATATTTGCCTTTTTCTAATCATCCTGGAACTCCCCGATCGCCATGAGTTTTCAAAGATAATGGCCAATGGCTCGGCAATCACATCCGCCATCTCCCTCAGCACCCTCGGATGCATTAGACCAGACCCATAGACTTGTGCATGTCCAGCTTTTCTAAATAGTCCTTAACCTGTTCTTTCACCACTGAGGGCTGCTCACCTCCTCCCCATATTGTGCTGCCCAGTGCAACAGTCTGGGAGCTGACCTTGTCTGTGAAGACTGAGGCAAAAAAAGTAGCTTTTTCCACATCATCTGTCACTAGGTTACCTCCCACATTCTGTAAGGGTCCCACACTTTCCCTGACCACCTTCTTGTTGCTAACATCCCTGTAGAAACCCTTCTGTTTACCCTTCACATCCCTTGATAGCTGCACCTCCAGTTGTGCTTTGGCCATCCTGATTACACCCCTACATGCTCAAGCAATAAGTTTATACTCCTCCCTAGTTATCTGTCCAAGTTTCCACTTCTTGTAAGCTTCCTTTTTAAGTGTTTAAGCTCACTGAAGATTTCTCTGTTAAGCCAAGCTGGTGGCCTGCCATATTTGCTATTCTTTCTGCACATTGGAATGGTTTGTTCCTGCGCCCTCAATAATACTTCTTTAAAATACAGCCAACTCTCCTGGACTCCTTTCCCCCTCATATTAGCCTCCCAGGGGATCCTGCCCATCAGTTTCCTGAGGGAGTCAAAGTCTGCTTTTCTGAAGTCCAGGGTCCATATCTGCTGCTCTTCTTTCTTCCTTTTGTCAGGATCCTGAACTCGACCATCTGATGGTCACTGCTGCCCAGGTTGCCACCCATTTCTACTTCCCCTACCAATTCTTCCCTTTTTGTGAGTAAACCTTCCCTCCATAATATATCATATGCTTTTTCAATGTCCAAAAACACAGTTATCATATACTCTTTGTTCTTCATACTTTTTTGTATTTCTGTTTCTAATCTTACAATATGATCAATTGTGCATCATCCTCTCCTAAAATCCCTTTACACATTATTGAGGATTTCATTTATTTCCCCAGGTGAGCAGCTAGCCTCAGCCTTCAACTGTTGGGCTGTCCTCTTTTTAAGTCCCACTGCCAGTGCAGGTCTAGCTGAACAGAGCTAGCTGAACAGGGTTGGCTGACCCACGAGATGAGACTTGCGGGACAGAGAAGCTACCTGATTCTGCCCTCCTGAGAGGCACCTTATCTGCTGCCAAGGCCTGGAGGAAGAAAACAATGAATGAATCTGAATAATGTCCAAGGACAGGTTTACCCTTACCACCAGAGGTACACTGAGGTTTTAGAGAACTCCACCCTGTTATGGTTTAGTGTACTCTTTCTCCTATCCCAACACTACAGTCCCTTACCTGTGGAAATATGTCCCACTGTCTACCCTCTGGTCTGCTTGTCTGCCTTTATGATTGAGTTTCTTCACAGTTAAATGAGATAGCTCTTGCTAACATATACTACATCTTTGAATAAGGGGGATCCATTTGGTGAAAGTGCTTGGGGACAAGTTTGGATTGTGGTATTTAATACCAGTTTATCTGCAATAGAGTTATTGATTCAAACTTTTCACTTTCTTACTCCTAGTAAGAGTAAATAGAGCTATTTGGGCTAGATTGCCCAGTTTCTATGTTTTTCCTGTCCTCTTGTGTGATTTCAGTTCCTTAGTGTACATGTATTCCTCCTGTATTGTGAGATTTTTCTAAAACCTGAACCCAAGATATGCAGACTGTTTTATCATATGGGTTTATCTTTCTAGATAGGATCCCCAAAAGTGTTGCAGTAGACACAGGTCTCCTGCTTACAACCTAAGGACTTCTGCTCAGGAGATCAAAGCCTTGCCTAGAGAGGGTGGAGTCCTTGTGAGGAAGACATCACATTCAGAAGGAGTTTTATGATGACACTGTTTCCCAATAAACATGGAATATTTTTGTGTAGATGGTCTGCAGTTTCTAGTTGTGCATGCATCTGTGGATAGATCTTTATTTTGGTTACCCGTTTCTTTAAAGGTATATCAAAAGCAATGAGATTTTTTCTTTCACTTCAGTGCCTCTTCAATTGCTACACACCACAATCTACCAGCAGCTAGTTTTGTTATGCGCTTTTTAAAAGGCAGATGAACGCTAGCTCTGAAACCACCATAATTGGCAAAGCACCAGTGAAAAAGATATTCCAGCCATCACAGCCTGATGTAAAACAACAATCAGAAAGAACCTCAATGAAGTCTTACAAAATATGCTTAAAAACAATAACAAATGCTATTTTGCTCATTGTAAACTCTTATGATTCAAGTCTTTTATATTCAGTCATCCAGAGAGCTCCATGTCTCAGGAGATGCAAACCATGTGTTTATACCTTATTGTTTATTTTACCTTTTTGATTTGTCTTTTATCTGTTTTTCCCCCCTGTAAATATGCACATGAAATGTGCCAGACTGACAGCTTTATCCACAAAACAAATAAAACAGGGGAAGCATCAGTGGAAGCTTCCCTTCATGCACTACTGATATGCCTCATTCCTAATGTCTAGTGAGCTAGCAAACAGCTAGTCTTTGCTTGGGATCCTCTTGTAGCTCTCCATTCCTCTCTACCCCCAGTGTCTCATGTCATACTCCATTGGCGAATCCCTTTCCCTGGAGCTCCTGTACTTAACTTGTCCCTGCCATTCCCATGAATTTCTGGTCCCCTCCCTTATTTTGCCCCACCTCCCACAGCTCCCATCCCTTCTTTCTCCTGGTATCCCATTATTTGTTCTGGATCCCGCTTCCTCAATGATACTTCTACCCCACTCTCCTTGGCATCCTCCTCCTGTGTCCCCTTCCCCAAAGGTTCATCTTTTTACTTGCTATTACTCTTCATTCCCCACCCCTCTTTCCCAAAGGCTCTGACTGGGATGGGGCTGGGATGGCTGTCGCTGGGCTAGTGGCTTCCCCAAACTCCTTCCCTGTCCATCCCTTCTCCTATGTCCGCTTCAGTTCTGCAATAAGGGAAGTGGTGGGGGGATGATTTAAAAGGGAGCCTGATTAGTGGCAAGAGGGCAGACTCAAGTGCTAATCTATGGCTAGCCCAGCAAGGTCATGAGACCAACCCCGTTGACAGGAAGAAGCCATTGTGAATGTAAAACAAAGAACATCCAAGTGTCAGTGGCAGAGAGATTGTGTTGTCTATGCCCCTCACTAGTTGAAATTGACAGGTCCCCACAATAATTAGGCAGATGATGACTGGGATGAATTTGAACTAACCACCTAGATGTGAAAAGCTGTATATGAGTTTTATTCCCCTGAGTGATCCCATGGGGTACATTTTTAAAAAATGTGTCTTTACAGATTTTAAAGCAACAGTAAAAACTAGATACAAGAATAACAACCTTTGGACAACCTGGAGAGAGACACTTCCCAAAAGCAAAGCTCTGGATTTCTGTACCACATCTAGTCCCTGGCCATCTCCTGTGCTTCTCACTTGCACATCTGTGCTGTCATTTACATAAGAGAGGAATTCTTCCCATATCATGTGACATGTTTCCATTTTGTCATCTTATAAATACAATGTTCATATGAAATAATCTCTGCCATGTCCACAGAGCAATCTTTTAACGGTTGGACATAGAGCTTTTCTACCTCCTAAGGATCAGTTCTTTTCCAAAACCTCAGCCAGCTGCTGTCCATTTATAAAAGACTTTGTACTTAACTTAGTAAGAGACTAGTCTCCTGAGGGCTATAACGCTTTGGTCTAATTTTGGTTGATGGCTTGTTGTGGAGGTGGCTAGATGGTGTCTAGTGGCCTATGTTATAAAAAAGGTGATATAAAAATTTGATATAAAAATGTGATATAAAAAAGGTAAGATTAGATGATCTGGTGGTCCTTTCTGGCCTTAAACTCTACGATATCTACTGATGAAAAGTTGTGTAGTAAATGCATCAGCTACAACTCCTAATAATGATTTATTATTTCTATAAAATGTACAACATCTGACCTTAAGTTTCCCAAATAACGCATCACGTTCCCACTCTGACTCTCACTCTGCATTCGTACCATCCTACCTTTTTTAAACATAGAGTTTGTTAGAAACCAAGCAGGGCCGATGAACACCATGCCAATAGGCGGAGGATGTAAATTCTGGAGGAGGATACTGGCAATCCTGTTAAGATTAAAAGTTTGTTGAAAGGAGAGCTCTTGCCCTGGGTCCAAGAATGAGATTTAGCCATGGAAACTCCAAGTCAGTGTGAAAATTCTAGCCATGCTGACAGTGACATTTTACACCAACTTGTGTATTTCCATTTTCATTCAAATCCAGTGTCTTGACTTGTGTTTAGGGTTGTAGAGCCAAGCTGAATCTCTGACTTTGCATCTGCATTTGTAGCCACTGGCTTACTAAAATCAACCTCAAAGCTGTTTGCATAGACTGACTATCTATCTATCTACCTATCTAATCCTTGCATCCACATCTAGTTTTGAAAACACTGTGGCATTTGTTCTAACTATTGTTTGGAATTCTCCATAGGTTACCGTTACTTAGAGTTTGTTTTTGAGACCTAGTGGCTCTGTTACACTGGTGTAAATCCAGAATAACCCATCAGCTGGTGTAACTGAGAGTGGAATTTGACCCCAAGAGAATCAGCTGAAAACTGATTATTCTTCAGATAATGTAATTAACATTAGTAATGTTATCATTACTTCTGCAGGGAAAGAAATGATTAAGAAGCCATTTCTATATTAATATGCCAGAAGGATGTGTTCAAAGGTCATGTAAATCTCGTCCATCAGTCTCCGTCAAATGATGTATGATTTACGATAAGCTGTTGAGACCACGGAGTTTCATATAGCCATTGATTATTCATTGGATAATGCTATTCATAGTTTGTAAGAAAGGCAATGCTACTGGTGGTAGAAATAACTGCCCTTTCAAATAACATTTCACTTCCAGGACCAAAATAGGAGCTACAAGTAAATTTTTGAGCTAATGTATACATCACTGTGAAATGCAATGGAATATTAAATATACTCCAGCTACATGCTACGCTTTGCGTGTATTTATTGCAACATATTCTATAAGCAATTTCCATTATGATGTGGTCTTCATGCATTGGGTTCTTTGGAATGGATGGAAAGTAAACAGAATAAAATCAAGATGAAAGATATATTCCACAAATGGAAATCCTGCATGAATAATGAAATATAATCCATTTTATTGGTTCATTGGTGCAAAGTCCTTCAAGGATTCTTTACAAACTGAATGATGTACTAGAGTGTAACTGCTATCGCTGACTCAGTTTTAAGATCAGTTTTAAGTTGTGCTGATCAACTTGGACATCTACGGCTTTCACCAATAAGGACTTTTAGAGAAGTGTTTTCATTATTATATTATTTTTCATTATGTGACTACTATAGCTCTAATGTATGTAAAAAAAATGGTCATATTTCATTTTGTTGCATGTGAAGCCAGGCATTTAGAATTCTTGTACTCTACCTCTCGTCCAAGAGGCAAAGTCCTGGCTTTTCACTACTGGTTTTGTACTGTGCTTTCCCATGACAGATTCATTGGATCTCAATTACACATTAAAATACCACGGGCTTAATTGCAGTGTGCCTACTCACACACTTAAAGTCAAGCATATGCTTAAGTATTAGCTGCTAATTTGAGGATTCACTCAGGTATAGCTGCCAATGACGTTAAATGCCTAAAGACAGAATAAAAAATGTGTCAGGACTTAGTTTGGCCCTCAGGAATGCTAAATATATGCACATTTCAGTTTGCTGTGCCCAGTTCTAACGTTTCATGGGGATAAAGAATTTTCAGAAAACAGCTGCTGGGCTTGGAACTCCATTCCCCTCCCATTTCTCGGTTTTGTATTATGACAGCCTCAACAGGCATGTCAGCCAAACTGTTCTAATTTCCTTCCATCTGCTAGCAGCCTATTTTCTATTTAAATCCAACTAAGCAAAGCATACTTTTTTAGAAGGCAGATCCCTGTAACTTGATTGCATCAAAAATTGTTCACTCAACACTATGGCAATATTACTTTCACCAGTCTTTGCAAGTCATATAGAACATGACTCAGTAAGGGTCTTCATCCTTCAAACTTACATGGGTCCTTGGGTGAGCAGTTACACTGACCTTACTGGGACCACATGCACTAGTGAAGGCTACTCACATGAGCCAGGGCTGCTGCAGAATCAGGCTCTAATGGAAAAAAAAAATACCACAGGTTGATTTTAAAATGAACTGAAGAAAATAGGCCAGATCTTTAGCTCTTGTAAATTCAATGGAGCTACCAGCTGAGGATCTGACCCAATATTTCCATATCTTTTTATCCCTACAGAAAATACCCACTTTCATTATTCACTGCACCTGTTTTCCTCTGAGTGTAACTGGGAATTTCTCAGCCTCAGGATGTGTATATAAAGAGGCCCGGTTCTGACAAATTCTCTTTAGTGATGTACGGAAGGAAATGAAACAGAAGACTGATAATTTTAGACACACATGTCTGCTTAGGGGCTTATGGTGCTGCTCCAAAGCCCACTGAAGTCAGTGGAAATGCTCCCATTGTCTTCTCAATGGGTTTTGGAGCAGGACCTATATGACTTGTTTCATAAACTTTCCATCAGAGTCTAACACTTACGCAGCTCTAATCTGTACAGAATATTTTTTAAAAAATATTTAAAGTACAGCTCATTGCAACTACAGTGCAAAAGGGTCTCTATAAAATCTGTTTCAACTCAGAACAAGAATGCAACATATTACACCATGCAATTATAATAACAAACTTTATCCAATCACTCTTTTCCCCTTTTGTTACAGTTCTTCTTTTAAACTGAAACTTATGATGTAATGTCTTGTATTAGGAACATTAAACAATGACTTATCTTTGCATCTGTTTGTGTTTGAACTGTACCTTCTAGCAGCTAATATTTAATCTTTCAGAAGATGACTCATAGGGAAATGTCAAAGTCATTGGCAGAGGATTTTAAACAAAGAGTTTTTAAAATGGCATGACATAAAGAAGTAATTATCAACGGAAAAATGTACTATTTAATTACTTTTCATCTAATTTTTAAATACTTTGCTACAGAGGGGGGTAGACCATGAGCATAATCCATAAAAAACACAGATACAATTCACTCAAATAAATTGTGACATCAAAGTAATCAAAGGTCTGATTGGCTTACTGCTGACATGGGTTGTTATTGCCTTATTAATATTCCCTTAATGAGAAACCCTAAAGAATTTAATAGGGATAAAAGCAATACAGCCTTTCTCTTGGTCTCTTCATGTAGCAGTACTATATTCTATCATGGAGGAGATGTTTCATACTCTTTCCAAAATTTTTTTTAATAATGATAATAATACTTAGCACTTAATGACTGAGATTCAGCTCAAACTGCATAAGGGTTTTGGGCATCCAGATCCCTTTGGCTGTTTTAAAAATCTCAACCTTCATCATAAAAGTGTTGTATAATCTTTAGCTAACTCATCCTCACAATACCACTTTGAGGTAGGTTTCTATATATAACTGGACAAACTGACATACAAAAAGGTTTAAGTGAGCTGCTGAAGTCCACGCAGTCTGGGGGCTGAGGATAGAACTCAAGTTCCTTCCTGATTTCAGCCCAATCTGCAGTCCAGTAGAGCACACTGTAACACTGATGGATGAAAAGAGTAGTGGCAGGCATCTCCTATAGGGCAATAACTTTGGCAGTGGAGGGATAATAAAGATTAGTGGACAACCTCAGTACCCCATCTGGACTGACATTTTGGGCCATGGTCAGTCATGTTGATAATCAGGGATCATGAGCAGAGATGAGATGACTGATATTTTTTAAAGTTGAGTACTCTACTATGAGACTGTAGCCTACGTGGAATATAAGCATTAGCCATAAAAACATGTTCACAGTCCAGTTCTTAACTAACCACTATAGCCACCCAAAGAACCAAACAAAACACCCGGCCCAAATGAGTAAATTTTAAAAAGATAAAATAAACTAAACTATGGGGAATTCAGCATCCAATCTTGCAAGATACTGAATTCTCTCAATTGCTCCTGGAGTTAATAAAAGTAAGATGGGGCTGCCCAACACCTCTCAAGGGCTTCTCAGTACATTGGAAGAACAGGCTTTAAAGATTAAGCTTTTACTATATAGCAAACTGCCAACAAAAAAGGCTATATTATCTATATCCTTGTATATTAATTCCACACCCATCAATGTAATCCATAAATAAATGTTTTCCATAAATTTTCAAATAAACCTCTCCTATCCTGAATTTTATCAATTGCTTTTTCAAGAGAGGCCATCTGAGTAAGATTAGCCATCCATTCACTATCCATTTACTCTGGTGGAAGAGATCTCTCTCTCTCTCTAATGCCTTCCATTGTTTTCCTTGGCATCGTTAATCTCCTCTGTGTCCAGACAGCCCTTCACAATGAATTGATTTTCAGATCAGGAAAATCATCTAATATGCATCTAGTTGGGTTAGTGATGGATGCAGCTAGACCGTGTTGGGTTTGGACATGGTTCAATTTAGAAATGATTTTTTTAATCTGAATATAGCACTGATTACATCCTGTGGCACTCCCTGATATACCACCTACAAGTGAAAAGAAGAAGAAAAAAAATGAAAACCCTAGTGGGTATTTTAATAATTGTATCTCAGAGAAACATATGCAAATGTTGGCAGGAAAAAAACACTTAGGTTAATTTGGTTAAACTAATCTGTGGAGGAAACAATATAAATAATAAAAATGGAAAAAACAAACAAACAAAAACCAGCTGTGATTATGGAGCATTGTGGATCTTATTAAAGAAGAGATAATACTGATGTAGCAGAAACACTATTGGCTTAATTATGACCTTTTAGGCAATTGTCCAAAATTGACTCCAGCTTGAGCTGTCAGAGGCGGTGCCTCCAGCAGGAAACTAGCATGTTTGAGGAGTGCTTCCTACCCTCTCCATTAGAGGGGAGAGGTAGGTGTAGAGTAGAAATTAATCCTAAAAAGAATAGTACTAACTCCACACAGCTATCTACCGGAATACCTATGTGCTTCTAAAATAAGATTGCTCCCATCTCTGGCCTAATTCAGATATGTGGCGTGGGGGCACTGGTAGAAGAGGAATGGTGGTCTGGGACTCAGGAGTTCTGTGTTCAGTTCCTGGCTCCACCTCAGACTTTTTGGAGAACCTTGAGCAAGTCACGTGCTCTTTCTGTGCCTCAGTTTCCCACCTATCAATGTAGGTAGAATCACCTACCTCACATGGCTGTTGTGAGTATAAATCAATTAAAAACTCCAAGCCTGGATGAGGCTGGGGAATTCTATAGCCTGCCCAGTGCAAATGCCTCTGGGGTGGCTGCTGGGTTCCTGGAATTCTTAACTCGTGCAATATTTTCAGACGCTTCCTCTACACATTTCTTCACTGAGATACCTGCTGTACACTGTGCGTTGCATATTGTTATGAGAAGAACATATAGTGCTAATGAGGCCAATACAATCATGGTGGCCCATTTCCAGCAGTTGACAAGACGGTGTGAGTATCAGCAGAGGGAAAATTACTTAAAAAGACACTCACACCTTCCTGTCAACTGCTGGAAATGGGCCACCTTGATTGCATTGGCCTCCTTAGCACTACAAAACTAATTTTCCGCTCCCTTGGTATTCACCCCTTCTTGTCAACTGTTGAGAATAGGCCACTTCCACCTTAATTGAATTGGCTCATTAGCATTGAACCCCCACTTGGTAAGGCAACTCCCATCTTTTCGTGTGCTATAATACATATTCTTCTTACTGTATTTTTCACTCCATGCATCTGATGAAGTGGGTAATGCTCACAAAAGCTTATGCCCAAATAAATTTGTTAGTCTCTAAGGTGCCACAAGGACTCATCGTTATTTTTTCTCTATGAATAATTTATCCTGTCTGACCATATCTACACTGAGCTTTTATTTAAAGTATCTCACTGTGTTGTATGTAGGAATAGTGCTTGCGCTAGACTGGCAAACTACACTTTCACTGGTGTATTGTCTAGACCTGCTCTGAACAGCATTTGCCAGAAGATGATAAAACTATTGGTGGGCAACCTATATTCTCACTTCCACTACTGCTTAGGACTAACAGAAGCTGCAGTTGTGTTAGTGCGATGGCGGGGAAGGATTTTTTAGCTCAGTGTAGACTGGAGGCGGTTACATACCAACGCTTAAATAGTCACATTGCACCATCTCCCATCAAAGAGGCCTCTTTCAAGACTATTCTGTGGTAGGCTGCAGGAATATAGGGGAAGGGCACATGACCACAGTCAAAGTGCATCACCTCTGTTAAAGGCTTGTTTGCCACTAGCTTTGAGTACAAGGGAATAGAGGTTACTCCCACCAGGTCTTCCTCAGCTTAAGTTGTTGTCATTAAGCCATTAGGTCAGGTTATGAAGGAAGCTCATTCACAGCACCCAGTTTTTAAGGATAATATCAAGGGAGAAAAATCTGTTCTTTCTTTTCATTTCCTTACCAGCACTATTATAAAACCCAATAGTCACCAACAGAAACGTTTATTGAATGAGTCATTATTTAATGAGTTCACATCTTATTACTTGAATGATTTAATGTGTGGTGTAAAAGGATTCCCCCATGGCTGAACTGTATAAATAATTTGGATAAACTTTGGATAGTGTAAATACAAAAATAAGATTTTTTTTTTTTTTACACATGGAAACTCTTATCCACTTGCGCATACTGAAAAAGTTTAAAAGCACCCTTTACTACTATGATCTACTTCACATTCTTATCTGAACATTAAATGTTTTCAAAAGCAGGGTGACAGGTTGAATTAAGCTCTAGCTGGCCACATAAGGAAACAATTAAAGTCAAATCCCATTCACTGTACTGCATATAATTTTGTGAAAGTAACGAATTTGTTTAAACAACCCCTCTACAAATTAGTGGGAACTTCCTTTCCATCTGGTATTCTGACACAATCATTTCTGGCTTCAACTTTGTACAGCAAATCAAAATACTCTCCACTCAGCTCTGCCATTGGAGGAGCTCACAGCTCTTTGGAAGCATTAAAGTATTGGTGTGAGATGGTTTCTGCTGGTAACTGAGGTACAGAGTGTGTAACCTCTCCATTCATTAGTTTCACCATGATTACATGCCTGAGTCCCTGCACAGCTGCATAGGCCCGTTGAGGATAGGAGAACAAGCATTGGGTGTGCTATAACATTCATGTTCAACAACCCGCACAGTGGAAAGGGAGGGCTATTTATTTGTTTGTTTATTTATTTATTTAATGTTTTAGAATATCCAGTCCCCTCTTTGAGAATTTTGCAGTCCTCACAAGAAAAAAATGGACTCACCTTTAAATTCAGAAGTCTATTCATCTAAATGAAGCAAAATTCCTTGCAGAAATTTCCAAGCCAAACTCATGCTGTGTTTGGACAGTATATTCCCAGAGGAAATAGCTCTGTGCTGAAAAGGCATGTCATCCCAGAAAAAACGTATACTTTCCCTGCCTCTGAGCAGAGGACCTCTGTATTGAAACTTGTATATCAAATGTCTACCCGGTCCAAGTTGAAATGAGGGGAGAGTTAAACCCTGCCTATGTCATACCAGCCTTAGCCATCCCCATCAGTGTGCCAGAGGCTGGTGCTGGTTTGTGGCACCAATCTCAGACCTCACAGACTACAGACATTGAGATTGGTGCTCAACTAGTGCATGGGGCTGCCTACCTCTTATATCCACCTCAGCATGGGCTCCAGGAGGTGAAGGATGCCTTGCCCCTGTTCCCCATCTGCCTCTCTCCTCAGCCCTTCAGAGATCAAAATCAGGTCCTTGCACTGCAAGCCCCTCCTTCCCAATCACCCCAATATACCACCAGAGAAGGCTGATTGATATCCAGCCAGTCTGTCACCAAACCATCTCTGTGTTCATGCACCCTATGGTGCCTTTCCTTGCCCTTTTGTTCTACCTTGACACCATATGGCAGTGTGTTCGACAACTTTGCAATGGTGAGGAATCACAGTGGGCCACCCTTTATTCCACCCAGAACCCTATGCCCACTGGGAACATGGCTGATGTGGTTAATGGAAGCTCCTGATGTCTTCCCTTTCCTCAGCAAGAGGTTGATCCTGGTGAACGCCTACCTCCAGTGTGCCTCTCCCTGAGCTGCCAGCAGACAGAGCCCCAGGAATCTAGGTAATCTCCTTGGGGGTTACACTTATAAAGAGCTGCATGGTAACTCATAACATCTAGCAATTATGTTGTTCGCAGCCTTCGAAGAACAAGCAAAGCATAAAGCAGTCTGGTTTGTTGGGAGCATCACAGTATAGGCCAGGAACTGTGCAGCCTGGAAAAACCCCGGTCAGAAGGGAGAGAGAGACTGGTCTCCACCTAAATGAGGTGGTGGCTGAAGGTCTGGGAGCCTTTGGTGGACAATGGAGGGGAAATCCAGGAGCAATGACCCTGAACTGTGACATGGACAATGCAGAAAATTTGAAGACAATGACAAACAGGGAGATCTGCTATAATTCTACATGTTGAAACGAGAGCCAAGTGGTCAATTATGGAATGGAAAACAAAACCCATAAAATTACATATGGGATACATGCAGATATGAAAAATAAATAATGGACTAAACATAAGTGCATTTCTTTTGCTGAAACTTGTTTTTTTCACATAATATCCGTTTCGTAGTGTTAAATGTTTCAAAGAAGCAGCTAAATAAAAATATAATTATGGCTTTGCTCGTTGACAGTTTAAGACATACTCATGGAAAGGGGGGGAAAATCCACCTTTGGTTTTATTACAGTGCTCTGCTCCCTCCTATAGAAATTGCTTAGCACTATCATTTGATTGACTGGATAAGTGTCAGTTTCTAGACAGGTTTCACAGCCCTTGTCTATTACTTATTTTATTCTCCTATATCTTAAGTCTCAGTGAAAAAGGTACTGTCTGAGAACAGAGATTTTAGGATAATATTAAGTTTGGTCTTACTATATATAGCACAGTGCACACAGAAAGTATCACAAAGTGCTTTACGGTAATGCGTTAGATTGGAGGGGCCAGATCCTCCATCGATATAAACTGATGTAGATGCCAGGATTCCAGTGACTGGTTTGAAAGACATATCAGTGATTATACACTTGGCAGTAGCTCAAACACATCATTGACACTAAATTTGTTTTATTACTGGTTGCTACGATAAAGATATGCATGCTCGTAGCAACTTTATCTTGTAAACCCCAAACTGTTTAAGGTTTTCAGCATATTGTGAATTAGGCAAATATTATTATCGCGTTCAAGGAAACTGAGTCATAGAGCGGTGAAGTGCTCAATCCTGCAAGATGTTAAGCACCCCCATGAGGTGCTGAGCACCCTCAATTCCCACTGTGTCAGTGAGACATGCTCAACTCCCTGTAGGAGGCAGCCCTAAGGAACTTGCCCAAGATCAAACAGAGAATTGCTATAAGATTTATCCACTCTGACCCTGAGCCAGTGAAGCACTTGCTTAAAGTTAAGCACTGGAATACTCCCACTGACTTAAGTGCCTGCCTGAATCAGGGCCAGAGTGCTCAGCACCTTGCAGGAGTGAGCCCTGAGAGCCCAGTGCTAAAAAAAGAGTTATGCATGTGTTTAACAGATGAGTAGTTCCATTAAATTCAGTAACACTACTTATGTGCTTAAAGATAAGTGTGTGCTCACGTCTTTGCAGAGCCTAAGACATTATTGTGATTGGCATGCTTGAAATGCGTAAACAGACACATAGAGAAACAGATCTTCACAAACAGATACAGATATGGCATAATACTATTTTGCATTTAGTATATTGCATCCTAACCTCATAGTTTTTTTCAAACATTAATTAATTTGAGAATATAACGTGATTGTGAAAGGCTGCTATCACCATACACATATTTCTGGAAAGACATAAACTGATGCATTAAGGTCCTGGGCTAGCTACCAGTTTCTTGCTTTAATACTAGATCACATTCTCTCCTCTTTGACCATTAGAGTCTTTTATGATTTGCCTTTTATTACAAAACATTTTTTCCATAAATGTCTTTTCTTAGCTCTGGAGGGCAAATTAAATGCATGGTGGGGTGCACAGGGGGTCATGTGCCCCCCTGAGTTTTTGGCTGCACCCCCCAATCCAGACAGGTTGGATGACCCACTGAGGTTAGTCAGGATGTGGAAGTGGTGCTCCCTCCCCAAGCCCCACAGCATCGCTGGCCCGAGCCACCTGGTGTCGCTGCTCACCCTCTCAAATGTTCCTCTGCACCCTCCTGGTGCAGGCAGGATACACCCCACAGTGTGAAAATCTCTGAAGTGTGGTTATGTTCCTGCCCTGAACCTTTCAATTGTGTCCCCTAAGAATAGTAGTTACGTGTCACCTCTGCTGGAGGGGAGTGTGGTCTAATAGTTAAAGAGAGAACAGCCAAGCTTATGAACTGCGCACATTTGTTCTGAAAAGTAGCCTGGCTAAATGTATGAGACTTGCCAGAGTAGAGACCTGGTTTCAAGTCACTTTGCGCAACCCCTCAGTTAATTTATTTGTAAAATGGGTGAAGCTGATTTTAAAACAAAGATACAAAGTGATCTGAAAACAATGACACCAAGCTGTGTATCAGAATACCCTACATTAGGTACAAGCAATAAATGGATACTTTCTGGAAACAGATCTAGCTACATCATGTCACCACAAAACATCCCCAGCAAATTTTCAAAGTAGAAAGAAAAATTTCCCCTCATTTAAACTATTACAAAGAACAGATGAGGCTGACAACTGCCTTAACACATTGTAGAATAATATGAAATATGGGGCTAATAATGGAACAGCAGCTCAGCCTCAAGTACATCCTCACAAGCATGACACTCTGATCCCCCCTACAAATGGAAAGGTAAGTAGTTAATAGCTTTCAGACAACATTTTTATGTTTGGTTTTGCTGCTTAGAAAAAGCCTATCAATTATAATATTTTAGTTCTTCACAATCCACAAATCTCACCTCCAACGTTACAATGATTAATGACAGTGTCTGCCTGGTGTATCTGTGAGAAATAACTTCACTTATCTAGGGTGTCTATTCTGACAAAAGATTAGTGGCAGTGCCTAGCCCATCCTACCAGAGGTAAAAAAGGTGTTTGAGACCATCCAGAGATGCTTTAATAGCTAAAATCCAAGTCTAATGGAATTCATGATGGTATTTTGGTCTGCAGAGAGTTGTCAGGGATTTTAAAAGCAACCTTCAAATTCACATATGTAGCTGCATTCCTTTTGCTCACTCCAGAGTTGAAGAGCTGAGCACCTCCATAGAATCTGATCCTGTAACATCAGCTTCAGTGTGGACAGGTCTGGGACTTCCATGACCCCAACTCTCTTGGTCTACAGTGTAGAATGGGGGAGCTCAACATCTTAACAGAATCTGGACCCTTCTTGAGCAAAGCAAACTGGTTTGAAAGCTAACACCATAACCCTTGGTGCATTAATGGTCACTAACGGGACACTGTTTATTTGAAATGGACAGATTTATCTGAAAACATTGTAACTACTTGTTTGAGAATAAAAGTACTTAGCAGGAAAAAAAGGATTTTTTGTTAGTGTACTTTTCGTATTTGGCATCACATTGTATACACAATGAAACAATGTAACTGTGGCCACTTAGCCTCTGCATCATGAAGAAGCTCTTGAACACAACTTTTGTTGCTATTGTTGGTAGTCAACTAACAAAGAAAGAACTAATTTAAAAGCATCTTAAAAACATCAATGAGGAGAAAGAAAACCCTTATAAAAATTTTAAGGAATTAGAGAAAAATAAAATCAGGACATACTGTTTAAAGGGCCTTGTATCAGAAAATGGATTTTTCTTGAAATCAGTCAATTTAGAAAGAAATAAAGTTGACAGACACTTTTAGTGCTATTTCCTCTACCAAACAGAATTACAGAAAAAGTAAATGAAGTACTTAGATTTGAGGCCTTATTCTGCATTTCCTGACCATTCACACTCAGACTGGCTGCCAAATGATAGCTGCCATGATGTGATAAGCTCATTTATCACTGACTTTTTGAACCAAAAATGCGATTTATTTAGTTATTTACTTATTTATCTGTAGGTGGGGAGGAGGATAAAAGGAACACAGGGTTGAGCTTTGTCTTGAACTGGACTGATACCTCTGTCTCATTTTTTCAGTGTATTTAGTTTTTATTCCTAAAAATACGATTTCATGTGTGTACAGTGCCTAACACAACATGTCTCAGGCCTCTAGGTACTACCATGATACATTCAATATATAAAAAAAAATATTTTATTTTTTGTGTGCAGAGTAATTCTCACTAATAGTAATGAGAATTGCATATGCATGTTGAGTGAAGATTGTACTTCATGGACTTTAGGAAAATGGCATTATGACATAATTAGTTAAGAAAAATGAACACTGAGAGAACATTTTCTCTACAAGTTTAGCCATGATAAGGCAATAAACTCTGCAAGAAAATGTGTAAAATGTTTGTGTGGAATAAATCTAGTACTGCTGTCCCAGTGCAATACTGGCTTACTACTCCATTATGCTATTTAATATTTTGAAATAAATATGGTAAATGCATCAGTGTGCTTTTAAAAACCACAAAACTATATTAAGAAAAATATAGATGATGAAATGAAAAGTTCTTTTTTACAAGCTGTATCTAAATGTTCAGGCCACCTGCTAGATAGATCAACACATTTAAATAATTCCTAAGTGATTTTTAACTTATTGTTCTCATCATAGTGCCTAGGAGTCTCAGCCATGGATCAGGACTCCATATTATATTAAAAGGATGGATGCTCACAGTGGCTTGTAATTAATAGAGGATGGGAAAGTGTTTCCAGCAAGTGTAAATACTCTCAGTTGTTAGTTATACAGGTGGCCATTTTCGAAAACACTTTTTTAATGGATAAAAGTGATGAGGTCTGGTTTAAGTGATGAAGATGTATTGAGCTAGAGCTCTGATTTAGTACATCAGTATTTCACATCCTTTTCCAATATCTCATCTGGCTTTCCTATCTTTCACATCCTTTCCAATATCTCTGCTTGCTCCCCTCCCTGTCCCTAGTCTGTCTTTTAGCTTAAGTACTTTATATGGACTAGGACCAGAGTATACAACATCTTGCAAGATTAAGGCCTTAGGCCCTACTGTAGCCACCTTCCATCCTGCCTTGTTTAGTTGGAACTGCTTCACGCTTCTCGTGCCCCAAACACCAGCTCTTTGATCCACTCATTCTCTTCTGAAAATAAAATTCTTTTTCAAAGCCTCTCTCCGTTGACCTCTCCAAAGACCATTTCTCATCTGAACTTGCATTCCATTGTACTAGATACAGCTGCTGCAGACAGTAAAATTCTTGGGATTGGAGCTGTGTCTTCAAGTGCACCAAGCACACTGATCACTTGTGAATCGCTCTAAATAACAACCTCATTTTACTAAAATGAATTATTTGATTTCGTATTGATTTTGGGTGCAATGTTCAATGGGACTATGAATAATATGTTTTCGGAGAGGGAGTGGCAGGGGCTGACTCTACTTGCTTTTTGGTTGGAAATGAGATTTCAAAAAGTCTCCTGCAATTGATATCAAAATATGTTTGCCCTAAACCTGTTCAAGAGCTCCTCATTTGAGAGTGTGTCTTGTCAATATCACAATATGGTTGAGTGTTGTCTTTTCTTGATATAATGTGCCAAGCAAGTCAGAAGAGGCGTTGTATGAATAGCAGCCTAAGCATGCCAAGTGATGATATCTGCTCGTCCATCATTCCATTTAGACAAATGAGAGATTACAGAGTTATAAGAAAAGGCAGAAGCTGCAGCACAATGCCTTTTCCACAAAATAAATTACCAGTTTCCTCTGATCTTTCCGACAAGTAAATTACCAGAGAAAATAGCACTGACGGAAACAATGCCAAAAATGCAGCAACTCAGCCCCCCCCCAAAGAAGTGTAAGCCCTTGAATAGAACTATTTCCTTTAAAATATGTTGTTTTATTTTAGCTGGTGTATATAGTTTTCAATTTACCTTTTGCAACCTTCTAACAATTTATTTTTTGGCTTGAAATGTTTAATATCAAGGGATAGCAAAAAAGAAAAAAATTAGAAAGTTGCAAGTATGAGAAAACAATACTACTTTGTATTCAATCCGGCAAACATTTACACTCCTGCTTTACATCAGGTTCATGAATAGTCTCATTGAAGTCACTTACATGCTCAGAATTAATCACTAGTAAGTTAATTTCACAATGCCTCAAAAATTCAAAACAGATATTTTTTATTTATTTTTTTTAAGTTTTAGCAAACAGAGTTCCAATCAAATCTGATGCCATTGCCAACTTCTTTACTTTAGGAGTGGAGGTTTTGGAGCTGTATGAAACAACAAATATATGTCCAAGCAAATCCTTGTGACAAAAAACAATTTACATCATTTTTTTAGCTGGAAAAACTGAAGTGTTTTGTCCAAAAGAGTGACTACAGTGAGTGAGCGAAAGATACTGACAGTAACATCTCGTGGATACTCCACCACTAGAGCTTAAATTAAGTTCTGTGCTTAACTATTGGCTAACTTTTCTGTGCACTGTCTTAAAACTAAAAGGACAGTATGGGTTGCAAGCAAAGCTGGGTGAAAACAGCAAGCAATTTTTTCCCATGTACATTTGAATGCATTATTTTCTGCTGTTTTTGCACCCCATTCATGTTTACATTTGCAACTTGATTCTAAGAGTTCTGCTCATCCAATCACAGAACAAAATCATGCCATATGACTTACGTGTCCAATTAAAACTGCTCTAATTAAAAATACTGAATATCCTCAATGAATGCCTCATGAGCAAATACAAACTAAGAATTATTTATAGTAATTATTTGGTGAGTATTTCAAATAGCAAATACATTTGAGAAAATCACAATCTGTTCTCTGATAACTCATGAAAGTGAAAGGACGCAATATTTGTTAAATAAGTTATGAATAAATTCACCCAGCTTCAGTTAAAAGGAATATTTTAGAGTACCATCTGGAACTTCTCAGAAATGAGAGGCACACTCACAAGGGTAATTTGAGTCCTGGCTGGGAAAGAATCCTTCGACTTGGTTGCATTTTAAAATGCTTTTGGCTAAAGTTTTGGGACTGATTAAAGAAAACCCACTATTTTACACATGATCGAATATGTATGTACCTGGATTTGAGTTCTGTGATGTGGAAAGAGAGAAAAAGTTTCAAGGGAAAAAAACCACACACACACACACACACACACACATTACTTTTTATGGGTGAGGGAGCAGAAGCAAACCTGCCAAACACAATATTGTTTTCAACACAATAATTATCTTTCGGGAGAATCAGAGAAGAAAGTTCAGGGCAAGAAAACAAGACTAGGTCAAATCTGGACATCTGAAAACTTTGAGTCAGCGATGTATCCACTGTTGTCTCTTATCTTAGACTGTAAGCTTTTAGGGCAGAGACTATTTTTTGTATGTGTTTGCACAGAGCCTAGCAAATAGGACTGGGGCCTCTAGGGGTTACTGTAATGCACATAAATAATAATGTTTAAATAACGTACACCCTGAGCTCTCTTTGCTTTAATTGGGCTTTTGGTATACACAAGGGTCTGCCTCTCTGCACAGAGTTCATTGCACAATCAAGGCCCTAATAGGTTCCATAGTACAGAACACACTAGAAATGCCACAAATGGTTTGTGGTACAGTGGATAACATAAAATATAACACATACACAAACACACACACAATTAGAGGTATGTGTATCTTCTACTTCTCTCCTTGGTGTATTTCCTTTATAAACCACTAAATTACAACTTTTCCTTCCTTGTGGGAGTTTCTATTGGCAAATTCACCTTCCCCCATATATTTGCAGAATACAAACTGCAACTGGATCCACATAAGCAGACGTTTGATATATATATATATATTTAATCACTTGGTGGAAACAATGTCTACTCAAAGTTGTGTGGCTATATAATGATGCTAATTACAAGGGAACAAATCCCAATCAGGTTTTTAAATCAGAGTAGCACAAGAGAATTAGGAGAACAGAGAAATATGGCAAAGAAACAAAAATTAAGCTGCTCAAATGCTCAGTTTTCCATGTTTAATCTGTATGTGGGAGTTATAGCATTAATGCTACTAACTAGTAAGAGTGTAGTTTTTCCTCTAGCAAAATGTAAACATACATGATAGAAAGAAAGAAAACACTTGTCAATTTCAAGAGTGGTATCACCAGATTTTTCTTGCCAAATATATTAAGCACTGTAGCACTCACAAGTGATGTTGAGCACGATAATATTTTTTTCAGTATAAATGTATCCTCTTTTTGGGGCATTAAGTGTTTGTTTTACCAAAAAAAACAAAACAAAACAAAAAAAACCCAAAAACACAACCCCTGGGTAATGTGTCAGATCTCTGTATTTACACACTTTTTTTTTTTTAATCTGGACTCTGCTCCCATGTCATCTCTGGGAAATAGGAAGTGATTTTTCCCCAGCTAAAAAGAAATGATCCCTGTGTGACTATAGCAATAAAGGTCTCACCACATAGACCATCACCAAGTTCTGAATAATCAGGTGTTCACACCACCAACTAGCACCTTTATGGTAGTCTCATAAAACAGGCATGGAATGAATTGGGATAGAGACTGAAAACCCACTGGAACAGAATTAAGGCTGAAGGGCAGAAGCTCACATTACCGCTGTGAGTGCAGTGGCTAAATAAAGGAATTCATACCTCCGGCCTGACAATCCAGCATTTTGTATAAGCGCTAAACTAACTTTTTTAAGGGAATATTAAAAAAGCCTTCCTAATAATCAGATCTATATCTTTTATTTTTCTAATCTCTGGTTTGTTTGTTTGTGCCTCTGCATTTGATACATTTCCCATTTAGGAACTCATCTTTTTTTTTTCCCCTGTTTTGTTTAAGTGTCCCTTTATTGCTGTTGAGATGTGTAATCTTTTGTACTGAACACTGCTACATTTTCTAAAGCATTTTTCTCTGTTTTGAACCCATGCACTTTATAATGTAAATGCTTATGCACACAGGAAGGACAGTTAGAAAAGATCCTTGTTTATATATTGTTAGATTGTTCTTTTTTATCTTTGCTTACCTGTCAGTGAGAGAAAAACGTTTCGAATCAGAGATCATTTTGAACCAACAGCACAGACCTGAAGAGGGTTTTTTTTAAGCTGAGAGCAGCTAGAGGGTTTTCTGTCTATATGCCTGGAGACAGAGGTGTTAGTTTTTTTACAAAGGGCTTTTTCTTTTTTGAGCTGGAGTTTTCTCTACCTAAAGGCAGGGTAGTTAACCTCCTGCAGGGAAATTCACAAGTTTTTTCCCCCCCCCTAACTCTCTGGTATAGCTAGAGTTAAGCACAAGAAAGCAGGAAAATGACTACCAGTGAAGCAGCTAATAAACTAGAGCTGGCCAGATTCGAAGCTGAAAAGAAACAAAAAGAGCATGATAGACAGATGGCCTTAAGGCGCTTGGATATGGAGGCAGAAAGAGCCAGGGTGGAGGCAGAGGAAGCTGCCCACAAGAGAGCTATGGAGGCAGAAAAAGCCAGAGTGGAGGCAGAAAAAGCCAGGGTGGAGGTAGAGGAAGCTGCCCACAAGAGAGCTATGGAGGAGAAAGAAAAAGAGAGGAAGCATGCACTGGAGATGGAGAAGGCAAGGGCTCACCAGAATATACCAACCAACCCTAGCAATCCTTCTCCAGGTACCGCTTCCCATCCCAGAAAGCTCCCCACCTACAAGGCAGGTGATGATACTGAGGCCTTCCTAGAAAACTTCGAAAGGGCCTGCCTTGGGTACAACATCTCTACAGACCAGTACATGGTAGAACTGAGGCCGCAGCTCAGTGGGACCCTTAGCAGAGGTGGCAGCTGAAATGCCTAAGGAACACATGAACAGTTATGAACTTTTTAAAACCCAGGCGAGAGTCAGAATGGGGCTAACACCTGAGCATTCCCATCAGCAGTTCAGAGCCCTAAGGTGGAGACCAGACCTGTCATTTACCCGACATGCCTACCACATTGTGAAACATTGGGATGCCTGGATATCAGGAGCAAGTGTTAAATCTCCAGAAGAGTTGCCCTTCCTAATGCAAATGGAGCAGTTCTTAGAGGGTGTTCCTGAGGAAATAGAAAGGTACATCCTAGATGGGAAGCCCAAAACTGTAATCAAGGCGGGGGAGATTGGATCCAAATGGGTGGAGGTGGCAGAAAAGCAAAAAACTAGTAGCAGTTGGAGCGAATATCAGAAGGGACAACCCAAAACAAAACCCTATCACCGGGGGCAACCCAAGGCCCCACCTACATCCCAAGGAAAATCCCAGACACCTTATCATCTCACCACACCATTCTCCAGCAACCCACCTCGCCCCAGTGACCAGTCAACTGGGCGATGTTTCAAATGTAATGAGCTGGGGCATGTGAAGGCCAGCTGCCCCAAGAACCCCAACAGATTACAGTTCATTGCACCGGAGTCACACCGAAGGTCCTCAGGCCCAGATGCCTCCCAGATACCCTTAGAGCTAAGGGAAACTGTGAGTGTGGGCGGGAAGAAGGTTACAGCATGGAGGGACACTGGAGCACAGTTGTCAGCTATCCATCAATCCTTAGTGGACCCCAATTTAATCAACCCAGAGGCCCAAGTAATCATCCTTCAAGTCCAACTCTTTCAATTTGTCTACAGCCAAGTTGCCTGTCCAGTACAAGGGCTGGTCAGGAATGTGGACTTTTGCAGTCTATGATGGTTATCCCATTCCCATGCTGCTGGGGGAAGACTTGGCCAACCAGGTAAAGCCGGCCAAGAGGGTGGGAATGATCACCCGCAGCCAGACTAAGCAAGCTATCCCTGTTCCTATCCCTGTTCCTGAGCCTATCCCTATTCCTGAGCCTTCCACCAGGGCCCCGTCTGTGTCACCAGAGACCCAGATGGAGGTGGTGGAACCAGATCCCCTGCGAATGACTGCAACGGCCGTAGTGGATCCAGTCCCAGAGACCCAGCCAAAGCCATTCCCCAACCGAAACTGGCAAAGGAACCAGCACCAGACCCATTGCCAGCACTGAGTCCAGCATTTGCAACCCCGTCTACAGCTCCAACACCAGAGGGCACCACTGAGCCTGTACTGGCAGCAGCAGCAGATGACCTTACACTAGAGGCTCAGCCAGAGCCTGAAATACCCCATAGTGCACCAGCAGAGAGTGGTTTACCATCAATGGAAACAGTCCCATCACCTGCATTGTACCATATTAATTCTCTAAAGCCCTTTTATTCCCAAGAATTAAAGGTTTGTCAGTTTACAGCCCAGGGATGAGATGACGCTGAGTGGCCTGAAGGTGTCTACTATGAAGGGAAAAGTGCTGGTGGCGTGGAAGAGATGAACCTCTCCATGACCGTTGGGCATATGCTGCAACAGCAGATCAAGGAGCTGTGCACGAGCTACGCACCGACGTTCTCAGACACCCCAGGACTGACTGAAAGGGCATACCACTCTGTTGACACAGGTAATGCTCACCCAATTAGAGCCCAACCTTACCGGGTGTCTCCTCAAGCTAAACAACTGCTACAGAACGGGAGATCCAGAATATGCTACAGATGGGTGTAATCCACCCCTCTTGCAGTGCATGGGCATCTCCAGTGGTTCTAGTTTCCAAATCAGATGGGGAGATACGTTTTTGCATGGACTACCGTAAGCTAAATGCTGTAACTTGCCCAGACAACTATTAATGCCATGAACTATTGGAGAAACTGGGACGGGCCCAGTTCATCTCTACCTTGGACTTAACCAAGGGGTACGGGCAGGTCCCGCTAGATGAATCCGCCAAGGAAAGGTCAGCCTTCATCACACGTTGGGCTGTATGAATTTAATATGCTCCCTTTCGGGTTGCGGAATGCACCCACCACCTTCCAAAAACTTGTAGATGGTCTCCTAGCGGGACTGGGAGAATATGCAGTCTCCTACTTTGATGATGTGGCCATATTTTCGGATTCCTGGGCAGAACACCTGGAACATCTACAAAACGTCTTTGAGCACATAAGGGAGGCAGAACTAACTGTTAAGGCTAAGAAGTGTCAAACAGGCCTAAACAGAGTGACTTACCTTGGACACCAGGTGGGTCAAGGAACTATCAACCCCCTACAGGCCAAAGTGGATGCTATCCAAAAGTGGCCTGTCCCAAAGTCAAAGAAACAGGTCCAATCCTTCTTAGGCTTGGCCGGATATTACAGGCGATTTGTACCGCAATACAGCCAAATGGCCGCCCCACTGACAGACCTAACCAAAAAGAAACAGCCAAATGCAGTTCAGTGGACTGAAGAGTGTCAGAAGGCCTTTAACCAGCTTAAAGCGACACTCGTGTCTGACCCTGTACAGGCTAAGGGCCCCAGACTTTGACAAACCGTTCCTAGTAACCACAGATGCGTCCGAGCGTGGAGTGGGAGTAGCCTTAATGCAGGAAGGGCCAAATCAAGAATTCCATCCTGTAGTGTTTCTCAGCAAGAAGCTGTCTGAGAGGGAAAGCCACTGGTCAATCAGTGAAAAGGAATGTTACGCCATTGTCTACGCTCTGGAAAAGCTACACCCATACGTTTGGGGACGGCGTTTCCACCTGCAAACCGACCATGCTGCGCTACAGTGGCTTCATACCACCAAGGGAAATAACAAAAAACTTATTTGGTGGAGTTTAGCTCTCCAAGATTTTGATTTCGACATACAACACATTTCTGGAGCTTCTAACAAAGTGGCTGATGCACTCTCCCGTGAAAGTTTCCCAGAATCAACTGGTCCAAATCGTCCTTAAGATGTGGGAAATATTGTTAGTCTTTATACAGTTAGTAGTATATTTAGAGATGCATGTGTCTTATTAACTCTGTTTTCTCCTAGAGCTCCAGGAAGAAATCACAGCCAGTGTTTCAACCTATCTGTGATTTGGGGGGCGTGTCATAAATATAAAGGGAAGGGTAACCACCTTTCTGTATACAGTGCTATAAAATCCCTCCTGGCCAGAGGCAACATCCTGTTACCTATAAAGGGGTAAGAAGCTCAGCTAACCTGGATGGCACCTGACCCAAAGGACCAATAAGGGGACAAGATACTTTCAAATCTTGGGGCAGGGGGAAGGTTTTTGTTTGTGCTCTTTGTTTACGGGGTTGTTCTCTCTTGGGACGGAGAGAGGCCAGACAGAAATCCATCTTCTCCAACCCATCCTAATCCAAGTCTCCAATATTGCAACCAGTATAGGTAAGCCAGGCAAGGCGGATTAGTTTATCTTTTGTTTTCTGTGAATTTTCCCTGTGTTAAGAGGGAGGTTTATTCCTGTTTTCTGTAACTTTAAGGTTTTGCCCAGAGGGGAATCCTCTGTGTTTTGAATCTAAATACCCTGTAAAGTATTTTCCATCCTGATTTTACAGAGATGATTTTTACCTTTCTTTTTTTTAAATAAAATCCTTCTTTTAAGAACCTGACTGATTTTTCCATTGTTCCAAGATCCAGGGGTTTGATGATTTTGTAACAAATTGATTAGGGTATTATTCTCAAGCCACGCAGGGACTGACTCTCTCCTTTGGTTTTACACTTGTTTAACTCCATTGATGTCAGTGGAGTTACTCTTGATTAAGTCTGGTGAGAGTTACTTCATGCAAAATTGAATAAAGAGAAAATTAAAAAATAAGAAACCTTTAAATCACCATTTAAACATCTTCCTTCCAGCTCCAAGAGAGCACCTATGCTAAGCTTTTTCTAACCACTTATTAAACCTGGAAGGACTAACTTCACTATTGCTGCTCTTGAAAGTGTTTGCTAAGGTGGTCATTGTACATACCAAGTCAGTCTGTTATGATAATCAAGCATAGTTATAGCCATGTGGGTCTCAGGATATCAGAGTGACAAGGTGGGTGAGGTAATATCTTTTATTGGATTAACTTCTGTTGGTGAGAGAGACAACCTTTTGAGTCACACAGAGCTCTTCTTCACGTCAAGTCAAGAAGAGTTCTGTGTAGCTTGAAAGCTTGTCTCTCTCTCACCAACAGCAGTTGGTCCAATAAAAGATTTTACCTCACCTATCTTGTCTCTCATGATAATCAAGTGACAAATAGGAGCTCTTCTTCATTTTAAAGGTGGTCTATGGATTTCCAGTCTCATTAATTGGGAAAAAAATCAAGTGACCCTGGGGAATATTTCAGGCATTTTAACAGATCTGAGTTATATCCTGGTTAAGTCTTCATGACCTTTGCTATACTGGACATCTTACTTTATGGGAGATTTAATCAGGAAAATAAGTAATTAGAATACCACCTTCTTTGATTTATGTTCTGTTCTTTTTGCAGTGCACCACAGTATTGTGCTTTCCATTCTTTACAACAGTCTTACACTCATTTTGATGGATTTAAGAAGTTTCCTACAATAACTCCCAAATCTATTGCCTTATCAGTATGCTACGATACCTTCCCAGGCCTTTCACACTCTGACTTTTAGAGCTTTTTGCACTGACTTATTATCCCATCTATTTATCTGCATCAGACCACATTTGTCACATTCCAACTGTTCAAGCCTAAGTCAGATGTTTATAAATTCTATGTTTAAACAATCTTAACTTCCTAGGAGCAGGCTGCATTGTCTCACAATTTAAGATGCCTTCTGAATTGATGCATATTAGAACCATCTGCAAAAGGCTGGATATGGAACACATATCCCAACCTATTGTGAAAAGTCAGTTGTTGGATGAGCATTCATAAGAAGATTTAGGTGCTCTGCATGTTGTTCAAGAAAGTTGTACTATATTTCTTTCATTCACTGGCCTGCTATTTTATATTCTCCCACAATGTGGGAAGGATGAGAGAGAGGTTTTTACTATTATTTCTTTAACACTTGGACAGCACTCAGGTTGCATGAGGGATATAAATGGATTTGGGATATAAATGGATTTGTATCCCTAAAGGTTTCTGAAAGCAGAGTTGCTGCTTAAACCATGTGGAACAATAGTCACAAATAGAAATGGCAGAAGCATAAAAGTCATGGCAGGAAAAAACTAACCATGTGTGAACCTCAAAGGTTCAGTGGTTCAGGTGAGCTAAGTACCCAGAAGTTCAGATGCTTATCTAAACCTAACCCAAACTATTCCATGCTCTTTTTTTTGTTCAAATGAGCTGGAAATCTCATGAGAACAGACTTTTCTTGTGAAATATCTAGGACTTCCATCTAGCTAGGCCAGAAATACTGCAAGATGGACTTAATTTGTTTCTTTATTTATTTGTGATATTTTTGTCAATTCTTCTTTCAATCACAGTTGGAATGAAGAAATTCTGAGGTGCCCCCAAATGACACAAACACTATCTGGATATTTCAAACTTCCATAAATGGTTTGTTCTGACTTTGGGAAATATGTTGGATCAGTTTGTATTTTATCCAAATTGCTGCGGGCAGGCTTAAATATGAAGATAAAGCCTTCTTTGGGCCTGGGAATAGTGGATCTGAAAATAATAACAAAGCTCAGGAACATGATTTTAGTAAGGTTAGATTGTAACTTGTGTTAAAGAATTGTGCAGAGGAGTATGGGGAGGCTAGTTGGAATTTGGTCTGAGTGGACAGGACATGGGTGGGGAACAATGAGGACCGAGCTAAGCCTTTGCTCCTGCTCCCCTTTCTTCTGCCCAAATACTGGCCAAAATTGCTGAGCACCAGCCAGCAGGGTAGTAATCGGCTCAAAGTATAGACCAGCAACAAATTGCTATGGGGTAAAGGAGAAGCAGAGAGGGAATGCCTCCATAACATGTTCTTTTCCATCTGCAGTAGCTACATTTAGCTCAATGTTTGGAGTATTTATTTTACTAAGCCTGAAGAATACCACAAATACTGTGTTAAAGGCAAATATTGCGGGGTGCAGTAAAATTCCATTTCTGAATGGCACCCGCTGTACTTCATGTAGAAATTCTAGACTGCCGCCACTTATACACCATGCATATCAGGAAAGTGTGACTTGCTCCTGGAAGTCCCCCTATTCCCTCCTGCACCGAAGGGAACACAGTACAGGAGATAATCTGAGCCCATATATTTTTTCCAAAAGGGATTTTTCTTTGATTATCACTGGCCAGCTGACTTTCAGAGTGGCACAGATATTAAGCAGAGAATAAAAAGCTTAGAAGGGGAAAAGGTAAAGGAGGAAGGAGCAGTAACAGTGAAGTAAGCCATTGCCTAAGATCCACTTTCTGACATACCTCAGATGCCACAAACATGTTTACAGAATGGTTCAAAACAAGATAGAAGTGATCATAACACAAGTTATTTTGGACAATGGATTTCTTGGAAAAAGGGAACCTTTCAGTAAAGAGACACCATCCCTTCCATATCTTCTAGATCAGTGATTTTTAAACTGTTTAGGCTGCAACCCTTTCCAAATAATGTAGTCTACCATGTACCCGCATCTGAGATAGGCAGAGGTGATGCCTGGGGGGGCATGCACAGTCACATGCCCCACCCCAGATTTCTGCCTTCCATTTAGCAATAGCTTCTAGAGATTTTCAAACTGTGGGGTGCGGGTGGCCCGTTGAGGTGAGTCAGGGGGTGCAGGTGGCACTCCCTCCTTGAGCCCCTCCATGCTGGGCTGACACCAAGCCTGGTGTCGCTGCTCACCCCTTTGAATGTTCCTCTGCAGCCCTACGATGGCGGTGCGCCCCACAATTAGAAAACCTTGGTTTTCTGGTTTAGACAATAAAATGCGTTGTCTGCCATTACAGAGTTTTTCTCATGTGCTCCCTGATGAGAGCTTGTGTACCTGTGGGGGTATGCGTACCCCCAGTTTGAAAACAACTACTCTAGAAGCTCCCCCAGCCCCAAAACATGTTCTTCATAGGCCAGCTCACTCTCATCCACACCCTGATCTCAGCCAGGCACTTGGAAAGTAAAGTCACTCTACCATCTGAGTATACCAAATAAGAGACTTAGAGCTGTGTGACATTATTAATGGCATCAGGATCCAATTCCCTCACTGTCTCTTCCAGCAGCCTCACATACACATTGACCTGGAAAGGATCGCTGTGGAACATCCTGTACCAGAGGGCACAGGAGGCAGTAATGGAATTCACCAATACCACCCACTGAGATCTAACTAGAAGGAATGTGTGGAATCACTTAAAACAATCCTATTGACCCCAGCTAGAGTCTGCAGGTGCATCCACAAAATCTCATGTTCAAAGGTATCAAAGGCTGCTGATAGTTTTAAAACTATCAGCAAGGACATTCCTGTACCAAGGCAAAAAAAAACAAAAAACTAGACTTTAGCCATTGCAACTATAGAAATATGATGGGAAAATGGAAAATAGCTTTCCATATACTGTACGAACTATCTTTGAATGCCAGGAAATCAATAGATTGTGCAGAGCATTGTGGTGAAATCCAATACTCCAGCTCTTATCAAGCAAATGTGTGTGGTTATTTGTCTGTCTCTCTAATAAGGCATCCTTTGATCTTCATGTTTTCCTTCTTGATAGAATTGTCAAGTGTAATACGAGAGATGTCTTGCATACCAGATTTAATTGTAAAGAAGAGTAAGTCACTAAAAAATATTTTGTTAAAATATCTTAAATTTAATAATTGAAATGATTAACAATCAAACAGAAAACTGACCTCTTGACAGCCTGATGATGCAGGACTAAAAGAATTGGCTTTCCCCATTTGAAATCTTTGGAAATCAGGTTGTTTCCAAATTACTGCAATTAAGTTCTATAGTTTTGTTTGTTTTTTGTTTTGTTTAAAAATCTGTTTGGTCTATTGAACAGCTGGTGTAACAAATGGTAAATGAACCAAACTAATGTTTAAAATACATATATTGAATTTACAGCAATTATTACATTTTCCCCTGGGAAAACCTATCCTTTTAGAGTTAGTTTGAAAAATCAATTTGGCTATATGTCTGTCTCTCTCTAATACATCCATAACCTTAGTATGTAGGAACCAAACTAGCCCTGCTGGTGCTTGGCAATAGCTCTCTTCAGTTAATGGAGATCTATATTTTAAAAGTGTCAGGTATTTCTAAAATCCTTCTAAATTCCTTCTAAAACATATATTATACATAAAAAACACTGTTAAAAGAACATTCAGGTTGTAAATTCAAGCACTGAAAAGTTAGGAAATGGCAGAATTAAGGTTACCTGATGCAACGTTAATTCACCCCCCAACAGCCCGGGGTTGCGGAGGAACATGGGGGGAGGGGAGGGCGCAGTAGGGCCTGGGCCAGCCTGCACGGGGGGGCAGGGATGGAGCACCACCCAGCTCCGCTGCTCCCACAGCTCTGCTCTGCCCCCTCACCCCTGCTCCAGCCACATCCCGCCAGTTCCTGGCCCTATGCCTGGCCTAGCTGTGGCTATGCACCCAGCCATGGGCCTGGCTGCAGCTTTGCTCCCACTCCTGCCCCAGCCTTGGCCCCTGGCTGCAGCTCTGTTCCCGACCTGGGACCAAGGCTGGGGTGGAGCTAGGAGCAGAGCCGCACCTGGTTATGGGCCCGGGTGTGACTCCATCTCCAGCCTCACTCCTGGTCCCAGCCTTGGCCCCCTTACCCCGTCCACGTCCTCCTCCCCATCACGGGAGCTGCGGCCCTGCTCCCTGCTTCGTGCGGACAGGGGGGAGACGGGAGGGCGGACAGGGATAAGGGTGGAGTGTGACCCTGAAAAGTTTGGGGACCACAGGGGTATGCATTAGGATACAATCTTTCCTTATGTGATCACATATTTTTTTCACAGGACCCCTGCCTAATTCAGTGCACAGGATGGACTGTGCTCACTTCATGAGCAGTATTCAGTATTTTGTTTTCTTCTCATTGTTCAATGTGTGGTCCTGTGCCTTATTTACTGCATACTATTCAAACCCTGCTCCGAGTCCCAGTCTCATTGCCTTGACAGTTCCAGTCTTTCATCCATCCAAGTTACAGTCCCAGTTTCCCTCTCCCTCCCTCCATCTGAGTCAGAGGGTTTCCTCCTCTACACTGTGTGGGCACCATCGGGGCGGGTGTTATTGAGTGTGGAGAAGAAAGAAGCTCCCTCCTATCAGTTCCGGTGCCCAGCCAGACCCTGGCCTGGAGCAGCTATTATAGGGTAAATCCAGCTTCACTCATTTCCTCTGCAGGGATTGTGCACATGAAGCCTGGTCAGTAATAGAAGTTGTGAGAGGCTCAAGCATGCTCCTACATGTCACCAGTCTAGGCATGCACCATCTAGAATCTTCAGAGCTTTTAGCAGCTAAAATCTAAGACGTTTATTCTGAGCATGTGCAGACTGCAAATTTTCAGGCTTACAACTTGGCCAAATTTGAGTGGATTTTTACAGGAACAGCAAAAGGTACATGCCCAATTCAAAGGCCATCCCCTGCCAAATTTCAAGTACCTACTCCAAAGGATGAGGATGCTAGAGCTTCTCAAATAAAAGTTCACCGGAATTTTTTAATATTGCAAAACACACGTATTTTTGTTGTCAGAAATGTTGTTTCATTTTGGCTGAAAATGTCCAGAAAAATCAGCTGGAGGCAAATAGGGGGAATTGCATCCCAAATGGTTAAAGTTCGGCAAAGTTATAAGTAACTGAAAACGGTCCAATGAGACATGTTGGGCAACCCTAATAATGAGTGGTGCTAATAACCCCAGATATATACCATAATTGGAAACATTTATTTTACTATCTAAAGCCCTAATTCTGCCAAGATTTATGCATGTTTCACTTCATGCACTATGAGTAATTCCACTGACTGCAATAGGCTACTTCATAATGTTTTGGTCTTTGCGGGATCAGGAAGTTTAGTATTAAAATTTCCTACTAGAATTTTCCTTGAAAGGATTTAGAGGAAGGGTGGATACTATTTGAGTACTCTTTTGTCCTTTGCAACCTGGGCTCTGGTTCACTAAGAAAGAATTGACCCAGAATTGGGATGTGTGGTGGCAGATTCACAGCATTGCATTATCCCAGTGAATTTCCCAGCAGGATTGGAAAGCGGCTCACACATCATGTATTCATTTGGTCTGAAAGAAAAACCAATAGTAACACTGCAACTATTTTTCTTTCTTGGAGAGTACACTTTAAAGTGTGTCCAGATATCCACTTGGGAAACTTGGCATGCTAGAGAAACATGTGGAAAAGATTTGAGCAAATTTGACTTGATCAAGATCCCACCAGAGGGAAAGTGTACATGTACAAAATCGGCTGGCGTAGCCAAGCACAGAGAGAGAAAGAGAAGTCAGCAAAGCCTGCACATGTACTCTGTAGTTGTCAGATTAACAATCGTTTGGGAAATTTTGCCGTAAATTGGAAGAAACCCCAAGTTGCAGATTTAGGTTTTGTCCACACTGCAGCTAGGGCGTGTGATTCCCAGCACAGGCCGACAAATTAGCCACCCAAACTTGAACCCGGGGCAGGCTTGGACTCCGGCAACTGGCCTGAAACGCTGCCTGTGCTGCGATGTCCACACTGCTATTGTGACGTCAGCTCAAGCTGAGGCAGCGTGAGTTCGTCTACCTGTGCTCGGCGTCACAACTCCCAGGTGCAGTGTAGAGAGACCCTAGGTCTGCAGGTGTTCTCCTTATTCACTCACCTGCTCTCTCACTCTTTATACTACCCGCTATTAAAACAGATGTCATTATATAAAATAAAAGATAGAAATGCAAATTAAAAATTAGGAAATAACCAAATTTTAGCCTTACTGGATCACATCAATGGCCCATCTAGCCTATCTGTCTCCAGCTAACCCGTGCCTGTTGCTTCAAACAAAAGGTACAAGAAACCTTACAGTCGGAATTTATGGAATAAGCTCTCCATAGAAAACATTTCTTCCTAAACTCCATTAGTTAAAGGATGACTTGTGCTCTGAAGCATGAGGGCTTATATGTCTTCCACTGTGATTTATCCTACTGTATAAAGCTATATACATCTAGATATCCATGGTCCAAACCCACATGTATTTCACCCAGAATAATCTCTGTGTAGATGTGCATTTGTTGTATAAAGAATTTGATTAATATTAATCAATCAGGTTTATTTAATAATACGAACCATGATCTCCTTCTCTACTACTTGGATTTTCATTCAGCATATAGACAGGTTTCAGAGTAGCAGCCGTGTTAGTCCGTATTCGCAAAAAGAAAAGGAGTACTTGTGGCACCTTAGCTTATGCTCAAATAAATTTGTTAGTCTCTAAGGTGCCACAAGTCCTCCTTTTCATTCAGCATATATTACTTCTTTTCCTTCTTTATTATTTTTCCTTTTTTGTACCTGGCAATGGACACTCCTGTACCACTAATATTCTGCTTTATAATGTTCCTCAGGAGATCAACCATACTCTTTCTTTATCTCTTCCTTCTTGGTCACCTTCTGTTAATTCAACTTGGGGTATCACTCTGTGTGGATGATACTCACATTTCTACTTCCTTTCTCCTTACATCCTTTCTGCATTTCTCAGCCTAGTCAACTCATGACCCTGCAGTAAATGCCTTCAACTCAATCCATAAAAAACTGTTCTTATACTTCTGTCAGCATTCTGATAACTCCATCTTACTCATTGATTCATTTCATGTTTGCTTTTCCCACACCTCTCAGGTTTGCAAACCTGCTTGCTTTTCGTTATTTGCCATTGAAACAGTTTCCTTAATACACAGTTTATCTACTTTTCATGCCTTCCTTTTCCACTGTCATTTCCTTTTCCATGATCTTCCCAAGGCGATATTCCAAGCTGTCCAAAATTCAGTAGCTCATCCTTTCACCCAGACATGGAGATGGGAATACATTGCCTCCATTCTCAGCCATTTACTGGTGGCATCCCATCCATTTCAGACCCCAGTATTTGTTTTATTTATTTGCATGTTTACCCCTAAGGAATGCGACTGACATTTCATATCCATTTTATTAACTATTCAACATTTCTGGCCTTCTAAGTTCTTCATATATGTTCATTATTAAATAGCTAATGTCTGAGGAATTCTCTAACCTGATGCTTTTTCTTTATTTAAATTACTGTTATTTCAATAATGCAGAGAAGAAATAAAGCCTAAGTGCACACAGATGGTGGGCCCACAATGCTAATTAAGATTGTGGACCTACCATCTGTGTTCACTTGGCCTTTTATCTACTATATTTACTGTATATTTCCTAGCTCAGTTAAAATATATGTAAAGCAGATAGTAAAGTAACGCCTATATAGAGGACATAGGCACAGAGGCACCTTAGGATGGATGCTTAATGGACTTAGAAGCATCATTGCAACCTTCACAACTGCAGCTCTTCACTGCTCATGTAGTATAAAAACTGTGCACACTGGCAATGGATTTGCTTGTACTGTGGAAGATTATGGTTTTGATGCACTTTTTTTCAGGTATTGTGCCGACCGAATGTAGAATCTTAGATTCCAGTGCCAGAGGGACCATTGTGATCATCTAGGCAGATCTCTTATATAACACAGGCCATGCAACTCCTAAAAAAAATTCCTAGAGCAGGAAAACATCCAAACTTGATTTAAAAAGTGTCAGTGATGAAGAATCCACCATGACCCTTGGTAAATTGCTCCAATGATAATTGCTCTCACAGTTAAACACGTATGCCTTATTTCCAGTCTGAATTTATCTAGCTTCAACTTCCAGCCAGTGGATCCTGTTATACCTTTCTCTGATAGATTGAAGAGCCCATTATTAAATATTTCTTCCTCATGTAGATACCTCTAATAAAGTCACTCCATAACCTCCTCTTTGTTAAGCTCAATAGACTGAGCTCTTTGAGTCTATAACTCTAAGGCATGTTTTCTAACTCTTTAATCATTCTTCTGGCTTTTCTCTGAACCCTCTCTAATTTACCAACATCCTTCTTGACTTGTGGAAGCCAGAACTGGACACAGTATGTCAGAAGTGGTCACTAAACATAGAGGTAAAATAACCTTTCTGCTCCTACTCAAGATTCCTCTGTTTATGCATCCTAGCATTGCAAATATGTCAATTATGTGTGGGAGATGTGTAGTACCTGCCCTAATTCATGCAAGTGAGGCATCTTTGGATGAACTTCTGGCCCCATTGAAGTCAATGGGAGATGGAACAAACTAGTTTGTAGCCCATGAGATCCTTAAAGTAAGAGAGAGAGAGAGAGAGAGAGAGAGAGAATTTTATAACATTTACTCACTCATTGTCAGCATGTCTGGCTATTGGGATAATCATAGAATCATAGAAGTGTAGGACTGGAAGGGACTTCAATAGCTCATCTAGTCCCCAACACTCAAGGCAGGACTAAGTAATAACTAGACCAACCTGCTCCTAACAAACCTCCAATGATGGAGATTCCACAATTTCCATAAGTAATTTGTTCCAGTGGTTAACTATCCTGAAAGTTAGGAAGTTTTTCCTAAAGTCCAACCTAAACCTTGTTTTCTGCTGTTAAAGCCCATAGCTTCTTGTCCTATCCTCAGAGGTTAAGGAGAAAATGTTGTCATCCTCCTCCTTGCAACAACCTTTCATGTACTTGAAAACTGATATCATGTCTCCATTCAGTCTTCTTTTCTCCAGACTAAACAAACCCAATTTTTTCAATCTTTCCTCATAGGTTAGGTTTTCTAGGTACTTTAATGATTTTTTTTTGTAGTGAGAGATCCCAATTTATTTTCACTTCTTTGTTTAAGTGTTACAATTTCTACCATACCACTTCATTCTACCATCATCAGATCTCACAGCCTTAACAGATTAGCCTGGGCTTAGATGGAAGCTCTTCATGGCATACCTAGGAGCTACAAGAAGTGATGTTGCTCATTCATCTAGTGGAGTTCTTTCCTTTGAGTCAGTACTGAACCAATCTCCCAGCATGATTTGAAGTGTCATTGTGCTGCTAGAAGTGCTGATTTGCATATGATAAAACCATGGTCCCAACTGGAGCTGGGTAAAAATTGCAAAATGCATTAATAAATATTTTGTTTGAATAATCCTGTAAATGCATTTTGATGCAATTTGAACCACTCATTGTTGGCTTTTTAGTACCATTTTCTACAGGCAACTTAAATATTCATGGAAGGAGAAAGGAGAAGTGATATGACTCTGGCAATGTGACCATCTTGAAAAACTTTGAAAATATTTGAAAATTATCCAGTTAAGGAGTATAAACAATACCATGACCAACTACACAGCAAGAATTTAAAAGAGTGAACGCTCAGAACAATATTCATGGTGGATAGTTTGCAAGTAATTGATAAGCTGGAAAATGTTGGCAGAAAACATTTGTGGAATAATTTTAACACATAAGTAGACATCAGTTTGTGGATGGATTATTCACAAACACAAAAAGGGGCTAAATTTCTTGACTAAATTGTTCATTGAAAATATTTTGCCTAGCTCTAGACCTGATGGCTTGGCACATTTCCAGGAGATGAGGTATTATCTCCAGCGTCCTAAGCAAATTCCACAGTAGAATCAGATGACATTCTTCCTGACCTCATTCTGCTAGGGTGTGTAGCTGGTTCCTTTTCAAGATGTGACTGTGTTTTGATGGTGGGTGAACTGACTGCTAAAACATACTACTTTGGGCATGTAAATGACACTATGGAATGAAAAGTGCCCTGTGAATATCAAATATTTCATTACATTAGGTTTATGTATTTTTGACTGGTTCTATACCAGTCTGTCTTAAGTAACACCACATGGTATATACTTTATCAAGCCAAGGGTTGCTTTCACTAGCTATTTTCATCAGCACATGTCTTTTTTGAACAGATGGAAGCAGACAGGAAAGCTGAGACAGACTCAGGAAGAAAAAGGAGGCATAGATATGCTCTCTCTGTCCTACATACAGAGCACATTTTTTGAGGCAAATCAGTTTATTACATTATTCAAGCCAGCACTAGAGGAGATTAAATTCCTATAAATTAAAACGTTTACTTTCCTGAGAAACCATTCTCTTTGTCAGATGATTTCTCTGACTTCCCAGCACTGCTAGAAGTCATTTTAGTTTTGTTTCTAACTGTGAGATAGCAACATCAAGTTCAAGTCCATAGCAAATGGAACTTCTAGTCCATTTGTTTTCATGGCACTTTGAAAGACTTGAAGCTATTGTCTTGGTTTTTTATGGAAGGTTCTCTTGCATGAAAGGATCCACTTGCTATGACAGCACAGAATTCATTTTACAGGATTCATGGGGAAACATGGGGGCATGGATCATTGGTCACTGGCCTGAGCCAGGGAAGTTAATGATCCAACCAGTGGATCAAATTCGGTGATGAATCCTGGTCACATGCCAACTGAGGCATGTTGCACATTCGCTAAGAAGATGGGGGTATACACGATCGTATGCAAAAAAATCTTATAACTGCAATGATGAGATTTCTGAGAAGAGTCAGATGTAAGAAAACTAAGAAGTCGCTTGAAAAATATTGTAAATTGGGTGAAATAGAGGTGGAGGGCTTGTGGTGTGGGGGGAAGGGAGGTGGATAAGATTATGGGGTGGTTGGGCTTCTGGCATGCGGGGAGAGAAGCAGGTGAGGGATGGCGTAGGTGCCGACTCCGTGGGTGCTCTGGGGCTGGAGCACACACGGGAAAAAAATGGTGGGTGCTGAGCACCCACCAGAAGCCCCCCTATCAGCACCTCCCTCTACCCCCAGTGCCTCCTGCCCACTGGTGGGCCCTGCCAATCAGTGCATCTCCCTCCCTCCCCATGCCTCCTTCTTATCACAATCAGCAGTTTTGCGGCATGCAAGGAGAGGAGTGAGGATGTAGTGCGGTCAGGAGAGGGGGCAGAACTGGGCAGGATGAGGCGAGTCAGTGTGGCGTGGGGGTGGAAAGAGGCAGGGTGGGGCCTTGGGAGAAGGGGTGGAATGGGAGTGGGGCCTGTTGCAGAGCCAGAGTCGAGCACCCCCCAGCACTTTGGAAAGTCAGCACCTGTGAGGGATAGAAGACTTTTGGCATGGGGGGAGGGGAAGCAAGTGAGGGGGAGAGAGTGGAGGGCTTCTGACATTCAGGGAGGGGAAGCAGAGGAGGGAGAGGGTGGGATGCTTTGAGAGACTGAAGGGGGAAAGTTTCTGCTGGAGGGGAAGGAAAATGGGTAAGATATGGAAAGTGGGGAGTACTGCTCAATACTGAAAAGTTACATTGGCATAGCTACGTTCCCTCAAGGGTGTGAGAAATCCACACTTCTGAGAGATGTAGTTAAACCAACTTAACCCCTGGTGTAAACAGTGCTAGGTCAACAGACAAATTCTTCTGTCAACCTAGCAACCGCCTCTCAGTGAGGTAGATTACCTACAGTGACAAGAGAACCCTCCCCCACCCCCGTTGCTGTAGTAAGGGTTTATGCTGACGCACTTCAGCAGTGCATCTTTAGACACTGTCTCTGAAAATGTTTCTTTTTACTATGTAAATTTGTCTAACTCGTGAGTCTATTAGCACACAGATAATGACACATTAGAACACCAAGTGCGATCTGCATTCTCACTGTGTTTTGGAGTGGGATGTCTTCATTCCATATATAATTTACTCTTTGCTAAGTGATTTCACTAAGTCAAAATCACCTTTTTAACACAATAAAAGGAAAGCAGAGAAATAGATCTCTCTTGTTGTTTGGAAAGCTGGATGAATTGGGCACAGAAGTGACTGCAGGTGTCAAGGGAGGGACACTAAGAACTCTGAGTTAACCCCCTCCCCACATTGCCTTTAAGGAAATTAGTATTGTCCCACAGAAAACCTAGAGCCATACAAATAATTTGATAAATGAACCCTTTTTTTTGGGTCTGCGGAATATGTGCAAGCTGATTGTGACATCCGGAACACAATCAGTAAAGCCAGGAACACCTTCAGGAGCTTAAATGCAGTCTGGAATCATCAAAATACACCATCAAAACCAAACTCAAGATTTATGCATACTTTCAGCATTACTTTATAGTGCAGAATGCTGGGGAATGAGAAAGTATAGTATGTCCAAACTGTCTTTATTCCATACAACCTGCCTCAGGAAAATCCTCTGTATCTTTTGGCCCAGAACAATCTCAAACCAAGATCTATTGACAAAGTGCAGCCAAGAGGATCTGAGCACCACTGCCAGGAGGTGTTGGAGATGGATTGGCCATGTGCTTCGGATGGAAACTGATTCCATCACCAGAGTAGCAATAAGATGGACACCTGAAGGCTAGTGAAAACAATGCCACCTGAAAACAACATGGCGAAAAGCTGTGGAAGCTGAGCTGAAAAACCTGAGGCACAGCTGGGGAACCATTGAAAGACTTGCCAGACACAGACAGGACTGGAGGAGCTTCGTCACTGCCCTAAACTCCAGAGGCATAATGGGAACATGATGATGATGATGATTGTGATTTTCTCCACCTCATCTGATCCTTGTGCTACACAGGCTTAAATTTCTTCAGGAAGTTTAAAGCTCAATACTTTCTGCCATAAGTGCTGACTTCCTCTCTACCCAGGGGGTGCTCAACTTCCCCTCTCTCCCCCCTATTCCCATCCCCATCCCCACTCCTCCCCCTCCCTCCCAGCACCTCCTGCATGCTATGGAACAGCTGATTGTGGAGGGTGGGAGGCACTGGGAGGGAAGGGGGAGGAGTTGATCAGCAGGGCCGCTGGTGGGGAAGAGGCTCTGGAGGGAGGAGGGAGCATGGCTGCCAGTGGGTGCTAAGCACCCGCTCATTTTTTCCCGTCCTACGCTTTCTGCAATGCTAAGTAGGGCCACACTTCCTGGTACCTCAGACTCATTCAAAGAATGGAAACAGTTGGAGAGAATGAGACAGAGTCAGAGTCAGGCTAGATCACAGCACCATCAGTACTGTGTATATAAACTTTAGTTGAATGAAGAAAATTAACCTCCATCTCCTCTGAAATGCCACATGGTGCCATGAATTGGAGGCACCGAGTGTTGCTGAATCCAGGAAAAGAGCAACCAGATTGCAAATATTCAGTGTAAGTGATACTGACAGAAGGTAGGAGAAAGGTAAAATAAATAAAAACAGACTGCTGGAGAGTCCATGCAACTGCAATATATTGTTGCTCCTTTGGCCCAAGCAGCTAGCCAACATTCAGGACCTCACAGGAGGAGGAGAAATTGATTATCTGAGTTAGGTATGTTCTTTGGTGCAATCCTGTTTATTTACAAAGAATCTACTCAAAGTCCTGTTTCCTGAACACAGAAGAAACAAACAACAGCAGGCAGGTTCCTTCCTCTAAAATACCCAAGCCTGCCCTGCTCACGAGTTCTGCCCCAAAAGCTCTGTCTCTCTGTTTCTGTTCAAGGTCGTGTTTGCTCCTGCTTTTTCTGCTTTCTGCTGGCTATCTCCTGGTTTTCTGCTTCTAACATATACACACCTGCAACCAATATCCTAGCCCCATGTTTGCAAATACTCCCAGGGAAACACCTAATGAGCGCAGGCTTTGCCATGTGGCCCATTGTCCTGGGTAGTGACTTCTATTTTTTCCCGCTCTCTTAGTATATATATGGGATTAGTTGCTCCCTCCATTTAGCCTGAATGCAAGGCGCTTAATATATCCATTGGCTTATTAACCAGGTCTTTGATTGTTTTTGAATCAAAGACTCACTTGATGGCAGCCATTAACAAATTCCAACATAACAATAGCTTATCCCATACCAGCCTTGAAAATGACAGGGAATGTTGATGAGACCTGGATAAAGTTCAAACAGCAAATTGAAATGTGCATGAAAGCAGTGGCGTTTAGTAAAAATGGAAGATGAGCACACATAAAAACCCCAGCTGTGTTTTTGATGTCAGCAGGTGCAGAGCACTGGGTCTAGACAATGAATTTCATATTGAGAATGATGATGAGGAAGGGAAAGAAAGCTATAGAGAATGAAAAGTGCATGAGGATCATTGTGTCCCCAAGAAACAAAATTATTAAAGATATTTAGATAGGATCTGGAGAAATATGAGTTTGTCACAGATTTAAAATTAAAAAGATGGTCTTGTGAATTTGGGATGGAATGGAATTTGGAATTAGAGTGAATTTTGGGATGCAGTAATAAAAAGGAATATGAAAAGCTACTTGGGGACATAGACCTGACACTGGAATAGGGAATATTTATACATCAAGCAGCAGAACAAACAGAAGTGCAAATAAAGGCCCTCTGGAGAGGCACAGACAACAGAACTGTGAATACTACAGTCAAACAAGTAAGGAAAAAGTTCCCAGAAAATAAAAAGGTGAAGGTGGAAAGAATACCAAGTAAGGAATGCTGTCAGTGATGAAACAGCTGCCATGACTTTACAAGATGCCCAGCTTTGGGGCAAAGTAGAAACAGTGATAAGCACAGCTACCTTGCCTAAATGTGCAGACAAAGCAGAAAAATATGTGGTTTAAAGTTCAAATGTAAAGAGTCCTCAAGGCAGGGGGGAAGAAAACAAAGAAGGAAACAGAGAAGGAAGCTGAAAACTCAAAGAATGGCTAATATGTGAAAATGCCCAACATGTGACATACAAAATAGACACAGGAGTGCAAGAGATTTTAATAACAGGAACTGAAACGGTAGTACAAAGCCTGAAAAAAGAAAAGGTGAGACTGAACTAAAGTGAGGAACAAAATCCAACCCTAGGAGAGTGTGAACCATTACTGGATTATAAAGGTAAAATAGTAAAACAAGAGTTTGTGGTAATGCTACCAATCCTTCCCCCCGAACCTTCCCCCCTCCCAAAAAAAAAGACTTATGCTTACGCTATGTTCAGCTATGTTAATTAGTGTCTGACATGAGGAGTTGTAATAACTCTGGCAACAAACCTCAATCATACATGAATACTCTAAGTGCATCATATGAGGCTATTCAGAGGAAAGTGATGTCTCTTGGGAAGATACATGATACTCTGTAATTTCCACTGAATGCATCTGATGAAGTGAGCTGTAGCTCACGAAAACTTATGCTCAAATAAATTTGTTAGTCTCTAAGGTGCCACTAGTACTCCTTTTCTTTTTGTGAATATAGACTAACACAGCTGCTACTCTGAAATCTGGTAAGATTGAGAGCCTGTTACATATTCCACCTGAAGTGTGCTACAAAGAGCCTAGAGAAGAACGACACAACATGAGAGCAGATGGCATCCTTTTCTGAACAGAAAAGTCAGACTGGATTCACTTCTTAGTAATTGTAAAGAAAAAAATGGTTTCTCTTGTCTTTCCAAAAATATTTTAATGATCAAATTTGCTGGCAGAAATCTTATCGGAAAGAGCAAATACTGGAGAATATTTGTGGAAAGCAAATTTTAAATTTGTAATTGTGAGATTTTTCACGAGAATATTGGTTTAGAGAGTTATGGTCATCCAATCCAACTTTATCCAGCTTCAGTTCCCAATACAGGATACTCACAGCAAAATGCTTGTGATTGATAACTATCCTCCATAATTATTTGGCAAACATTTTGAATAATGATCTGTTTGCAGCAATATGACCTCACAAAAAAGACATGTCATTTTTTGAATAAAACCTTTACAAGTTATTTGATCAGCTCTAGTCTGGGCATGTACACAAAACAAATAAAATGCATTTTTCTTCTCTTTTCTCCTACTGGAGGTGTAGACATAGCGCAAGACGTAAAACTTTAACATCAAGCTACCAAGGTGCTATGACCAGTGCTTATGGTGTTGATCAAAAATGTCTCACTATTTCCTTGTGCTCCCCCTGTCTGAGTTGTGTCCAAATGTTGCTTCTCATTGTATGGATTGTAAGGTCTTTGGGGCAGGGAACAGGCTTTTTCTTATCTGTTTGTACAACAACTAGCACACTGGGGGCTTGATCCAAATAAACAGGGCCAAGGAATAATAATATTAATACTGTACTACAAATGATAAATAATAAGAGTAAATGTTCCTGACGGAAGGCGTGACCCTCCTGCTTGCCATTAGTATAAGTACACAGAATATGCATAAACACAGTTGGCTACTAAAATACTAATCAAGGTGACATGGTCTCCTCTCAGATTACAGGTTCTCTGCAGTATATTGACTTTCCACAGGCCAAGAACCTAGCAGGCAGAATCTTTTCGAAGATACCTCACATTTCCAGTACGATGTTCTGCCACTGTGCCCATGGTCATTTATTCATTATTTAGTGTCTGTTTGGACAAGGTGCCCACCCTCATTATCAGAGATTACAGGAAAGTACTCCCGCTAATCACTTTTATCATGTATTATTTGTTGCTGGTCGTGCACACAATCTGTTAGGTGCTACCAAAACATATGAGAAGGCACGAGACTATTTACAGTGTGGAATAGATAAAACAGAATGAGAATAAGATTTTGAAGGATGGAAGTTTTGAAGTTACCTGAGGTGTAACTTTTTAGCCTGAATTGTCTTCACCAATTACAAACAGCTAAGATGTTATGCCCGAGCATACTACATTAAATTAATTAAAGAAAAAACATTCTGCAGAAAAAGAAAAGGCACATGCTATAAAATAGACTGCCTCTGTTCTCTCTCTCACCAATTTTATACTTTGCATGACACTGCACAATTACCATGCCTTCATTCAGGATATGTAACACAAGCTGCACTCAAACTGCATGAGCCATGAACCGAGCCCCAGTTTCTTTTTTTCATGTTAATTCATTCGAGCTATTATCATGTTTCAAACCTTGACACGGCTTTAACTCTAAACCAGTGACTACATACCTTTTGACGCACATTGGGGAGGGTGTTCTATTCACATAGAAAAAGAGACTTCCACCCACTGCAGCAGCAAATATGGAAAAAGAGACTATTTGTACGTAAATCTGTTTGCTTGATTATTCATGTTCTGAATTCCCTTGTCTAATATTTCAGATATTTCTGTATGGCTAAGAACTCTCTCTCTCTCACACACACACATACACACACACTCTTCTCTTCCTTGATCCTACTCTGAAGTCATAACGATTCTGTCTTTTGTGACATCAGTCTGTTGCCCTGATGAAGGATATGAGATCACAGTTTGGTCTCTTCCCTTCCTAGCAGCATCGAAGAGGACAAGAAGATGGGTTGGGATGGAACACAATCTAACTGAAAAACACACCTCTGTTGATAAGCCAATGTTGCAAGAAAAATTATGATGTAACAAATTCAGGGAACCATGGACTCAAGTTTTTCTCAGGTCAGAAGTGCTTTTATAGAAAATATAATTGAAAAATATACTACATATTACTGTCAAACTAGAACTTTCTAGAGATATCAGGATTAGCTAGCAGCCATAGGGGGGAAGAGAGGGAGGAGGAATTATTATTATTTTGACAGGAAACTCTTTTCTTAAAGGGAAATATTTGACACTCCAGAGAGTCATCACTATTTTCTATGAATATGAGATATGCACTGAAAAATAAAAAGGGAGGGCTAATGACCTTTAACATTAAGGTTTTAAAAAAACAAAACTACTATTATGATCAGTTTAGCATGAAGCACAAAAACTTACTCTCCCAGCAACACAATAGAATGTGTAGCACACAAGAGCAATTAATAAAATGAAAGAACAGTTTCTTGCAGATGGATATGGAGGGGAATAATGGAGCAACACTACACTGAGCTGTCATGCATCAGATACTACATCTGTTATGGAAATCAGTGGTAGTGGGGGCCTTTTGTTCAGGCTAAAGTCCTCCCAACAGGGATTTGGCTGAGGTAGATGTTCTTGTTATTAAACATGATTTCTAGCTAGTTGAGAGCAGATGCTACTGCAGCATTTGGAACTAATAACCAACCTTCAAGTGTGTGACTTCCCTGAAAGAGTCTGGTACCATCTGAAAGACCAAATTCAGTTCAAAGAGGGGCTCAATTCAGTTTCTACTTTGCACATGAATGCAGCTGACACCAGATGAGCCTAATGGCCTTCCTATTGCCAGAGACAACAGAACGGTAATACTGACCTTGTTTTCCAGCAAAGATCACAATATATGTTTTACATTGCCCAACAAGAAAGTGAAGCAAAGTCTTTTAAATTCATTTACTGACACTGGATTCCAGAAAAGCAGTGTGTTGTTTATTTTTATTGGACGTTTTGTGGTAACGGGAAGACAGACACAAATTAACATGGAATTTGTAGATTTTGCTGATCCCAGTGAATTTCACATAAATCTGCTCTTTCTGCTATGAATTTTGTTGAATGGTTCACCAGGCCTTCCCTTCCCCACCATCTATTCAGACATGAAAAACCTTCCTCGACTCTAGAAACCACTTCAATTCATGCAGGTGCACCATTTCAGGCTCTAATCTTAACAAAATCCCTTTTATTTTCCCTAAAGATAACACGTTAGTTCTAGAGCATGTCTGACAAACAGGTTCCACTTCTGTCTAGAGCTAAAATAAAGAAATGGAATAGATATGTCTCCTCAGAGGAATACACATTTTAATCAATGTAACTTTCATGGGTAAAAGTAGACAGCAACTAGAATGCAGAATCAAAATATCTCATTGCCCACTCAAAAATGCACCTTCATAGTGGCTTGGTGGCTGGTATCTAAATGTTTAGTCCCTTCTGTCATTACAGAGGAAAGAGATTTTCAGAGTCTAACCTTTTGACAAGAGTGTCAATTCTCTTATATTCTTTCTAGAATCTGTATTATTTTGATCTTGATTCCCCACACTTGTCACCTCCCAGCAGATAGTTCCATTTTAATTTGCCACTACATTTTTAGCTATTCTAAAATGTTACACTCTTGCCTTTACAAGCAGATAACCTTACCCTGGGATTTGCAGTATTGTTTACAAGTCATAAAAAGTATAAAGGCAAGTTATACAAAGGTAAACCAGAATATTGAGGATCTTTAGAGTTCAAATCTATTTTTTTAAAATTACTGGTAAACAATTATTTAAATATATGTAATTATTTAATATATGTAACATGGAAAATCATATATTATGGACACAGAATGATTACTAGATCTTTAACAATTATTTTCACCCATTTGGGGTTTGGGTTTTTTGTTTTGTTTTGTTTTTTGGCAAAATATGTCTAAACAGGCTAATTTCAGAACCCAAGTCCCAGCAAAAGTCTTAGGCCATGTCTACACTAGCAAGCTTACAGCAGCACACCTGTACCAATGCAGCTGTGCCGCTGTGAGATCGCTCGTGTAGCCATTCTATGTGGACAGGAGAGAGGTCTCCCACTGATGTAATTAAATCACCAATGAGTGGTGGCAGCTATGTTGGGGGGAGAGTGTCTCCTGCCAACATAGCGCTGTCTACACAGGCGCTTCTGTCGGTGTAACTTATCTCGCTCAGAGAGGTGTTTTTTTTCACACCCTGAGAGACATAAGTTATACCGACAAAAGTGCTAGTGTCGACAGGCACCTTAGGAGCCTAGTCACTTTGACATGTTTGAAAATGTTACCACTTGTCTGGCATGTGGAAGATTTTAGTTCAAAGCTGGCCAATCATCTTTGTTCTTTCAAGTATAATTTTCTCTGTGTAACTGGTGTGTGCACTCTTACTACATAAATGGGGAGGAATCTTCACACACCTTCTGTTAATCACTTCAATGTGCTAAATTAGGCTGTTTCCTTAGGTGGGAGTAGTGGCTGCTACTCAGCAGTCTGTCTAGAAGGGGAGTCTTTCTCCTTATCTCTACAGAGATCCCTAGAACTCATCTTACACCAGTTAATGGTGCTGTGTTCATTGTTTGTCATGATGACTAGACCAGCTTTCTACAATTAAGAAATAAGAACCTAAATTCTTCCAACAAATTTTTGTTCATAAATCAAGACAAAGTTAGTTATTTTAATTGATATACATAACAGATAAACAGCCAGGCCCCAATCCAGCCTTCGTGAAAAAAGGGTTAATTACACAGATAGTGGAGTTGCATATACTTTTCTTAGAGCTGAGCTTTGTCCCCATGCCCAGTGGGTCTTCAGATCTCAGTTTGAATTTCTATGATTTTTGAGGCCAGATTTTGATCTCACTTGCACCAGTGTTAATCAGGAGTAATTCACTGAAAAACACAAAGTTGTTTGAAGGGGATCAGAATTTGGTCCAGTAAATTTCCTGTCAGCAGATGTGCTATGATATAAAACATGAACTACTATCTCAATACCTCTAGCCAAACACCTTGTCTTAGATAGTCCACAATAGTCACGTGTTTTTATCTTGTTTCTCTTATCTTAAATATTGGGAGAAAAACTGAGAAAACATAAATTGGGGAAGATCCATGGCAAGCTGTAAATCTAGGCATCTCCCACACAGCAATAGAGTTGGGACCCTGAGATGCTCTTTTTCAATTGTCCTCTGGAGCACTGAGACTATCTGGGCCTATCAGTCTCCTGTCGTTGTTAGAGGTGGACATTGCTGAATCTTTGTCTTTCCTGTGGTTTAGTTTTGCATTTCCGTTTACGTTGACAGCATGCTGAGCACTCCACCCTAATTTTTCAAAAGTGACTAGTGATTTTGGAAGCCTCTGTTTCTTGATGCTCAACCTGATACAGCTGATTCTCAAAAGGCGGGTGCTGAGCACTTCTGAAAGTCACATCCTTTAAGGTGTCTTAAAGGTGGACATTGAAAATCAGCAGTCACTTTTGAAAAGTTAGTTAGCAGGGTATATGACTAGGTAAAAAGCTAAAATGGAATCCCATTGGAGGGCTGTGGTAATGATGACTGCCAGAATGTTTTCTGCCTAAAATACACATGTACATTCAATATCCATTTTCACGTTCTAGAAATAATGAGTATTTATTTAATACTTTATTTTATTTAAAATTAATTTATTTACATTTATTTTAAAAAAGCATCAGACCAAGCATTGGATGCTTGTACAACAATTAAAATATACAAAACTTAAGGATAAACTTCCACAAGACAGACATATGCCCATCCTCTCTGATTTAACCTCCAGTCCACCATCACCACCACCAACAGCAAAATACATCTTAGATAATTGAATGTGTTCATTATATCTAAGCATAGTATACAAGATATGCCAGATTGTGACTCGTCTCTGTATACATGCACAATGAGGGGAAAAGCTCAAGCTTTATCAAGCACTGGCTGAGGCTATAAGAGTGATATCAAAGGACAGCACTTTTAAAAGAAAAGACTGTATCTTTTAACTGAAATACTCTATAAAGTCTACATGACAATGGGTAATTATTGGAAGAGGTGCCACCTTCTCAGAAGTACTGGAATTTTTCTTATGCCAGTAACCCTACTAAATTGCAAATGAGAGGATTGTTTTTGTGGCATATGAATAATATTTAAGTGGAATACAGGAACTGTGAGGATCAACTAAACAAGTAAATGGGCATGAACTAGTAAGCTGCAGGAAATGCAAAACATATTTGGATTTTCAAAAGCATTTAGTACTGGCCTAACTCTACTCTCATTGAAGTCAAAGGGCCAGTAATTTGGAAAATCATACCTTTTAAGCATAGCTGCTTTAGAATAGTCTAGTAGGGAAGAGGTGGAAGCTCTTGAGCCATCTAAAAGTAGATGGGAGAAAGCACTAGTAATTACACTACAAAGTGCCATGCTGCATTGGCAAGAAGATGGGCTAGATGACTTAATAGGCCTTTCTATCATGCAGAGCTTAAGGGGGTATACTCTCAGCATAATGTGCAGGACTTTAATCATATAACTCCCTTTAGCATTAATGAGTAAAGTCATGGATATCAAAGAAAGAATATTTCCCTAAATGTCAGACATAGAATAAATGACTCACTGTCTGGTTAAAGCAATATCTTGAATTTAATTTGGATTTAGTACAGTCAGAAAAAGCTTTATGGGTTCATTTTGTGTAATTTCAAAGTAGCCAAACTGACTTACGACAAAAAGTCTTTCAAAACCTCACTGCACCTCATTCTTCTGTGCAGCCACTTTTTAAAAAACACTGTGCCTTGCAGCTTTATAAATTATGTTGGCTTCTCTCGGCTCATATTAAACAAGTTCCCTATTCAATAAAATTAATAGATTTTTAAAGATGGGATCACATTACTTCAGAATTCCATTTGTCTTCTTTGAAAAGTATTGTAATGCTTACTTCATGTCCATTCTGTATATTCCATGTTGTATCAGGAAAAATCTCTCTGTTGGAGGCTTGTAGTCCAAACTGCCCTACTCTTTCATCTTGATCTGGTTCTGTTTTGTTAATCTATTCTTTCCTCTTACAGTTCCCTCCATAGTCAATTATATCTTCTGTCAACACTACAGTGGGCCAAATACAAAACTATTGTACCTCCATTGTCATCAGAGGTGTTATATCAGGGATTAATTTGACCCAGTAGCTTTTGTAATTTGTTTTGCATGGCAATGATAATTACCTATAATGTAGTAACATTTGTAAATGTTTCCTTCCAGTTGATTCAAAATGCTTTGCTTGTGGTTATTTTCCAGCTGACTGATCCCCAGTGTTACCACTGATGATGGTAATCTCTCCTGTTGATACATGAAAGGACTGATCAAACACTGCCCCTGGCCCATCATTCTGCTGCTTGCAACTTATAACTGAAGTAGACTTTTCTGTTTCTTAGAGATACGCACTGTGTTTGTTATTGTTGACTCCTTGAGAGTCATAGAATCAAAGAAATATAGGGCTGGAAGGACCTCCAGAGGTTATCTAGTCCAGCCCCCTGCACTGAGGTAGAATCAAGAATACCTAGACCACTCCTGACAGATGTTTGTCTAATCTGTTCTTAACAACTTCCAGTGATGGGGATTCCACAGCCTCCCTTAGTAATCTATTCCTGTACTTAATTATCCTTATCGTTACAAAGTGTTTTTCTCTAATATCTACCCTTAAATTCCCTTCCTGCACATTAAGCCAGTTATTTCTTGTCCTACCTTCAAATCAAGTGCTGCTCAAAGTCTAGAAACACATGGCTCCACAACAGCACCAAAGCATTATCTCAACCAGTTTGAGGCTGAGTCCCTGAGGCAGCAGAGTTATTAGAAGTTTACACCCTGGGCTATCATGAAAATCCAAAGAACTTTATATACCAAATACTGTAATTGTGTTCAACAATGCGAGTTATTTAAAATGTCCCTGTATTTTTTCTAAATACTAATTTTTACATTTCTCTATTTTTAACAAAATCCACTTGAAGACACATTTAATAGTTGGCATATTTTTTACAGGAAGTCAATAATTATTATGAATTAATGGAGCAAATCTTTTAGTCTGACTGGGCACTGTTCAGCATTAGACTAAGGGGTGGGGTCAGAGGTGGCTGTACACCTTCTTCATGATATCCTGATCGAAGTCTGATGATAATGGACCATAAGGGGCAATTACACCAGCTGGAAATCTTTGGAGTTTAGCAATGCTCAGGCCAGGCCCTTCCCATGGGCACGCCCTGAACATGTACATATTAACTACAGTGATATATTGCGTATTTGTGTGCATAAGCAGGGACTTTCATGCTAAAACTTCTAGTCATTTGTTTTGTAGGCCATTGTTTTATGTGAAAATCAGGCGAGCAGGGAAATTGATTCATTGAAGGTTTATCCTCAATACAGAGAGTGGTGAATTTTATGTGTAAATAGAGTGTGAGGTTTACCCAGCTGGCTGTGTTTTGGAACTAATGTACATCTGAAATCCTTTCCTGGAGAAGCAGGTTCATTTAATGTCTTTAAAAAAATAAAAGGGGAGTCACTTTATTGTCCATGTAAGTGAGGGAGTGAGAGCAACAGCGAAAGGAAAATATACAGCAGACATTGTACAAATTCTTCTGCACAGTTCTACCCATGAACTTTAATCTGAACCTGAAAGCACCTTGCCATCCCAGTAATGGGGCTCTTCTGAGCAGAGACTGACAATTGTGATGTCACAGGAATTTAGTAAGGTAAAGTCTGAAAAAACAGCAGACTCATTTTCAGTTGTATCCTGCAGGAGTGAAACCTGAACCCAGGTATCCAGAGGGGAAACGCTTACCCTAACCTCTCCTCCTAGCTCTCAGAAAAAACAAACAAACAAACAAATCCCATAAACCTTCGTTCTAAAGAGATATTTATTTAGCAAACGTCAAGTTCAGGTGAACCACTATTTACAAACCTGCCTCCAGTTGCAAGAATGACTTTTAACCAAATTACTGGAAGAAGATTCACTTCCTGCTAGGCAGCTTTCGTTTAAAGTCTGCTATGTTTATCACTAGCTCAGTCATTTCAAGCTAAAATGTGGTAAGTGCTAAACCCCTGTGGTTCACAGTTAGACAGGCACTGGCTCAGATCCTGTAAATAGATGTGCCTCTACCTTGGGGTGTCCCACTTGAAATCAAAATGATTAGAGAAAGGGCCTAATTTTGCTTTCACTTCTACTGGTGTAAATCAGGACTGAGTTCACAGAAATCAGTGGATATGTCGTGTTATAAGAGTATAACTACTTGTGCAAGGAACAGTAGAATCAGGTCCTGCATATTCAGATAACATGGATTAGTTAATGCACGGTTTCAGGGCTGTAACTAGGTGGGGTGAGAGGGGCAGTGCCCAGGGAGCAGAAAAATGGGGCAGTGTAGGATCAGGTCCAGCAGCATCAGCTCTTCCTCCTCCCCCCACAGGATTGGGTCCAGCAGCGTCAGCAGCTCCCGGCCTGGGAGAGGAGGGAGGTTGTCTGGAGCTGCTTTTCCTGCCAGATATTCGCTGCCTCCTGGGTCTAGTGTGTGCCAGTCAACTTCCCCTTCTGTGTGTGCTGGGCACCCTATACAGCCACCAACCTGTTTTCTGTACAATGGTGCAGCTTGGGCACATCTCTCACTGTCCAACTCTAAAGCATCTCAAAGCTCAACTGTTTCCTAATTACTGTGGTTTCCATTACAGAAAATTCAAATCTTGCTGGGGTCTTACTAATTGGTTAGCTAAAATATGCAAGAAAAGGCCACTGATGCCTTATTTGATACATTTCAGAAATGTTGATCATCTGCAGCTGGAGTCAGTGGGAGAGTCATCTCTTTACTCCTCCTGCCTTCAATAAGAGAGAGTCTTGCTGGTGCTTAACTAGATGTAGCCCCCCAGACAACCCCCTTATGGCTATGGCAGCCCTTGCTTTGCCTTACAGGTTAACAGTACGTGCAACCCAGTTCCCAAGCCCCATTGAAGCATTCCTCTCTGACAGCCAGCCCCTGTAACTGGCTACTCACAGAAATACCAGGTTTCCTATCCTTGCCTTGAATCAGACTTTCTTAGGAACATATGTTCAGGATATGAATACATAACTTCTTATATGACAGCTATACACACATTTCACAATGATATTAATGACCAATTTGACCCCAGTTTTTACTGATGACCTCACATGACATTCTTTATGACTAAATAATATGAAAGCTGTATGCTAGATGTAGTGAGTTTGTTAGGCCTGTCAAGAGTCACTGTTACAGAACGGTGAACCCTTTACCAGTTGCAAGTGAGGCGCTCTTGCAAGTGTCACAGAGTGACTCTATGATTACGAGTAATTTCCTTGCTGACTATTCTAAATGATCTTAGAGTACTTAATATCAGTTCTGGTCACCATTAGTTTTGCTAACTAGAAGGGAATTGAATTGGTTCATAAAGAATGGAGAAAAGAAAGTCACACCAATTGAGAAAAACGTAGTCAATATTTAGGAATGTTAAAGAAGGAAAAACAACCAGCATGTCTGTGTGTGCAGTGAGTTATTTTATAAAAGAACCTCTTTTGGGGGAGAGAGAGGAAGGGGACGAATAGGGAAGAAACAGACAAAGAAGACTTGAGATATTTAGGATACTATGCAAGTTTTTCATATTAAACTGGAAGAGCAGGTTGTACATTCCAAAGGTTACTAGTACAGGAAGCAATTGTATTTGTATAGATGAAAGCTTGTCAAAGGTTTTGGTCGTCAGCCAATGAGTTCCAACATCAACTGTCAGGAAGTAATGGAAAAAGATGAAAAACACATAAGCTTGGAGTAGAACTATTCAAAATTTATTTTTCTTAGATATCTGACTATTAAAATTCCAGAATTAGAATTTCTGAGAGAAATAAAATCTTGCTCTGTCAAAATGCTGATGTCCATCATGCTGCTACATGTCCTCCTCTGCTTTTTATGGGAGTATGTACTCTCAGGGGATTGAAAACACATTGACACTTCACAGGACAAAATAAGGTAAATCAATCTGCATCATCCCTGAAAACCACAGGGAAGAAAAGACACTGATCTTGGGAACTGACATTTGGCACAGACACCAAAGACACATTACACCATTATGATAACGAACCTAGGCCAACATTTTTAAACTTGGTCACCTAAAGTTAGTATCTCTGAAAATTGTGTGCCTTTGATGCCTAGGTACCCCGAATCCCAAAACCAGAAATTTAAATGCACATATATAAATTTAAGTGACTAAGTAGACAAGGAATCACAAAAGTATAGTCCATATGCTTTAGTCCCTCTGTGTATGTGTAACTCTATGCAAAAATGTGTGTTATTTAACCTGCTTGCCTACAATGGGAATTATAAATACTCGGAACCTCTTAAAATCATGCAGTTGAGTTAGGTGCCTAAATATGGATTTAGATGCCTTGCTTTAAGCAACTAAGTTTGAAAATATTGGCCTAAGTTCCTGATCAATTTAGATATTATACTGTATTATTCAAGGAATAAGATGTGATCATGCTATCAAAGATTGCCTTGTAATGCATATACACATGGCAGCAAAGTTAAGGTCACACGCTTAACCTTAACTTCGGCATCACCTGACTTTTGAGAGCTTACCTGTGAAGCCTTAACATTGCTTTAATGTGGAGAGGGATTTTTATTTTACATTTATTTATTTTTACATTGAATAAGTCATTTATCTTGATTTTTACATAAGTCACAAATAATGATCAGTAATTAGCTTCTACCATGTGAGTTGGTATGCACCAACAGAGCTTCTTCTACAGGCAAAAGAAGAGCAAGTATCCAACTGAGTATGTGAAAAAGGAGCTGTGCAGAAGCCTTGAAGGAGGGAAGACTCCAGGACGAAACAGAACACTACAACTTAACAAATGGTCAAAATATGTCTGTTCAAGCACTAAAAGCTTGAGAAATTGTTTTAGGAAAGTCAGACATATAAGACGATAAGCACCCGAGCAGGTCTTAGCTATGTGACTCACTTACACAGCATGTAACGCAAGTCTGAAAAAATGATCTTGTCAGTCAGTGTTACTAAGGAATATTGCATTCATTTCTTCATTTTGCAAGACTGGCATTTTCTTAAGCACTTCCTATGGTGCTTTATGAACAGACAGACTTTCTGTTAGCCCTAAGCGGGGTTGCCACCATCATCCTCGGTATTTTCTCTAGGCGATATTTATGGCTGATTCCACACCCCTCACTACCTTGAAATTCCCCTACCTTCAATACCATGGTTAGGAAGGATACCCTGCAAAACTCTTGTCTCTGAGCAACTACTCTGTAAGTACTATTAATTGTGACTTACTACATCTGCAGCTGAATATATTCCAAAGTAATTTTTTCCCCCCTGCCTGCCATGTGAAAGACCCATCAACCAATTACCTGCTGCAGCACCAGCAGCAGAGTAGATTGAAGGAGCAATTTCTCCTTGGTAGTTAAATGGGTTTCAGCAAGGACAGCAATAGTCACAGATTCTGTTGATGTATTTGGAATGTATGATGCTAGCTGAACTATTCCAAGCTATTACTCACTGGTGAAAGCGACTTCCAGGTTGGTACAGTGCAGCTTATACATTGCACATAAAGACAAAAATAGAGGGGCAAACCCCGCTGGATGAAAATGAGTCTAGTTCCAATGATGACATCAATTGAAATCCAGCTGAGGGTCTGGTCTGCAGATTTTAATCTTGAAACTAAAACTCTCACAGAAAGGTGCATTTTGCCAGTCTTTCTCTTTGGATATTTATACATAATGGCATCTCATGGTTTTGTGATGATAAACATCATGCAAACAACCCTATGTATTGAGCACTTGTAAAAATTGACATTCATCTATGTTTGTGATCCACATTTGTGTCTCAAATGCACCAATACATTTGCAGGTGTATTAATAAAGTAATTCATATACATAGTAACTCTCTTCTGTATCACAATTAGATGTTGAACATTTGTGAATAAAAATCCACTTTAATTATATTATAAATTAACTGGTTGGTGTTCTATAAGAAAGCAGTACTAGGTAATCAGCCCAAATACTAACATAATAGTTGTTTCATTACATATACACAGAAAATATAAAAAACAAAACTATAAAAACTCTTGTCACATTAACCACTGCTAGTACTATTATTATTTAAAGCAGGAGCAGATGCAGCCTCCCGATTCAATGGATGTACTATATACCAAACTCTTGGACATGATTTGAAGTTGTAGTCAAGGGGTGCACCAATCACACATATCAGCACCCTCTGCCCCGGCACCACAACCCTAATCCTGGCCCAGGGTGGAAGGGACCCCAAAGGTGGGGGAAGAACCTAGTATGCCCCACACTCACCCAAGGCGGCAGCTTCTGTCCGGGGGGCAGGGCCCAGCTTCCCACTCAAGGCATTGCTGGTGCATGGGGTCACAGCGCCACTCAGACTTGTCACCCTTGGTTTCATGATTTCTGTGGGTGCAGTTGAATCCATGAACCCCTGCTAAAGCTGCCCTGATTTAAAGTCAAGCTAAACAAGAGTCACAGTCCCCTGGATTATGAATGATCTCTGTTTTTGAAAGCTGAGTGCTTGTAGGTTTTTAACCCCAGATCTGGCATTGGGAGAACAGGAGGAATCGAGAAGTTTCTTCAGGGAAAAGCCATAAGCAAATTTCTGCCTCTGCATTTCATACTGGTAGAGCAGGGAGCAGGTCACTAGTGGAGTCCTTCTGCACAAAGAGGGGAGTGGGCTTTTATTGGCTTTCACAATACATCCTGCTGTTGGAGGAAGACAGCTAGTGGCCTGGTGATCTCACCCTGAAATCCTTTCTGCTGGAAGAGGTATTAGTGGAATCCCTCATTGGTCTCTCCTACTGGAGAAAGGAAGTGCACTTTGATACTGCCTTCCCTTTCCTCTGCTCCACCCTGCATCCCCTCTTGAATCTGTGCCACCAGTGGCCATGCATCCTGCTGCACCAGAGTGTGGTGGCACTCACCCAATCGTACATAACTTGCAAAGTGGTCTTGCTAATGTAAGTGAAGCAGCTGCCAGAAAAGGCCCTCTCACAAAAATTAACATAACCATGAATTCAGACACTAGGAAAAAGTAACTGCCTGGTCCTCCTGGGCCAGGTGGGCTAGTGTGGTGGAGAGAAGTTGCTGGCATCCTGGGTTCTGGAGAAATTGCTGGATTGAATGGGAGGAAAATACAAAGCACAAGTGTAATGTGTTCCCTGCATGAGGCACAGGTAAGTAAGCAAGCAACAACATTCTATACTGGCTGAAGTAACTGGTTGGTCATCAAAACTCACTGCTGTAATTCAAAGGGAAGGAGACAAAGCCAGCATGGATAAGAACAGAAAAAAGTCACAAGCTTTCAGCTAAGCGCAGATGGGAGAAAAACTCCAACTGCTCATGGCCAGACTGTTCTCTGGACATTCAGCAGCAGTCAGGGCTCCAGCAGAACCTCTGAGGCAGCTTATCTTGACTGCCCCCCTTCAATATCATCATAGAGCATGTGAGGTATGGCTTCCAACTGAAAACTAATTATGCACAGCAAGTGAGGAGAGTGAAGCACTCCAGTATATTCAATGACAATTTAACCATAAGCCTAGAAATAAGGCTGTCCGCATACATCATTTCCTCTCTTGAAGGTGTCATAAAATGCATTTGATGGCTGCTTTCATTTCTCCTGTCGTCCATGAACTATTAATGGCAAGACAATTGTTGATGATCATAGTAGACAAGTGATATTGGAAGCTGTCTAATATATTTTGTGACAAATAAGTGGTATACTATGACATGTGTGATATTACTAATAGTTTGAATTACACTTGTTGAGTACCATACAGAGAGTCAGTTTTTTCACTCATTTACACCAGGGTCAGTCCAGACTAACTGCAATAGTTACTCTAAATAGACACTGGTATAACTAAGGGCAGATATTAGCTTGAAATCTGTCATTTGTTGTAATATGGTCATTTTAAAAGGCACCAATTGTCCCGGACAAGAAGAAAGACAAGATAGCAGGAATGTGGTTTAACTAGGCTGCAATTTTATTAAATAACACATCTGTGAACTAATTGGCAATAACTCATTCAGTTCAGGTCACCCTCCCCTTGTAATCTATTCCACCTGGTGGTGGACTTCCCTCAGGCCCTGACCCTGTTAACCTGGTCCCAACACCATTACTGAGACCCCACCACCCTCCCTTGATTGAGAGCTTAGGGAGTGGGGACAGGGGGTTGTTGCTTCACTGTATCACACATTAGGAGTCCCAGTCCCATTCCCCATCTTCTTTAGGAGATTCCTTCTCCTAATCTGCTTCCAATTCGAGTTTACCAGAGAACTGGGACCCTTATTGCACTGGGTACTTGCCAGGTTGTGACAAAATGAATTCTACAACCTAACTAACCCACCGGATCCCTAGGATGCTTAGAGGAAGGCAAAAACCCCACCCCACCCTGGCAGGGAAAAGTTCCTCCCCAATTCCCAGCCCCAAGAAGATGACTAGTATGATGCCTGCAGCAAATATATATATATTTTACTCTAACCCCAAGGGCGGGGGGGGGAGTTTTCTTCCTGATACAGAATGGGACTCCCAAGCAGGGGAATGTGCAATAAGCCTACCCCTTGAGCTCACAGGAGCCAATAGGCTTATTCCTCTGTCCAACCAGTCAGCTTCCAGGTCCTCCTCAAGGAAGGAAGAGGGATGAAATCCTCAGATGGGCCAGGGGTTTTCTTTCCCCTGCTGGCCCAGGTAAAGCCTCCCCCCCATCTCTGAGGCTGTGTGGGGAGCACTGTGGTGAATACCAGTCAACAGTTTTCTTAGCATGATTTTGCTGTATCACCAAGGAGGAATATTGTGCCAGTTAAAGATCTGGTCCCTGGTGCCCTAGTTGTACAGACATAGTAAGATACAGTCCCTGCCCTGAAGAGCTTATAATCTAAATAGACATAACAGACAAAGCGTGGCAGGGGAAACAAAAGCCCAGAGAAGTGAAGTGACTGGCCCAAAGTCACAGAACAAATTGTTGGCAGAACCAGGAACCCCCAGGTCTTCTGAGTTCAACCCAGTCCAGTTACTCAGATTTTACTCAGTGCTTACTTACGCAAAGCCTTATTGACTTTAATAGGAAATTGAAATTGAAAAGCTAAATCAAAATTGAATTATTTATTCAGGATTTGTCCCATAATGGGTAACCGTGAAGTGTTTGGTTTCCCAACCACTGCTCTGAAAGGAAATACAAAATATGTTAATGCTGTAGGATCTCCCCCTTTTCCACTGCTTGCTTCTAAAAATGGGGTAAGCACAGCCCTTTCTCTGGCGTTCCTCTCTCCTTCCCTAGCTATAGCTCTGCAAACAGATCTATTTTTAGAGGAAAATAGAACATCTCTTTTTGGATGTGGAAAACTTTACTCTTCCTAAGACTCTTGTGCAATTCTGTAGGGACAGGAGGCTGGGCAAGTTCATTTCCTAGTAAGAGACTAATAAAGCATCTATTTGGATCTAAGGTATTCCTAATTAGCAGACTGAGCTGGTCAGTCTGATGTTAAGTATAAATGATTTTTCTGGTTTGTTTACCCTGGAGATAAAACTTGTTCTAAACATGCTTTGCCAGGCCAGTGTAGATTGGACATATAACCCTTTTACAACCCTATTTAGAAACTGCAGTGACTTTCTTAGCATGATTGTATATAACTCAGTTCTTCTAACATGGCTTTATTTCTAGTGTAGATGTGGCCTTTTCAAAGACTGATTAGTCTTATCAGTACTCAGGATAGGTTTGAGTGGGACTGAAGGTCTGTGAGATGATGTTTTAGCAAACTTTGTTTTGTAAAGGAAGATGTTCCTTAAAGTAAACTTTAATGTGTTGCGAGATTTCTACCATGTATTATTTGTATAGAAGTTCTTTGGAGGCCCAGCCACTCAGCACTGTGCCAAGTGCTGTATGGACAAAGATATGCCAGATATGAGTCACAGGTTATATCTTTTAGTTGAAAAGGCAGCAAAAGTGCCAGCTTCCCTACCATTCTCTGCAGATTCTGGCACAGAGGAGCCATTTTTTGAGGGTGAAAGAGTTAGTTCCATTTCCAGTCCTACTCAGCCTGTAGTCTCTCTTCTGAGACTGTGAACAGGAACATCTGTTATGGTAGATTCGCTTTCTTTCCATGCTGGGAACCAGGCAGAGACTATGAACTCGCTTCACAGGTAAGTCACCAAACAGCAATCATCTGATGGTGACTTAGTGCCATTGCTTTGAACCAGTAACTTACTGATGAAAAGGTCTCTGTGTGTTACCAGTGCCTGGAGTCAACAAGTCCACCACAGGTGGAGGGAGATCTATACAAGAATGGTCTATACAAGAATGACTGGCATATCTTTTTAAAATTTCACTTTTTCTGAGTTGACCTGAATTCATCTAGCAATCTTAAAACAGTCTGAGGTTTTTCTCTGCCTCACTCTTGCCACTCTGATGACTGGTAACTGACTAGTCATTCCTGTCTTGCAGACAGGTTTTCTAGGTCTTTTTAAATACAGTAAATGTTTGCTGAATAGCACATATTCAACCTGGTGATCTTTCTTTGTTCCTTACAGCCACCTAATTTCAGTGTCAGTTCTAGTTCAACATCACAAAATATTGCAGTGTTTTGTAGCACTGTTCTCTTGTGGCCCCTTTGATAGTTTTCTGCTGTTTTTGTATCTAGTAAGATGATTTATTTACTGTAAATGATTGCATAAGCCGGTTGTGCAATAGAAGAATACAGAGGCAGAAGCCAAGTGTTTTTTTGGGAATGGACTAACAAATGCCAATCTGCCAAATATATTTCCCAGGACCAAAATGGCACTTCAGAGAAATATCTTTCCAAAAGACACTTACCAGAGATTACAAATAAAAGACCTTGTGATTTACCACTTCTTTCAGTAGGCTTAACTATAGGTTTGAAGGGGATGATAATTTTACAAACTTCAAATCCTCAAAAAGCAAACAAAACATTTGCTTTTTTACTGATGTGGATTCTACTTTTGTACATACTGTTAACCATAGCTATTGCATTTGAGAAAAGCAAAACTTTTCTATTGCTCTTTTTTTGGCTTAAAATATAGAATGCAAATTACTTGGCTTTTCATGAAAGTTTCTTACAAAGGTGCCAGGTGCTGCCCCCCTTTCTCCAATTTTTTTAAACCCGTAGTTTCAATAATATTTGGGGGAGCACGGATAGCTCAGTGGTTTGAGCAGTGGCTTGTTAAACCCAGGGTTGTGAGTTCAATCCCTGAGCAGGCCATTTAGGGATCTGGGGCAAAAATTGGGGATTGGCCCCTTGAGCAGGGGATTAACTAGATAACCTCTTGAGGTCCCTTCCAACCCTGATATTCTAATGAAAATTATTTTTCCATGTGTACACCAATGACCAGCTAATGTGTGCTTTGACTGCCAAGAAACTAAGGTATAGTATCCTATTAACAGACCCATGTTTTACATGCTAATTTATTCACAGATTCAGTATTTCATTCAATATATACAATTAAAGAGAGGATTAGCAAATCCACCTTTCTGTACATCTTCAGCTTTACTTTGAATACCCTGGGAGATGGTATATGACAATCCTTTCCCCAGGATATAGAACAACCTTAAACACTACCAAGATAGTCAACTGCTTGGGAACCTGTGGCAACTTTAAAGAAACTTAGACCAACTCATGGCTTGGTTTTTTTGTAGGATTTGAGGAGGACACAACTCAGAACCTAATTTCTTCTCCTATTAGCTTCAGCTAACTCTTGGTTAAGGACTTTCCAATCATAAGGCTGGTCCAGCATGATTAATATTATTAAATTGTAATCCCACAAATAAAAGGAACTAGAGTTAGAAAAGAGAGACAAACGTGACTATTTGAAATGGAGTCTGCCTTTCAAGCAATTGCTGCTCCTCAAGAGGGGGTAGTTTGAAGAATTCATTCAGAGTGAAATCCTGACCCCACTGAAGTCAGTAACAAAACTCCCATTGACTTGAATGGAGTCAGGAGTTCAGTCTCACTGTTCTACCATTATCCTGAAATATTTTAAGAGGAAGCTTGGAAACTCAACCTTCCCTTGTGGAGTGGGAGTTTTTCCTTCAGAGGCCCCTATAAATATGTCATAGTGATGAGAGAAGACATGCCTGCCTAATGCTAAAGAAAAGTCTGGTTTTACTTAATACAGAGCAATCAGTGAAGAATGTTTCATCACAATCAAAATATTAACCCACCTATTGCTGCCAAGGTCAGTGGAAAATAGGAAATTCTGCAGAAAGTGCAGGCTCACAAGTTACAGCAGTCTAAGGCTGTGCAAAATATCTACAGTGCAAAATATGTTGGTATTCTGTTTTAAACTCAGGATATCAGCTCAAGTTAAAGCCAACAGAGAAACCTGGGAGTTGAACTCCAGCTGGTAACCCGAATTAAAAGCAAGCTGCCATGTCTTCTTGGCTATTTTAATCCAAGTTAGCTAATGCAGGTAGCTAAGCTGAGTTAGAAACACAACTTTCTTTTTTATACTGTAGATAAACCTTGAATGTTTGGAAGCTTCTTTAACAGGCATTCAATTTTTGAAAGAACAAAAAGGAGAATATATTTCACTTATTTGCACCAGTTTACTCCCCTTCTACTCCCTGCTATCTCCCTGTAATTTTTTGGAAATGTGATTAGACAAGTGACCCAATTTTAAATGGCAGCATACCAAAATGGCATAACTTAAATGAGAGGCAACAAGCATAGGTCACAATTTCATTCAGACTGCATAAAAACTCCAAGATGTACACAGCATACTATTCAGTACAGTAATGTCAGGAAAACAAACACAAATTACAGTGAACTGGCCACACAGATCATTTACACTAAGACTTGGTTAGTTAGTTATTTTTTATTCAAAGAAAAAAAGATATTTTAATAAATACTGCAGAAACATTAATCAAACATACAAAGTGACTTCAACATTAAAAAAAAAAAGAGAGAAGTAATGAATGTCCTGTTTTATAACAGTTATAACTTATTTTCTTTTTACAATACTTAAATACAGAAAGCACTTGCCAGCTATTTTGTAATACTGCCCTAAGCATATTGTTGCATCAGTCAAAAGCATATTACGGTGGTAAAATGTCTGGGGGATTTTTTGTGAGAAATGACTGGAATGGTATTTTTTTTTCTTTTTTGCAGAAATAAAGCAAAGTGCTGGTAGCACGTAGAACGGAGTGTTTTAATTACCATCATCCTCTATCCTGCCACAACTGAAAGCAAACACCACTTTAACCCTTCAAAAATGAAGCATTATCACTGGAAAAGAGTGCTTGTTTTCAACAAGCTAGAGCAACCCTAGTCAGAGCTTAGCGTATCCTTTTAAAAAGAAGTCATGACAGTAATTCGTCAGTAAACATCTGCAACCTATTTTAAAGGCTGATTGATTTATTTCATGTAACTATAGTAATCACCAAGTGAAAAAGAAGTTGACTGAATCCGGTTCACTGAAGTAATGTTTAATGACCACTGTCTGGATATGCACATATTAGTCCTTTAGGATTAAAATAGTATCCAGTTTCCACTGGGGGCTCCTTAAGGTCCTATTTCCCTACAGCACTCATTATAAGAAAATGAAATCCATACTAAGAGACGGTCACCAAATGCAGCCCTGTTAGAATGTATCATATACAAGATAACTTGGCTATGTTGGCTCATGTGTGTACTATTATTTTTGTTTAAACATAGTTGCAAAAAACCATACCACAGAATATCACTTCTCCATTACACAGCCATAGGGCCTGGGAAAAACTCAGCACCTCCACTCCTGAGGACTAGGAGCTGAGGATTCTCAGCACCTAAACAGGATTGGGCATTAAGGTTGTAAGAATTAGGTTTTAAACTGAGGATCATTTGTAATCATAACTGATAGCACCTTTCATCTGATTTTGCAATTCAACCTACAATGACATATCCATACAGTACATCATATCTTTACATAGAAGATGTAAAACAATAAAGTTTAAGAGCATTACTTTTTAAGTACAATCACAATGATGGACAGAAATAGTCAATGTTTTGAAAGTTCCGTAACAAGCAGGTAATTTTTTTCTACTTGATCTAATTGTTGTTGTGCTAGGGCACTTATAATACTGGGAAGTCTCAAAAGGTTATCATCATTATCATATTCCAATTTAGCTTGTGTAGCCATCTCAGGAAGGCATAATTTCCAAGCTTTTCATATACAATGTTTTCCTCCGGATGACCCATGGGTCTGGATATAATTTCCATTTTAATGATGAGCTACAAGGAAATTAGATCATATCCTGCAGAAAAACTAACTGTAAGGTCATGGGGCTAGGGCCCCAATGATGAGGATGTGTTATTAACATCTTAATTAATTTAATTTTAAAAAGGAACATTAAAATATTATTTTAATTAAATCAAAGTAGGTATCCAGAAACAGATCTTTAAGAAAACAAACAAGCACTGTCCAGGACATCTTTCTCTGAGGTGCTACTTTTCCTCCTCTTCTCTAGCACATTCAAATATTTTCCTTTTTTGGCATTTCTTCCATGTAACATTTTTGACAGCCATCTCATTCAGATCCATCTCTTCCCACTGCTTAGTCTACATGCTGAATCCCTAAATACAATCTCACACAAAAGGTGAAGAGTATCCTTTAAAGTATTGACTTAAGCCCACACATGATATACCACTTTGGCTGTGCACTTCATTGAGTCTTCACCTTTCCTGAACACATTGTCTCTTCCTTCTTCCTAAGGAAACCTAGATCCTTCACATCACTGTGCAGCTCTTTGCTTTGTCCTTTCGCAAATCTGTAGCAACTGTAGATAGTTCTGGCCTGCCAGGCATGTGTGAAATTCGCTTTGTTGCCCTCTGTGATTTGTTCCGCTTAACATTTTTGTTTGTTTTGTTTACACATGCCAACGTGGCAACATGAAAAATGTCTCTTACACTGTTTTCTGACTGTAAGGCTGAGCATTCAATGTAAGTGGCTGCTCCAATCTGTTTGGCCATATTTGCACCCTGAGGGGGGAAAAAGAAAAAGGAACCGCAATCAATAGGGAGGTTTTGTACAAAGCCAAAGTAAACCATACGGTTATTCTTCAGTTCTGTTTGCATACATATTATTGTGTGAAAACCAAATCTAAGACAGCAAAGTGACACACAGCAACTCATTGGGTTTTTTGCAAAATACAGATAGGGATATGCACTCAAAACGTATTCTACAAATATCTAAGAATTGTCTCCTGTGAGGAAATACTCATAATTTGAAAGCTGTACATGATAAGGACAATGGCCTGTCTATCCCTGAAAAAGATTTTTTTCCTATTCAGAAAATTTGAGCTTTTTCGTTTGGGAGACTTTTGTATTCATCCTGAAAGGTACTGGACTGACTGCCTGAAAAATCAAATCCTTAACTCTGCACAGAAAAGGTATCTGTTGTGCAGCAGCTCCTCCTTACAGCCCTGTCAAATCATACCCACCTGCATCACTGCGTGGGGGAACTTGATGGGGCCAGCAGTGAAAGGGGGACAGTCCCAGCAGTTAGGGAGGAAGACACTAACCAAGAGCCAAGATGTATCACCTCCCCCTTGGAATCTCTAGAACCCATTGGTCAGCTGAAGAGAGGGATGCTGATTGGCCAGCATTCCCCTGCTCCAAGGATTTAAGCCGGTGCAGCGGTCACTTGGAGCCTCTCTTGGCTCTCTTCCAGCAGTGAGTTAAGTAGGGACATGCTTAGTACCAAACTGAGGTACTGGGGTGGAATTGTTTATTTGTGACAACTTGCAGCCAGTTCCAGTGTGGTGAAGAGAATAAAATGAACAGTTCCCAGAGGTAAAAGACCTGGGAATTTGATGGTAGGCCTTAGGATCATGTGATAGGGTGAGACCATGTGTCACTCATGGGCTGAGGTCCCCACCCTGCTGCACCCTCCGTTTCCCTCGCAGTGGGGAGGGTGCTAGGACTCAGAGAACCGAGTCCTGGGTGGTAGGCTGAGAAGAGCCTACCCTGCATTTTATGGTAAGGAGACCTGTAACCCCTGCACCGGAACCAATTACATGTCTGGCATAGGAGAGTCTGAGCCACGGGAGAGTAGCACACCTTCCCTGTATGTTGTCCTGCCACTTAATTCCAGGCATGTATCTGTTCTCATTTTTCTGCTGTGTCCACATCAATGTGCCTCTATCCTGGAGAGATCACTTCTAAACTGGAGAAAGCCACTCAGTCTCTAATCTCTCCTCTAAAACTGCCAACTTAAAGTCATTTGAGGTGGTGGCAGCTTTTGTGATGTGCACACACGATGTCCCACTAGCAAATTGGCCCCCACTCCCAACCCTTTCAGGTAACCTATCATACAACGATCAGATGGTATCAACATTTAGTCTCTGTCAATGTAGGCTAGATTCAAATCAATGAACTAGAGTGGAAAGCCTGCATATTCCATTACCAAACACGTTGTGCTTAACTATCATTTGAACAAGCTGACACTATTCCATTATAATGCTTTATTTACAGTCTTTTGTAAGTCCTCAGTTACTGAGCAACAGGCATGGACTTTCCTCATGTAAATGGCTATTCAATCAGAGGCAGTATGGCTGAAGAACGCACCACACTCTAAAATAAATTCTCTTTCAGCGATGTATTAAAAGCACTGTCAACAGGGAAAACACCCTCAGCAAAGAGAGAATTAAAATTTAGTTTAGAATAATAATGATAAACTACATGGATCATACAAGTGTTTCCCAATACCCCATGTACAACTGTGTTGCATACCCCAGTTATACTGTAACAAATACATGACAGCTCTACTTGACTCTGTCTGGGTTCTTAGATTCATGCTGCTGATCTCAGTTCTGATATTGCATCCTCAGGACACACTTTGGAGTCCAAGCATGTTGGAAGGGCAGAACTTTGGCATCAAGAATGCATATGCACCACACAGATGAGAAAAGAATCTTGGCCAAAATTTACAACAGACTGTTTCTCTGATCATTTTAAACACAAAATGTTCTAAATAAAGAAAAAAGGAGTATTTCTGTTGTGATAATTGAACAGTTTCTGCCACACTTCTGTTTTACATTTTAAAGTTTGTTAAATGTCAACGCACTTAAAATTCATAAAGCAAAGAAAATGTGTTGGAGTGGTGAGATGAGGAAACTTCAAGGTGCTTTTTTATATCACAGCACCTTGGTGCCCTGTTATAGTTTTGCTACACTGACAGTACAGTACTGGGTGCAAAATGAGCCGCCATTTCACTATCTATGGAACAATTTACTTTTAAGGACTTAAACCTACCACTAAATCTGCTGTAATGTTGGTTCACCAAAACTCAGCTTTGCATATACAACAGACATTAGCAAAGTTAGCATCGGAGACACCTTGATTCGTAATTTGGGCACTCAAATTTAAAGATCAGGTTGATGGCCCGATTGCACTGTGTTGCCCGTAGTTAACTGTCTTTTTCCACGTGAGCGGCAATGCACACGAGAGGTGTGTGAACTCTAAAGCACAACGTGTTGCACATTAAGTGGCCTGTGTAGACCCTGCTGGTCTAGACTAAAAGTTACCTAGTATGTGTTAACAGAGTGCTGCATCAGGCTGCCTAGAGACTCAGCAAAATGACTACATTCGTTTACATTCAGTTCACTTTTTAAAGGTTTTCTCTGCAACCCTTAGAGCTAGAAACATATTTATGTGAGAGCTTATATTTCTGGGACACAAGTCTGCAGGAACATGTGAATTCTGCAGGCACAGAATACACAGCCTCTGGTGTTTTCAGACTCACCTGTGGAGATCATTAGGTAACAGCATCTAACTATTTTAGTGTAAATAAGCTCAGTGCAGAAGGAGGGCAGTTTCTCTTAAAAGTGAATGCAATGTTACCGAACTGCGTATTTCCCACCACCACCAAGTAACGAGTGGAAAGAATGAGATATGACACATACCTGATCATATGATACTGGTGTCTGCCTGTGATTGGAAAGCTCCACTAATGTGCTCACATCTGTGCGCAGATCAGACTTGCAACCCACCAGAAGCATTTTGGTGTTAGGACAAAATTCCTGAATTTCACCTTTCCACTGTAAAATATTATTTTGTTACGATAGTAATGCAATACATTATTTAGATTAATTAAAGCATGCTAGTGAAAAGAGGCAATGGAAACAGGATTAGAGTTTGGTAACACTCACAGGAAGCATTTTTAACATAAATACATTACATTGGTACCTGTTTAATTTGTAACCATGCTACAAGTTGACTTTGAGGATTTGAGAGCATATGAACTAGCAGTTTCCAAGTTAGGGCAGATCTTGCAACCCCTACCCACCCACTAGTCCTGCTGACTTCAACTGAAATGTCCATTTACGTCAGGATTGTCAGTCATGCCCTGATCCCGCCTAAAATCAGTAAACAATATACAATCTCATTCTCTCATCCTATGATTCACTGGTTTTACCCACATTGCAGTAGAAATAGCAAAGGGTGTTGCCATTAGCTAGTTCAAACAGTTCCTCAAATGACAAATTACAAGCAGGTCTCAGACAAATATAAAACATATTAAAGATAATCATATATATTAGCTCATGGCTTCATTTGAGTGCTAGAAAAATGTGTTTAATCTGTGGAGAATCCATTTGTGCTGATCAAATAATATGCTTAATCCTGAATACACAACAGTGTACTGTATATCTTGTGAAAATACTGTACGTGAACATGGACATAAACTCATAATGGTGTTTTTTCAAGTCTCTTCAGCCTAAATCTGACAAATCTTAGAATCATTAAGATTTGATGGGGAACATTTTAATTTTTACATGTATATTGGAAAAAAAGAAAATCTACCACCCTTTTGTAAACCAGTGAAAACACAGTACCCACTGTTTATTCAGGATCTAAAATATTGTGTGTTCAGTATACGAAGAACCAGACAGGAAGACACGTTAACAAAAAAACCCAACCTGTTCTCACACTTTTGTTGACATTGTCAGTGATGGTGATGCTCAGACAAGAAAATGTGTTATATTACTTTCAAATCCATTCTAAAGGAGGAAAAACAAAAATGGCCCAACTCCTAATCTCCATGGAAAAAACTGTATTAGCGGACAAGGTAGTCAGTAAACTCTGAAGTTAACATTGCAGAATTTTTGATTCATGCTGCACCAAGAAAGGGGAGAGGTCTGAGAATTCACGAAGGAGCAGGTGCCTGGCCTTCAAACATAGCTGAGCTTTAGTTTTGCGGAGAAATCATGCACTAATCCTGCAGATCATGGAGCATCTGAAAGCAAGGCCTTCCACATTGCTTTGAGTCCCCTTCCTCAGGAGTCATGTTGTCACTGGCTCTTCCACTGACTGCATATCACCACCCCTATAACGTGGAGTAAAGGCTATGGTGGAGGTCTTAATGTTGGGCAGACCAGTATTAACTGTGCCAATGCAAATTGCTATAGAGTCTTTAATCCCCTTTGCTAGAGGAGCATGCCTTGAAAGGCAGCTTCTTCATGGCTCCACTCCTTCTTTTCACATTATGTGCCACTAAAATACTTGCAAAGGGCTTTTGGGAGTGAATATTCTACTTAATTCCGATCTCCTAATGCCTCTGCTTCTGAGTATTTTTCAGTCTTCTCAAATGATGGACTAAAATTCTAGCTCCGCAAAGTGCAGTTATGGGGTTATTTTAGTGAAACAATCAAATGCTGAAGATTATACGATTGGAAATAGTGCTACATTACAGAGAGTTTTAAAAATAGATTCGATTTATAAATAGTTTTGAATTAAAAAAATATTCTCATACACTTGCCTTTTTTAGCACACTGTCAAGGGTTTCTGGCCGACTGATGTCAAAACAAATCAAGACAGCATCGGAATCTGGATAGGAAAGCGGGCGGACATTGTCATAATAAGGAGACCCTGTCCAGAAAAAAGAAATGTTTATTGCTTAATATTCCTTTTTCTTCTGCAGTCATGCAAACTTATTCAGAAGGTTTACAGTAAAGCTCTTGAATGGCATGTCACTATCCTTCTTCCAAAACATACTACATTTCCAAGGTTATTTTTGGTGCTTACTTCTCCATGCTCCAATTCCTTCTTAGGCCTAGCCCTAAATAAGGGGGATTTCTTCCTCAGGTAGTTAATCAGGTTAGCAACCCAGTGATTAAACTTCCTTTGCAAGCTTGAAAGCAGCTGTGACACTCCCTGACAGCCCAAAGAGTGAAATCAGATATGGGATAGAACATGGAGCTGGTGACAGGCATGTCTCAGAAAAGTGAGACCTTTGGTTTGGGTATGACCCCACCAAAGGCTTGTGTGACCTAATGGGCCTTTTGTGTATCTTTCTTTTATGACTCTATAGAAAAATCAGAAAGTGTGGGAGCCATTACCCATTGCTGGACTGGGTGACCTGGTCTTTTCCATTTCTTACACCAATTCTAAAAGTTTGGATGTCTCTCCACTGTTTATCAGAACTGACTGAATCCCTGGAGCTGGCAAAAATCAGCTGGTATTGTCAAGAAAGAAGGCTCTTTCCACACACACTTTGTACTCTACTTCTGGCCCCCTCCAGAAGCTGGACTAAACTTTCTCTAAAGCAGTATAGTCAATGAGTCTTGGGTGAATGCTGGGAGATTTTAATGTTTTTCAGAAGCCTAGTTGGAAGGAATCCCCTTATGTTAGCACATAGGCCTCTCAGCGACAGCAGGATGGCCCACCATTGCATATTTTAAAGGTGTCTTCAATGGTCAAGACTAGAATAAAATGGTGTTTGCTCAAAGAAGGAAAGCCTTAGGATACTGTACAGAAGTTACTCCAGTAAACGTATGTGGTATAAACATAGGCCCAACCCTGCAAAGACTTATACATGGGGTTAGCTTTACACTGTGAGTAGCACCATTGGTTTCACTGAGATTACTCAGTGTGTAAAGTTAAGCATGAGCATAAATCTCTGTAGGAATGTGGCCATAATAGGAATTGACTAAAGGACTCTGAGATAGGTGATTATGGGCCAAATTCTCTGCTAGTGTAAATAGGTGCATATCCATTGACTTCAAAGGAGTTTCATCTATCTTCATTAGCAGAGAATTTGACCTGAGACCTGTAAAAATTCCATTTATTAAGGCTCTGATTCAGCAGGGTTCTTATGCACATGAGTAGTCCCATGGACTGAATTGGGGGCTTGATTTAAGAAAGGTATACCTATAGCTTAAGAAAAGCTATGACATAAAACAAATAAGTTTCTGTATTTCTCTATTCCATGGACCTAAAAAGATGGCATATCACATTTTTATGAGACAATAGCGTAACTTTTTAAAATGATTCATCAGCTAATTAGATCCCTTATTTTCTTCAAACTATCCACAGCTAATTGACTGTAAGTTATCTCAAAGGCTGAAAAACAATCATGATTAACCAGAAGAGAAAAATTCTGTAAGTTTCTCCCTGAAAGACAAACAGTTCATGCTGTTACACAAGGAAGTAAGAGAAACAGTGAGCGCACATCACAGTGCACTCCAGCTGGACAGCTTATGCCAGAAGGGAACTGCAAGAATTCTAGGAATTTTGTTTTTGAAATTGGGAGCAACATATGGGCAATGAAGCATTACCCAAGTTGGTAGAAGAAGATAGTTTGACGAAACTGGGCTTCCCCCCTAAAAATTCCCCCACAAGAATTGTAAACAATGTCAATCCCACAATGAATGAATGAATGAATATTCATAGCTTCAGAATGTTGCTCTTCAAAAAAAACTTTTATCACTCTTCAACATTAAACAAAACACTAGAGGAAAAATATCAGATATAGTATAGGCCTGACAAAGTAAACATTCAAAATACTGGGTCACGTCCTGCTCTCAATTATACCAATATAAATCTGGAAAAATTACATTGGCTTCAGCTGAATTGCTGTATTTACTCTGGTGTAAAGGAGAGCTCAATTTGACCTCTTTCTGGAATGCACAAGGCCCATATTTTGCCTCTAGATTTCTGTGTCCTACAAAATAGTTTCAATAGTTGCTTATTTAACCCCCTTTGCGTAATGTTTTGATATCAGTGGGCTCTCAATCACATGGACGCTGAGTTCTATATCTATTATTCCATCAGAAGACCTGACACTGTATGTACGGGACTAGTACTTCACCTTAGCTGGCCTTTCAAAAAGGAAAAATCCAGAGTAAATCATGTGGATAAGTATCCCAAAGAAGGAAACAATCATATGCCCCCCCTCCCCCAATGCAGAGCAAATGCTTTTAGCTTTCTACATAAGACATATTAGCACTAATTCATCCATGGTGAAACTCAATTGAAATTAAAGGGAAGAGTTCACTCCAATGTACGTATTATGCTTCATGTGTATCAATAAAATACATTCTTTTCTTACAAATCCTGTTCTACGTTGTGAAGGGGTATTGCGATGGGGGCATCTTCCCCGCCAATACCTGTTCCTGCTGTTAAATCTGCCAGCACTCCAGAGCCTCAAGGGAATGATCGGCCAGATAGGTTGCATGGCCGTGCTCGCAGTCCTTGGCAGATATTATGGGGTACGTCACGGATGCTAACAGGAGACCTATACTGTTTTGTAGATCACAAACTCCACCCCCAGCTATCCTGCTCTGTGCTCGCTAGTTAGTTGTGTGAACCACTTCATGGCTCCCACCTTTCCTCCCCCTCAGCACGGCTCAGACAAGTAAGAGCAGGATTAGCCCTTTGTCTTTAAGATCATTAATATTTGGAACGATAAAAGTTGCCAGCTACAGAGAAATCTTAAAGAGCCTCACCCAGAAACTAATTTCTTAGACACATACCTAACTGCTCAGTCACTACTCCTCAATGATACAACATATACCATATATGTGCATAAATATGCATTTATGCATACAAAGGCATGCACTTACTAAATTCAGCTTTGTGATTCCACTCGCCATACCAACTCCAGATGTTGGTTTTTTTATGTTGTTTCCTTTTGAGTCTCTCATGTTAAAATGCTGAACACTAAGATAGTTAAGTATGATCTGTCAGTTTGGTTGTAAACGAGATATACTGGACACATTCTTTTCTCTGAGGGAGTGTGCGGTAAAACTAATAGGAATATTTTAAAGTACTGACCATGTGGAATGCTTCAACAGAAGAAATATATTTACTGGTTTCATTCAGCAGCAATCACCAAATCTTTGTGATTACACAAATAAAAAACCTAACTGCATGACTCAATTCAATGTAATATTTCATCATTTATTCCACATAAAATTCTCAGGACCTAAAGAATCTTAGGAATGTGAATCCAGTCTACGCAGACCTTCTGAATGCAGTTCAATAACTCTCTGTTCCATCTTTTTCTCAAGTTAGTGTACCAATCTGAAACCATGCCAAGACCAGAGAAGAGGAGGAGACTTCACAAACAGAACTGCCATACTCCAGTCAAAACTCTACATTTTATTTATTTTTATTTTGTTGGAGCAGATTGGTGACAATCACGACCACATTTTTGTCAGGGCTAATTTCAACCATTCTACAGTTTATCCGAACCCTGGTGGACAGAGTAACGTTCCTTTTATTCTGTGGCAGAGACTGGTCCCAACAGCATTTTTTATTTCTTAGTTCTATCTGGTAGATTACATAAATAGCGGAAGCCTGAATCGGCTAAATATTTTAATAACTGCCTATTTAAGATCTTATTTTCATATAGAGTTAACTGAGCAAAACTCACATTCATTATAATTTTAAAAGTTCATTTAGGCCTTGATCCAGAAAAGCACCAATGCACATGATTAAAATTAAACAAGTGAGTACTTTCAATGACTTCAATAGAATTATGCATGTGCTTAAGTGCTTTGCTGGAGCAGGGTACTAGCGATAGTGTAAGATGCCAGATAACTGTTACTGGCAACTGCAATCCTCCGTTTATCCACAGAGCACACAAAGCTCTTCGCCACTATGCCTAAACAATGTGGCTTAACCCGAACTACTTAGGAGGGACCAACTCTAGGTAGTTCATTGTTCTTGCTCAATGCAAGTGTTGGCTGCTCTACTGAGACTGTCCATAGGATGGCATTTCATGTTGTTTGGAATACATGACACTGGTACAGTAGCATTATTCCATTTCTTACAGACCAGAAAACAGCCATCAGATGTTAACAATTTGTGGCCATTTTTTTTTTGATTGGTCAAATAACCAGTGACCCAGAGGTGAAGGATTGCATTATTCCGTATCAACTGCCTGAACTGTCTAGTTACTAACTTCATGTGTTAAAAATGACAAAACTGTGATGGTAACTAAGAACTACACACTTCATTGAATCTCTCTTGCTGGCATCCTTCTTTTAATGCTTCAGTGAACAATTTTGGGGAAATTAAGGCCATTTTATTTATTATGTGGCAGAATTCAATGATTTATCATCTCCAAATGCAAAAAGTACTACAAGCATTCACAGTAATTTAGTTTATTTATGGATTTAGCAATCTTTCACCCTAAACAAAAAATATTCTTTAATTACTGGTCTTTTCCCTGACAACTTATAAATCTCCATTTCCCATTTATCGACAGTACTCTTTTTTTAAAAAAAATGAACGAATTATGTGGAAATTATGTGTTTTTTCAACTATTACTAAAGAGTATAGGCCCAAACTTGACCAACTAGTAAGTGATCTGAAAGACAAAGATTTCAAACCCTGAAATACCCCCATGGTGCTTTCTGCTTTTGTTGGTTCTCTATTAAATGCAATTCTTATATGTTGCAGCTCTAATTTATATATTTTGCAAAACGGTTCAGTGGAAAGATCTTTGTAATTAATTCTACATTTCTACACAGACACCGAGCACACTGTGCACATGCAAATCACAGTAAAGCTAATTTGTTTGAAGCTCTAAGGCCCTTCTGGATTTAATTATATGCTAATCCCCAGCACTGCAGTACTATTTCTGGTTCTGTAGAGAATTATTTTATTAGAGTATTCGGCACAGAGTCCACATTTCAACCTTCATACGTATGCTACAGAAATGACCTACAGTCTATAGTTAGACAGAGGGAGAGAAAGACAGACATATTTAAAGCCTCAAATGTTCTTACTGCTTCACAGCTTTTTGCTGTACAAATAAGAAATTTTGAATTTAAAAAAGTAATTTTAATGTAAGAAGGCAAAAACTTGCTAACAGGATATATTTAAAGTTTGATGTCTGAACGATAAACTGAAAGAAGTCTGACGTGTAGATACTCATCGAAGTTTCCATGAGATAACATTGTGAAGGTTCTTCAGCCACCAAATGGAATATTCCTCTGAAATATTCTGCTTAACAAAATGAACATATTACACCCTAACTGGCTAGAGACTATCATACAATATCACTAC